>NW_028076767.1:16890553-18090553 GCF_014824575.4 Sturnira hondurensis | reverse complement strand
CCATTCTAAATGAAAGCTTAAATCAGTGATTTTTAAACTTGTTCATCTCATGACACACAGAAACTAATTCCTAAAATTCTGTGGCACACCAAAAAATACATTTTGGGCCAATCTGACAAAAAAAATAGCTACAATTTTGATTCAGTCACACTGGACTGCTATTGCTGCGTTGGCTGTTGTCTTTTTTTTTTTAATTTGACAGTCTAAGGGAGAAGAGGTCAGTGCACCTGACTAAATAGGTGTTGCATGTTTTAAAGACTCTTGCAGCACACTGGATGAAAATAGCTGATATAAATGCATTATGAAATCATTATGTTTTAAAAAATTGCAAAACAATGCTCTACTTTTCCCATGTGTATGTATAAGTAATAATACCCAGCACGTGTCCTATATCAGGCAGTTTGAAGTGTTTTATACATACTAATTCACTTCATCATAACAATAACCTCATGAGGTAGGTAATGTTATCATTCCCATTTTATAGATTGAAGGAATTGAGGCCCAGAGAGGTTAAGCAACTTCAAGGTCACGCAATTTATATGTGACACAGTCAGGATTTGGACACAAGAAAGCCATCTCCAGAGACCAAACCCCTAGCCATTGGGCATTCTGCCTCTCCTAACATGAATGTGTGTGGCGAGAGGGAAGGTGTGGCAGAATGCGCAACAAAATAACAACTGTGGGAACTTCGGAGGCAACTAAACTGGACTTATGGACAAAAAGGATGGATGATTGGAGCTTTATCTTTCAATTTTTATTAAAAAAGAATGTTGCCATGTATTTGAATTTATTTATTTGTTTGTTTGTTTATTTATTTATTTACAATGAAAGCCTGGTAGGAAAGAAACGTCTACGAAGGACAGAGGAGGAGGAGCCAGTGGGGTAGAAAATCATTCAGGTTTTCAGGCTCTATTTTTAAACAGCGAGAGAGAAAGAAAGAAGCAACTGCTGCTCCTGCCCCTTCCAAAGCTGCTGCTCCGCTCTCTGCCGGTCACCCCTACCATCTATCTAGCCTGGCCAGAAATCGGGACCTGCCTTTTAGCTCCGCGGAGGCTCCTACTTCACGGAGAAGAGACGCAGCCTGTCGGTCATTGGCTCAGGGTGGCAGTAACTGTCAGATACCTCCAGGGGAGGTCGCTGTGATCGCCCAAGGAGACTTCTGGAGAAGTTTGCTGGTATCAGCTGCTGGTGACAGCCGTCAAAGGGAAATTATGCAGAAATGTAAAGAAATCATAAACATGAAGTTCAAGCTAGTCATTGCACATGATAGAGGAGGGTACAAAATAAACCGGAACAGGATAAAATGGGGAGCTTGGAAGGTCATGGAAATGTTCTTATTAAATTAAATTGTATATATGTGCACAGAATTTATTGCCTCATTATTCTTAATACCTTTCATATATTTTACATATATGTGTATGTATTTATACATATATACACTACTCAATATCTAATAAAATCAATTTCAAAAAGAAAGAAAACATATTAAAATGCTAATAGTGAAAACATTGCCTCTAAAGTCTAGGTTAGAGTTATTTTTTCTTTCTTCTTTATTATTTCCAATATTTTCCAAATATTACAAATAAAAAAGTATTACTTTTGAAGTGAGAAAGATAAAAATGTATAAACAAACATCCATACATAATTTCCCACATATGTACATACCCCTGTATTAATTTTCCATAGCTGCAGAATCGATGACCCCTAAACTTGACAAATGACAAACACTTATTATCTCATACGGTTCTTGAGGGTCAGGAACCCCGCTTACTGGACTGGTTCTGTTTCAGGGTCTCAAGTAAAGTTGTAGTTAAACTGCCACCTGTTGTCATCTGAAGCCTCGTTTGGGGCAGAAGGACCCCCACATGACTGCTGGCAGGAAGCTTCCTACCTTTACCACACGTGGGCCTCTCCAGGGGGCTGCTCTCCCACAGGGAGTGACGCGGTGGGGGGAGAGGTGTGACCCAACCTTGGAAGTGACACATCACCATCTCTGCCATTCGCAATCAGTCAAACGGCACAACTTGGGGACAATGCGGGAGGAAACTACACAAGGGTGTGAATAACTGGAGGCAGGGATGTTTGGGGGCCGTCTGGAGAAGGCTGGCTACCACAAACCCTCAACAGTATGTTGAGTAAAAACAAACAATATATAAATGGAATTACACTGCATTATTTTTTGCAGTTTCTTCAAGCAACGAGTGTCAGGTTTTGTCATGCTCCACGTAGCTAAAGTCACTTAGATTCTCACTGTATCATGTTACTACATATAAATATACTCCTATTTGTTTAACCATTTTGCTGCAATAGGCACTTAGGTAGTTTCCCAATTTCTGTTATTACAAGTAGCGAGGCTATAAACATTCTTATACCTGTGTCTTGCACACGTACAAGAGTTATTTTAGGACATACATCAAAGAACGGAACTGCTGGGTCATTCGTCATGGTTATCTTCAAGTCTACTAGGTAACGATACAGTTTTTTCCCAAAGTTATTTCACATTCTGAATCACACTTGATTTATTCAGATTTTCTCACTTTTTGCCAATCTAGGGGGTATGAAATGGTAGCTCACTGAGGCTTCAATTTGCATCTTCCTTGACAACGAGTGAAGTAGAGCATCTTTTCAGGTATATTGACCATTCTGGTCCAGTTCCTCTTCAGCGTCTGTGCCCCCAGGGGTTCTCTGTTTCTCTTTTGTCTTTATGATATTGATTTCCCGGCTTTTTCCTGTGAATGGTATTGTTTAAAGTTGAGATCATGTCACACATCTAATTTTGTATACTTTCATTTTCACTTAACATTACTATTTTCTTGTCATCTCAATTTCAGTGAAGAAGTTTTTTAAACAGTGTTTTCCAATTTGAAAAATACAGTCATGGTTAGATAATACAGAAAAGTATTACAGAAAATAAAACCTCCATCCATAACTTTATTAGCCAGCAATAACCACCTTTAAGCATCCTGGTATAATTCCTTCTGTATTTTGCATGTAATGTACATTTTTTAAAATTAGAATAATTCTCAGTATAGTTTGATAATCTATTATTTTACAAAATGTTATGTTTTGAACATTTTCCCATATCACTAAATATTCCTCAATCGCAATTGTAATGTGTGAATTTAACCCACATAAACCATCATTCTGAACTTCTCAGTTTTAATTTCTTTCCTGTGCTAGTTGGGTTGGCCAAAAAGTTCCTTTGTTTTTTTCCATAAGTTGGCTCTAGTAGCGCTTAGTTGTCTTTAACTTCATTTGAGACAATTTTGTCAGATTGTATTGTGACAGCTGTCATATCAACACACATTTAAAACAATGTATCAAAATTGATGACTTTTTATGGAGTCATTTTAATATTGAAGATGGAAGAAAATATGCAACCTTTTCAGTGCATTATGCTTTATTGTTTCAAGAAAGGTAAAAATGCAACTGAAATGCAAAGAAAGATGTATGCCGTGAATGAAGAAGGTGCTGTGACTGATCGAATACGTCCAAAGTGGTGTGCGAGGTTTTGTGCTGGAGATTTCTCACTGGACGATGCTCTGCGGTTGGGTAGACCAGCTGAAATTGACAGTGATCAAACAGAGACGTTAATTGAGAACAATTAATTCAATGTTACACCACACGGGAGATAGCCAACATATTCAAAATATCCAAATCAATAAAGCTATTCGTGAAAATGAAAAATATGTCTTTTATCATACAGAAAAACATATGGACTTTGTGGCCAACCCAATAAATAACCTTGCATAAATGCCTCTGTCAAAGGTAAATCTTTGGCTACATTTCACTTACTTGAATTATATTCCAATCGCTTTCAGTGTTGTACCTGACGCGTAAAAGACCCTCAATAAATATTTATCATTCGGTTAAAAAATAGTGAAATAAAATAAATTAGATTCCAATGAAAGATAATTTCTTAATGACCTTTCCAGAGTTGTTTGCAAGGCTCTCAACTAATACTGCAAAGTTCCTTTCCCAAAAGACTGTACCCACCTTTCCAAAATATGAATCTCCCTGTGACTTTTCCGTTTAAAGAGCCTAACTGGCTCCTCTGGTGCCTATTTGATGTCCTGCCCTCTTGGATACATGTTTCCATTTAGTCTCCCCTACCACCATGACCCTCTTAGTCCTCTCAGTTCATTCTAGAACATACCATGGGCTCCTACATCAGACCTCTACGCCTTTTCTCAGGCAGTGCCTTCTACTTAAGGTGCCCCTTACCTCCTTTCTCTCCTTTTAAGGGCCAGTTCAATTAATTCCGTGTCTCTGGGCAGAGTTTGATCTGCCCTCTGCTGGGCTCCCAAAGCATTTCATAGATGTCCATAATGTTAATCTTTACATCAAAATAATTGTGACACAGCAGATTTTAAAAATAAAAGCAGGATCATGCCCTACCCCAGTTTAAAACCCTTCCAGGGAACCTAATGGAAAGTTCAGAAATTGGGAATGTAGATTATGATCACAGAAAAATTGCAAATGAGTTGGGGAAAGGTAGCAATATTGGGATAATGGGATAGTTATTTGGCAAACAAATTTTGGATGCCTGCACCACACACCAAAGTGGACTTATGGTAGGACAAGAATTTCAATATAAAATATACTAAAAACTGGAAGAAAACAAAGAATTATTTTTATAATACTGATCAGAAGAAGGTGCTCCTAAGAATGACATCGAACCTGGAAGCCATAAAGGAAAAGACCAATAAATAAAAATACATACAAAATAAAAATGTCTTCATAAACTGGAAAAAATATTTACAATTTATACATAGAAAGGATAAAAATCCCTATAAATCAGTAAGGAAAAAAATCATCAGAAAGACCAACTTTAAAAAAAGGCAAACGAATTAAACAGAGAACTCACCTAAATAAGCCCCCCCCAAAGACTTACAAATATGAAAAATCGCTCAACTTCACTCTTACTAAAAAGAAGTGAAAAATAAAAGTGTCTCTCAGTTTTTATCTATCTGATTGTCAAGGGTAAAAAGGTTTGACAACACATCGTGTAGTTCAGGATGTGAAGGAATCAGCACCCACTGATAGGAGAGCGAACTGGTACAACCGCTGTGGAGAGCACTGTGCCAATACCCATTAAAACAAGCCCCAAACAAATCTGTACACTCATTTACCGATATCTCCATTTCCCGGAATTTACCCAGCAGGTGAACTCCCACATATGCAAAATAACAAAGGAACAAGTTGTAGCATTACTTGGAAACTACCTAAGTGTTCCAAAATAGGGGATTGGGCAAGCAAATTATGACACATCTTTAAAAAGTCGTTAATTTTAAAAGATGAGGGAGATCCAAAATGTAGAGCTCAGCAAAAAAAGCAAAGAGCAAGACCCAAATGTAGAGCTCAGCAAAAAAAGTGCATTGGGGTAAAACATTTATACGTAAACGTTTGTTTGTGAATACAGCAACCATCTCCAAAAGACTATAGAGCACAGGTGGCCAACACAAGGCCCACGGGCCGAATCTGGCCCTCCACCTTGTTTTATCCAGCCCAGCACCCTGTTTCTACCCAGTGGCAGCGCTGAGCTCCCGGCTCCTAGTTAAGGAGTAGTTATAGTTACAGAGTCCTAAAATTACATTCGACCCTTTGAAGGCAACCACAAGGCTGATGTGGCCCCCAGGGAAAACGAGTTTGACACCCCTGCTCTATAGGAAAGGGGTTAAGAATGATGACCTTTATGTGGGGAACTGGGGCCTGGGAAGCAGGGTGAGAAGAGGACTCACTTTTTCATTCTGTTTTATATACACACGAGGTCTGGCACAAATGACATCCCTCTTTATGACAAAATCATAAGCATGTAATTCTGTAACAGAACAATATCACACTCAAGCACACCATATGACATTTTAGGTGAAATGTTCAAATTAAAACAATAAATTATTACACTCATATTATTGCCACACTCAAGTAGGCGTTGCTTCTTTTGGACCCTGTATATGTATGCATGTGTATATCTATATATGGGACCCCTAAAAAACCCAGAATTTTCTTCTGGAGGGTCCCTTGTAGTACAGGCTTCTGCTACACGAGTGGTCTAGGAACCCATCTGTATCAGATTACCAGCTGGTATTCTACTTCAGTGAATTTTTTTTGACACTTTCAACACATTTGCCCCTTTTGTGATGGGCGATTTATGAGCAAGTGCACCTGCCCACCACAGCACTGAGTATTCAGCAGTTTTTGACCAAAAACAGCATGAATACTGTTTTTGGTATTCATGTGTTCAACCTTCCCTATTCACCCCATCTCACTCTGAGCAACTTCTTTTTATTTCCCCAGATTAAAAAAATAAAGTCCTCAAAGGGAAACATCTGCCAATGAGGAGGAGGCGAAACAAAAAACAGCAGAAGCACTAAAAGACATCAAAATCAGAGCGATTGCTGACACTCCTTGAGTTTTGCTGTACCACCCAAGGATGACACAAAGAAGAAAGATGCTGGAAAGTCAGCCAAGAAAGGCAAAGACCCAGTGAACAACAAACCTGGGGTCAAGGCCAGAAAGAAGTGGTCCAAAGGCAAAGCTCGGGACAAGCTCAATAACCTAGTCTTGTTTGACAAAGCGACACATGACAAACTCTGTAAGGAAGTTCCCAACTACAAGCTCATAACCCCGGCTGTAGTCTCTGAGCAACTGAAGGTCTGCAGTTCCTTGGCCAGGGCAGCCCTTCAGGAGCTCCTTAGTGAAGGGCTTATTGAATTAGTTTCAAAGCACAGAGCTCAAGTAATTTACACCAGAAACACCAAAAGTTGGGATGCCCCAGCTGTTGGTGAAGATGCATGAACAACAGGTCCCACCAGCTGCACATTTTGAAAAATAAAACTTTATTGAATCAGTAAAAAAAAAAAAGGCATCAAAATCAACAAGTTCAAAAACCGTTTTGAGCACTGGAAAAAAATGGAGAGTACTTTGAAGGTGACTGAAGTTTCAACATATAAGAAGAAATATACAATTAAAAAATAAATTCTGGTCTTGAGGGTTCCCCCCTCATGTGTATATATAAATATTAATCCTCACCGGAGGACATGTTTTCATTGATTTTAGAGAGGAAGGGAGAGAGAAACATCGATGTGAGAGAGAAACATCCATCAGTTGCCTCCCATAAGCACCCTGGGATGGAACCTGCAACCTAGTGTGCGCTCTGACCTGGATAGGAAACCACAGCCTTTTGGGGCATGGGAGGACACTCCAACCAATGGAGCCACCCAACCAGGGCTCTGGTATATTTTTAACATTGTTTTCCTGTATACTTAATCAAATTACATCGTTCAATGTTTAGAATCGAGTGCAACTTGCTCTCATAATCAACTCTCCAACCTCCCCTCACACCACCTTTGCCCTTCCTTACTACCTCCCATCACACTGCTTCTCCTCCGGCTTCTGGAACATGCCCAAACCTTCCTGCCTCCGGACACTTTGCACCGGCTGCTCCGTATGCCTAGGTTGATATTTTTTAGTTTTTTCCCATGAGTTGGCATTTTCTTGTACTTCCACTCTTGGGTTCTATGTCATCTCCTCAAAGAGAACACCCCCAGCCACTCTCCATAAACAATGGTTGAATATATGCCTCTTTCCCTCACTGGGCAGGGCTTACATCCCTGACCACCCAATCAAAAGTAGCATCTCTCCCTTCACCCTCTTTTTGACAAGTCACGATTTATTTTTTTTCGTAGCATTAGTCACTATTTGAAATACCTTGTTTGTATGTTTTCATAGTTTACTGTCTCTCTCCATCTAAAGGGTTGAAAAGGTGCCCATGAAAACAGGGACCATGTTTTTTCTTGTTCCCAACTATGTGTTCAGCCACCAAAACAATAAACACTTGATGCAGCAGATACTATGGACCATACACATATGGACTTCACAAACAACAACTTTTTAAATTCTCACAGTGACTCCATAAGGGAGTTTGGTTTTTACCCATTTTACAGTGAAGGAAATTAAGGCATAAGGCTGTTGATGAACTCGACCAACTGGAGTTGGAATCCAAAACTCAATATTCTTAGCCACAACGAAATGCTTCTTCCATATATAAGCTAACAGATGGATGAAACCGACTGACTGAATGAATGGAAATGTGAATGCAAACGTTTATTTATTTTTTTTTTGCGTCTTAGGCTTCCCCAGATATACCGCAAGGGGGCGCTCGCTTCCAGGTCTTGACGCCAGTCGTGCACTCCTTTTGCGTCTCGGGCTCGCGCGCGCTGCCGCGGCACCGGAAGTGACTGAGCTTGCAAGTTCTCCAGATCTCTTCAGGGGAAACTGAGGCCGGCTCGTTTGGAAGAGACAGAGCGAGCCGTCAGCCAGGTAGGCCAGCCCGGGTCAGCGGCGCGGAACTCGGCCGCGAAGAGCTCTGGCGTCTGGAAACAACCTGGCGGAGGAAGGGGGGAATGCGGTCCCCCACGGCTTGCGGGGCTCGCAGGTGAGAGCACCGCCTCCCCGATGCGTGGCAGGCGCTGCGCCCAATGGGAGCCCTCGCCGTCCCGCTTCCGTGCCGACTAGGTTCTTTGATTGGTTACGCCGGGCGGGCCGCTGGGGGCGAGACCAGAAAGGTCTAGGGGCGCCCCTGAGGGAGAGCAGTTGCCTAGCAACGGGGCGGTGGCCCAGCGGGTACCCGGCCCAGCGCGCGCGAGAAGGCGCGAGGCCACAGCCCACCCGCCCCAGGCTCCGGAGAGGTGCCTCCCCTGGCCCCCAAGCCCTCCTGGGGGTGCCAGGAAGCCGCATCGGGCCTGGCTCCAGGAAAACGTGGTCTCAGCTGTGGGGGTCCTCAAGCAGGCCTCAACCCTTCTCCCGACCGGAGGAGAGGCCGGGCGCCTCACCCTCACCCGGTCTTTGTGCAGGGCGCCGGCGGCCATTATGTCCGTTCGGGAAATGGAGGACCCGGCAATCCCCTACCGCCAACGCCGCGTCCAAGGCCTTTGGGGAATTCAAAGAATACCAGCGGCGTTTTTGGGGGGGTCCCCGGTCTTCAGCCTGCCGGAAAGGCCGGGGGATGGCCTTTCCGAAGTCAGACCTCAGATGTGAGGCAGTTTCCCCTTCCCTCTCTCCCTCATGGAAACCTTGAGCCCCATTGAGAAGTCCCTTCAGGGTTTCGGAAGCCTCACCCTGGGCCGGTACTTAAATAGAACAACAGCAACAACAACAAAAAAAACAAACCCTAAAGCCCACACAAGCCACCTCAGGGAGAATTCTCCTGGCTCCCAGTAGGAGGCGGAGAGCCAGGAGCGTGCGAGAGCGAGGGGGCTGGGCTCCCGGGTGGCAGGAGGCCGCCCTCATTCTGGGCGATGGAGGAGGAAGCAAGCGAGGTGGCGGGTTTCTGAGCTTCGTAATTCCTGTGTCGCCCTCTGGGGTCCCAGCCGGCTGGGTCGCATGATCCCTCCAGCCGGAGCTGGGTTATTTTGCCAGCCAGCTCGGGGCCAGCTGAATTACCGGCATCCCGGCTGCCACCTCCTCTCCCGACCTATGATACAAAAGATCTTCCGGGGGGCTGCACCTGCGTGACTTCTGAAACCGATTTGAATGTAGGTGAAGCGGGTGGTGGGGATGGGGGGCAGACAGCTTTGGAGAAAAGGGGGTGGCTGGGATTTTAAAAAATGCCGGTGTGATGATTCAGAGCCCACTGGTGTTTTCAATTGGACTTCATTGAAGTCTGTGGGAAGCTAGACCCACAAAGAAACCATCTCTAATATCTGGAGGTGGAATGTGATGTTTTAGGTGAAATAGCTTGCGTATTGATTTCTTTTTTTCCTGAAGCTCTTTCTCTCCCTTCAGAACCTTATCTTGGCTTTGGATCTCAGAAGACAACCACTAAGTAGAGACCAGACTCAGTGAGTGAGCAGGTGTTTTGGACAATGGACTGGTCGAGCCCATCCCTATTATAAAAATGTCTCAGAGCAACCGGGAGCTGGTGGTTGACTTTCTCTCCTACAAGCTTTCCCAGAAAGGATACAGCTGGAGTCAGTTCAGTGATGTGGAAGAGAACAGAACTGAGCCCCCAGAAGGAACTGAATCAGAGATGGAGACCCCCAGTGCCGTCAATGGCAACCCATCCTGGCACCTGGCGGACAGCCCGGCGGTGAATGGAGCCACTGGCCACAGCAGTAGCTTGGATGCCCGGGAGGTGATTCCCATGGCAGCGGTGAAGCAGGCGCTGAGAGAGGCAGGCGATGAGTTTGAACTGAGGTACCGGCGGGCATTCAGTGACCTGACATCCCAGCTCCACATCACCCCAGGGACAGCATATCAGAGCTTTGAGCAGGTAGTGAACGAACTCTTCCGGGATGGGGTGAACTGGGGTCGCATTGTGGCCTTTTTCTCCTTCGGTGGGGCACTCTGTGTGGAAAGCGTAGACAAGGAGATGCAGGTATTGGTGAGTCGGATCGCAACTTGGATGGCTACTTACCTGAATGACCACCTAGAGCCTTGGATCCAGGAGAACGGCGGCTGGGTAAGGATCGCACCCCCTTTGTGTCCCTTTTCCTTGGCCTCTCATCAGAGAGATCCCCTCACCAGCCTTTCTCTGTATCTCTTTCTGTTGTGTTGGGTGATTGCCACACATGTTTGTTAAGGAGGCGTGACTGGTCTCATTGCACCACAAGAGGTTAACTGTTCTGGAGTACAGATGACCTAGTTAGTTCTCGAAGGACCGGGCATCTTCCATTCTGGTCACCCTCATGACCCCACTCTTTCATACTTGTGTTCTGGTTTCTCAGCGGAGGAAAGCATAGCCTGTTTGTTCACTTGAGAGTGGGAAGTTAGTCCAGTGTCCCCTCACCCTGACACAATGGCTCGCTGAGCAAAGGGGTGATGAGTATAATGCCTGGAGAAGATAGTGAGTATCGGTGACCCAGGAGCCTTTCCGTTCTTACTCCCCCGGGATGTCTGCTCTGGGCTTCCCTCCCCCACCTCAAATTCTCTTTATTTCAGAGTTTGCATACCTGATAGTCTCTCAGAAAAGGGCACGGCCAGGCAGAAGTTCCCACTGGCTTGGATGGCTGAGGGTTGTCTGATTTTAGGGCAGTGGCCAGTTGTGCTTGTGCAGCACCCCTGTTTTGGCTCTGAAGTGTGCAACTCTGCACGGTCGGCCCGTTTGCTGAGCCCTTGCTGTGTCATGCATTAAGCCTGGACTTTGTACCTCCCTGCCTAGGATCGGTTGGGGAGCTCCGATGTTCTGTCTGTTGCTTTCCTGCCAGGGCCCTGCGAGCACTGTTTGCTGGCAAAGCAAGAACTGAGTCTATGGGGCCCTGTGGGACATCGAGATTCAGTGACTGGCTTCAGAATCAAACTGACATCTATTTGAGTCCCAGCACTGTGACTTACTTAGCTGCGTGACCTTGGACAGACGACTTTACCTTGAGCCTCAGTTTCTTCCACTAAAAAATTGTGGCAAGCCCCTCTTGACTTTCAGGGCATTGTAAATCTTGGAGCTAAGGTGAGCATAGTGACCCACTCCAACAAGTTTGCCGTAGTAGTTGTTCTTGGTCCCAGGCACACTTTCTGGGCCCAGGAGTCATGCCTCCTTACTTTCCCCGGGGAGGGAGACTTCTTTTGCCTGTCACCAAGTCAGGATGAGATAGCGGTGAGAGAATCTGTACCAGGGGTCATTGTAGACAGTGTTTGCTCTTCTACAGTGAGCTCAGTCCTATTTCCTTGCTATCTCCCTGCCTAGGGGAAGTGCAGGGCTAATGAGAAGTGGTAGTCTGTCCCCTCAGAATACCTCTAAAGTTGAGCAGGCTGTGGGAAATAAGTCATCTATTGAAGGAGCTGAGGTGGAAGGGGCCATGCACCATGGACTCAGGAATCTCAAGAATGCAATTATCAGTGGGCTGGGACTAGGGCGTGGCAGGCACTTCAGTTTACCACTGAGCAGAGACCTCTGAGTTTGCCCTGGAACCCCACCCCCTGCCTTATTTCCCATTTCTTTGCAACTTCATCCCCTCTTCCCACTGTCAGTCCTTGTACTAAGTAAAGAGATCAAGTCAGAGGTCAGATGACTGGGGTAGGATTGGGGGAGGTAAAGGCAGAGGACTCTGTAGAGCTAAGGCTGACCAGACTTGAAAGCCATCCTGTAAATGAACTCCCTGGGGGATAAATGATTAAATAGTTCCTGTTGGTTTGTTCAGTGACCTCTCATTCCCTCCTGCTTTGATTCTCTTTGGGGGCAAATATTTGTTCAGCTGATTACAGGAGGGACAGGATTCCAATGCTTCAGACACACCCTCTGAGGCATCTCCAGGTAGATTTGGGCCACTTGCCTACTTTGCGTGACTGTTGTCTTTGGCCAGTGGTCCTAATAACAGGTGGGTTGCTGCCAGCTATTAACAAAAGGCAATCCGGGAGAGGTTCCTCGTCTGCCAGCCAGCCTCTCCAGAGTTCTACGTGGGCCAGAGAATTTGGAGTCACCCAGTGTTGCACGTGAGAAGAGGTTTTAGACACAGCACTGGGCAAGTTCATTAGACAGCCACTGGAGTGAAATTCCATTTTCTCTTTTTTGCTCAAGAATTGCCAGAGCTTGTTGGACAACATACCATATATCACGTCCTCTCTGGTGAACGTAAGGGGTGTGTGCAGATGAGCCACTTCAGTTTGAACCGTTTCTGGGCGTGCATTTTCCCTGAGGTCAGAAGACATTGATTCAGGATCTTTTGAGTAGAAAGTACCTCCCACTTCCCTCTCAGGTACCATGTGTGGGCTTCACAGACTGGCTACTGCAGTAGCATCTCCTAGAGGCCGTGGCTGGAGGATCTGTGAGTGTAGGAGTTATGGGTCATTCCATCCTCGGATATTCTCTAAATTTAACATCCTTACTGGAAAAGGAAAGGAAATGAGCTTTTATGCAATACATCTTATGTTCAAGGCATTGTGTTACTTAGGTCTTCTACTAATACAGCCACAGTTCATTGAGCATCTACGATGAGGTACATCCACTGCATTAGGTGCTAGCCATAAGCCAGACATGGCACCTTTCCTCCTGGAAATGACATGCTATTTTATATATTGCACACAATAACCTTCCAAGGTAGGTAGGTTTAATCCCAGTACCTGTGTGGTACCTGTGTGGTACCTGTGTGGCTAAGTACTGGCATTAGGACTCCTACAGCCAGTTAAGTGACTGAGTGAGAAGGTACATGGAGGTTGGCCTGACTTCAAAGTCTAAGCTCTTCCCATCCTTATTAGGTTCTCCACGGAGCAATAAAGTGACCCCAGCAAACTAGCGTAGAGAGCCAGAGATGCTGTTGGGCTGAGTAAAACGTGCCTGTGGAGGTGCTCACTCTGGTCTCTGATCCTGGCATGGCTTAGTTAGCTGCAGGGGGAGCAGGGCCTCTGTCGGCAGTAGCAGGTTCCCAAAAGCATGTGTGGAGCCTCAGATTCTGGCACTGGGAAAACTTGAGTGGCTGTCAAGGGTTTGCCCAGTCAGAATGGGCTTCTTGGTGATTTTTTAAAGTCTTCTCAGGCCCTACCAATAGATAAGAATGATGTGCACGTGGGGAGGAGGTGGCCTGCTCCGGGTGTGCCTACTTAATTGTGGAGGGTGCTCCACGGACTGGAATGCCAGGCTCATAGCTGCACCACCGCTTGCCTGGAGTCACCTGGCAAGATGCTAAGCCTGTTTGTCTCTTGTCTATCCATCTCTCCCACCTATAAAATGGAATAATGATAGCCACCTGCCATAGCTTGACTCTAGTAAATGATTTAGACAAAGGCCCTTCCTGGGTCTTAATTGTAGTGTGGAAGCACCCCTTTTGATGAATAGATCACTTGCCTCAGAAGACTGAACTTTGCCCCCAGAGTTTCGGAGCAAATAAGTCAGCCTCTGAGATATTCACCCAGAGTGGTATATGATGTGACCTTTCTTGAAGGGACAGGATTTCTGGAGCTTTCCAGCAGGAATGTGAACAGTTACAGTGTGAGGACCCTGGTGGGTCAGGACATTTTGGGACTGCTGTCCCTGGGAAAGCCCATAGCTAGATGGAAACACCATTGTTGAGAGCAGTAAACGGTGTGGGAGAGGAAACAGAATTTGGCCTTTCCCGGTCTTCATGGCTCTATGGTATTCTACTTTCCAAAGGCTGCTGCTTACCTGTTCTGGTTGCTTTGGCATAGATACATGTTTAGCTGAAATACTTCAGTGACCTTTACAGGTCTCGGCAGCCTTGGCAGTTCTGCGGTTTTCTCGGGGAAACCCCATTAGAAACCCCAAATGTGGAAATTTTTAGTAATGTCATTCAGGTTCCAAAGTAAGATAGAAGTGCCTCGGGCTCCCCCTCAAAGAACCCAGCTCTGGATAGACATTTGAGGTTGCTGTTAAAACTCTGTCACCATCACAGGGTTTTCCAGACTTCCTAGGACGAATCTCCCCAGTAGCCCCATGAGACCCATCAGCCTCTGGCAGAAAATTACCCAGGTATTTTTTCAGGGGGCCCCAACGGAACCCAGAGGGTTTTCTTGACTTCAGTGTGGGCAGTCAGCAGATTTGTTAGGGTTCTGGGAGGCAGCAGTTGTTTGCCGTCTCTTCCCATACAGGTATCTGTCCTGATGCCAGTGGGCCTGAGTGTCTGCTCCTATGCCTGGCCTCCCTGGTTTGCCCAGTGCCCTCAGCTTCTCACCCTGGGCTTGCTTTCGGCAACCGTGTTTTTTCTCGGTGTCATATGGGTAGGTTTAGAGGTAATTCCCAGTGAGCTGCTCTTCTACAGAAACATAATCTCCTACTACGTTAATTAGCAGGGCCCTGTCCCCAGCCCCAACCTCCAGCCTAATTCCACGGAGTCCTCCCCAAGGACTCCCTCTCTTTTCTTTGAAGGAGTCACTCTGCTCCTGGATCTGCTTCTCCTCTGTTCCTGCAGCCGACAGTCTGTCTTCCCCACTCCCAGTTGGCAGAGCCGAGTCACACAATCCCACTGGGTCTTTTTGTTTAGCCTGGGGAAGAGGAGACCCAGGAGAGTATGCTCACCGGTTTCAAGTGTCTGAAGGAAGAGGGGCTTAGTCTTTTTATTGGTATAGTACCCAGCAGAATTTGGATAAGTAAGAGGAAAATAACAGTGGTAGAGTTTAAATTACTGTAAAGAAGGCATTTCTAAAGCTGCCACATCTCTCTCAGCTTTAGGAGCTTCCTGAGTGTCCTAGTCCACGCTTATTTCCCCAGCACTGAGCAGAGCTCTTAGGCATAGTGGGTACCTAGTGGAAGAGGTGCCCACTGGATTTCTGAAGAAGCAGTCACTTTTCAAGCCAGAATAATAGTAATGGGAATTGCCCTTTACTTAATCATTGATTCATTGATTCAAACAGTTATTTATTAAACTCCTAATATGTGTCAGACTGTTGTAGGTCCCAGAGGTGCAGCATTAAATAAAACAAATTTTTTGCCCTTGTGGAGTTCACATTCCGGAAGGGAGAGATAGACAATAAACATGTAATTGCACATATACACATGTGTATATACTCATATCTTTGTGTATATGCACACACTTTATGTATATATACACATATATATGTATATATGTACATTGTATATACTTAACTAAGGTGAGGTTCTCACTGGCCTTGTGGCAGATTCCATCGTTGTTGCACATTTCACATTAGCTATGTTTTAGGATGGCTTCAATACTTTAACTGCAAAAATGATCTAATCTCAGGATCAATCAATGTAGGGTAGTTTATCACAGACCCTGCACTGATAATACTCCAGTTTTATGTAGCACTTCACCATTTAGCGCTTTCTGTCCACCTTGCCTTTCTGATGCTTGTGGCCACCCAGGGAGGTGAGCTGTTGGGAGATCAGGCTGAGAAAGAGAAGCAGCTTGTCCAAGGTTACATCGGGAGGAAGATGCAGGGTTCAGACTTTCACATCAGGACTCGACCACTTACTTGCTTTGTGGCCTTGGGCAGGCCTTTTAACTTGTAAATGGCTATAGTAATAGTGCCTTTTTGTTAAGATTCAGTGAGTTAGATCAAGTCTCCAGGCTCTCAGGGTAGTGACTATTGGGATCAGCAACACACAGCAGCTGCATCCTAGGGCTGCTTTAGTCACGTCCTCTGGCTTCCCGTTTATTACGTACTGATTTTTGCAAATAGTTTTTTAAAGAAAGAAACTGCCTTTGGAGTTTTCAGCTACTTGGTTTCATCCCTGATGAGACTCTCGGGCCAGGCTAGAGCCTCACAGCTACCTCCAAGCTACAGGGCTTTTTTTGGGCAGACTCCAGAGCTCCCCTCGGAACTAGAGGTTTTTCTCTTGCTCTTCAGGAAATGCCATTGCCATGACTTCCATGGACTGCTTCCTGTCCCAACCCAGCAGCCAGATTCCTGCGAGCGAGAGTATGGAAACTGGAAAGTAATGTCCCTAAAGGCTCCCCCCTACACAAACTCCTTTTTTTGGACATGTCCCTCCCTTTCCTCTTGTCATTTACTTTCTTTTCTTACTCCCCCTTTACCCTGCACCCTTCACCCAGCTTCTCTCTTCAGCCTCTGATCGTCCTCTTAAGATTTAGAAAATGCATTTCTACTTATGTCAGACCTTTCCCCCAAGCCCATGCTGGGGGTTGGTCAGGACTCCTGGGTTCTCTCCATGGCTTCTTCACTCAGTAGCAGTTTCAGTCTTGGACTTTTCCTAGAGGGACATTAAGCCTGTCACTTGCAGTGCCTTATGTCGTCCATTAACCCTGAGTTCCCCCAGGGGTCCCCACTCACCCTACACAGGACGGAAACTCCTAAGAGGGATCTTAGAGGTTTGGCACATATAAATCCTGCCTCTTGGAAATTGATGACAGAGGGTACAGTGAAGTGGAGCCTGTCACCCCCACCACCCATACCCCCACCCAGGCACCTTTCAGGAGGAAGCTAGGTTGAAAACCTTGTTGGACAATCATGAGGCATGGGAGATAGCTTGGGAGGGGATTGGAACGCACTCAACTATGCCTCAGATCCTTTGTTCTGCTCTTGAAAGGGAAACATTCCCCTCCCTCCTCCCTGGCCACACACACGTGCCTTTGTTCCCCTGAGTCAGGCGGCTGGGAACACAGTGTCCCTTCCAAGGAGCCTGACTTGCCTCCCCAGAGGCTGGCCTCTTGGTCAGTGGGACTGGGATTTTTTTGCTCAGGAGCCCCCAGCCTCAAGTCCTTTCCATGAAGAGCTTTTCTCAGAAGCTAAGAACTTGCCTAGAAACAGCTACTCAGGGACTTACCTCAGATTATTCTATGGGGTGCCCGTGTCCCAGGATTAAACAGTCTCTCTTATTCCGCTTGGTGATTAATATTATTGTTGACATCACTATTAATAGCACCTAACATTTATCAAGTGCTTACTCAATGCCAAGCATTGTTTAAAGTGCTTTAGATGTATTAATTTATTTCATTCACACAGCACCACCCTAAAGTTGGTACTATTATTATCCGGATGAAGAAACTGAGGTACTGAGAGGTTAGGTAGCTTATGCAAGGCAGCACAGTTAGTAAGTGGCAAAACCTGGGAGGGGAGCTTCCAAGGCCCCACATTTTAAACACTACACTGTCCCTTCTGTCCCCACTGTTCCAGTGTCAAGATGATTGCTGTCCAGTGCTCACTGTGTGGCAGGCCTTTAACTAATAACATCATCCTGTGTCACTATCCCCACAGAGTTTGGAGGAATTGGTTAGCAGCGGGCAGAGGCTGTCCTTAAAACCAAGTTTGTTGTACTCCAAGGCTTGTATTATCTTTAATCCTGCCCCAACCCAGCAGCCAGATTCCTTAAAAATCCTACAAAGTAGGTGGTGTTTTGTGGTCGAGAATCTGAGGCTCGGAGAACAGTGGCGTGCTCAAGGTCTCATAGGCTAGTACTAGGATGACCTGGGATTCAAACTCCAGGTGTTTGATTTCATGTTTTACTGCCTTAGTAGTCTGATAATTGCTTTTATGTGCATGAAAACGCTTTCTAATTTAGCAGACCTCTTTGTATACATCATTTTATAGTGAGATAGTTTAGGTAGGTATATGCAGTTTCATTTTAGAGTGGAAACTGAGGTGTAGGGCTTGTCTCACAGCAAATAACAGAGCCAGACTGAGAATCCACATTCTGGCTTGTAAGGTACGTGTTATCGATGTTGCCTACTTTCCCTAAGTCTGGTTCATTGCTCAGAGCTGTCTTTAGAGTTTTTTACTTGTTAAATCAGCCAATACTGATGAATGCCTTATATGTGCTAAATGCTACGGAGACTGAATATTGCAGTGAGCAGGACTGGGTTTCACGCCCCAGTGTTCTGTTTTTATGGCCCACACCTTGGGCCTGGTTGGTATCTTGTCATCAGGCCGTGTGCATCACCAATCTGTCCCCCCAGTTCCTGGACATGCTGGCAGGGTTTATCCTAGTTAGTATGTATTGATCACTTTCAGTACACCCAGAAATAAAACTCCACTCCAGTTTGAAAGTTAGCTTGATTTCTTGCTGGTGGCGTAATATTAGGCAAATCAGCTCCAAATTCTCATTCATAAATCTGAGAGAGTAATACCAACCTACCAGAGCACATGAGGCTTAAACTAGAAAGTGAAACACAAGTGTTTTTCAGTAATAATAACAGATACTCTATGTTGGGTGCTGGCTTTGTGCCAGGTGCTATGTTTATACCTTTGACTTCATCGTCTTGATTGGTCCTCACAACTGCTCTGATGTGAAGATAGAGAATTCAGAGCCTCAAGAGGTTCTATAATGCATCTGCAGTATTACACCTTGTGCATCTTGCACTCAGATGTATCTGGTGCCAAAGCCTACCCTCAGACCACTGCATCCTAGCTTCTTTGCAGGCCCAGACTGGCTTATTTCACCCCGAGTGCTTGGCACAGGGCCTGGGGTTCGGCAAGGGTTCAGCCAGGGTCTGCTCAATGAACATGAAGGGTTGTTATTATTAGGTGTAGGTTACGCTACAAAGATGTCTCTGTCCCTAAGGAAGCAAACTCATTTGAAGCAGTACCCAAAACACTTGCTAAATGGCCCAGGCAAACTGTGCCAAATCTGGTGTGGACTCCAGAAGCAGAAGAAGACAGACCCACTGGCTGGATCCTACAGGTGTCCTGGACTCCTGCCAAACAGGCCCACTTCCACGATCAGCCACTCAATTGATGACCCAGAGACCTCCACTCTCAACCTGCATCATCAGTGTGCATGCTCTCTGTCGCCAACCGCATCGCCAACCCAGACCTCCTCCGGTGCCAGTTGTGGAGTGTCAGAAAGGGGAAAAGTCACTAAGGGCTTGAATAATTGTTTTCTCAGCAGTGTGGCTTTGTGTAATTCACACTGAGTCCTCAATTTCCTCATCTGTAAAGTGAAGATAATAGTCATCCCTCAGCGAAGATGATAGCAGTAATCTCTTTCTCCTGGGCTGCTTTCTGTGTTTCTTCTGCCTGAGTCACTCCTCCCCTAGAGCCAGTTAGGGCTGTCATCTTCTTTGGGTCTCAACTCAAATCTCACCTCAACAGAGGCTGCTAATGTTTATGTGTTTACTGTGCGTCTCTTCCAGTAAAACCTAAACTCCCAGGGTGTAGGGTCTTTGTACAAAGCATGACTTGGGGAACTGGTTGTGGAGGAGGGTAGGAAATAAGGTTGAGTCACAGTTCCAAGATTCAGGAGTCTTAAGATCTCCAAGCTCTTGGTTCGAAAGATATCCACATACTCTTATCAAAAGAGTAGCCCCAATAGCAACGACAGCAACTTGATCACCTGTGAAGGCAATTTGATAAAACAGTAACAGTAGCTGCCATACTGGGTAGTCATTACTTGTATGCGAGGCTCTAGGCTAAATGCTCCATGTATCTTTCTAGTTATTTTCATGCATATAAGACTCTTTCAAGAAAAGCATTATATATTATCATCCTCTTTTTGTAGAAGAGAAAACTGAGGCTGGGGGAGAGTAAGTAATTTGTCCAAGGATAGCTATACAGCAAGCAGGAGTCAGCGCTGGTTTGTCAAATTTCGTACCTGACTCTTAACAGTGATGGAATCTCTCCCAGGGAGGCACTGTAGAGGTAGGCATCAGGAATACCAGGAGCAGCTGCTGCCTGGGGTGCTGGTGCCTCCAGAGCCCCCAACAGATTCTTCTTCACTCCTCTGAGATGCGAAGGTAAGGGTGGGAGTGATTAGGCATGCTCAAGCTATCCCTAACTTTCCCTCTCTGCTGAACGTCCAGGAGAGAAGTTTGTGACCTCCAGTTGCCACCTACCAAGCTCCCAGGGAGAGAAAGAAGGAGGCAGGGCAGGGTAGTCTTTCCTCCCCGGGATGGGGTGGGGAGCACACACCAGGGAAGAAGGAAAGATGCCTGATTGGTTCTTTACTCTCTTGGGCAAGAAGCCTGTACATGTGATGTGGTGTGTGTCCTTCACATGGAATCCCTTGGGGGAATGTCAGGGCCCCTTTTGGACCCAAGAAGCCTCAGAGAGGAGGGACTGATACAACCCTGAACTGCAAGCTTAGCTAACAATTTCTAAGCATTGTAACTAGGTCATCAGGTTCCTGGAGAAGCCAGCTGTGGCTGGGGGGTGGGAAGGGAAATTCTGCAGCCTACCAAGATCCCTACTTCCCTTCAGGCCCCACCCTCCCCGAAATCTGCACCTGTTCCCAAATCAACCCCTTCCCCCAGCTGGGCCCAGCTGTCAACGGCTCCCAATACCCAACTCTAGACTTCCACAACCAGAAACCACGGAGGGGGAGGCAGGGAGTCGCTTTTGGGCAGTAGGCACCTTATTGTCACCTGAGCTCTTCAGAAGGGAGCCATGGGGCAGGGAAGGAGTGGCCTCTTCTAGGGGGTATTTCTTGCCTCCACTAGGGCAGCAAGAAAGCTGGGCCCCTTTGAGCCTGCCCAGGGTACCTTCCTGGCATTGTTGTCACAGGTGGCAGGAGACAGGTGATGTTTACCCTGCTGAGACCAGAATTGCCAAAAGGCTTCAATCAAGTCTTTGAATCTGCACCTGGCCCAGAGCCCCAAAATAACAACCAGGGCAGCGTACCTGATCTGCAGGTTGCAGGTGCCTCTGGCTTTTATCTCCCTGCAGCTTGGTCTGCTGAACCCAGGCTGGCAAGGGGTTCTCTTTCCCAGGGTTTACTGAAGACTTGGTCGAATCCCTCTGGTGTTGGGCCTCATCCCATCAGGTCCACCTCTGCCATCACTACCACTGTAAGCAATGGCCAGTGTTGCAGAGTAGGCATTTAGCAATAGTGCCTCCAATAAACAGGGATCTCGTCCTCTGCTTTATTCATGGCTACATCCCTAGATTCTGCCACAGAACTTGAAATATAGAAGGCGTTCAATTATATTTATTGGCTGAGTGGATTGAGTATAAAGTGTGTGGAAGCATGCTTAGCACACAGTAGGTGTGTGGCAAGTGTTTGAATGATTAAACAAGGTGTTGTGGAAGCTCTGGAGTTTTCCAGGATGGCCCCATTTCTCGTTTGCTTTGTGGCCATAAGTCTCTTGCCCAAGCTCTGCCTGTTGCCTCATCTGTTGAAGAAAGATAACACCCCACTTGCCTCCCTCATGGGCTAGCAGCAAGGCTCGAGGAGATGATAGATGAAAAAGCATTTTCAGAAATATGTTTGGTCTCGTTGCTCCTCCTTGTTGAGGTCACAGCCATAGCTGTATCATTCATTCATTCATTCAACCAACAAGCTTTTTTTTTTTAATCCTCACTTGAGGATACGTTTATTGATTTTGGTGTTGGAAGGGGGCAGAGAGAAAACATTGATCAGGTGCAGTTGCCTTCCATATGCTTTCTGACCAGGCATCAAACCTGCAACATAGGTATGTGCCCTGAGTGGGTATTGAAGCCACAACCCTTTTCCTATGGGATGACTCTCCAGCCAACTGAACTTACCTGGCCAGGGCAACCAACAAGCATTTATTGAGTGGAAGCAATACCCTAGCTCTCTCATTTATCTGGCTTCACTTTGGACGAACTACTTTATTTCTCTAAGCCTCTGGACATCTTTAAATTGGAAATAATACTCATTTCACAGCATTGCTGGGAGGAAGACTAAGTAAGGTGTTGTGAGCTTATTGAGGATGGAAACTGTGTCAGTCACTGTTATCAGCTACTGTTAGGTTTAGCACTGGGTGGCTGTTTAGTGACTGAGTTAACAAACATTCATAATGATGAGTGGTGTATGCACAGTGGCTGATGTGGGGGAAAAGCCAAAGCCAGCTCTTTTCTTTTCCTCTAACTGTGAAGTTTGATCGTTCATTGATTTAGCCATCAGTTACCTTCTGTAGTCAAATTACCAGACAAGGTTGGGTTTCTGAATGTGACTCAAATGGAAAGGAGAAATGAGTATTAATTATTCCTAACTCCAGCATGTTCCTTTCCATCTCAGTGTGCTGCTGAGTGGGAGCTTTGACTCGGCCAGGATCAGTCTGCATAAGCATGAAACTGTGAGGCACAGCAGGCCTTGACCCTGCACTTACCTCATTAGGAACAAGAACACCCACCCTTTGTTCTACCTGCTCTCCATCTACTGCTCAGCTAGAAAATACTCCCTTTGCTCACAGCATCCACATTTGTATGGAACCCTAAGAGTTAACAGATCAAGGAAGTCCCCAGATAGTCACTCAAGAAATGGCCCTTTGGAGCCGGGTCCATAGAGGGGTCCAAGCCTAACGCTCACTGTCCCCTGGGACTAAGTCAAGCGGCAGGTGCAGGAATGAGGCCCCAGGCTGGTGGCTAAGTAATGAAACTGAAAGATATGTAGGGCCAGACAAGAAGTCAACCCCAAGGAAACAGCCTGCCTATCCGTGCCAGGTGTCTGGGCACCTGGGGGCAGTTTCTGAGTCTGAATTACTTGGTTGTGGTTCCAGATTAGCACCCCAAGTCTCAGTGATGGGAGTCCATGGAACTCTAGAGCAAAGTCTACGGTTGGCACCCAGGTCAGTGCCTTTGAAGTCCCCCAGACCCTGTCAGGGTGAGAGGCCTTTCCTCTGGGCTCCGCAGCACCTGCTATTGGAAGATCTTCAGGGACAGTGGAATAATATCTGCAGCTCCCTTTATGGGGCGCCTGTACTACATATACTGAAGGCTTTTTAAGAGGATGGGATCATTTTGTTATTGGAATGATGGGCTCTGAAGTCAGACAGAGCCGAGTTTGAATCTGGGCTCCATCATGTAGCAGATGTTTGATTGTGGCACATACCTCTCCCTTTCTGAGCCTCAGTTCCCCTGCCTGACAAATGGAGGTAATAATGCTTGCCTCAAGGTTTTTGTAAGGATGAAGTTTAAGATCATATGTGTCAAACTTAGCACAGATGTTACAGTAGTTTTAGTAATAGCTAACACCTATTGAGGCACTTACACTTCAGTGTTTCATATTAATTCGTTGAATTCTCAAAACTATACCATCAAGGTAGGTACTCTTATTATTCTCATTTTACAGAGGAAAATAATGAGGCATAAAGAAATTTGCCCAACGATGCACAGCTAATAATTGCCGAAGTCATGATTTGAACCCAGGCAGTGTGGCTCCAAAGCCCGTGTGTGCTGCCTCGGGTTAAGGAAGGCCTCGTGTGAGTGTTGCTGCTGTGACTCTTGTATCCAGCATTGTAGTTGTCTGTGGCTTTTGGTCTGTCTGCTGACTTCTGTCTGTGGCTTTTGGTCTGTCTGCTGAATTCTGAGCTCAGTGCAGTCAAGAAACCCATCTTAATCACCTTGCATCCCCAGAGACCAACACAGTACTCATAGTACTCATTAATATTTGCTTAATGGCTGAGAATATTTCCTCTCTTCATTAATCAATCAGTAGCTCTTTAGCGACCATTTCCTATAGGCTAGATTTGGGCTAAATCCTGGGAGGAATGCAAAGCACAACTATGCCTCTATAACCGGAAGATGAGGGGTGGGGGGCATTCCAGAGTACTGTGTCATTGGCAGAAACTTCACACTGGAGGCAGAAACAATACAGGTGGTTTAGCGATGTATTCCAAGCTGGGATTCCCACCCCTCCCTGATTGGGCCACTCCCTCCATCTCTTGCTGAACCAGGTGAGGTGGATTACCTCCTCCCGCCCAGGGCCAAAACCACTCCTTGGCTTCCTCTCTAGTGAGGAGGATGCATCATCTTTTGTTCTCAGGCAACCTAGTTGAAGGGAACCTAGAATGACAGAGGAAAAGAAGTTTGGAGTGGGGAGAGAACCTTAAGAAATCACATCTTCCCCAGCATTGTAACCAGAGTGATATTTTAAAAAACCAAAATCAGAACTTATCACAACTTGCTTACTACCCTCCACCCACTTGGAATAAAACCCAGAGTCCTTACCAAGGCCTCTCAAGTCTATGTGAGTCGACACTGGCAGCCTCTTCACCCTCCATCCCTGCACTCCTCCCCTTCTGCCTCAAGCCTCAGGGGGCTCCTGCTGTTCCTGGTTCCTGGCATACTTGTCCCTGCCTGAGGGACTTTGTAGTTGCTTCCTCTGCCAGGAATGTTCTGCCCCTGGTGTTTGCCTTGTTGGTTCTTTTCAGTTGACTCAGCTTATAGGTCATATCCTCTGAGAGGCTCGCTCTGACCTTTGGTCTAAAGTAACTGAGCTACTTCTAAATCACGCTCTAGTCTGTACCATCTTGTGTTTTTGTTACAGCACTACCTCTTTACAATTTCCTTTTTGTGGGTCTCTTCTACTAGGATATACACTCCGTGATATTAAGGGCTTTGGTCTGTTCATCATTTTACCTTTAGTGCCTAGAACTGTTCTTGCAGGTAGTAAACATTCAATGAATGATTTTGGAATGAATGATTGAACAAATGAACAAACCTAAGACACTGTTTTCATTTACACGTGAGAAACTGAGGCCCAGAGAAGCTCATAAGAATTGAGTGTTCTGTCATCTTACCATTTGAACGCTCACTAAGTTGCAAGAACTGTACTCAGTGCTTTGCATGTATTATTTTTGTTACTTATCTTTAATTGTTAGAGAGTCATTTGGGAAACCATTGTTTGTTCACCATTGTAGCGTTTTAAAGAAAACTGGACTAACTCTTTATTTTTTATTGGAACCTCACTCTTGTTGTACAAAGAGTTGGAGGCAACTTAGAAAAGCTCCAAAAAGATAGAATAAACCAAAGGATAGAACCAAAAGGATAAAGCGTGTAGGGGGTCTGGTGCGAGTATGAGTAAGAAGACAGGAACCAGAATGAAGACTAGTTCACAGAAACGGACACCATACGAGTCCCTATGAACTGAGCAAAGTTTTCAGCCATTCTTTACAGCTGATAACTAAATTATGCCCAGATTCTTGAAAGTGATGGTTTCTCAAAAACCTATGACATTGGGATTGTCCCAGACTGCATGTGATAGTGCCAGATTTGTCAGCCCCCTCACCGCCTCATCAGCTCGGCTCCTGGACTGAGGCAGCGTGATCTCTTCCTCCTCCTTTTCTATCAGAGGGGCCAGTGCACTAAGGAGGAGGCTGGCCCTCTCCCCAACCCTCTCTGGACCCAACCAACTTTGTTTCAGAGAGCACCTTTTTCCCTGAAGTTTTATTAACTGAGATACCGCCATTGAAGGCCCAGTTCTCCTCTCAGGACACTTCCAGTTGAATTAAAGAGAAAAGACAAGGAGCATAAAAAGAGATTTTTGTAAAAGGTGACAATGAATACTAGATACCAAATAAGAGAAGTACTTTAGAGGAGAGGTTAGATTTGTGCTAGGACTTACCACAGAGACAGGGTAAAGAGGGCTGGTGCTCCCAGCAAGGGGTTCTGGGGATCCATGTAATCAAAGATGTACAGGCTGGGATGGATTCTCAAGAAGAGAACCATAAGCAGTGGCAGGCCAGTGTGGAGTATGTGTGGAAGGGTCTCTCTCACTAGGTGATAAAGCCAGAGAGGTCAGCTGGAGCCAGATTTGTGGGAGCCTTGAGTGCCAAGGAAAGATTCCAAGGCCCTCCTCAGCAGCCCCGGTATCCCAGGAGGTGAGTCATCGCCAGGCATGGATGCCCATCCTGGCCACCTGTCGGTCCGCTGACTCCCAGGTAGCAGTGCCAGCAGCTGAAATGGAGGCCAGGACCTTGAACTGACCATGAGGAGAGGAGTAAGTATGGGGGCCACTGTTAGTTTAGCCTTTGGCCATCCCAGGTGCATTTACTTGATGATTCATCAGATGTTTATTGAGCACCAGCTACAGTTGACCCTTGAACAGTGGGGGGGGGGGGATTAGGGGTTCTGACACCACCCCCCAGTCAAAAATCCATGTATAATTTAAGTCGGCCCTGCACGTACACAAATTCCTAACCACTGATCAAATCGACTACATGCCGGCCCTGTGCTGAGTGTCAGGATGCTGTGATGAGTAAGACAGTCAAGGATACTACTGTCATAGAACTCTTATATTAGTGGGGGAAGCGGCCTGCCTGAGAAACAAGCAGATACAGTGATTTCAGAGAGGAGCCTAAATGATGGGAAGAAAATGAGGCTGAGTGATGGGGTGTCTAGGGAAGCAACTTTGTCCAGGGAGGTCAAGGACGGCTTCTCTGAGGAGATGACATTTAACCTGAGAGGAGATTAAGGAGAAAAAGCCAGCCTGGGAAGATTGGAAGTAAAGATTTTACCAACAGACAAGCAAGGCAGGACCGGACTTGGCCCCTCTGCACTTGGGGCCTACACAGATCTCAGCCGACAGTGGTGGGCCCAGTCTGGGCCTTTGTTTCCCTTCGTGTTATGGATGAAGACGGTCCTTCAGACCTCCCTCACGAAGGTCCAAAGGGGACAGTGGTGACGACCATGTACGGAGCGTCTGTCCTACATCAGGCCCTCTATATGCATTTTCTCATTCAATTCTCCCACTGACCTGTCTGGTAAGTGGTCTGTTGGCCCCAGTTTCTTTTCCAACGGGGAAACTGAGGTTCAGAGAGATGAAGTGCCATGAACAGGGTCCTGCAGCTTATACATGGTGGAACCTGGATTCAGACCCAGATTGGTCTGGCTCCAAACCCAGGCTTTTTCCCACTGCTCCACCCTTGGGATAAATGCAGTATGGTTAGTTCAGGACATGCAGAAAGCTACTTTGCAAAAGGAGAGTTGGGAAAGCATCTTAGTATAAGCGTTTTGAAAGACACCCGATACCCTCCTATCCAAGAGGACTCCTTTTGCTCCTCTGCAAGGGGGTACCCAAGAACCTGGGGTCACTGTTGGCCTTTGCCAGAGGCATGTTTGCACTTAGCCAGCTATATCCCCCAGTTTCCTGCTTTCACCATCTCAGCTGCTGGTCAGGAGTTTGGGGAAGGTGACATCATCTAGCTGATTCAGCGGCTGCCTCTAGACAACGGGAACTGAAAGTCATTGCCCCTTCCTTCCCACTCTGCAGACCTCTTCAGAACAGGGCTGGCTATGCCGCCTGTCCACAGGGTCTTGGCCAGAACAGCGCTTCACTCCCTGCAGAGCTGGGAGGTGGCATTTCCCTGGAGAAAGCCATCCTCAAGACTTTTCAAGCTAAGGGAACGGTGCTCTTGAGGGTTAGGAGGATTCACAGGAGGGCCCACATCCCTCCACCTTGGTGAGAACTCCTGACCCTGTGATCTCATCTGCATAAGTTCAAGGCTCAGGCCCAACACTGTAGATTGGGCAAACAAAATGTTATTTGTGGACTTGGATGCTAAGGCATTTAGAGTCTGGTCAAGAGGACAAAGAGACAGACTTCAGAGTAGAACAGCCATCACACAGTGATCTATTGAATATCCCTGTTGACCCAGTGACCAAAAAGGAAAAAGATAAATTAAATATATTTAAAAGAAAAAAGAAAGAAAAGCAAAAGGAAGTAATAAAGAGATGGCTCAGTGCCAGGTGAGTAGGACAGCAGACAACTTACTTGCTCTGTGACTTAGCTTCTCTCAGCCTCGCTATTTTCTTGTAAAAAATGGGTATCACCAAGGTATGTGGCTCCTTAGGTTATTGGAATATTACATAATATATAAAGCATTCAGCAGTGCACCCAGCACCCAGGGAGCACTCAGTGGATGGTGGCCCTGTAGATAAGTTCTTGAGAGAGGGACAGCCCATTGGGGAAGGTCAGGGAAGGCTTCCTGGAGAAGATGAACTTAGGACTGGGCTTTGGGGCCTGGGTAGGCAGTAGATGGGTGCTGGCTGGAAGCAGCCTATTCAAGTGGGAAGAGGACAGACTTTGGATGCTGACAGTCTGCTGTGTATTCCCTGACAGACGACTTTACCTCTCAGAGCCTTGCGGTTTTCTTCTCTGTAAATTGTGGATTTTGCCAGAACCTCCTCACAGGAGTTAATGAAGTGCTGTACTGATAATGGAAACTGCTGAGTAAAGTCCTCACTATGTACCAATGATGTTTCTTAGTTGGCGGGGGAACCAGCCTAGTGACAGGCTAGAAGCGGTATGTGAGAGGGCGCAGCTATTGCTCATCCCCTCCCAGCTGGACAGCTCTCCCAGCCATCCCCCTCTTCTGTCCTTGTCGCCTGCAAATCATAGCAACCAGTGATCCTTCTAAAGTAGAAGTCAGAGCCTGTCGTTCTTCAGTTCAAAACCGCCAGTACTCTTTTATTTATTTTAAGATTTTATTTATTTATAGAGAGAGGGGAAGGGGGGGAAGAGAGAGAGAAACATCACTGTGTGGTTGTCTCTCACATGCCCCCTACTGGTAACCTGGTTTGTAACCCAGGCATGTGCCCTGACTGGGAATCGAACCAGTGACCCTTTGGTTTGCAGGGCAGCACTCAATCCACTGAGCCACATCAGCCAGGGCCAGCACTCTTTTCTTTTAATTTTTTTTTTAATTTTTTTTTTATCCTTACTCAAGGACATTTTTTCATTGCATTTTAGAAAGAGAGGAAGGGAGAGAAACATTGATGCCAGAGAGAAGCATTGATCAGTTGCCTCCCGTATGTGCCCAGACCAGGAATGGAACCCGCAACCTTTTGGTTACCGGACAGTGCTCCAACCAACTGAGCCACTCTGCCCATGGCCAGTGATTCTTTATTCATGAGAATAAAAAGCCAAGTGTATATACAGTGCAGGGACAGATGGAGAACAGTCTCCTAGAAATTAGCGTTCTGGGTTTATTCTCAGAAGTAGCTCTGCTCCAGCTCCCATGTCCCTGCATGTATGTGTGCAGGCACAAGTGGATGGCTCTGGTGATGGTATACGTATATGTCCAGGACATTTCCTAATAGTAAAGGATATTGACTACACCGCCTTACAGCTACTGAAGGTCATGAGGGCTGAGAAAGCCAAGGGTACTCAGGCAGACCTTCTTCCCCTCTGAGTCTGAGTCATTTCCTGAAAGGGATGTTGGTCATTAATTCACTTGTTCATTAACAAATGTTTATTGAATGCCTGCCATGTGTTAGGCACTGAGCTATAGGTTGGACATACAGTATGAACAAATCAAAGTCTCTGTTTCCACTTTGCAAGCAAGGGCGGGAGCCAAGAGACCAGTAGGAAGCTGGGCAGGTGATAATGGTGGTTTGTACAAGGGTGGAGATGTGGTGGGAGTGGTGAGCAGTGATCAGAACTTCGATATAATTTGAAAGTCAGGTCAACTGGATTTGCTGAGAATTGATAAAGGGTGTGAGAGAGAAAGAGGAGTCCAGATTTTTCGCTTGAACAACTGGAAGGAGCTTGCTGCCAACTAATGAGAAGGGGATGACATCATGGCTAAGTCGTGGTTTCCTGAGAGGGCTCTGAAGTCGGACTACCTGCATTCAAGTCCCAGTTTGCTTGCTCTTTGACTTTGGGTAAGAGTTTAACTTGACCAAGCCTCGGTTTCCTCAGATGTAAATCTACTTTCTAGACCATAGACAGCTGGGTGCTGTGAAAACAAAATGGGGGTAATTTGTGTGCAGGGCTTAGAGTGGTACCTGGTATATGTATAGTAAAGCCTCAGTAAGAGAGAGAGCTCTGCTCGTTGTGGACGGCAGGGAATCCCATGACCACGCAGGCAGCAGCGGGTCCTACCCCCACTTCCACCACTCCCTCAAGGAGCCCACCCTCCAAGAGGCAGTTCAGACACCATCTGTCCAGCAGAGAAAAGCCATAGGGAGACAGCTTTGGGGGGACGTTAAATAGATGAGCCCTTCCCAGGAAACTTAATCTCATTCTCAGCAGGTGCTAATCCCAGCAGCCTCCCTTGGTATCTGAGCCCAGCCCACCCAGTTCCTTCCCCGCCCCCACCCTGAGTACCAGACCCTCTTCCCAACTTCCCACTGTCAAGCTGCCACCAGGACACTTCCTTACCAGATGGAGTGGCTCTGACAGGAGGAGGCCACCACTCATCTGACTGGGCCCAGGCCCTCACGTGTATCAAGTCACCAAGGGCTTCAGGTGCCACCTGTCTAGAGCTCCCCCCCTGCCAGGTGCCAGTTCCTGGGCGTGGTGCTTGATCCAGGCGGATCCTGGCTGAAGCCAGCTGGAGCCAGGGACTCCCGCTGTGCCCCAGCTGCCACCTGCCTTCCCACCCACAGGCTGAGAAACAAGCTTAACGCTTTGAACACCATACATGTAGCCAGAATTAGTGGTTGTAGTTCTGGCTCTAAGTGTTGCATTGTTCCAGCACACTTAAAAAAAATGTATCATAAATACAATAGAGAATATGTATGTAATGTATCAAAAATAGGAAGATGATCACCTGTAAATTCATGACCTATTTTAAGAAATCAAACATTTATGTGCCTTAGGATTCCCTGTGTGTCCCTCTCTAATAGGAACACACAGCCTCCTCCTACCCATTCTCCTGAGATTCGTGTTTATCATTCATTACCTTGCCTTTAAAAAAAGAAAAGGTTCTATTACATATCTATCTTCTTAAGCATGCTTTTAAATTTCATTTAAATATTATACTGTGTGCATTCCTTTGCACTTTGCTTTTTTCATTCAGCAGTGTGAGAGCCATTGATGTTACGTGTACACCTGTAGTTCATTCATTTTCATATCTTTTTGTGTGTGTCACTCTACTCTCAGCGGTTATTTGGGTCCATCCCTTGTTTTCGCTACTTCAGATCATGTGGTTTTGAACCCGTTGCGTGTGTCTCAGCACATGCACGTGTTTCAAGAGTTTCTCCAAGGTAGTGGTTTCAAAGGCTTTAGCTGCCCATTAGAATTAGGCAGAGGGGTTGTGAAACCACGCTTTGCTGGGCTCCACCCCCATGGTGTTAGATTCTGTATGTCTGGGTTGGGGCCCTGAGAATTTGCATTTCTAGCAAGTTCCTGGGGATGCTGCGCAGGTCCTGGGACTACACTTTGAGAGCCATCGCCGTAGGGTGTGTACTCAGGAGTCAGATTGCTTGACGGAAGGTAATGCTTAATTGTTTTGCTTTCTATTTTTAAGAATGTATGCTGCCACCAGCAGCACATGAGTTTTCATTGCTTTACATTTTAATACTTGATATGGTCAGACTTTAAAATTTTTATAGAGCTGGTGGATGTGAGATGGTATCTTGTGGTTTTAGTTTTGCATTTCTCAGATTACAAGTGGGGTCGAGAGTCTTGTCTTCCACCTTTGACCATTCGTGTTTCCCTTTTTGTAAAATACCTGTTCAAGTCTTTGCTCTTTCAATATTTTTTTATGGATTTGTAGGAATGCTTTATGTATTCTGAATACTGATCTACATGTGTTACAAATACAGGCTCTCGGTTTCTAGGTTGTCTTTTCCCTTTTTATACAGTATTGTCTTTCGATGACTAGAACTTCTTCATTATAATGTAGTTGAGTCTTTTCTTCTATAACTCACACCTTTTACATTTTGTTGAAGAAATCTCTTCTCAGCCTGTGATCCTCAAGACCTGTCTATATTTTCTTCTAAAAGTTTTAAAGTTTCGTCGTTCACATTTAAGTCTTTAATAGATGTGGAGTTGGCTGTCAGGTCATGTCACCTTGGTGTTTTTACTGGTGGAATACCTTTTGTTTCAGTAGGTTTTAAATGTCTACCAATCTGAATTATTTATAAGTCGAGTCATACCTAGAGCTTATTATATACACCTCATTAATATTTCATATTGCACAAAGGTGCTCTCTTTGGGAGAGGGTTATGATCACATTTAAAACCTTCCCAAGATTTTTGTTATATTTTTCAAATTTTAGATACAATAATGGTACCATGGTTGTGTTTGTGTGTTTGTTTGTTTCCTATTTAAGATTCCTTATTTTTTAGAAATGCATACTCAATGAGGCCTGGGGTTCACTTCAAACACTGCAGGGATGAAGGAGGGTTTGCTGGGGCACAGATGAAATAAGATTGATACTGAGTTGCTATTTATTGAAGTGGAGTAATGGGTATACGGTGGTTCATTTTATCATTCTGTCTACTTTGTACATGCCCAAGTGTTTTCATAATAAAAAGTAAAAAATATCCAAGGACTATTTCCAGGGTTACTTATGAAGTAAAGCACATTTTCTTATACATATTAGCTATTTGTATTTCTTCCAGGGTTTGATTCAGCACATTTACTGAGTGCCTTCCAATTTCGGGCCCTGGATACAAAGATAACACTTTCATGTATCAAGTGAAATTGTTATTGTGTGCAAGCACAGACACATTATCTGGTAATACAGTTCCCCAACTAGGAGGGATTTTACATTTTTATGATTTGGGGGGGGGAGAGAAGAAAAACATCAATTTGTTGTTCCACTTATTTATGCATTCATTGGCTGATTCTTGTATGTGCCCTGACTGGGGATCAAATGCATAACCCTGGCATAGCTACACAACGGTCTAACCAACGAAGCTACCTGGCCAGGGCAAGGGAGATTTTTAGTGAGGAAAGCTAAAGCTCAGAAAGGTTAAATAATGTGACGTGGTTGCTGACACAGACTAGTAAGTGGCATAGCTGGGATTTAAACCCAGGCTTGAAGCTTCTAGCACCTGAGCTCTTAAAAAGCACCCTTGTCTGCATCTTGAGAGGAATAACACATGGTCTTAGAGTATAACACAAAGGAGAAACCAGGCTCAGAGACTGTACTGACCAAGAGAACACACAGCCAGAAAGCTATGGAGTCTCCAGGGGAAGACCCACATATATGTGATCTGAGGTCTCTAATCTGTACTGAGCTGCCTCTATTTCTTCCATGGAAAGAGTTTTTAAATCTAATTAGGATTCCATCAAGAGACATTTCTCCATCCAGAGCTCCAGTCCATATCCAGAACCATAAGTCACTGGTCCTTGGTCTTTATCTATTCGCCATCAGATGGGCCCATAGACATAACCCATTTATGATGAGTAGACTAATGACAATGTAGTCGCTGCCATTTATTGAGCGCTACCATGTGCAAGATGCTGTAAGGTGCACTGTGTTATGTTTTGTTTTGTTTTGTTTTTTAAAGATTTTATTTACTTATCTTTAGAGGAGAAGGGAAGGAGAGAAATATCGATGTATGGTTGCCTCTCATGTGTCCCCTGCTAGGAACTAGCCTGCAACCCAGGCATGTGCCCTGACTGGGAATCGAACCGTGATCCTCTGGTTTACAGGCCTGCACTCAGTCCACTGAGCTACACCAGCCAGGGCTGTGTTATGTTTTTTGATCCTCACAGTAATCCTGCTCAGGAAACGTTGCCCTGATTAGAAAACAGAGTAAAACAAGTTAAATAAATAGTTTCAAGGTCAAATTCTAATAAGGGCAATTCTAATAAAATCTAGTCTATTAGACTCAGAAGCCCCTCACTCACTCATTCTGGTGGTGGTCCATGGGTTTGCCTTTCTCTGTCTCTTCCACTTTTGTTTGGTGCCCTCTCCAGAGGGTTAGTCTGGCTTTTCTACTTCACCTTGACTGCTTTAAAGGAGAGGACCAATAGCTTCCATTTGCCCCATAACCCCCCACCCCAGTGATTAGCACAGTGTAGCCACAGTGGGCTGACACATGACACCTGAGGATTGATGGGTGGTCATTGCTGATGACCCTCCCTGATACAGCCCCAGAAGGAACCTGTCTCCCAGTTACGGAGCAGTTTCCCTTTGAACACTTGTCATGTTCTCACTGCTCCATTGGGAGAGAAGAGAAGTGTAAAGTGCGGGCATAGCACCACAAGTTGGGTCATGAGACTACAGTTACTGAAGTAAGTGAAAAGACTGCAAGGGACAGAGGAGTTCAGAGGAGAGGGCAAGCATGATAATTATACCAGTAGCAGACATGTATTGAGCACTGTACGGTAGGTCTTACGTTCATTTTATAAGTGTGGACCTTGAGACTCAGCGTTTACATGATTAGCCCACTGTTGCACAGCAAGTCAGAGTTAGGACTCTGAACCCCTCCATGGCCTCTCAAGGGAGAGCTCTCTGGCTGGGCTCTGTGTTGGGTAGCCTGGAGGCTCCAGGTAAAAGGAGTCTGGAGGGATAGACCAGATATGGACGAGAAGGGAGAGGCTGAGATGTAGGACGAAAGTCTAAAAAGTGGAGCCATAATATCCCTAAGATAGGACATCTTGTGCCTTCTGCTGTCCTTTTGAACGAGAGAAACCCAGGCTCAGGCCACAGAGTCCTAGCACATGATCATTAACTAAAGTTTATCCATGCTGCTTTGTGTCCATACATTATCTCATATAGCTTCTGACTGCTAGGAGGTAGAGGAGGTCATCCCCTTACCTTGGAGGGAACTGAGAGGTCTTCTGATTTTAAATCCCATCCATGCTTTCTCCACTTCTCTGTTTCTGTAGTCAGAGAACACAGGCTTTGCACTCGGACACACCTGGGTTTGAACCACACCTGCTCCGTGTCTCTAAGATCTTAAGGCACAGGTGGCGAATGCATGGCCCACAGGCCGAATCCAGCCCTCCACCTTGTTTTATCTGGCCACAGCGCCGAGCTCTCGCTTAACTGTTACGGAGTAGTTACATTTATACAGCCCTAAAGTTACATTCGGCCCTTTGAAGGCAACCGTGAGGCTGATGTGGCCCCAGTGAAAATGAATTTGACACTCCTGTCTTAAGATTTGCCAGTTGGGGTGATTAGAGGTCAAGTATGGGACCGTTGGGAGGCAAGCATATGCCAAGGAGGGGACAACATAAGGGAGGCATAATAATGGCAAAGTTCTAGGTATGAAGAAAGTGAGGGTTCCCAAGGGTGAATTGACTTGCCCAAGATCACACAGTGAGTTAATAAGCAGCAACACAGGGATTAGAACCCAGGTCTCTGATCTCCTAAGACAATTTACTACCTTTTCCCTAGACAGCACTGCTCCCTGAGGGGGCATGGAGCAATAGCACTTTGGAGCTAAGGAGAAGGTCTTAGCGATCTTTTGGTCCATCCTCCAACCCTTGGCAGATGAGAAAAAAGGGGCCCAGGGTGCTTAATTTACATGTCTATAACCAAATAGAGCTACCACAGAGCACGAGTAAACCCACTGGTCTTTTTTACACTGCCAAGCAAAACTTCCAAATTGCCTTTTTTTCTATGCAAATCAAAAGCCTCACTCCAAATGCCAGTAACAATGAGAACAACTGGTTTGGGGAGTTTTGTTTTGTTTTGTTTTTTCCCTCAAAATATAATCTCATATTCTCTCTGTCTCTGTCTGTCAGTTCTTAGCAAGGATAGTATACTAGAAGTGGGTGGAGCTTCAGTGGAAGATCTTGGTTGAAAAAAGATAAAAATTTGATAGTCTCTGAATGTAGAGGTCCTCAGAGCCAGGAGAGGGTAGGCCCACCCTCCACCTATTCCAGCTAGTTTCCTACTTGCCCCGCCCCGCTCACAGTAGACCTTCAGAAGGCCCATCTTTTCCTTGGCAGCTGCATCTGGTGAACACCAACGGAAATCCCTGGTATTTTTCTCTGCATGCAACCAGCCATGGAGATGTAGGTCAGACATTGCTGGCCTGGCAGTTACAACAGCTCTAGCTTTACCCCCTGCACCTGCAGCCATGTTTGCTGAGCCCCATGGGGATGGAATAAGGATGTTCCCCTTCAAAAAAATCAAATCCTCAAGAGTCCATGTGGGCAGAACTGGCTGGGACTTAGGAGGGCACTAGAAGAGATCGTCTACGATGCGGGGACTAGAAGGGTCGCGCTGTCTCTTTCCCTGTAATGTTAATGTCTGATCCCTGGTGTGACTAGTAGCAGGGTTGGCAGTGCCCCTGCTCAGAGTCACTGCCACTGATAGAGCTGACTAGGAAGGTCCCATTCTCCCCCAGGGCTCGGCTGGGCCCCCAGGCCTGCACCTGGACCCCCACGCCTGCCTGGTGTTTACTGGATTAAAGCTGCCACCCTTTGGGACCCTTTGGGACCTAGTCTGTTTTCATTTCTGTTCTCAGCTGTCTGGTCTCCATGGGCCTCACCTACAGGTTTCTGCATGCCCGTCCCCCACGACGCAGCCCCATGAGGCTCTTCCAGCCTGGCACACTCCTCTTTGGCCTTTGTTCTCTTCAGCAGGGCTGCCAGTTCTGTGCCTAGCCCCAGACAAGCTCTTTGGTCCAACCTAGCTGCATCCTTCCCAAGATTCCGGCCCTTTGTCTTCACCCCTGGGGGCAGGGGGCAGGATTATGGCTGTAAGGCATGAAGTGGGCACTTGTGTGGCTGCTCTGGACAGACTTCCAGTTGGCTGACTGTTCTGTTCTGAGCTGTCTCCTGCCCTGGGCCTCACTTACCTCCTTTTAAAGATATGGGACCAAGATTGGTTCATGAATCACTGGTCTTCAGGATAATGTATAGGTCATAGGCAAATGGATGTACTTTTATTTTAATAGTGTTCATATTTTATGGTGATTTCATCTGTGGCAAGTGATACTGGCTCTATATTTATAATAGTATAATAAGTTGCCTTTTCATTTTATTTATTTATCCAGCAAATACTCAGTGTTTAGTTTACGCCAAGCACTATTCCATCTCCTAAGCATGTCTGTCTTCATGGAGATTCCGTTCTAAAAACACTGACAGTGATGGCGGGGTGGAGGGTGACTAGGCAACTTTTGGTGTTTGTTTATTTTATTTATTTATATTTTTATTTATTGATATGATTTGCTGTCCCACTTATTTGTGCAATCATTGGTTGATTCTTGTGTGTGCCCTGATCAGGGATCAAATTCACAACATCGTGTATCAGGACAACACTGTAACAAACTGAGCTACCCAGCCAGGGCAGGTATTTGGTTTTTTTTGTTTTGTTTTGTTTTAATTAAGAGTGATTGGGAACAACTTTTCTAAGGAGGAGTTAGGTGAGGAGAGATCTGTATGACCTGAGAGAATAAACAATGAAATAATCTGTGGTAAGAACCTTCCAGGCCTGGGGAGTAGGTACAGAGACCCCAAAGTGAGAAGCATGTGCTTGGCATGTTTGAGGAAATGTGTGACTAGAACAGAGCAGAGGAGAAAGTGGTAGATTGGCGAGGTTTGTGTGAGCCATGGTGAGAAGGCATGGAGTGTTTGGGCCAGATCCATAGCAGGAGGGAAGAATCTGAGAGACCAGAAAGGAGGTTGTTACAGTAATGCAGGCAGAAAATGATGTTAATTTAGACCAAATGATGGTGAGAAGTGGTAGATTCTGAATCTGTTTTGAGTATAGACCCATGGAATTGCCGACAGATCAAAAAGATAGAGCAGATTTAAGATGACTCTAAGGTGTTCTAGGCTTTAGCACCTGGAATCATGAAGCTCCTAGACCATTTACTAAAAGGGGGAAAGATACGGAAAGAATAAGTTTGGGCGGGGCACATTAAGAATTTTTAATACATTTATTTAAATTTTTAAAAAGCAAGTCAATTGATTGAAAATGTTAATAATAATAATAATGGTACATGGATAAGGCCAACACAGTGATGGCTGAAATTGTGGTTAGAGTGGATCTGATGCATCTGTGCTCCCTTCCAGCTCTAAAATTCTGCACTGCTGATTTCAGACCTCCACATCTCTCATTCATGAAGAATGGGAACTTGAGACAGCCTAGAATGTAATCAATGCAGAAGGAATGAAAAGCAAGGGAATCCCTTGGACCAGGCTCACTTACTTACCTCTTGTTGATTCTGGAAGGACTTGGGAAGTTCTTGCACACACCCTGGCCTCCTGGCATAGCCCCCTTCACTCACCCACTGACTCACTGGGCACCCTCTGCCTAGTAGGCCCTGGAAACAGCACAGGTCTGATGCCCTCTCCCTCCTAATATAAAGCAAGCTCTCTCTGCCTCCATCCTCATCCCAGGCCTGGCTTCTCCCTGATGTGGAGCTTGAATGATGTGTCTGCTGAAAGCGTGCAGTCACGGCCCAGGCAGATCCTGCCCTCTCCTTCTGTCTAGTCCGTCCTCCTTCTCTTATTGTCATCCACCCTTCGGGGCCTGGAAGCAAATGACTTTGCCTCATTGACAGCAGAAATGGTTTTGTCTTATTTCATTCACAGTTATCAAGCTGGGAAAAAATGTCCAAAGGCTTTTTGTAGATGAGAAACAGAAGGCCAAAGAAACAAGCAATTCCCACAGGCCACATCCCATCAGCACATCCTTTCAGCTCTACTTTTACAAATAGATTCTAAATCTGCCTGCTTCTCACCAGCTTCCCAGACACTATCCTGGCCAAGCTGCCATCCCATTTCCCCTGAGTGACTGCATCAGCTTCTCAACGGACCTCTTGCTTCCACCCTTGCCCCTGGAGGTCTGCACCCAGCAGCCAGAGGGACCCTATTAAAAGCAAATCAGATCATGTCCCTCTACTGCTCACAACCCTGCATTGTTTCCATGTCACTTAAAGGCCAAGCCCACAGCTTCAAATGACCTTCAAGGCCCAGCATAATCTGGTCTTTGACTACTGCCAGACCCCATTGCTGCCACTCTCCCCTCATTCACTCAGCCTCCACCACACTTGTATCTTTTGTGTTCTTGGAACACCCTGGCTGTGTATCTGCCTCAGGGCCTTTGCACTAGCTGTTCCCTCTGCCTCTCCTCCAGTCCTTACAGTGCCTGTTTCCTTACTTTATTCAGGGCTCTGTTCAAATGTCACCTTTTCAAGAAGCTTCCTGTGACCATCGGTTGCAGTCCTGCTCTCTTCCCGTGTTTCTGTCTAACCCCTTTTCTCTTATTTATTTTTCTTTTTAGCATTTATTGCTATCTGACACATTTACCGTATTTTTCGGACCATAAGACACACCTAGGTTTTAGAAAGGAGGAAAATAGGAAAAAAATTTTGAAGCAAATAATGTGGTGAAATATTTAATAATATAAACAACATAATATTTCACCAATGTAAGTATAAATAGAACTCAACAGCAGCATTAACAACCATTATTTCTCCCAAATTTGTGGGTTGGGGGAGAAGAGTTCATCTTATAGTCCAAACAATAAGGTATTGCCTCTCTCTTCACATTAAATTGTAAACTCATGCAGGTAAAAATTTTCACCTGAATTAGTCACTGTTTTATCCCTAGCATTTAGCATAGTGCCTGGCATTTAGTGGGCACTTAATAATAGAGAATTGTGGAATGAATGAATGTCCAGAACTAAGCAGAGCGGCTTGTCTGGTCCTTCCTGCAACCCCATAGGTCAACCCACAATGGGGTCACAATCTACCTTCGAAAACAGCTCTTCAAAACTACTGGGCATCACTTTTGTTTCCAAGAGAATGACCAAATAGTAGGAGGGGCTCTGTCTGCAAGGACTGGCCTGGCCTTGCAGGGGTTGAGAGCAAGGGGAGGCACAGAGCAGCCATCATCAGCACACCTCCCTTTCCAACCCTGAGAGGACCAGAGGGCATGCCTCTTCCCTGTTCTTCAAGTCATTCTGACTTCAGGGCCCAAGAGTAGCAGATCCTCAGTAAATAATGAGCAAGTGGGTGGGTGAAATGAGGAAGCCAAGAAGAACTTAGTAACATCCTCTGCATCTTCCCTACTGCACTGGCAAATTTTAATGTGCTTTAGAGTTAGACGCCCTTACTCAGTAACCAGTGATCTCAGGCAAAGTTTCATCACCTCTCTGAGTCTTAGTTTCCTCACTGTTAAAATGGGGACAACACCTACTTACAAGATGCTGGGAAATCTAGCAAGAACTTGTAAATATTAGCTGTAACTTTTATGTTTGTAGCTACAAATGAGATACACAAATGGGCCCACTCATTTTTAGCTGTTAAACAAACAGTAGCATTTATTGGGCACTTTCCATGAACCATTTCATTCTCGCTGCCAAGCCTGTGAAGTACATTGTTCTTGCTTGTAGACAGGACACTGAACTTAGAGAGAGAGGTAAAGGGCCTTGCCCCAGGTCCCACAAGTAGGCAGTCACAGTACTGAGGTCGGAACTCACACTGTCAGAATCCAAGGGTCAGGAGGCTTTTTGGGGGGATTCTCATCAGCTTTTCTGAATCTCAGTTTCATCTCTCTGTGAACCACAGATTATGACATTTTCTGGGCGCTCCACATGCCACATCAGGTGGGACAGTGGCTTGCTTCTGGGTCTTCTGCTGGTCATGGTGGAAGCAGTCTTCTGCAGTCTCTTGGGGCTCTGGGTGTTGACTGTGAAAAGCAAACCTCCAGGTGGCCCCGGGCTCAGCATCATCCACTACAGACAAGAGTGCTTCAGCTCTCCTGGCGCCGGCTCAGGCATCTCGATATTCTAAACCTTGAGGGGCTGGTGGCCTAGGGTGGAGACAAACCAGGGAGAAGACTGGATGGGACAGGAATGTAGGAAATGCAGCCCCACAGGAGCCTTTAGCTGAGGTTTTGGTTACCGGGGTGTGTGTGTGAGCACTCACATGTACAGGGTGAGGAAAGGGTGGTGCACCCCGCCCCCTTTCTGCTTGGAATTCCAAACATTTCCGATCAGATCAAGGTGGCTGAAAATAAATACCCGGGACTTGTCTGGACTAGTTGGAGGCGGTGCTGGGGTGAGGAGGTTGAGACCACAGGGGCAGAGACCAGCAAGGTCTGGCCCATCCGATGAGCTTGCCCAGGTCACGTGTGCCCACTGCCCTTTCCCCCTGGAATCCTGCAGGGTTTAGGGCAAGGCTCCTCAGCAGGCTTTGAGGTGGAGGGGGATCAGATTCTTTTGTGGCAACAGGTCCTTACACTCTCCCACTCCACATTACCAGATCTGTCAGATACCCCTAAGAGAGAGAACCCAGGGTGTCACTCAGTCCTCTGTGTGGGGATTACTTTGATCCTCCTCACGCTGCGGCAGGAATAGGAGCCCTTTGAGATGATCCCTTCATTTTACAGATGGCGAAAGGCCCCGGGTTTCCCAGCATTCCAAGCAAGCCAGTGACAGAGCTGGAATATGAAAAGTGCATCTGTTCTTTACAGCATGTGCCGTCGGTCAGATGAGGGAGTGGGAACAGCTTGGGGTAGAAAGGCTACTTTGGACTATGGAGTACTTAGACGCATACACCCCAGAACGAAGCAGTTTTAGGGAAGGGGTTGGCCCCAGAAACCAAGTCTCTGTTCTTTGTGGGTTGCTACCACTGTCCCTCCTGCTTATTGCCTCAACAAAGTGCAGAAAATGCCTTTTCCAGATCCTTCCCATAGCTTTCTGTCACTCTTCCTGAGCCCGAGAGAACATGGTATATGGGGAATCCGGGGCACCCTGCCCAATCACCTGGTGTCTCCGGTCCTTTTCTTAGTTTTGCCAGGCAGTGAAAATGGGAATGAAGAGAGAGAGAAAACTGGCCTTTCCTCTTCCCTCCTCTCCCCACTGTCTAGCAGTCAGCAGCACTCATCAGCACCTTCTCTGGGCCCAGCACTGACTGGGCCAGGCCTGGGGGACAGAGCTCATGGTCAAAAAGGAGCAGCTAAACAACCTGGTGAGAGAGCTGAGGGAGACGTGGGGCAGAGAGCAGGAGTCCTCCTGGAAATGACCTATAGCTTAAGACCTAAGAGGTAAATAGAAGGGAGCTCGGCAGAGGGACCAATGTGGACAAAGGTCCTGCGGCTGAACATGGCATGTGAGAAGCAAAGCAGCCTGGCCTGGTCAAAGCGGAGGGAACCCTGCAGGGTCTTGCAAACCTTGAAAAAGTCTCTGAGACTCAAACTGAGCCTTGGAGATACAGCCGCCATTTAGTCAGTCTGCTGTGTGCTGTGCACAGTTCTAAGAGCTTTGCCTGCATTGAATGCTTGCGGTGTTTTTGTGAAATAAGTACATTTTTAATCCCCATTTTACACGTGAGGTCCGCAGCTAAACATCTTAGTCTAGTTGCAAGACTTATTGGGTACCTGCCTACTCTTTGCTCCAGCGGTCCAGCTTGGTGGAGAAATAGAAATTAATTTGTCACCAGCAATGGCCTCATCCCGTAGCACCACCATTTTCCAAATGAGGAGACTGATACTCAGAGAGGAGCAGGACCTGGTCCAGGGCCCAGAGCGAGGCCAGCAAAGCTGCCTCTGCCAGCCTGTGTTGTCTTCCTGGGAAGCCCGTGGGATGGAGTTGGACAGGAGCAGCAGAGGGAGAGGACCAGGACTGAGGACCAGAACTGAGGCCCAGCCAGTGGGAGGTGGGGCTGGAGCGGGGAGGTGACAGAGGGACAGAGGCAAAGATTTCCAGTCAAGCTGACAAAGGGAAGAGTTTCCCGGTGGAGCTGCCCAAAGAGTAAATGTTCCACCACTTAATGGGGGGGAAGGGAGTTCCTTATGACAAGTGTGTAAGCAGAGAAAGCCCTAGAGAGAATTGTGAACTTCCCCAGATATGGGCCATCTGGAGTGAATGAAGTAGACCCCCGCTGTGTCACCTGGGTGCTCCCCCTTTCTGTTCCCCATCTGGGCAGTGACAGTGTTAGGAGTGAACTTGCGCATCACATGGAAGGTGGGTGGGTGTGTTGTTACGTCACTTTTGAGTCCCTGACTCTGTTTCAGGGGTATGCCTTGGTCCTTCTTGCCCTGGCCACTGGGAGAAGCATGAAAGGTTGTGGCCATCTACTCATGAAAGAATAGGGTCATCAGGGGTGGGATGAAAGAGACTTGAGATGAGGGAGGCCTTGGAATTGCAGGGAATTGATGCCTATGAGCGTGTAGCAGCTGCCTGGGAGCCATTAAGTGCGTAGACTTTGGAGCCAGACTGCCTGGGTTCAAATCCCAACTCTGCCATTTATGAACTGTGTGATCTTGGGGGGTCACCTGAGCTCTCTGCGCCTGATACCTCTTCTGTAACACGGAGCATTGGCAGCACTTGCTTCACGGGGTTATTGTGAGGATTAAGTGAATTCGTATACACAGTGAAGCCCTTAGCACCATGGTAAGTGCCCAGTAAATATCAGCCATCACTCCCAAGGAAGGAGATTGTGAGCCCCTAAATGAGCATCCGTGCCCCAATAAATGCTTTTCTGAATTCCATCTCTTCGCCTCCAAGGCCAGCACCCTGTGTCTGAGCCGAGGAGGTGGAAAGAGCCCGTTCGCACTGCTGGGTCAGATAGCTTTCTCAATTCCCCAGCTGAGGCTTTATCTCCTCCCGGCACAACCACTTCCTTTTCTGAGAAATGAGCACATCTGTCAGGCTTAGCTTCTTAGAACTAATGGTGGGGGAGGAGGCAAGGGAGGAGAGGGTAGCAGCTGACAGGGGCAAAGATTATAACGAAGTTTGCTGTGGGGATGACTTCAAATGTTCTCTAAGCTCAATTGGCTTGGGTCCCCTTTGACTCCCTCTTCAGCCAGTAGCACCGATGTCACCCTGCTTCACCAAGGGCTTTCACCCCCTGATCTCACCACTGACTGTGGGTGAGGCCAAAGCAAGACGGAGGCTCAGAAGTTGAGAGGCTTGCTACACACCCACAGCTGGGCTGGCTGGACTTAAGTGTCAGGCCTAGCAGAGTTTGGCCACCCATCTGTTTGCCCCTGCCCCATTAAGCTGCCTGAGTTGCCCACAGTCAGGCCCATGTTCCTCTGGGAAAGCCAAGGGAAGTGGATTCTAACCACAAACCTCACTTCTTCCGAGTCTCCGCTGCAACTCCCTGCCAAGAGGGTGATAAAGTCTCTCCATTTGCCCCACCCACCCTTCCTGCCATCTCTTAGGGATGTCCTAAGAAGGCCTCATTGGTCTATTCAGCAGGCATTTATCACCCTCTCACCCAGGGAAACGGAGGCCAAGAGCAGAAAGCGACTCTGCAAGTGACGTGCAGCCTGCCCAAGCAGGGCCATGACGAGACCAGGGCAAACTACTGTGCTGATGTCCCTGGTACTTTCTCTGGGCTGCTAGGAGCCCCTTCCTCTTCTCCACCTACCTCTTTCCCGAAATAACCAAACAGGAAGGAAGCAGTGGGCCCGGGCCCTCTAGAGTCACCCTAGAGGAAGGAAGGGCTCGTCTGGCACAGGCACTTGTTCCCCATTGAAGGCAGGACGGAAGGGTTTCACTTTCCCTCCTGGTCTTCGTCATATCCTTTTCCTGTGGCACCAGTTCCTCCTTAGCCGGGGGCGGGTTGGGGGGGGTGCAGAACTCATTCATTAAGCTGGTGGCCTTAGGCTGCCTTCCTTCCTCTTCTTAGAGGGATTCAGGACTGTAGCCCTGGCCCAGAAAGTGGGGCTTGCTGCTGCATGTGTTGGGGGTTGAAACTGGCCTCCCCACTAGCCAACTCTGATCAGGTCTCAGCATTTCTGAGCTTCAGTTCACCTGGGCTTGGAATGAGGACCTCCTTCAGTCACAGAAGTACATGCGCCTGGCCCACGATGGGGCTTCAAGAAGTATTGTCCTTTTGAAAGTGAGCAGAGATGCTGGAGCCAGATTGTTGGTGCAGGCAAACCAGCCGGGTTACCAGACTTCTTTAGAATGGCAGCTCTGTGTTCCAGGTACAGTACCAGATGCTGGAGGTACAAGGGACAAAACCACACACAGTCTGGTGGGGGAAACAAAGCAAAAAATAGTCACTAAAGTGACCATGGCCATGCCTGTAGTCAGGGAGTATGGCCCAGGCAGGGTAAAATGCTTTGGCTCAGTGACTGACATAGGTAAAATATGTAACTGTTATTTTAGTGTCATTTGACAATGAGGACACTAGGAGCCAGAGAGGTGAAGTAACCTGGTCAAAGTCACACCGCCAGGAAGAAGCATGGAAATTCGGGTGGTTACAGAGAATAGTAGGGATTGCAGAACTTACCACGTGCCAGCAGGGACAGTATGTAGGCCCTGATAGGGTGGGCGATGCATTGGCACTTGGGCCACTGCACCAGGAATATCCTTCTGCCAGCCTTTGTCCTGCCTTCTCCAGGGTTGCAGGTGGCCGCAGGGTAACCTGCACTGTTCATTTGGCTGCCTCTGGGCAGAGATCTAGCTGACGTTAGTCATATCTGTCTGGATGGGCCTCTGGCTTCAGACGTGGGTAAGACTCAGTTCTGCCTACACTGACTGCCACCCCTGCAGACCACCGGGAGAGACCAACACACTGATAGAGAGCCTCACCCTAGGGGCGCCATGCCTCTCCTTCCCACCTCAGGGCCTTTGCACTTGCTTCTGCTGGAGCATGACCTTCTTCACTTGAGATTATTGATTCTCCCTTGACCGCCTCCACCTTGTCATTCAGGTCTCAGCTCAGCCCTCTTTTCCTCAGAGACACCTTCTCTGAGCACTCCACCCACGCCTGTCCCCAGCATTCACTTCTTTCACCTCTCCACGACTGACTCTCTTCAAAATCCCATCACCTCTGAAAGTTTCTTGTTTTGTAATTATCTTCTGTGCTTCTCATTAGGACAGTTTTTCTCAACTTTTTTTTCCCCCTTATTACCACCCCCCTAAGGAGTCTTTTCAAGACATTTTTGTCCTAATTGCCCTCCCATTACATTTGAATAGTGCAGCTGTACCATGTATCTCTGATTGTGCTCTGGCACCACAGAGAGCCACAAACCACTTCGTATCCCAGAATTCTTCTCTTCGCCCCATTGAGCTTGCGTGGAGAACGGGAGCTCCGTGAAAGCCCGGACCTTATTTGTCTTGCTCTCTCTTGTCTCCAGTGCCAGGTGTAGAGAGCATGGTGGGTGCTCAGTGACTGTTTATGGGGTGAGGGGAAGTCCATAAACCCTGGGAGCACAAAGGAGACATTTGTCCCAGAATTGAAGGAGGGATGAGTAGGGAAGGCCTCTTGGTAGACAGGTCTTCAAAGTGAAGTCCTGTGAACTGAGTAGGGGTTGGCTGAGGAAGAAAGAAGCGGGAAGGATGCCCAGTCGGAGGGCACGGTGTGGGCAGGGGCAGAGGGACAGGAAGCACTCTGGAGCCTGTGGGGCGGGACCATTCCATGTGTGTGACCTGGACCGTGGAGGCAGGAACTTGAAAGCAGGCCCAGCCTTGGCTTCTCCTAGGGACCCTGGTTCTTGCCTCACCATTCTGCAGGGCCCCAGTGCCAAACTGGGAGACCCCAATTCCTAGTCCAAGCTCTACCACCAGCTGGCTGTGTGATCCTATAGAAGGGGCAGGTGTGTTGGCCTTGATAACTTGTGGGTCTGCCTGGCTAGATGCCCATGATTCTCCCATGGGAGTCGTTAGCCACTGCCTCTCCCCAGTGGCCCTGAAAACCCCCACGTGGATCCCCTTGGTAGCAGTCACAGCTGCAAAGAGACACTTCCCCCATTTGCTCTAACCCAAGATGAGAATGCAGATGACCTCTCAGGCTTGGGTCTCCCAAGGACTGTGACATCAGAGACCTCCCTGCAACACACCCTTATCTGTCACCTCCCTGCCCACCATGCCCACTCTGGCCAAAACCAGTGGGAGCCACTGAGGAGCAGCGGGGGCTTATCTCTGCTTTTCCAGACTACGTTGCTTTGCAATCCTGTTTGTTTATTTAGAGCAGCCGCCCGCTGAGAAAATGGCTGTTTGTTTCCAAGTGTGTCGTGTGAACCGTGGGCTAAATATACCCACACCACTGCCTCCCAGCACCCGGCACCCAGCATCCGCCCTGGAACAGCGCTCTGTCTATAAAAGCAATCCACAGAATCCACAGCCCTTGGAAACCCTACTTCCCCCTCCCCAAGAGAAGGCGCTCCTTGAAGTGGAGATGAAGTGTTGTTCTGGCCAGGAATGCACGCTTGGGGGCTGGGCAGGTCAGAGCCTTGTTCTCTACGCACTACGCACCGAAGGGAGAATGTTCCCTCCACCCTGGAATGACTGTTCCTGGACAGTGAGTGCTTTGTGCCCTTGCAGGGACAGAGCCTGTTTACTCCAATCCAGCCTCAGAGCTGAAAATTTCCTGTGGTTGCCAGCCCTCTACTTCAGGAAAGTTCCCACTGAGGGAGCCAGGCCTCTCCCACTTTGGCTCCAACCCCAGTGTCCCTGGTTTCTTGTGGGACATTCGGTTTCTTGTGGGACATTCGGTCCCTTGGGATGATAACCAGGGCCTTCTAGCCATGGTCTCACTTCTCCCATGCTCCCCACAGCCCAGGACTCTTCCCATCACAGGTCTATCTTTATTGAAACTCCATGTGGGCCTACTTCATTTGGATCAGAAAAATTAAAACTCCTGTAAGAATTTTCTTTGCCAACACCCATGGAGTCTAGCCAGGGTGAAGGGGGAGAAACAGGGTTGCATATCCGCAGCAGCCACGCGTGGGCAGCAACAGGCCAAGAGTTGGGCTGGCTGCTGCCACTGGTCTTACCTTTGTCTCCCAGACCCAAGATTCTGCCTGTACCCCACCCCCACGTCCTTTTTCAGGGACTCCATGCAGCACCAGTGACAGGGTAGGGCCTCCCTGGTGCCCCACATAGGGAATGTCCTGCCGTAGCAGCGCTCGCTCCCTTTGGAGCTGGGCCGTCCAAAGTCCTACCCTGGCTTTGCCACCTTTTCCCACAGTCCTCCCTATAGTAAACCTCAGTTGTCTCATCTGTGAAATGGGTTTCAAATCTCCAGTCCAGGAATTATGAAAGTGAAATGAAAGAGTAGTGCGGGGCACTTAGTATGTGTGCAGTACCTTTGTTCTACTTGTGTACTTACGGAGCACCAGCTGTGTGCCAGACACTGTTCTGGGTATACGGAAATAAGACAGGTAAGGGGGTAATAAATAAATAAAACAAGGTAAGAGGATAGGTGAGAGAGATAGGGGTGGATACCACATTAGACACAGTGACTGGGGAAAGCACTCGAGGAGATGGCATCTCAGCAGAGTTGGGTAAAACGAGGCCTGTGACGATCTGGGGTCAAGTGCTCTAGGCAGCAAGAGCAGCAGCTCCTGGGCTCAGCAGGTGTTCCAGGACCAGCAGGGAGGATAACACTGCATGTGGAGTGTGTGTGTGTGTGTGGGGGGGGGGGGTCCAGGCCCTGCTTAACCTTGCTTTCTGTAGTAAGGACTTAACTCCAGGTGTGATGGGAAAGCCTTGGGAAGGTTGAGAGCTTGGGATGGTGTGGTCTGAATTGGAGGGACTTTTCCCTACCTGCCTGCATTCCCCAGTGCTCCCCAGTGCCTTTTACCAGCAGATGGTAAGCTTTATGGTAAGGGCTCTGGCTTATGCATCGCTGCTACCTTCCTAATGGCTTAATAAATGTTGAGGATTCTTTGAGTCAAGTTGGCAGCTCAGCACGCGTGGTACTTTGCTAGGGTACCAGGGATGTGCACAGGCGCGAGGTGATCTGATCTATGTTTTTAAGTCTCCTCTGTAAGGAGCATGGACTGAGGAGGGTCACCAAGACCAGAGGGGGAACGAGGCAGTATCTAAGTGAGCAAAAGGGCCAACTGGAAACACAGGCCCTGCCTGAGGGATCACACACTACTCAGCAGGTTGGAACCAGGTAGAAATGTGGGCCCAGGGTGTGGGCTCTTGGTGGAGAGGCAAGAACACTCGTCCTGGAACCAGCGAGTGATTCATTTCATTCCCCCCCCAGACATACACGGTGCAGTGATTTCTAGGTGCCAGATACCAGGCTTGGATTTTGGTTCCTCCACTGACAAAGCTGGGTGAGCTGATCCAGGCTCCCAGCCCTCAGAGGCTCAGTTTCCTGGTCTGTAAATGGGGGAGACAGCCTGCCTTGAATCATTGTTGGGAGGATTAAAGGACCAATGGGGTGGGAGGCCCCTCATTAAAGGGTGATCTGAGCTCCCCTCTCCCTGCCCTACGGGCTGGCTCCACCCTGGGGCTGGCTCAGAACTGAAGCCCTTCCCTCCCTGTGTCATGTGCTTCCCTCCTGACTGGCTTCAGGGCCCAGGACTGTTGCTCACCTCCTCCTGGGCCCAGAGTCACACCCCCTGGGGTGGGGGACAGGGCCGGGAGCTCTTAGCCCCTTGCCAGCCCTGCGTGGTCATTACCAGCTCTGCTCTCTGCCTTGCTCGGCCTACCCTGGGCAGAGGCTCCCTCCAGAGGAAGAAGAGCCTCTGGCTAAGAGTTTCCAGACCTCCTCTGCCCTGTGCATCACTCTGGGGATTTACCCAGGCCCATTTCTCTCGCTCCCTCCTTCCGTCACGGCAGTGGAAAGGCTGAGGCCTTGTAGCCCCACCCTGCCCTCAGACCCCAAGCTCCTCTGTGGATTCCAGACCACACACGGTCCGGCTCTCACTCACCCCTGCACACTCATCTCTCCTATCCCCTCCTGCACTTTGCCCCAGCTATTTGGCATCGTGTTAGTCTGTGATCCAGCCCATCTCTTTCCCACCTCAGGTTCTAGAGTACCATTTCCTGGCTGTCTGACCTTGGACAAAGAGCTTTTCTTACTCTGCACCTGTTTTCTCAGCAATAAAATGGGTTGGTCATCCCCACCTGGAGGTCAAGAAGGAGGGAAGCCCTTAACCTTTTATCAGACCCAGAATGGGCACAGATGACTCTGTCTTTTCAAATCAAGGCCATCACATGAAGATGGCCCCTCTCCCCCCCACCCCACATTAACCTCTGGGGACTCAAACAGTGCCTTCCTTCTCTTCTCTCTCCCTCCAGGACACTTTTGTGGAACTCTACGGAAACAATGCAGCGGCCGAGAGCCGGAAGGGCCATGAGCGCTTCAACCGCTGGTTGCTGACGGGCATGACTCTGGCCGGCATGGTTCTGCTGGGCTCGCTCCTCAGTCGGAAATGACCAGACGCTGACTCCCCACTCACCGTCCTGTCCCTACTAGATCTCTTCTTTCCGCCACCATTGCCACCCGGAGAACCACTACGTGCAGCCCATGGCCACCGCACACATCACAGGGTTGGGCCTGGACTTGGCCCCCCACAGTTAGTTTCTAGAACCTGCCATGCTTCTGTGAGAGCCACCCTCCCCCACACCTCAGTTCTCCTGGCCTTGCAACCCACAGAGTTTTCCCCGAATCTGCCCCATGGAAGCTGGCAGGTGTGTGGCAGTTGGGGGCTGGCGGGCACTGCCTCATTGGTGGAACCCCCTTACCCCTTAGCCTCTCCAAGAATACTTTCCTGCCAGGGAGCTAGAAAGTTTTCTGACCTTTTTTCCCCAGAAACAAAGACTAGATTGCCTTCGTTTTGATGTTTGTGGCCTCAGAGTTGATCACTTCTTATCCCTGCCCCACCCGCCCCCCAAGACCTGAGCTCCCCTTCCTTTCATTCCCACCCTCCAGTAGCTACTTAGGGGCCAATTCTGACTAATTAGGGATTCAGGCTGCTTTGGATGAAGAAACCAGGACCGGGACCCCCCTCCCCAACTCTGGCCTGGCCAAAGTCCTCACCTGCCATCCCCAGTGTCCTCTGGAGGCCTTTGGCTAGAGGCCAGCGCAACCCAGGAGGAGGGGCCACAGCTGCAGGAAGCGCCCCATGCCAGAGCAAGGGTGACCCTTTGCAGTTTAGCAGTACCCCAGTCGCCTTCCTTTTCCCTTCCCCTGGCTCCCTTGACCATGACTGAGGGACCAACTGGGCCCAAGACAGGTGCCCCAGAGCTGTTTATGGCCTCAGCTGCCTCACTTCCTGCAAGGAGATCAGCCTTGTAGTATCTTTGCTTTGGACTGCTGCCCATGGGTTTCAGGGGCCTTGGCCCAGGGGTGAAGGGGAGCAATAGGCAGCAGCTATGGGAGCCCTAGGGTCTTCCCTACCTCAGGCAGGAAGGGCAGGAAGGAGAGTCTGGTACACAGGGTGGAAGCAGGGCTGGCTGGAGGGTCAGTCCTGCCTGGCCAAACAGACTTGCGCTCCACCCTCATTCAGCTTGTGCAGCCAGGCTGCCAGGTCAGAGTGGCCTGGCCAGGAGCCCTTCAGGCCTCCCTCTCTCCTCTGCTCTTCCCATAGCCTGTCTCATCCCTGGGATTCCTGGCCTAGCCCTGGCCCCCAGGGCTCTCTGCTGTACATATTCGAAACTAGTTTTTATTCCTTGTGAAGATGATATACTATTTTTGTTAAGCGTGTCTGTATTTATGTGTGAGGAGCTGCTGGCTTGCTGTGCGTGTGCACGTGGAGAGCTGGTGCCCAGAGATCGAACAGCCTGACGCTCCCTCCCTGCCCTGGTCCAGGGAAGCCAGCAGGGGTCCTGGCTCCTGAGGGGCACCTGTCCCTCCCCCAACCCCCATCCTACACTTGTCCCAGCTCTTTGAACTAGTCTGTGTGCAGGTGAAAGTGGAGTAAAGTAATAAACTGTTAATAAGTGAACACAGGGCCTGGGCTCGTGTGTTCCGGAGTGGGAAAGAAGGGGCTGTGTGGCTGACAGTCTGCAAAAGAGCTGGGTACCGGTGCTGGCTCTGCTGTCCCCGGAAGAGGACCTTGGACGAGTTTCTTTTCCACTCTAGGCCTGGGAGAGAAACACTTCTTGCATGTGGCCTGGTCAGGAATCGAACCTACAACCTTGGCATATCAGGGTGGTGCTCTAAACCAACTGAACTACCTGGCCAGGGCTCCACCTGTCTGTGAACGGGGTTTTTATTGAGCAGTTGCTGTGTGCCAGGCACTGGGCTGTACGTGAACGGGACAGGTAGTTCCTGACCTCGGGAGCTGCCATTCTAGTGGGACAAACAGTCTGAGTCACAGCCATAATCCTAAAACCCTGGGGATTCTGTAGTGAACAAAGTCCTTGCCTTGATCGAGCTTCCATTCTAGTCAGGGAGACAGACAGTTGGACTAATAGACAGTTGCTGCAGGGCAGAGGTGGACACATGACCACAAGGAAGCATGGCAAGACTTGAAAGACCTATTGGGGAAGGAGAGAGGGGTCAGTTGAGGTAACATTTTAAAGGTGAATCTCACAGGATCAACTGATGGATCAGAGATAACTAGAGAATAAGAGGAGGAGTTTTTGAATAATGATTCCATTGCATTTATGAAAGCGAAGCCCATGTATGAGGCCAGTACTACTTGAGAGGCTCATAACGAGTGTTTAAAGAGCATTTAACATGGGAGCTGAGCATATCTGGCAGGAAGTCCAGCTCCCTGGAAGAGGTGACCTCGGGCCTGGGCCTCAGGAATGTGGAAGCAATTAAAAGAAGGGAGTGGCAAGAAGAGAGCCTGATGAAGAAGCAAATGCAAGAGTTAAAACAGGAGTTTTCTTCAGGCTGAAGGTAAGTTGGTGTTTGTGGAGTTGAGAGCGGGGTTCCTGCGTCAGGAGATGCCAGGGATGTGGGGTGAGTGGGCTGAACTTGATCCTGAAGGTGGCAAGAACCATAAGAAACTGATTAGTACTGCTAAGCCCCCTGAGAACCCCCCAAGCGCCCCCTGGCTGCTGCGTGAAGAAGGTTCTGGAGGAGGAGCAGAGTGGAAAGAGATTTAGTCAGGTGCCCTGCTTTTAGAATGGACAGGCCAGGTGTGTACCCCGGGTCACCATTCCCGTTCTTTGAGCAAGTTACCAGTGTCTATGCCCCAACTTCCCTCTCTATGAAATGGGTATGATGTCAGTTCTCACCCCACAAAACGGTGGTCAAGACTGAATGAGATAACCCAACAGAGCTGGGGGGGGTGGGCCTGGATGTTGGGGGAGGCTGCAATGATGACCCCGCCAATAGGCGCATTGCCCAGGAGGAGGGATGAGGTGCACCTCATGAATCCCCGCTTGGCTACGATGGGAGGTAGGGGAGAGGTCTGGGAAAGCCTGAAAGGACTCTAGGGGCAGGCGCTCCAGGTTGGGGTTGTGGGGGGCGGGGCAGGCCTGGAGGCGGGACCTGCCACTGGTGCTCCGCCCCACCCGCTTTCAGGAGTGGGCTTAACTGCCCCCTGGTGGCAGGGGAATGCTAATTGAAAGCCACACCCACCTCCTGCAGGCCCTGCTCGTCTGGCCACTTTCTCCAGTGGCCGTCCTTCCTGCCCATGGGAAGGATGTCTGCACTTCCAATCCTTGGGTACTGGATTCAGAGTTTGCCGGAGCTCATGGTCACCATTCTTAATTCAAGACCAAAGCCTCCAGCCTCCAGCCTCCCACCCACTTCCACGCCTACGAAGTGTCCCTGGCCCCTGGCCCTTACCTAGCCACTCAGGTCCTCTCCTCAGGATTCTTGGTATCCCTCCGGAAACACCTTCTTACATACCGGCAAACATAGACATCAATATAGTGATTTTTTTTTACACAAATGGTAACATATTGCGCCTTGCATTTCACACCTAAATAATGAATCTTACAGAAATTCCCGTGAGATGCACATGAACAGCACTGTGGTGATTGTGACGGGGAGGGGGAGGAGTTGGACGAAGGGTATGAGGGGGTGAATGGTAATGGAAAAAGTACAATAAGAAAAACTACTTAAAAAAGGTTTCCGTGGGGACATTAATCCCCATGTACTCATATACAGCTTCATTGTTTTTTCTAGCTTTGTAGTATTCTGCACATTTTTTAAATCAGGCCTCTAACTCACGGATTCCCAATCTAAAACCTGCCAGTCACATGCACAAACTATTGGAGAGGGAAAGTTGGAAGGGATTTCAGACTGTATGTGAGTCCTGGGGGAAAATTCATCCCTTTTATTTATTTATTTATTTATTTTTTTAAAGATTTTATTTATTTATTTATCTTTAGAGGGGAAGGAGAGAGGGAGAGAAACATCAATGTATGGTTGCCTTTTGTGCGTCACCTGCTGGTAGTTAGCCTGCAAGGAACCAGCCTGCAACCCAGGCGTGTGCCCTGACTGGGAATCGAACAGCGATCGTCTGGTTCGCAGGCCAGCGCTCAATCCACTGAGCTACGCCAGCCAGGGCCATCCCTTTTTTTTATTAAAGATTTTATTTATTTTTTAGAGAGGGGAAGGGAGGAAGAATGAGAAGGAGAGAAACATCAGTGTGTGGTTGCCTCCCACGCACCCACTACTGGGGACCTGAAGAGCAACCTGGTCATGTTCCCTGACTGGGAATCCAACCGGTGACCCCTTGATTCGCAGCAGGCGCTCAGTCACTGAGCCACACCAGCCGAGGCTCACANTTTTTTTTATTAAAGATTTTATTTATTTTTTAGAGAGGGGAAGGGAGGAAGAATGAGAAGGAGAGAAACATCAGTGTGTGGTTGCCTCCCACGCACCCACTACTGGGGACCTGAAGAGCAACCTGGTCATGTTCCCTGACTGGGAATCCAACCGGTGACCCCTTGATTCGCAGGCAGGCGCTCAGTCACTGAGCCACACCAGCCGAGGCTCACATCCCGTTTGTACGTATTACATTTTCAGATGAGAGAAGTGAAAGACAACGTATTTCATAGAGAGGATATGAACTATTAACTTTGATTAAAACATCCAAATATATTTTAAATTTCATTTCTGAAGAAACTTGATCTTGCTCCTGTGAATGCAACCTTTTAATATGAGGTTTTACAATCAAAACGGCTTACCAACACAATTCCTGATCAAGGCCTACTAATGATCTTTTCAAATTCTTGGTAGTCGACATCAACAAGAGACTTCATAACTTTAAGTAGGTGATAAAAAAAGGTTGCAACCCATTCCAAAGCTTACAATTAAAATTACATTTAAATCCTCCAGTAGTTTAAAGTAATTAAAATTACATTAAATGCTTTAATGTTTAATGAAACATTAAATGCTTCCGTTAGTTGACAAATATAATGTTGTAATCAAGTGGATTTCAAACCCAGATGGATTTTTTCATTTTGAGTGTCTTAAAATAATGCTGAATTCTAGAACACAGGAAACAACATAAAATTTTCAAACTTTTTTTTTGAGAAAATGATAACATATTAAAACTGAGCAAGGCTCTATAGTACTAAGCAACAGAGGGAGAGAGAAGAAGGGAAGAAATGCCATGAAGGAAAGAAAAAACAAGGAAAGGGAGTTTATGTCCATTTATTTATAAACATGCAAGCCAAGTTTCTAAGTATAATATTAAATCTAACAACATATTAAAAGAATAATGCATCATAACCTAAGATTGTTTATTCCAGGTAAAAAAGATTGGCTCAATATAGGAAATCTTTTGATGTAATTCACTGTGTTGAAACATTAACAAATAAAATCTTTGGTATTTCAGTAGCTATCAAAGTAGCATTTTATAAAATTTAACACCTAAACATGACTTAAAAAAAATCTTTTAGCAAGCCAAGGGTTGAAAGTTAACTTTGACTTCTCTACACTCTTCTGAATTCTGTGAAAGTTTAAGATAATGACTACATGCATTTCTTGTGCAATTTAAAAAATTAACAAGTCATGCCACCCTGACTGGTGTGGCTCAGTTGGTTGTGCATCGTTCCACAAAGCAAAGGATTGCCAGTTCGATTCCTAGTCAGGCCCCGAGCGGTGTGTGGGGCACATGCCTGGGTTGCAGGTTCGGTTCCTGGACAGGGCACGTGTGAGGGTCCACCAGTGGGTGATATTTCTCTCCCTCTCTTTCTCCCTCCCCCTCTCTCTAAAAATAAATAAATAAAATCTTTTAAAAAAATTTTGCAGAAAAACCAGTAACTTACATCATGATCAAAGTCATTCTGTAATGTCAGTCTCTTCATTTTTCCCTCTTCACAATCACAGCCTTTGTCATGAGGCAAAAATAACAAGAACTTTTTCTTAAAATATAGAAATATAAGTGAACTCACATGATTCCTATAAATTTATGTCTTCTTTGATTTTTAAATAAATATCCACTAATGTTAGAATTCTGGGCACATGGGGTATTAATTCTCTTCTAAATTATTTAAACCTACCCATTTCAGTAGGTTTGCTCATGAATTAATGGCTTGGATAATTCCATGATAAATAGCCTTGTGAATTCTTATGAAATTTAAATAGTCTTACTAGAAAGTTTTAACATGTCAGTCTTGAAGTTTGGAGAAGTCGTTATTAAAACACTAAGGTACAGAAAAATGGAGTAAGAAAAAAGTCTTCTGGAAAACAAACAAAACAGAACATAACATAATGTAGTGGCCTAGAACAGAACTGTGCCTTGTACTATTGCATTATAAAAATAACAATAAACAAAAGTAATGGTGTAAGGCCCTTATTTACAAACCATTCATGTGGTGGAACTTTCCACTGCACCTGTCTGGCTATCCTTTTTAAGATTTGATTTAATTTTAGAGAGAGTGGAAGGGAAGGAGAAAGAGAGGGAGAGAAACATCGATGTGCAGGAGATATGTCTCTCAGTTGCCTCTCATGGCACCTCAACCGGGGACCTGGCTCACAACCCAGGCACGTGCCCTGACTGGGAATCGAACCTATGACCTTTCGGTTCTCAGGCCGCTATCCTTTTTAGACTCGTCAGTCTCACCTAGGCTTTGTGCCAAGTTCCCTGGGCACTGGCAAAACAAACTTCCAGTGGCTCCATGAACTTCGTGGCGGCTGCATGACCTTCCCAGATGGGTGGCCATGGGCTCTGTGGCTGAACACAGCAGCAGATGTCCAAGAGGGAAGGGCCCTGCCTTGGGGGTGCCCCGCTCATTCCAGCAGAGCAGCTTTGGACAGAGGAGAGACGGGCTAGTGTCGTGATTAGGAGCAAGACTCTGCAACTTGACTGCTTGAGGTAGCTGGGTGCCCTTGGATAAGTGGCTTAACCTCTCTGTGCCTGAGTTTCTTCACCTGTAGAATTGAAGGTGATAATTACACCTACCTGATGGGGTGGTTATTCCAATTTGATGCAGATTTTATACTTGTAAAGTGCTTATGAATGGTATCTGGCACCATCAGTATTACTATATAAATTTCATGAGGCTATGCTGTCAGATTCCCCCGCCCCCAACCCCTCACCACCAGGGCTCCAACTGTCCCAAACTCTAACCTTAGCATGGATGTTCCCCAAAAGTAAAGCCTGAAATAAGGATTCAGGCAGTTTAAGTGGTGATCCCAGGACAGTGGGGACAGTGAGGCAGAGAAGGTCAGGAAGCCAATACAGGTGCAATGACAGGTAAACGGCCACTTCAGGCAATGGGGCTCCGTCTCAGGGGATGCTTTGAAAGACCTCTGGAAAACCCTAGCTGGTGTAGCTCAGTGGATTGAGTGTGGGCCTGCGAATCAAAGGTTCGTAGTTCAATTCCCAGTCAGCGCACATGCCTGGGTGGCAGGCCAGTTCTCAGCAAGGGGACACATGAGAGGCAACCATACATTGACATTTCTCTCTCCATCCTTCTCTTCCCCTCTAAAGATAAACTAAAAAAAAATTTTTTTAAAGAAAGACCTGTGGAACATTCCACGGGCAAAAATATGGGATATTTATTTATCATACCTTTTTCTTTCTTGGCTGAGGGCTGCTCCGCTTATTTCTCCTCAACATTTGACATTTCCTGTCTGGGTCCCATGCTTACTTGGGCCAAGCATAAACCTTTGATCAAAGAGACACCTGTTCCCTTGAAAGAGACCTGTCTACCAAAGCTGCACGTGACCTCTGACGACGTGGCTGGGGCACCAACGCATCTGCCACAACTTTGAAATTTCATAGCGCACCAGCTGGGCAAATGCAGTAGTTCTCAACTTTTGCTACTCCAAACAATACTGCAATACACAACCTCACATGTCCATCACGCACGCATGCGTGTGAATACACAGAACACTCCTAGGAGCAGACTTGCTGGGCCAAAGGGTGTATGCACTTATCATTTTGATGGACCTGGCCCAACAGGCATCCTGTGAAACACTTTACCAACACCTGTGTTGATCTGGTTGATGAAAACAATAGTATCCCACTTTTTATTTTCAAAACTCTAATTGAGGTTGGCATCTTTTAACAATTTGATAGCCATCTGTACCCCAGCACCTGAGGAGTAATGTGGTGGCAAGTTCCCTGGGTTTTCTGTCTGCCTCGGAGATCCCAGGCTTAGAGTTGAAGAAGTTGGAGCCAACCACTCCAAAATGCCAATGAGCATAGAAAAGAAAAGAAAAGAACCAGCCCCAACAAAAGCTCACTCTCTGTAGGCAAAGGATTAGAAAAGGAACAACCTCCTGGCTGGTATAGCTCAGTGGATTGAGCTTGGGCCTGTGAACCACACAATCGTGGTTCGATTCCCAGTCAGGGCACATGCCTGGGTTGCAGGCCAGTTCCCAGCAGGGGACTCACAAGAAGCAACCATACATTGCTATTTCTCTCCTTCTCTTCTTCCCTTCCCTTCTAAAGATAAATAAATAAAATTTTAAAAAAAGAAAAGGAACAACCTAGCAAGACAGAAAATTTTTAGACAATAAGAGCTCTAATCAGCCAAATACCACTGAAAAAACTATGGCCCCATCTACGTTAGCCAAAGCCAAGTTGGGAGCCTCGACTTCTACCCTCACAAGCCCATGCGAGGTGTTGTGAGACAAGGCCCAGGGAGCCAGGGCTTCCGTCTCGGCTGCCCGTTAAGGAGCCGGCTCCTGCTGGCCCTCTCCCTACAGTGTCTATGGAGACCACCTTGGGAGCCCGGAGTTCCACCCCCACCCAGAAATTCGAAAGTGGGTAAAGGGACATAAGGGAAGATAAAGTTTCTACATTTCATTCTAAGCAGGAAGCTGATGACACCAGGAAACTGTGATGAGTTATGTATATGTAATGTAATAGCTACAGCAACCACTAGCACAGCTATACAAAGAGACACTCAACACTGTAGATCAATTAAAACTGGAATTCTAAAAAAATAAAGTCAACCCATGGAAAGGAAAAAAAAGAAAAACGGACCCTGGCTGGTGTAGCTCAGTGGATTGAGCACTGGCTGCAAACCAAAGGGTTGCAGTTTGATTCCCAGTCAGGGTACATGCCTGGGCTTCGGGGCCGGTCCCCAGTGGGGGCCATGTGAGAGGCAACCACACATCGATGTTTTTCTCCCTCTCTTTTTCCTTCCTTTTCCCTCTCTCTAAAAATAAAAAAAAAGAAATAAAAGAAAAGAAGAGAAAAAGAAAAACGGAAATGCATAACCAGAGAACACACAGAAAACAAAAATAGTTGTGAGCTAGGTCTTAAGTGTAATGGTCTAAATACACAAATTAAAAGACAAATATTGCTAAAGTGATTTTTAAAAACTATATGCCATCTATGAGAAACATATATGGCAGCTAGAAAGAAAAATAATTTAAGAAAGATATGCAATCTCCAATCAAAGGAAAGCAGAAAAACTGACAGAACTGAACAGAGAAACAGGCAAATCCATAATCAATACTCTTGTCTCAACACTGGATTGGACAATTAGGTGGAAAAACCACCAACGATAGAGAACTCAAAACACCATCCACACACAGGACCCAACTGACACTTATCAGACACCCAGCACAGTCTTCCCCAAGTGCCCACCAAGTTTATACCAAGACAGACCATAGTCTGGGCCATAAAACAAAGCTCAACAAATTGACAAAAACTGGAATCATACAAAGTGTGACCACAATGGAATCAAACTAAAGATTAAAACAGAAAGATAACAGCAAAACCTCCAAACCCTTGGAAAATAAACAGCACATTTCTAAATTATTTATGGGTCAAAGAGGAAGTCCCTAGGAAAGTAAAAAGAATACATCGAATTGAATAAAATTAAAATACATGTCAAAAATCGTGGGACACAGTTAAAGCAGTGCCAAGAGGGAAGTTTATGCAATAAATGTATGCATGACGACAAAAGAGAAAAAGCCTCAAAACAATAACTTAAGCTTTTACCTCAAGACCTAGAAAAAGAAGAGCAAAATACGCCCCAAGCAAGTGGAAGGAAAAAACTTACATAGAGCAGAAATCAGTAAAATGTGAATCCGTGAAGTGATAAAGAACTCTGATTAGGGTAACTGCATAGGCAACTATAAAAGGAGTATTACTGTATTTTTGGTTTGTAATGCCCTTTATTCCCTACATGATTTAAAATATAAATGCACAACAAGTTCGAAATCTATGTCAGGGGACACACAATGAATGAAGGTATCATTTGTGACAAAAATAATGCTAAGAGGGAGGTATGGAGCTCTAGAGGAGCAGTTTTGGTATGTGACTGAAGCTAAATTGGTATCAGGTCAAACGAGACTGTTATAAATTTCGGATGTGAACTATAATCCCCATGGTGACTATTCAGAAAATACCTTTAAAGTGTACCCAAAGGAAGTGAGAAGAAATAGCAGACTTAAGCAACATTGTAAACTAATTAGGCCTTACAGACATCTGTAGAACTCTCCATCACCAATGGCAGAATGCGCATCATTTAATGCATATTCAATTTTCTCCAGGATAGTATGGTTTTCTCCAGGACTGTATGGTAGGCCACAAAACAGCCTCAATAAATTTAAAAGATTGAAATCATGTACTGTATCTTCTCTGATCACCATGGAATAAAGCTAGAAATCAGTAACAGAAGGGAAACCGGAAAATTCACAAATACATGAGACGAAAGAAAACCCAACATACCAAACTTTGGGGGAATGCAGTAAAAGTAGTGCTTCGAGGCAAATTCACAGCAATAAATGCAACATGTGTGAAATGGACAGATTACTTGAAAGAAATAAGCTAGTACAGTTCAACCAAAATGAAATAGATCATTTGAATAGCCTTATAACAATTAAGGGAATTGAATTTGTAATTTAAAAACTCTCCCCAAGAGACTTCTGGCCAAGATGGAGGCATAGGTGGAAACATTGTGCCCCCTCCCACAACTAAATTTAAAGACAGCTAAGTTTTAGAAACAAAAACGCAGCCAAAACAGTGAAAATTGAACTGTGTGGAAGTCAGACAACAACGAACCACTCAGCCAGATCGGTAAGAGGGGCGGAGTCAGCGGTGGAGTGGGGTTGGGTTTGGACTGGAAAGACCTCTCAGTCCCACCAACCCAGGAGCGGAGGCGGAGGCGGTTGGTGGATCCCAGGTGTGGGGTGGCGATGGGGGGACCCAGTGAGGGCGCAGGGCAGCTGACTGACCATGGTCACACATTCATGTGCAGATAAACAGGCAGAGGAGCAAGCAGTGAGACAGGCCACGAAGGCTAGGGCCCCAGCGCCAGGAATTAAAGCTGAAAGCACCAATTGGAGAAACTTTGGGGGCTGAGGCGCCAGGAGAAGCTCCCAGTCTCACAGGGAGTTCATTGGAGAGACCCACAGGGTCCAGGAGAGTACACAGGCCCACACACCCGGGAACCAGCACCAGAGGGGCCCAATTTGCTTGTGGGAAGCCATAGAGGGGACAGAAATCTGAGAGAGAGCGGAGCAGAGCAAAGCGCCATTTTTCCCCCCTCTCTGACCCTGCCCCCACATACAGCATCACAACCCAGCAACTGAGGTGCCCCGCCCTGGTGAACGCTTAAGGCTCTGCCCCTCATACGTAATAGGCGCGAACAGACCAAACATTATGGCTCAAGTGGAAAAAGAGTTCAAAGCCACAGAGCCAATACTTTTAAGCAACCAAGAAATAGCCAACCTATCAAATGCACAGTTCAAAATAGTGGTGATCAGGATGCTCACAGAACTGGTGGATTTTAATCACAAATTAGAGGAACAAATAAAGGTTAAACTAATTGAAATGAAGGGAAATGCACAGGAAACCAATAGTGATGGAAAGGAAACTGGGACTCAAATCAATGGAGTGGACCAGAAGGGAAAAAAATGACCAAACAGAAAAGGATGAAGAAACAAGAATTCAAAAAAATGAGGAGAGGCTTAATAACCTCCAGGACATCTTTAAACATTACAACATCCGAATTATAGGGGTACCAGAAGGGGAAGAGGAACAGCCACAAGTGGAACACTTATTTGAACAAATAATAAAGGAGAACTTCCCCAGTCTGGCAAAGAAAATAGACTTCCAGGAAATCCAGGAAGCTCAGAGAGTCCCAAAGAAGTTGGACCCAAGAAGGAACACACCAAGGCACATCATAAATACATCACCCAAGATTAAAATGAAGGAGAGAATCCTAGAAGCAGCAAGAGATAAGGGGACGGTCACCTACAAAGAAGTGCCCATCAGACTGTCAGCTGATTTCTCAAAAGAGACCTTACAGGCAAGAAGGGACTGGAAAGAAGTATTCCAAGTCATGAAATCCAAAAACCTACATCCAAGATTGCTCTATCCAGCAAATTCATTTAGAATGGAAGGACAGATAAAGTGCTTCTCAGATAAGGTCGAGTTGAAGGAGTTCATCATCACCAAGCCCTTATTATATGAAATGTTAAAGGGACTTATCTAAGAAAAAGAAGATAAAAAATATGAACAGTGAAAGGACAGCAAACTCACAGTCATTAACAACCACACCTAGAGACGCGGAGAAAATGGCGGTAGGGGTTGAAGCAGCAGCTGAGGTGGCGGCGACAGATCCCAAAATGGAGGGAGAAAGCGGTGCGCCTGGCGCGCCAAGCAGCAGCGGGACTCCGGGGCCGAAAGATGAAGGAGAACGACCTACTCAGAATGAGAAGAGGAAGGAGAAAAACACAAAGAGAGGAGGCAATCGCTTTGAGCCATATGCCAATCCAACAAAAAGATACAGAGCCTTCATTACAAACATACCTTTTGATGTGAAAATGGCAGTCACTTAAAGACCTGGTTAAAGAAAAAGGTGGTGAGGTAACATACGTGGAGCTCTTAATGGACGCTGAAGGAAAGTCAAGGGGATGTGCTGTTGTTGAATTCAAGATGGAAGAGAGCATGAAAAAGGCTGCGGAAGTTCTAAACAAGCATAGTCTGAGTGGAAGACCACTGGAAGTCAAAGAAGATCCTGATGGCGAACATGCCAGGAGAGCAATGCAAAAGGCTGGAAGACTTGGAAGCACAGTCTTCCAAGGGAGATTTTTTCCCTCCTGAGTGTCCACAACAGCTACCCCATGGACTTGGTGGTATTGGAATGGGGTTAGGACCAGGAGGGCAGCCCATCGATGCCAATCACCTGAATAAAGGAATTGGCATGGGAAACGTGGGGCCTGCAGGAATGGGGATGGAAGGCATAGGATTTGGAATAAATAAAATGGGAGGCATGGTGGGGCCCTTTGGTGGTGGTATGGAAAACATGGGTCGATTTGGATCTGGGATGAACATGGGCAGAATAAACAAAATCCTAAGTAATGCACTGAAGAGAGGAGAGATCATTGCAAAGCAGGGAGGAGGTGGAGGTGGAGGCAGTGTCCCTGGGATCGAGAGGATGGGTCCTGGCATTGACTGCATTAGGGGTGCTGGCATGGAGCGCATGGGCACAAGCCTGGGCCATGGCATGGATCGTGTGGGCTCTGAAATCGAGCGCATGGGCCTGGTCATGGACCGCATGGGCTCTGTTGAGCACATGGGCTCCAGCATTGAGCGCATGGGTCAGACCATGGAGCTCATGGGGTCTGTCATGAAGCACCTGGGTCAGACCATGGAGTGCATGGGGTCTGGCGTGGAGCACATGGGTGCCGGCATGGGCTTTGGCCTGGAGCGCATGGCCGCACCCATCGACCGTGTGGGCCAGACCATGGAGCGCATGGGCTCTGGTGTGGAGCGAATGGGCCCTGCCATTGAGCGCATGGGCCTGAGCATGGAGCGCATGGTGCCCACGGGCATGGGGGCTGGCCTGGAGCACATGGGCCCTGTGATGGATTGCATGGCCACCGGCCTGGAGCGCACGGGTCTTGCCATGGGCCCTGCCCTGGGCGCTGGCATTGAGCGCATGGGCCTGGCCATGGGTGGCGGCGGCAGTGGCCAGCTTTGACCGTGCCATCGAGATGGAACGTGGCAACTTTGGAAGAAGCTTCACGGGTTCCTTTGGTGGAGCTGGAGGCCATGCTCCAGGGGTGGCCAGGAAGGCCTGCCAGATATTTGTGAGAAATCTCCCACTTGATTTTACTTGGAAGTTGCTAAAGGACAAAGTCAATGAATGTGGCCACGTGCTGTATGCTGACATCAAGATGGAGAATGGGAAGTCCAAGGGGTGCGGTGTGGTTAAGTTTGAGTCGCCAGAGGTGGCTGAGAGAGCCTGCCGGATGATGAATGGGATGAAGCTGAGTGGCTGAGAGACTGACGTTCGAATTGATAGAAATGCTTAAGCGGTTGCCTTTTTTAAACATCAATACCAGACCTCTGAATTTGTATTTTTTTTCCTGCTAACCATTTTAATTTGTTGGCTGGATGTATAAAGATGTTTTAAAAATTCAGTTGCTTTTTGGGGTAATTTGAATTACTTTTTTTTTAATGACTGGGGTTCCATTGGACTGTTTGCATTGAGATTGCAATGTGCGCAATTTTTTTGTAGTTGTGGCATCTTGTTGACATCAAATATGACTTAGATAATAAATACCAGTTCCTGAAAAAAAAGAAGAAGAAGAAAAACAACCACACCTAAAACAAAAGCAAACTAAGAGGACAGCTAGATCAGGAGTGGAACCATAGAAATGGAGATCACATGGAGGGTTAGCAACAGGGGAGTGGGAGGAAGAGAAGGGGGGAGAAGGTACAGAGAATAAGTAGCATAGATGATAGGTAGAAAATAGGGGTGAGGGCAAGAATAGTATGGGAAATATAAAATCTAAAGAACTTGAGACACGTGGACATAAACTAAAGGGGAGAATGGTGGGGGAGGAGTGTGCAGGGTGGAGGGGAATGAAGAGGGGGAATGGGACAACTAATGGTATAATCAATGAAATATATTGAAAATAATAATAACTACCTGGCTGGGTAGCTCAGTGGACTGAGCGCGGGCCTGCGAAACACACAATCGCAGTTCGATTCCCAGTCAGGGCACATGCCTGGGTTGCAGGCCAGTTTCCGGTTCCTAGCAGTGGACACACGAGAGGCAACCATACATTGATATTTCTCTCCTTCTCGCCTTTCCTTTCCCTCTAAAGATAAATAAATTAAAATCTTAAAAATATATTAATTAATTAATTAATTAATTAAAAATGTCAAATTTTTATTGTTTGAGTTTCAGTCAGTTTTCAGTTTGGTGTGATCAGTTTTAGTTTCTGTCAGCCTCACTTTGTGCTGGTATTTCCACACCTCTGTGGTAGGTCGTATTCTTTACTCGCATTTCTGCCTTCCTCCCCACGCTCTCCTCATGCACTTGGCTGGAGGATATTTTTTTTGTGCTGACTGATATGGGCTTGCCCGTGGGTAGCAGCCTCCATTTTCCACAGATGACCACACTACTGCCCATCTCATAAGTGTCTCCCATCTTACACTGTGACCCGGATGTATTTCTATCAAGTGGGAAGAGCTCAGCTCTCTCCCAGGGCTTTGTGAGTGCGTGACGGAGCGAGTTCCGCAGAAGTGACGTTCTGTGTCTTTGGAGGCTAGATCACCAAAAAGCAATACACTTCCCTCCTTATCTCTTGGAGCCAACCCACCACGCTCTGAGGGAGCCCGACCGGCCCACGCAGAAACACCACCCAGGGGTGCTACAAAGAGGTGTTCTGGTTGGCAACTGCAAATGGGGTCCTAACTGGCAGCCAGCATCATCCACCAGGTGTGGGAATGAAGACACCTCCAGAAGATTGTGGTCGCGGCTTTTGAGTGTTTCCAGCTGAGGCCCCAGACATTCTAGAGCAGAAGCAGGCCGTTCCCAGCGAGCCCTGCCCGAATTCCTGACCTACGGAGTCGGTAGGCATAATGTGATGCTCGTTTCATGCAAGTTTCAGGGTGCTTTGTACCAATAGTGACCGGAACAACATGGAGCTTGTCTCGCCAGTAGGATGTGGTGCTGGGTCTGTAGGCTGGTTCTGAGGATGGACCTTAAGAGGGCTGTGTGTCCCCACTGTCCCTCTGCCCCCTTAGGAGTCTCCGACTTCTACCACGAGAAGAACGTGGCCTAGATGCCTGCTGGTCCCAGAACAAGGAGCCCAACTGTTATGAGCTGAAATATGTCCCCTGCAAATTTGTAAACTGAAGTTTTAATCCCTGATCCCTCAGAATGTGACAGTATTTGAAAACAGGGTGTTTCCAGAGGTGATGAAGTTAAAATGAGGGCACTAGGGAAGGTCCTGACCCAGTCTGCCTGGTGTCCTTATAGAGAGGAAACCTGGACACGAAACGAGACACGGTAATGTGCACACACACAGGAAAGATGCTATGAGGCGCAAGCCAAGGAGAGAGGTATCAGAGGAAACCAGCCTTGCTGACACCTGCTCTTGGACTTCGAACCTCCGGAGCTATCCAGAAAATACAGTTCTCTTGTTTAAGCGGCCAAACCTGTGGTATTTGTGACGGCAGCCCTAACATGCCAAAATACCAGCCTGCAGACTGGAACTAAACCTGCAGATCTCAGCAGAGCCTCAGCCAACCCACACCACCGGTCCACGAGAGATAAAAAGAAATGCCCAAAGTTGTAAACCTCCCGGCTTTAGGGTCATTTGTTACACAACATTATTGTAGGGGAGAGATTGACTTAGTACCACATCTAATTTTTCCCTGGGCCAGTTTTGAAAATTTCCTTTGTTTCTCACCACATGATTCCTTAGTAATTTGTTCATCTAAACGAATTCCGCTGTCTGAGCATTTCAACAATTCCAGTTACATCGAAACTGCTCCTGCTGCTAGCCAAGCATCAGGGTCAAAACCTACTACCGAACATTTTCGTAGTTCCCACCTCATTAGCTTCCAGCTGGCTGTCCTGCCAACAGGCCGGGGGACCTGGGGGTCGAGGCTCCTGCGTGTTTCGTGCTCAGGTCCCCAGCATCTCTGGTGCTAAGATGGTGACTAGTAAATGAATTCTTCATGCCAGAGAGAGCCTGGGACCAAGGCAGCTGCCCCTCCCAGATAAAACTTAAATGGATGTTCAAGGCTCCCCAAACTCTGGCCCCAACGACTGCCCCAGCTCCATTTTCCTGTTTTCTCCAGACTTGTCCTTTCAGTAGAGCCAGCAAAGGCTCCAAGGACTCGAATGAGTCTCCTCATTTCCCTCTCCCCTTTTCCATCTACACATTCTCCTCTGGCAGGCCTTTGGCTCCCTTTATTTCACCTGTCATGGTTCTTACTACCACAGGGCCTTTGCACATGTTTTTTTCCTGACTCAAATGCTGTTTCACAGCCCTTTTTATCTAGTTTACACCCAGTCATTTTTCATACCTCAAGTCAGAGGACACTTCCTCAGGGAAGCCCTTTCTGATTGCTCTAGGCTGAGTTAGTCCCTCACCCCCTCTGTTCAGTCCAAGTACCATGTACCTCCCTTTCTTAGCATTCATTTGTGCTATAATTGATTAGGGTAACCTTCAAATTAATGTCTGACTCCCCATTCCAGTCTTCCAGATTCATGAGGACTAGAATGAGGTCTCATTTACTCTGTCCCCAGAGCCTGGTACGTAGTGGATGCACTGTAAATATTTGTTGATAGAATGAGTACAGGATGGGGCAAAAGTGCGAGAGGCGTTGGCCGGTGTGACGCAGTTGTTCGGAGCATCATCTCATAACCAAAAGTTTGCTGGTTTGATTCTGGTCAGGGCACATGCTTAGATTGCAGGTTCAGTCCCCAGTCTGGGCGCATAGGACACCTGGTCCAGGTGCGGACAATCCCCAGTCTGGGCGCATACAGGAGGCAACCAATCAATGCTTCTCTCTTGCATTGATGTTTCTCTCGTTCCCTTTCTCTCTAAAGAAGCAATGGAGAAAATGTCCTCAGGTAAGAATGAAAAAATAAAAATAACTTTATAGTTGTGAGTACACGAAGCAGAGTTTTTTCTCATACATTATTTATTAACTATTGTATTATTTTCCATATGAGCAACTGTAAACATCCCTTTGGCCCACCCTGTATTGTTGTCCCACCCGCTCTGCTAAACCCCTCCACTGCGTGTAAGGTGTCCGTGAGCGTGGGCCGCTCTGATTTCTTTCCAAGAGACCCTGCCGTGGTCCTGCTGCAGCCTTTATGCCGAGCCCACGGTTTCCTGGGCTGCTCTCAGCCAAGGGGAGACTGAGCGCAGTGGAGTCCTAAGGATGGGTCAATTTTGTCCGACACAAGACTCCTAGTACTGGACCTTTTTTTTTTTTTTTTGCTCTGGGCTCCCCATTGGCCTGGCCAAGACTTCCTCAGAGTTGACTGTTCCAGTTATGAAGTTATTGTCTCTCATCTCCAAGTTCACACTTCAGTGCCCGCTCTGCAGTAATGAACTGGAATGGACTCCTGGAACTGGAGTCCATTCCAGTTCACTACAGCATTGCCTCCTGTACAGTGAGATGATAAACTTCACCAGCAGAGGGCGCTGGAGGGGGCCCATTCCAGGAGGAAAAGAGGCTTCGCTTTCTGGTTCTGGCTGGGTGTGTTTTCTTGCTGCTGCTGCTGCTGCTGCTGTGTGGTTGGTCAGTAGTGTGTAAGGACATCTGGTGGTCATCTGCTGCAGCCATGAACACAGTTTATTAACAACGTTGCAGCCCTGAGACCGGGGCATCATCTTCTTGCCACTCTCTTAATGCAGGTAAATATCACACTCTCTAGGCCTCACGTCTGCGGAGGTGCCCCGATCCCCCCACCCACCATCCTCAGCTCCCTTGGGCCTGCGAGGACTTCTGGCCTTGCTTGCCCAGTGACCATGGAGCAGCTGTGGCCTCGCCAACCCAGCAGAATTCTCTGCCATCCAGCGGGCTTCAACCACACCTTCACCGGTGAGGTCTGGACCCCAGCTTGGGGAAGGCATCCCCCCTCCCAAATGTGTTCTTCCTTGGGCTCGCTCCCTCAGATACTCTTTAAAGTTGTCTTTGTATCTTTATAGTTACTTTCTTGCGTAAGCCTAATAATTCTTTATATTAAATAGCCCCTGTTACATTGCTGTCTTCTAGTCGGACTGGGACAGATTCGGTGCACAGCAGTCCAAGGCTGTTCCCACCCAGCCCTCCTTCCTTCCCTGCGCCCCTCCGCAGCTGCCAGGTGTGCGTCACAGTATGACAGGGTCTCCCCACCTCCTCCTGCTCCCCATCTCCTTTACCCTTCACAGGTGTAACCCGCCACACATCTCCGACACTGTTCATTCTTTCCTGGCATTTGCTTCGCCGAGGACGAGACTGGCTCGACTTCCCGTCACACTTAGAATACAATCCAGGAGGCTTTGTATAATCTGCTTTCTGGTTAGAGAAAGACCAACACCCCCACCCCCCCATCCCCACCCCTTCCACCCCAGCCCAACGCAGGCCTTCCTACTGCCCTGTAAATCCTTCTACTCCAGTGCCTGTGGGTGGCCTCCTTGAAGTTCTAATCCACATACAAACCAGAATCCCACCTCAGGGGCTTTGCCCTAGCTGCTTGTTTTTGCTACCAGGCTGGTTTCCTCATTTCATTCAGACCTCTTCTCAAATGCCACCTCGTAATGAGGCATGGTGGTAAAAGCTAGGAAAGTTCCTGAGCAGGTGGAAGGGGGCAACATAGGCAGGAACACTAGACAAGGCCAGACCGTGTGAGCAACTTACAGCTGGTGAATCGCTAGCACTTGTATCTCCCCTGACCAAGGACGTCTGAGAGAGAATGGCATGTACCTCTCCTCCCTAACTAAACAACACAGAGCTTGAATCTCCCTGGTGTGGGAGACAGAGGACAGAGATCCAATTAATGCTACTTGTGCCAGCTCACCCCAAGGACAGATGAAGTCAGGGGAACAAAGAACAAAAACCCCATTAAAAGCCAGACAGACCCAAGATAAGAGGAAAACAGTACAGTGGACCAGAGAATATTTCCAACCCCCCCCCCCCACAATGTACTGGAATGCTGATGACTGTTCTGCTGAAACCCCCCTAAGATGGTCACCCACAGGAAAAAGGGTGAGAAGCCCTCAGGACACAGACCCCTACTCCAGCAGGAACTTTTTTTAAAAGTAGATTTTTAAAAATATTTTATTTCTTTTTAAAATTTTTTTTTACAGAAGCCCTGGCTGGTGTAGCTCAGTGGATTCAGCGCGGGCCTGCGAACCACACGATCGTGGTTCGATTCCCAGTCAGGGCAAATGCCTGGGTTGCAGGCCAGTTCCCAGTAGGGGACTCACGAGAGGCAACCATACATTGATATTTCTCTCCTTCCCTTCCCCTCTAAAGATAAATAAATAAAGTCTTTTAATAAATAAATAAATAAAAATAAAATTTTTACAGAGAAGGGAAGGGAAGGAGAAAGAGAGGGAGAGACATATCAGTGTGTGGTTGCCTTTCACATGGCCCCCACTGGGGACCCGGCCCACAACCCAGGCACATGCCTGGACTGGGAATCGAACCACGACCTTTTGGTTCACAGCCTGTGCTCAATCCACTGAGCTACATCAGCCAGAGCCGGCAGGAACTTTATTTCATCCCAAACTCTAAGGGTCCCCAGGAGACTTGCAGCCAGGGGAGCAGTGGACAGTGACAGCTCCACCCAGGTTTACCCCCCGATCCTGTCTCCAGGGCTCCCTTATTCTCTGACTTCCCGGTGAGCTTGCAGCAGCCCTGCGCGGGTCTCTCCTTTCCCATCACGTTTCTAGGGAGCCAAAGCAGAGCACCGCCTGGGCCCAGGGGTGTCAAACTCATTCTCACCGGGAGTCACATCAGCCTTGTGGTTGCCTTCCAAGGGCCGTAATAATGTTAAGGCTGTATACATGTAACTACTCCTCAACGGTTGCGTTGAAATGACATCCAGCCCTTGGAAGGCAACCACAAAGCTGATGTGGCCCCTGGTGAAAATGAGTTTGACACCCCTGGCCTAGGCGCTCTCCTGTTACTTCTTTTACCCTAAATATTCCCTGTTTCACTGTCCCCAGCCTTAGTGAACATACTCTCACAATCTCCTGGATTCGTGTTGTGACATCTCTCCTACACGAAGTCCAGAACCCGCTCGCTGCAGCCTGGCCTGAGGGGGGTCACTCTGGGCGGCACCTGTCCGGCAGCACTGAGGGGCCTTCCCCCGCCACCCCGCCAATTGCCCTTTAACTCTGTCCCTTTATCCTGCTTTGTTTGTGTCTTCATAGCACTTATTACCGTGTACTATGTATTATACTATGTATTATACTCACTTACTATGTATTATACTCACTTACTCACCTTTTGTCCTCCCCCCCCCCCCATAAAGACGAGTATCCTCCAGGGACTGTCTGCCTTGTTCGCCGCTGCATCCCCAAGGTCCAGATTAGCACCTGGCACGCAGTAGCTGCTCAGTAAGTATTTGTTCATTGACCGAGTGAAAGTGTCCTTGCCTTTACTCAAGCCATTTCTTCCCTCCCCCTGGAACGCTTTCCCTCCTCTTTCCTGCCTCTCCTGATCCCAGTTATCCTGTAAGACTTGGTGCTCACCCCCACTCCTCCAGGAAGCCCTCCCGGATAAGCGGGGCTCTGAGCCCCTGGAAAGTGGCTTGTTCTTGCCCTTCACCTACTATACTGCCTAATTTTAGGCGTAATGTAGGCTTTATAGCAGACAAGGACTGAGGTGGAGATCAAAGGCAGAAGAGAACAGGCCAGTTTTATTGGGGTGAAGGAGACGGGTAGGGGTGCTCCATAGGTTGTGGGCCCGCGTGCAGCGGCCAGGGGAGCGGCCTAGGGTGTCACTTCTTCCACTCCTTCTTCTCATAGTCCCACCGGGAGGCCAGGCCTTGCACAGGGTTGCCCTTCATATCCAGGATGCGCTGGAGCTGCCGGGCCTTCCACTCATCCGTCAGGGTGACGGGCTTCTCAGGGAACACTGCAGGGAAGGCACGGGGTGGGACGGCAGCAGCTCAGGACCCTACCCGGTCCGCCCTGAGCCAAGGCCCCCAGGGACAGAGTTAGGGTACACTGCCCAGAGGAGCCCCGCCCACCCTGTCTGCCCCGCCCCCCAAACTCCCTAAAGCTTCACTCCCTGGACTTCCGAGTTCCGATTCCCGCTCTGTCCCAGACTTCACTGTGGGAACTGGGCCAAAGCCCTTTCTCTCCTGAGCCTCAGCTCCCTCGCCTACTGTGCGGCCCAGTGGTAATAGGAGCATGGGTTTGAAGCCTGTCCGGGTCCAAATTCCAGATCCACCACTCCCTTGCTGTGTGACCTTGAAAAAGTCACGGTATCTCTCCGAGCCTCAGTTTCCCTGCCCGTCAAAACCAGGCCCTATCCACTAGGGCTGTGGGGCTTGAATGAGTTAGTATTGATAAAACAGTGTACAGTGTAGGTTGGATATTAAGCCCCTAATACATGGTAGCTACTATAATTATAACCCCTGAGTGTGCTCCCAGGTATGGGGAGCAGTCCAGGAGGAGATGGTTTATTTTACTTCCTGAAGGGGGTTGGGAGTAGGAGGTAGGGTAGGGGTGTTCACTTTAAAAATCTGGGGAGGACAATACTAGGGTGCGCTCACGGGTGGAGCAGGGACGGCCAGAGGGCCACAGCACTCACATCTTGCTCCCTGGTCCACCTGCCCCTGAGGCTGACTCAGCCTGCCTGAACCTGGTGGCTGGTACTTGCTATCCCAGTGGGTGGGCAGGAAACAAAAGCTCTTCACAGGCACCTATGCACCAAACGTGGGGCCCCAGGGGAATTTGTCCCAAAGCCTTTCTCCTTTCATTCTTATGCAAAGGCAGGACACCCCACCCCACCCCACACTTTCACAGAAGCAGAAACCAGGCAGGCCAGGGGGCAGGCCACCAGAGGTGCCCTCTGTTGAGTCTGGACCACCAGCCCTCCTTCCATGTCCTCTCCCTTCCTCCAGAGCAGCGCTTCCCAGGCCTGAGTGGGCACCAGAATCCCCCAGAGGCCGTTAAAACACTGTCAGCCCTTGGTGCCTGACTCAGTAGCTCCAGAGTTGGGGAGAGAACTTGCACGTCTCACAAGTTCCAAAGTGAAGCTTCTGGGCCAGAAACCACAGCTGGAGAATCACCCTACTTTAGCAGTGATTTTCAATCTTTTTCATCTCATGGCACACAGAAGCTAATGACTAAAACTCTGCAGCACACCAAAAAATGTATTTTTGGCTGACTTGACCAAAATAAAAATAGGTATAATTTTGATTCATTCACACCAGACGGCTATTGGTATGTTGGCTATTGCCACTGTTCTCATTTGCCAATTTGAGGGAATTAGGTTTCGCAGGTTCCTGCGGCACATCTTGTGTACCTCTTGTGGGACGCCTGTCGAAAATCAATGTTCTGCAGTAATAAATGGTCAGCTGGGTGACGGCCCAGTTAAAGACTACACTTCCCAGCTTTCCTTGTGGATAACACATTACCATATGATCGTGTCTGACCCATAGAATGTGAGCAGAAGTAGTGAGTGCAACTTCAGAACCTCAAAGAGCAGCGCATCCTGCCTTCTGCTCCTCTTTGCAGGGATGTCAGCTCTCTGGCTGGAGCCGCAGCAGCCATCTTGCTGGCCAGGAGGAAAGCTGCGTGTTAAGGGTCAAGAAGACACAAGAAGCCTGACATTGTGGAGTCCCTGTACTCCCCCTGGCCTATTTTTGTGGGAGAGCTTTATCTTGTTTAAGCCCCTGTAGGTTGTGGACTCTGTTACAGCAGCTGAAACAATGTATTGAAACATTCACGCTTAGTAGCAGGGGCCGGAATGGGCCTTAGTCCGCCCTCTAGCATTGATTCCTCCTGTCTCTCCTTTGGGTCCTCAGAGAGCCTCGAACACGTGTCACCCTTGCCACATATCCTGAGTTACAGTAACCACTCATAACCATGTGCCGGGCACTGGCCTACAGCTCTTTTCGTTAAACCTTCACATGAGCCCTGAGACACGGGCACTACCATCCCCATTTCACAGGTGAGGAAACTGAGGCCCAGAGAGGTAGCGCCCCTACACACCCACTCAGGCAGCTGTGCTCTGCCCGTCACCCTACGCCTCTACGGGGAACTTTTCAAAACTCTTCGAGTGAGTGCCAGCTCAGTTCCCTCGGAAGAGCCTGGCTGGCGGCCGCAGCCACAGGACGTGGCCCAGGGCGGCAGCCATGTGAGATGTTGCCACTCACCATAGACCCGCTGCCACCAGATCAGCAGAGCTGTGAACCCGCAGAAGAAGAAGACACAGCCCAGCACGGTCTTCCACTCGTTGGAGCGGCGGTTCATCTCCGCGAAGGTCTCGTGGAACTGGAGCCGGTACACTGGAGGTGGGGGGTGGGGGGATGGGGGCCAGAGGTGCAGCTGTTTCAAGGACCCCAAGCCAACTCTCGGTTTGGGGGGTGTCCAGCCTCCCCCTCCCTGCAGCAAATGCCATCCATTCAGCTAATTCTTCTTGAGCATCTACTGTATGCAAAACGTGGCCAGACACTAGTAACAAAGCTCCAAATATTAAAATCAGCCCAGAGCACTTCTGGTGGGCAGAACTGGGGGTCACACAGCCCCCCGCACCCCCACCCACAGCCCTGGCCTCTCTCTGCTCTGTCCCCTCACACCGCTCAGTGATGCCAGAACCCACCACGCCCTGCTGCTCCCACCACCTAGCCTCACCCTCCTCCCCAAAGTTGGAAAGTGAATAAAAGAACGAACAAATGAATGAATTCCCCCCTTGGGTATGCATTCACATGTTGGGGGGCTTCTGGCTGTTTGGGGTGGGGGCTCACACTCCCCACTCCTCCCTGACAAGTCCTTCTTTGCAGAGCCACCCCAGCCCACTCTCCCCAGCCAGTCCCACTCTGAGACCTACAGGCCACCTTCTCGGCATGGCTTAGCTGGGTCCAGCTGCCCTTCTCCTTCTCCTTCAGGGCCCGCTGCTCGGCGCTGAGCTCTGTGCAGAAGGGCTCATCCGGCATCGGGTAGGAGCGCTGGGCATAGTAGTTGGTGTAGGGGGGCATCTTCCCCTTGCTGTGGGCTGCGGCACAAGGAAGGAGCTGAGGTCAGGCTGCCCTGGGGACTTTCCAGCACTAACCAGGATATATTTTTTAAAGATTTTATTTATTTATCTTTAAAGAGGAAGGGAAGGAGAGGGGGAGAGAAATATCAGTGTATGGTTGCCTCTCGTGAGTCCCCTGCTCAGAACTGGCCTGCAACCCAGGCATGTGCCCTGACTGGGAATTGAACCGCGATCGTCTGGTTCGCAGGCCCGCGCTCAATCCACTGAGCTACACCAGCCAGGGCCTAACCAGGATATTGATAGAGAGGGATGCGTTTATTGAGCCCTCACTGTGTGCCAGGAGCCACTTGAAGGCCATCGGCTTAATTGACTCATTTACTCCACAGCACTCTGAGCCAGGCGGTGCTGTTATCTCCATTTTACAGATGGAGAAACTGAGCAGCAAGTGACTTGCTGGAATTCACAGAACCAGAAGGACCAGGGCCAGGGCTGCAATTCAGCGGCCCTGGCTTCAACCCCTGTGTTCTCTGGGAAGGCTGCAGCGAAGAGAGCATGTCGGGCAGAGGCAATGGGCGGGTAAAGGCTCAGTGAGAGGAACCGGAGCTGACCGATGTGAAACTGCTCTGCAAACTGTAAGACAACATCTGTGTGCCTTTAATGAAGGACCAAAGGCACGGCTTTGGAGTCAGCTGGGTGTGAAACTCAGTTCCTCTCCACCCCAGCTACAGCCAGCCCCTCTACCTCACTGCTTCAATCTGCTGGCACACAGTAGGTGCTCCGTAAAGTATACTGATAGATAGAGAGGTTGGTTCACTGCAGCTTCCATTCCTGGACACTCTCTCTGATGGCTAAGCCCTCGAGGGCTCCGTGTAAGGGTCCAGAATAAAGTCTGGGCACTAGGGCAGTCTCAACAAAGCTTCTGTCTATCGTCACCAGAGATGCCCACAAGGGTGGTGTTAGTTCCACCTCGTCAGGACGGCACCGGGACTGCTTTGGGCTGGCTCTTTGAACATCTAGGTCTCTGGGCCACAGTTTGTTCATCTGAGGAATGGAGATAATAACACAGCCTCCACCTCGCATGTTTGTTGTGAAGTCTCAATGTGTTAATGTGTATCGAATATAGATCACAGCTTGGGGTGCCCAGTAAGAGCTCAATAAATGTTATTTCTTTATAAATAAATACATAAATAGATCAGACAGGTCCTTCTGCTATCTGGCTGATGTCTCTCTTACTTTAGGCCTTTCTTTCCTTTCTTCTTCTTCATCATCTTCTTTTTTTTCATTTAAGATTTTATTTATTTACTTCTTAGAGACAGTGAAAGGGGAGGAGAAGGAGGGGGAAAGAAAGATCAATGAGCAAGAGGTACACCAATTGGTTGCCTCTTGCATGCCCCCTACTGGGGAACCTGGCTCACCACCCAGGCATGTGCCCTGACTGAGAATCAAACAGCGGCCTTTTGGTTCACAGGCAGGCACTCAGTCCACTGAGCCACACGAGCAAGGGAGGCCTCTTTCTTCTGACTAACACTGACCCCAGGGTCTGGAAAGGAGGCCCCAGGTTCTGTCAGCATCTGTACCACAGGACACAAAGCCCTCAGGGAACTAAAGTTTAGGGGTCAGGCTCTGAGGAAGCTTGGAATGCAGGGGCTGCTGTCTGCCTGCCTTCAGTCTGCATGTGCTGGACCCAGAGCTGGGATTGTGGGAGATGGTTTTGGGGGTAGGCCCAGGGCAGCATGGAAGAGACAGGGCACAGCCCGCAGACAGAACTCCTGCCTTCGCCTTGGAGTTAGGCGAGGGAGGGGGTGCGCAGGTCTTACCAGGGTCTCCTGGGCTGTGCATCCCTCGCATCCCAAGTCCTCGTTTCCCCAGCACCAAGCTCCAGGCAGCTCTGAAGAACATCTGGGGGTTGTATGAGAATGAGCTGCCACGTTGCCCTCTGCGCCTACCCCTCAGGGCCCGGACAGAGAAACCATTTTCATAGTTGTGGTGGTGGCAGCTTCCAGGATTTCAAGGTCCCCCTAAGGGCCTGGTCCTTCTAATTGTGTCTGATTCCCTGGGGTTGGGGGAGGTGAGGGGTGTAGATGGGGGTCCTAGAGATTGGGAGTTCCCTCCTGGGATCTCAATTAGCCATCTGAGAAGGAAGAAGCCTAATTCTTTTTTAGTTTTAAAATTTTTTTTAATGTTATATTTCTTTAGAAAAAGATTGTATTTATTCATTTTTAGACAGAGGGGAAGAGAGGGAGAAAACTATCAGTGTGTGGTTATCTGTTCAGTGCCCTGTACTGGGGACCTGACCTGCAACCCAGACTGGGAATCGAACTGGTGACCCTTTGGTTGGCACCTGGCACTCAATCCACTGAGCTACACCAGTCAGGGCTAATTTAAGTTTTTAAAGATTTATTTATTGATATTTTTTAGAAAAAGAGAAATATCAATTTGTTGTTCCACTTATTTATGCACTCATTGGTTGATTCTTGTATGTGCCCTATGTTGTGGGAAGATGCTCCAACCACCTGACCTCCGCAGCCAGGAGGCCTAATTTCAAGGCACAGGGCTGAGTAGTTGGGGGCTGGGAGTCTGGGTACTGCTTCCCGCCCAAGCTCAGCCCGGGTTGTTTCTCCCCACCCCCACCCCACCCCACTCCCTCCCCCGCACCAGGGGTGGGAGTCCAGGTAGGGAGGAAGCAGACCCTGCAGCTTCCTCTCTTCCCTGCAGGGCCATCTGCCACTGGTCTCTGCCAGACGGCCTGGCCCCCACCCCTGCCCCCCTAATTGGCTGCCTACGTGCGCGGAGAGCCTGCTCCGCTGGATCTTGCGCGAGGGGAAGACAGGATGAGCCCAACCCCCTAGGGGATGGGGAGTCTCAGGGACTGACATCCCGCGGGGGTGGGGAGGGACTTTAGAGGAGGCTGAAGACCAAACTGGGTCAGAAGCGGGAAGAGGAGCACACATCTGGAGAAAGTAAAGGGGTATCCCACCTCTGGAAGGAGACAGTGCCTTTCGCATCTGCGGAGGGGACACCCGAAGGGAGGGGTATACCATGCGTGGGACGGCATCTGGGAAGGCAGGCTCTCCATCAGTGATAAATGGGTGGGAGAGCCCCACGTATGGGGAGAGGGAAGGAGTAATCTGCATTTGAGGAAAGAGATGCCCCCCACCCCACATGAGGACAGGGGATAATTCCCCAGGCGTCCTGTACTCTGAGCTGCCAGAAGCCCCCTCCCCTCCTCCATGGCGGGGACCACAACCTGGGGCCGTAGTCCAAGCCGCATTCCCCACTCTCCTGGGCTTGGGAATCGGGGGTTCTTCCAACCACTTACCCCGCAGTTCTGCTGCAGAAAGAGCGAGACCCAGGTCCGCAGAGCCAGTAACTGAGAACGGGCTGCGGAAGGACTGGAGCAGTGGCGCCCGCCCCAGACCCGCCCCCAGCCTCGCCCCCAGCCTTTCCCGAGGCCGCCCCTTCGTGGGAACGTCCTGCCCCAGAGGGACGTGGGAGCGCCCAGCTCCCCTCCCCGAGGGTTCCTGGCCACAGCCTGGAGAGAGGCGCCGCGGGGTGACTAGCCGCCTACGAGGGTCCTGCCTCTGGAGACCCCCGGCTGACTGGGCCCCGGGATACAACCGGCCGTGTGTCCTGGTTGGTCCAGCGTCCAGCTGGGCAGTTCCAAGAGCTGGGTCTTCCCGCCTCCACAACTTTGCTCACTGCTATTCCTTCCACCAGGACTGCTCTCTTAGGGACTTTGTAGATCCAAGTCTAATGCCCCCTTTCCAGCCCAGACCCCTTCGCCTCCTGACCCCGGGAGCCCGCGGGATCTCGAAGCTGGAAGCTGGCCGGTGGTGTGTCACCTCACACCCACAATCCCATACCCGATGAAAGGGGGGAAAGCCTCCCTCTGGGTTCAAATCATAGCTCTGTGGCCTGCAACAAATGGCCTGACTTCTCTGAGTTCCTAGTTTCTTTTCTACAATATAAAAAGGACTTAAAGATAGTTCCTCCCTCACATCGCTGTTGTAAAGACGAAGTCAGTAGAAAAGCAGCAAGCACACTTATTCAAGAATCATTTATTAAGACCTATTACAGCTGGCATGTATTATCTGTTGTTTACCAGGTCAAGATACGGAACCAAAGAAACCCAAACACAACCTCTGCCCTTTATAGGGGTTACAATCCACTTCCACGCGGAGAAAAGGGCTTGTGCAGAGGCTCAGGGGCAGAAAGACACGGACGGACGTGTCCGAAGAGTAGAGAAAGGGGATCTCGGCCAGCACGCGGCCGGCACAGGGGAGCACGGGAGCGGGGCTGGACCAGCACTCAGGTAATCGCAGGCCATGGCGTGGGTCTCGGATTTTATGCTAAAGAAGGAAAGTCACTAAGGTAAGTGGGGGAGAGATGTGGTTAAATGGAACAGCGCGGGAGTTCAGTAAATGTGGGCGGGGGCTGTCCGAATAGCGGCGGTGCGGGGCTGGGTGAAAGCTGTGTGTCGCCGCTGCGACCTGGGGCCAGAGATTTCTAGGTCTCCCAGCTCTGGGCTCCTGAGGTGTGCCCGGTGGCTACGCATCCAGCAGGGTTTCCGTAGCCCAGTGAGGCCACGGGGGGCCACTCCAGCCAGTGTCTGGAGCTAGGGGCTTAGTCCCCAGGGGGCAGATGAACGGAGAAGAGCAGGGATTCAGGAGAAGGTGACAGAGAAACGCTAGAGTGGGCAGAATGGACCATCTCCATTCTGGACTTTAGCAGCAACAGACATGAAGCCGCGGGAAGGCAGTGGAGGAGTCTCCTGAACCCCCAAAGACCCCCCAGCTCCCAGGATTGGTTATGGTTACTCCTGGGAGCGGCGCCTCCCCCTTGATCAAGGGAGTCCCGATTTGAGCGACCCCCGGAGACCACCTTACCTCTTGGATGCTGAGCAGAGAGCATCCTGAAGGGCAGCCCTGTGGGCAGAGGACAAGGGCAACCTGAGCCTAGAGTCTTGTCGGAATTTTCAGAGGGCAGGCGGGAGCCTCCCAAGGGAAGGCATTTAGGGATGGAGATCCTCTGTTCCTGCCCTTTCCCACCCTCGCCTCTGTGGGAGCTCCAGGCCCGCCAGATCGCAGACGTGGGGCGATGCTCTGATAAGGACCATCTGCTGGGGAAGCTGGCCCCGGGGGCTGAGGGAGACGGAGGCAGGCCTGGGTGGCTCAGCGTTGATGGAGGCAGAATGACCGCCTGCTGGGTGATGCGGGGCAGCGTCTGGAGGTCCTGAGCCTAGGAATGGTCAGACTGTCACACAAGGCAGGTCTCTCGGGTCTCTCAGGGGTCCTGGGGCCAGGAGTGGGGAGTCTTCTTGGGCACAGAGGGGCGGGGGCTCCGCTGTGGCTGAGGTTGTGGTGAATGTGAACGCACGCTGGCATTTCAGGGACAGTAGGTGAGAGGAGTCTGTCCCTTTCTCGCTGGCCCTGGAGGCTCCGACCCTCCAGCTCGCCCTCACTTGATCAGATCCAGGGAGCCCCCGAGATTCTGCCCGGACACACAAACCTCAGCTACGGCCTCAGCGTCCAGCGGGGCCGACACTCCGCGCCCGACCCCGCTCAGGCTCCACGCAGCCGAGAGAGGACACTGAGAAGGGCTGGACCTCGGGCAAGCCCGAAGGGGAAGGTAGGACGAGGTGGAGGAGGAAGCGCCGCGGACCTGTGCCCCCAGCCTCCTGGGAGCCTCGGGAGATGGGCGGACTCAAGAGCCTGGGTCTGGGACCCGAGGGGCGGGGCCGGGGATGAGGGGCTGTCAATCCGGGCTGGAGGGGCGGGGAAAGGTAGGAGTGGGCGAGGCTCATCCTCGGAGCGAGGCCGCTGTGGAAGGGTGGGGCCGGGGTGGACACCAAGGGGCGTGGCCAGACGGAGGGCGGGGGCCGGGCGCAAGGGGCGTGGTCAGGGCCGGGGGCTAGGCCTCCACAGCTCCCCGGGGAGAATCCGGGCGACGCGCGGGCCTGGCGGGGCGCGCCGAGACTCCGGGTCGCCGTAGCCGGCGCGACGACAGGCTGGCCCAGCACGAGGGCGTCCAGGCGGCGGCGCAGGCTCCGAGGGCGAGTTGAGAAAGCGCTCCTGGGACTGCAGGCAGGAGGGCCGGGTCGGAACCGACGCGGGACCAGGGCCGCCACGCGGACAGCCGCAAACTCGGGTTTCCCGCGCCTTGGAACAAGCCAGTGGCGTGATCAGGAGCAGGTGGACGCCCTGGGCCGGGTGTCGCTGTGACTGGGCTAGACCCGGGGGCCTGGGAGGCGGAAACCTCCTGCGGGCAGGTCTGACCTCTGGGCGCCGCCTCGGCCCAGGACGGACGCCCTCGGAGGCGGGGACTGGCCTAAAGGAGGCGTCCGGCGGGCGGCATCCTGGGCGGCAATGAATGGCCACCGTCCCCTCACCCGGGGCACGAAATTCCTGAAGCTCCGGGTGTTCAGCAGGAAGGGCTTTGCAGAGCCGCGAGGGCCTTGTCCGGGGCCGAGCCCCCCAGCTGTCACTCAGGGCCCCTTAGCCCCGCCCAGGGCGTCTTTCGCCCCGCCCACAAGGGTCCCGCATCCCAGGTCCCGCCGCCTGCCGGGTCGCTCGCACCTCGTCCTCTGCGCCCCAGGTCTCTTCCTTCCCCAGCCTCGAGCTTCTAGTCACCCGCCTCGACCCCTCGGACAGTCATCGCACCCGCGTCCCGCCAGCCCGTCCGGCGTCCAGCGGCGGCCCGCCTCCAGCCCTACCCCGTCCAGCCGCGGGCCCCGGCCCCGCCCGACGGCCGGCCTCGCCCCTACCCCGAAAGGTTCCTCCGCGCCGTCCGGGATCGTCCCTGCGGTGTCCGTCACTCGGGCCCCGGCTCCACAAGCCGCGCTAAAGCCGGGCCCGGCCCCCGCCCGGCCCCTTCGGGCGTCCGCTCCCGGACCCCGTACGGCGACCGTCCCGGCCCCGCGGCCCTGCCCGCGCCGTCTCCCAAGCGGGGCTCCAGGGGCCCCAGACCGCGCCCCGGCCGCGCCCACCTGGCCTGGCGCTCGGGCCCCGCGACCGCAGATCTGCCCCAGAGATCCGGCCCTACCAGGCCCTCGCCCTACCAGGCTCTACCGGCCCTACCAGGCTCCAGCTTCTAGGAGACTGTCACGCAGTCCCCTCTCCGCTCATCAGCCCGCCCTCCACCGCCGGCTCAGGCTCCGCCCTCACCCGCGGTCCGTGCGGGCTGGGGTCCCCGCTAGAAGGAGACCGTAGTGGCCAAGGAGCCGAAGGCGTCCCCCAGGCCGGGCAGGACCTTGCGGCCCGCACGCTCTGGCCGCAGGAAGGGCACGGAGCGGCCGGGAGGGTATCCGAACTCGCCAGGAGTGGAGAGATCTGTGGGGTGACGGTTTCATCAGAACTCGCTGCAATCCCGGCGCCTGGGTCCTCGTCACCACCCTTTCACCTGGGCAGATGTATGCAAAGGACATGCAGACGACCCCCTAGCAAATACCAGGGACGCAGAAGCTGGGTGCCTGGGAGGCCGGCGTCTAGGATTCTATTCCCAGACCTATCTTTCCTCTTCTGGTTTCAATCGGTTCGGTTCCCTCTACCCCTGGTTCCTCCATGGCCTCAGTTTCTCTGTCTCTATAAAGCCAATCCCATGCGTCGCTGCCACCGGCAGCATCAGCACCAGGGAATAGTCCCACCCGACAAAAGGCTGAAGTGCTCCATCCTGGGGAGTGCAGGGGGTCAGATCCAGAGTAGGCACTGGTCCCTTCCGGTAACACTCCGAGGCTCCTCACTAGCCCAGTGTGCTCTGCAGTGTCTGCCCCAGGCCTTCCAGGACTCTCTGTGCCACAAGGCCACACCCCAGGGGTGCACAGGGAAGGTGTGAGGGGCCCCGGCCGAGCCCCTGGGGGGGGCCCTTCTCCAGGACACAAGTGGCTCAGCCCCCTTGCTGTGGGCTCTATCCCCTTGATGTGGCCCCCGGAGAAGTTTATCAGTAACTGTGGCTTCAACAGTATCTCCAATTCCACAGGCTCTTCTTCCAATGGGACCTTGACACTCGGCCATCAAGGAGTGTGATCTATGACCCCACTGCTGGAAACCTGCTGTAGCTTTGCTGGGAGGAAAATAAATCTGGACTGATTAGAACATGATGGAAGTGGTGCTATGTGACCTGCAAAGCTAGATCATGAAAATGCTACGTACTCATTCTTGGAGCCCAGTCACCATGCTGTGACCAGCCCATGTGGAGAGGTCATATGCAGGCGTTGTGTCTGGCTGCCAGCCTGTGGCCAGCCTGGACTTCCAGACACATGCATCTCCAGATGATCCCAACCACTAGTCATCAAAGTCCCCCTCAGCCATCAAGTGTTCCCAGCCAAGGACCCAGACATCACCGAGAAGAGACAAGTCACCCCTGCCATGCCCCTTCTGAATTCCTGACCCACAGAATCCTCAGCATCAGACAGTCGTTTTATACACTAAGATTCCAGGTGGTTTGTTATGCAGCAATAGTAACTGGAACAGCAATCAGATGTTATTTTTTAAGCGTTTTATTTATTTATTGTTTTAGAGAGAGGGAAAGGGAGGGAGAAAGAGAAGGAGAGAAACATTGATTAGTTGCCTCTAGCATGCCCACAACCCAGGCATATACCCTGACCAGGAATCGAACCGGCAACCTTTTGGTTTGCAGATGATGTCCAACCCACTGAGCCACACCAGTCAGGGCTCAAATGTTTTTTTGATTTCAATACACCTGACTCCTCATTTGACTCAGTTGTTTCAGCACTTGGGGAAGAAAGAGGGTGTTGGGATTGACACCCAAACCTCACTACTGCCCTTCAGATTTCAGCTCAAATACGTACTCGGACGTTCCCTGATCCCCACGGAAAGCACCCTCCCTAGCCAGGCTAGATTTATTTTCTTCCCAGTACTTTTCATTTTCCAGAATTACATGTATGGAAACCCAGAGCCTTCTTGTCCTGCACGCTCTACACCACAAGACTATTCACTCAGGTCCCTCCACTTCCAGACTGGATGAAGTGAGAGCTGGCTGTGCAATGGCCTGGATGTCTGTGCCTCCTCAAAATTTGTATGTTGATCCCCATCCCAATGTGGTGGTATTATGAGGTGAGGCCTTTGGGAGGTGCTTAGGTCACCTCACAAGCCCTCACAAACGGGATTAGGACCCTTATAAAAGAGACCTTAGAGAGCTCCCTCATCCCTTCAGCCACCTGCGGTTACAGTCAGACAATGGCTGTCTGTGAGCCAGGGAATGTGTGGAATCTTCCAGCACCTTGAACTTGGACTTCCAGCCTCCAGAAGTTCGAAATAAATTTCTGTTGTTTGTAAGCCGCTCAACATACGGCATTTCTGTTACAGCGGCACAAAGACAAAGGTTGTTAGAGTGACACCTCATTTATTTTTTATGGGTGCCATTGTAAACAGCACTTTAGTAAATATCAATTTTCAGTTGTTATTGCTATTATATAAAAACAAATGATTTTTAGATATTGACCTTATATTCTATGACCCTGCTCAATTCGTTTGTTATATGAGTTTGCTAGGACTGCTGTAATTAAGCACCGCAACCCAGGTGACTTAAACAACAGAAATACATTGTCTCGCAGTTGTGGAAGTTAGAGGTGTAAAGTCAAGATGCCTGCAGGTTTGGTGCCTTCCAGGGCCCGTGAGGAAAGAGTCTGTTTCAGGCCTCTCTCCTTGGCTTATAAACAGCTGTCTTCTTTCTACGTCTCTAAACACTGTCTTCCAAATTTGCCCAAATCCCCCCTTTATGTAAGGAGACCAGTCATACTAACATTTTCAAAGAATGAGTTCTTGGTGTCCTTGTTTTTCTGTGTCCATATTGATTTCTGCTCTTTCTTTCTGCTTAGTTTGGGTTTCATTTGCTTTTGCTTTTTCTTGTTTATGAAGGTAGAAGCTTACATTTTTAAAAATGTTTAATTTATTTTTAAAGAGGGGGAAGGGAGGGAGAAAGAGAGGGAGAGAAACATCAATGTGTGGTTGCCTCTTACATGGCCCTCACAGGGGACCTAGCCAGCAACCTAGGCATGAGCCCTGACTGGGAATCAAACCAGCAACCTCATGGTTTGTAGACCATGCTCAATCCACTGAGCCATACCAGCCAGGCAGAAGCTTACATTATTGATTTGAAATATTTCTTCTTTTCTAATAAGCACTTAATTATATAAAATTTGCTCAGCTCTGTTTTAGCTGCATCCTACAATGTTGATGTGTTGTATTTTCATTTTAATTCAGTCAAAATGTTTTCTAATTTCTTTTGAGACTTCTTCTCTGACCCATGGGTTATTTAGAAATGTTGCTTAGTTTTCAAATATTTGGGGCTGTCCAAGTATCTTTCCATTCTTGATTTCTAATTTAATTCCACTATGATTGGAAAATGTATTTTATATTATTAAAATTTTCAAACAAATGTTCAATGTTTAATTGGCCTATTTTGGTGAATGTTTCATATACACTTGAAAAGAATATGTTCTAGCCCTGGCTGGTGTGGCTCAGTGGATTGAGCACCAGCCACTTGAAAAGAATATGTTCTAGCCCTGGCTGGTGTGGCTCAGTGGATTGAGCACCAGCCTGTGAACCAAAAGGTTGCCAGTTCAATTCCCTGATTGATGATGATTCTCTCCCTTTCTTCCTACCTCCCCCTCTGTACAAAAAATTAAAAAAAAAAACTTCTTTTTTTTTTTTTTAAAAAGAATGTGTACTAAATTTCTTTCTGGGATAATATCCCGTTAGCCTGAAGAACTTCCTGTAGCATTCTTTTAGAGTGGGCTCACTGACGGTAGATTCTTAGTTTCCTTCACTGATGATCTCTTTACTTTGTTTTAATTTAATTTAATTTATCTTTAGAGGGGAAGAGAAGGAGAGAGGGAGAGAATATCAATATATGGTTGCCTCTTGTGCGTCCCCTACTGGGAATTGGCCTGCAACCCAGGCATGTGCCCTGAGTGGGAATCGAACTGCGATCCTTTGGTTCTCAGGCCTGCACTAATCCACTGAGCTATGCCAGCCAGGGCATATTTTGTTTTAATTTCTGAAGGATATTTTTGCTAGATGTAAAATCCTGGTTGACAATTCTTTTTCTTTTTTAATCACTTTCAAGGTGTTGTTCCACTGTCTTCTGGCCTCCCTGATTTCTGATGCAAAATCTGCAGCTTATTTGTAAAGTGTTATTTTTAAAATTTATTTAGTTTTAGAGGAAGAGAGGGAGAAAGAAAGGGAAAGAAACATCAATGTGTGGTTGCCTTTTGTGCACCTCCTACTGGGGATCTGCCTGCAACTTAGGCATGTGTTTCAGACCAGGAATCAAATATGCAACCCTTCACTTTTCAAAATGATGCCCAGCCAACAGAGCAACATTGGTCAGGGTTAGATTTTGTTTTTTAAATAGCAAGCAAACCTGGTTAGGTTCAGACTGCATGTTCTATGTCGCCTCCTGTGGGCAATGATTCTAACATCCATTTTATTTTCAAAGCTTTGTTGTATGTGTGGGTCTGCCTAGTGCTGGGAGTAGCTTTGGACTGAGCCAGTGGTTTATATGGCGTTTCAGTACTTTTCAGTCTTTGTCGTTCTTCATGGGGTGTGTTCCACCCAGGACTTGTGTCCTGGGGGATTCGAGAAGCAACTGATCAATATCTCTCTTGCATATCTGTTTCTCCCTCCCTCCCCCCCTCTAAAAATAAATAAACTCTTTTTTTAAAGAAAGAAAGAGCCCTGGCTGGTGTAGCTCAGTGGATTGAGCGCAGGCCTGCAAACCAGAGGATCATGGTTCGATTCCCAGTCAGGGCACATGCCTAGGTTGTGGGCCAGGTCCCCAGTGGGAGACACATGATGAGCAACCACACATTGATGTTTCTCTCCCTCTCTCTCCTTCTCTTCCCCTCTCTCTAAAAAATAAATAAACAAGCCCTGGCTGGCGTAGCTCAGTGGATTGAGCACGGGCCTGCGAACCAGAGGATCATGGTTCGATTCCCAGTCAGGGCACATGCCTGGGTTGCAGGCCGGTTCCTTGCAGGCTAACTACCAGCAGGGGTCGCACAAAAGGCAACCATACATTGATGTTTCTCTCCCTCTCTCCTTCCCCTCTAAAGATAAATAAATAAATAAAATCTTTAAAAAAATAAATAAACAAAATCTTAAAAAGAAAGAAACTGCCCCCTGCTACACTGGTGGTTCTTCAAATTTTGACTTTTCATCTCAATTTGCTCTCTATTATTTACCGTCCCGAGTTTTTCCTTAATAAAACGTAGTTGCTTTTTGTATTTCTATTTAATCCAGAATTCTAAAACCAGCCCCGAAGACAAATTTCAAGGTAAAAATGGTCTTGCTAATCCTCAGAAATGGGAAAGAATGCTCTCATTCCTTACCTCCCAAATGACTTCCCATGCTATCCACTTAGCCCAGAAGGCCAAGGCTGAACTGTCTGGGTTTTCCTTTTTGTATCCCCACAAGGAGTGTGCTGGGTTAAGAGGTACGTAAGGGACCCCCCTCACTCTGACTCTCCTGTTTAATCAAAATAGACTCCAGCCAACCTGGTGACATTTAAATTGTACACATCCTGCGCTGCCACTGTCACATCCCTTCTCACACATATTCACTAGGACGCACGGACGACCCTCAGAACAGCACCGTCAATAATGGCAAAAACCATGAAACGACCCAAAGGTCCATCAGCCGGAGGTCGGGTGAATAAATGACATTGCAGAATACTATACAGCGGTGGCAGTGGGTGAACGGAGGCTGCACACATCAGTAGGGGTGTTTTTCATGCAATTTGTATTGCATGAGAAAAGCAAGTGACAAAGGCAAACCCAGGTAGAATTAAGCAAAACTGTACTTCAGGATACATACCGGTACATATGTGGAAAAAATCAAAGGAGAACAAGTTACTAGTTGACACAAAGTTGAACAGTAGGGACGTCCTGTGAGGATGTCCAGAGGGGGCACATGGATGAAAAGGGGGGCACATGGGGCTTCAAAAGAACCAATGTTCTATTGCTTAAGCAGGGTGGCTGGTGCTTAAATATTCATTGTATTATTCTCCTTAAACTATATATATTAGTGGTATCTACACTTTTATATATATAATACATTACACAAGTTGAAAAAAATTCCAATGTTTGCCCAGATCTCCTCCTTTCATGGGTGAGGTAATGCCTTCTCAGAAGGGGCTGTCACATCGCAAGGAAGAAGAAAGAGGATGAGAGAGTGGGGGAAAGAGTAGATAAGGCCCTGATCAGAACAAAGCTGAGGGTGGAGATTTCGGAATTCGTCGCCTGCTGTGTACACGTACACAGACACACATTCACATAGCAGACACAAAAATACTCTTCCCAGTAGGTTCATAGCTCTGGATGCAGTTCCCAAATAGTTCGCTAGAGGCCGCTAAGGCACCATCTTTCGCCACTTGCAGAGACCAGGCCTCACTTCTCAAGAGGGGGCGCCAGGGACCGAGGAAGGCCAGAGAGGGCAGGGCGCCCAGGTTTGCTGGTGCGCCAGTGAGCTCATGGTGCACCCAGCTCTCCCTGCCGCTCAAAGATAGGGTCTCAAGCTGAAGCTGATCGGGTCTCAACCATAGACAGGACTTTGCTGAGCCCCCTGCAGCCTTGCCTGCAAGCTTGGATCCCATTGTGCCTCCTTCTGTATATAAAGTGAAGAAACTAGGTGTTTGGAGCCCAGGATTTTGAAATGTAGGCACAACATTCTGCAAATTTTATATGAATACACACCAAAAAACCATAAACACATTGCTAGGGCTCCTTCCAGATTAGGAAGCCTGAAGTTTAAGCTTCAGTAAAGTAATTTCAGAGTAAATCTGTCTCTGGTCATACATATGCATATTTACTGTCACTAGAATGTAAGTTCCAAGAGGGCAAGATTTTTATCTAAATTGGTACCTCCTGCAGCCTCCTTGGTTCCTAACCCAGGTAGATGAGAAAATGGCTTGACCTGGGGCTTCAGCAGTGAATGGCATGAGAATGATGTCACTGAAACCTCGAAACTGTGACTGTAACACCCATTTTAAAGCTGGGAATGCTAAATCCTGACTGATGTAGCTCAGTGGGTTAGGCATCATCCTGCAAACCTCAAGGTTGTGGGTTTAATTCCTGGTCAGGGCACATACCTGGGTTGTGGGCTAAGTCCCTGGTTTGGAGCATGCAAGAGGCAATTAAGTGCCCATCAGTGAGTAAGTGGATCCAAAAACTATGGTACATTTACACAATGGAATACTATACAGCAGAATGAAAGAACTCCTACCTTTTGCAACAGCATGGATGGAATTGGAGAGAATTATGCTAAGTGAAATAAGCCAAGAGGTAAAAGACACCACATGATCTCACCTATAAGTGGAACCTAATCAACAGAACAAACAAGCAAGCAAAATACAACCGGAGACATTGAAATAAAGAACAAACTGACAGTAACCAGAGGGGTGGGGGAGGGGCATAACCATGGAAAGAAAGGAAAGGGTCATCCAGGAACATGTATAAAGGACCTGTGGGCAAACCAACGCGGGGTAGGACTGAGGGTGGGAGGTGGGGGTTGGTGGAGTGGAGGAAAGTGGTGGGGGGAAAACGGAGACAACTGTACTTGAACAACAATAAAAAAAGAAAAAGAATTGCTTCTCAGCCTTTTGGCTAAGATCGAGTATAAAAAGGAAAAAGAAAGAAAAAAAAAGCTGAGAATACTGAACACCAGGGCTGTGTGTAGCAAGTGAGAACCTGAATTTGTTGTCCCTTGTACCCTCTTGGCCCCAGCTACCACTCTGGCACCCCCACCCCCTCCCACCCCAGCCACCCCTTGCACAAGGCCCTGGGTACCCCTCTGTGAGCAACAATGGGAAACAAAGGTTTTGCAAGAGTTGGGGCAGGAAGCTCTAGCACGTGCGGTCCTGGGAAGATAAGGGCGACCTCGCCCCTGCAGGCCTCCAGGCCTTCTGGTTTCCTCTCCTTCCTTCCCTTCCCATTCCCGGAAAGAGGCACTGGGATCCTGGCCTGGCTGTGACTCACCCCCTTTCCCTCTGGCAGCCAAACTGGGATCCCAGGCCCGCCTGCCACTGGAAATCCTTGCTGAGTGTGACACTGGGCAGCAGAGATCCCTCTCTAGCCAGCAGTTTCTGGGGCTCAGGAGAGTGGCTGTCAGGAAGACAGGTTCTACTGCTGAGACTTAGTATCAGGAGACGAAGTGCTGGGAGCTCCTGGAACACGCACTCCCCCCACCCCCCCAGCCAACTTTGAAGTCTGGGGTGAGTCAGACTGGCAGGTGTAAGGCTGCGGTTTGTGTGCGAAGCACCCTTGATCCCTGTGGAGGGGAGCGTGCACCCAGAGGTCAGGGCCTGGTGATCCCTCAGCCTCCAGGACAGATGCAAATATGCCCGTTTGGTTGGTCTTTAGCTGTTTCCAGACGTGTGCCCAACTGTGTGACCTGTCCTCTCAGGACCAGATCACCATGACCTGACCCAGGACCTCCTAGAGACTGACAGCCTGGACCGTTTCCATCTTTTAAGGCTCTAGTGTGAGTTTTTTGTTTAAAAATTTTTTTGAAGATTTTATTTTTTTATGGAGAAGAGGGAAGAGAGAGAAACATCAATGTGTGAAATATCGACGGGTGGCATGCCCCCAGCTGGGGTGTTGGCCCACAACCCAGGCATGTGTCCTGACCTGGAATTGAACCAGCGACCTTTTGGTTTGTGGGATGACGCCCAAACCACTGAGCCACACCAGCCAGGAAAAGGCTCTCCTGAGATTTTTTTTTTTAAATTAAGAAATGCCAAAACAAAAAGTGGGTTGCAGAAATTGTGATATGTACTATGTCTCTGACTTTCTTCGTTTACACGTTTAAAGCAAAAATGTGTAATGAACAGGTACGATTTCTATCGGAAATAAGATGAAAAAGGCTAAATTGGACATCCTGAGGGAATATGAAGCCTCTCATAAGCCTACTTTGGACCAACCTGATTTCTGGAAAGTTCTCTAAGTCAACCACCCAGTGTGGTCTCGTTGGGTCACCTCCCCCCTCTGCTGCCTCCCTTTCTTCCCTTGAAAAGTGGGGACAGCGACTGTCCAGGCACCTGACAGGGCTGCTGAGACAACCCCCTCAGGAAAGGGCTCAAAACATTGTACACAAACATACACTAAGTGTCCACTCTGAGCCAGGCCCGGCTGGGAGCTCCTCACATGCACCCATTCAACTGATTCTGGAGGCCGACGTCCTGGAATCCACTTCCCAGGTGAGAAAACAGAGGCTTGGGCCGGTGACATGATGAGCACCAGGGCTGATTCAGAGGCTGTGGTCCCCCAGCCCCGCGACTAAAATGTTAGCCTGTCAGTAATTACTGTTGTTGCTGCCCTAACTGTGATCATTAAAACGAGCGTAGGACAGCACTAGCCCCCACGCAACTGTGAGGGGGATTAAATCCATTTTTAAACAGAGCTTACTTAGTATAGTAAGTACCTGGCTCATGATAAGCGCTGTATAGGTGTTTGTTAAATAAAAATTTAAAACACTTCAGGTCGGACCCCGGCCCTGGAGAGGCAGGGTCCAATGTTCAACAGTCTTTGTTCTGGTGTTTCTTTGAGGGCCGCCTCCCGGCTCCTCGCCTTGCCCTCTAAGGAGGGGTTAAGGAGTTAATGATTTCCCAAGCAGGGGCTGAAAGGAGCAGGGTTTTGGGTGCAACGCGCACACACACGCATACTCACACACACACCGGCAGCCTCTGTCCCCCTCCCTCCCTCCCTCCCTTCCTCCCCCTGCGAGGTCGGGAGCCTCTTATGCAAGCCGCCGGCGCCCGCCCGTTCCCAGGCCCGGCTGCAGCTGCGGGCGGAGGGGCAGGGCGGGGGCGGCGCGCTGTTTGTCTAGCGCGGCCGTGCCAAAGGCGGCGGGCCCCAGACAGCCAGGCGCCTCCGTACACCTGGGGATGCTCAGGTTAAATAGCTCCGCATTCCTCCGGCCCAGCTGATGGAAACGCTCCCAGGCCGCCGCCGAGCCGGCCTCCAGATGGGCTGGGCCCGGGCCAAAGGGGAAAAGAGGGAAACGTGAAAGCCAGAGTGTGCCTGAACCGTGGGGAGTGCAGAGGGCGCCCCCCCCCACCACAGCCCCATCCACCCCTGGAAAAGGCCCTGCCGAGTGGGAGTGCACGCGGGGGACACGCCCTCGCCCCCGTGGGTGGGCTCACAGGCGGGGGCTCACACAGGGGAGGGAGTGGGTGCGCACGGGTACGTCTGAGGACGCTGCAAGGACACACAGCCGACACATAATAATTTATAAATAGCAAACACTACGGGCTAAGTGCTCGACTTCATTTTTCCTCTACAATTCTGTGAAGTTAAGTAAAAATTTACAAAGTTAATGCTATAAAACAGCAGCGGGGTGGGGAGTTAATGGGGAGTAGCGAAGGATGTAAATTACCTCCAATTATTGTATTCTTTGATAAAGTTCACAATGTGCTTGGGGAAGGGGCAGTGGGTGGCTTTTTAAAATTTTCAATTACACTGGACACACACAATACTAGTTTCAGGTGTACAACCTGGTGATTAGACAAGGGTGGTACCTGCCTTAATGTTAGTGCTCAATAGGCAATAATTTCTTATATTTTGTTGTTCACCCCTCTGTGAGCCTGTGTTTCTGTTGTAAACCTGCGATCAGAACCCTGCTTTTAGCCTCTGTCCCCGCATGAAACCCTCTTACATAAAGGGTGGAGCATACAGGTGGTCTCATGGTGCTGGGTGCTATTTATTTTCCTCCATTCTTATTGATTGATAAAGTGTTTTAACTGCCTTTACCTTCTCTGGGATAAGTGCTTTGCCCTTTTGGTTTCTCCCCGTGTAATATGTGGGAGCTGACCTGGTAGGTCCCGTGGGGTTGGGTGTCCTCAGGGCCAAACAATTGCCAGGAGAGTTGGTACTGGAACTTTTTGGGAAAGGGTTTCCTGAACACAGCAGCCCCCACCTCCCCCCAGGACCAGAGACCCAGGAGGCACAGACAATCTGCAGAACAATTACACACTTAGGAACCCAGTGTGAGTCTGCAGCCCTCAGACACATAGGCCCATCCATCAAGCCAGACCCATGCAGAGATGCCCACAATGCATTTAGGCAGAACACACAACCCCAAACAGCTGGGGGTTGCACACTTATCTGCAGAACACATGTGCGCTCACATTTGCCCTTTTGCATACACCCCCAAGCCTTACACCAAGAGGACCTGGACCCAGGGGCGATCTATGGGTTCACTCCTGTAACACACAGGCCCAGACACTCAGACGCACTCCCCTATGGGTACAAACTCACACACGTGTCCAGGCAGATAGGCCCTTGCCAATGACACCTTTTTCCTGCTCAGGAGCTGGGGACTGACTCACCCACTCTTCAGAGCCCACACAGGAGCCCTGGGGGAGAGAGGTTTCTGTGAGCTGCTGGCAAAGCGAGGCCAGGGTGAGGGGGCTGACTCCAGACCCAGAGCAGGTGGCCATGCAGCTGTGCCCTGGCTGGCTGGCTGTGCCAACTTGCTCACCCACTTGGACAAGCCTGGAGCCCCAGGGCAGCCTGCTGCGACCAGGCTTAGGCAGCCCACTGGGGGAGGCATCTCCTACTGGGGAATGGGGCAATGGAAGTCCTGGCTTAGACAAACTGAGGCTCTGGGTAAATCTCTTTCCTTTGGATCTCACTTCCCCCATTTTGGGCAAAGATGCAGGTGGTCTAGTGACCTGTTTCTCTAACTTAAATGGCTCATTGGACACTCTTCAACCCAGAGGGGCCTTGGCAAGTTGATCTGCATTTAAACAACCTCCCCAGGTGACTCAGATGGCTCAGCGACCAAAACCCTAGAGGACTCAACTTGATGACACTACATAACAGCGAAATGGCCAGGGGTGGGGGGAAGAATACTTTATAGACACCGGAAGCAGTTCAGGTCGGTAAAAGTGACAGCCCAGATGTGGCCTTCCCATCCCCCAGGGGCCCCAGCACCAGCTGTGAAAAAGGGTCAAGGGTCAACCCCCCAAACCAGCTCCCTCCCCTCCACCCAAGAACACTGCAACTTGACTACCATCTAAAGTATTTGTTTAATAACAACAGAAAAAAAACCCCACAGAACTATTGTAAAACAATATTCTCAGTCGGTGATCATTGTAATATACAATACAAAGCAATTAATTTCCTCAGAAATCTGAGAAGCACCAAACGTGACCATTTTTCAAAATGTCTGCTTTTCAAAAAATAGAAACACACGGGGTGGGGGGGACTCCCCGAAGTCTCTGGTGACTGATAGGTGTGGAGGGAAGGTCGGCCTGCCCTGTCAGTCCCCCAGCCCTGGGCTGGGTCCAGCATGAGCCCCGAAGCCGCTGATCTCAATGCTGTTCCTCCCCAGCTGCGGCGAGGCTCTTGGGGCGGACCGGGGGGCACTTATTCCTCTCGGCCCCTGGAGCGCTGGGGTTTGCTGGTCCCGAAGGACAACTCTTCAGCGACACAAGATGCGATCGTCCGTTGGAACACATGCCGTCTGTGAAACGAAGAGAGAAGAGGTGAGACCAGTGGGGTCAGAGGAGACGAGGCTGCAAGCTGCCCCTTCCCCGGGAGACAGAAGGAGGAGCGCTGCTTCCGATGTCCTTTGGGACCCTCACAAAGCCACGCACCCGAAAGGATGGGGAAGGGGTAGGGCCAAGTCCACCCCCCTCCGAGCCTCAGTTTCCCCATCTATAGGAGAATGATCCCGTGCTCCAACTCGGCCCTCACCTCGGCCGCTAGGGCGCTGATCTCGCCGTTGAGGGTGCTGAGCGGAGCCCGGGCGGGGAGCCCCCGGCCCCCGGGGGTCCCGACTTGAGATTCCGAGTTTAGCTCCAACTCCAGGTCCCAGATGTAGTCGATGACGTGCTGGAGGATCTCTACCCTGCTCACTTTGCGGTTTTGGGGCAGAGTGGGCACCAGCTCCTTGAGGCGCGAGTAGCAGCCGTTCATGTCGTAGAGCAGCACGTTGACCTGCTGCTCGTCCAGCAGGGCGGGCAGGCGCGCCCCGGGGCCGCCGGCGCAGCGCGAGATGGCCACGCTCTGCTCGGAAAGGCAGCGCACCACCTCGCCGGCGCCGCCCGCAGCCTTGCCGCCCTTCAGTGCGCAGCTGGGGCCCGCGGCGGCCGCGGCGTTGCCACTGGCGACCTTCATGACTGTGGCGTCGGGGTAAGAGAGAGGAGACAGGCGAGCACAAGGAGGGTGAAGCGCTAAAAAGACGGTTGTAGAATGCGCGACCCAAACCCCACAGCCAGATTATTATAAAGACGCCCCGTCCCCACCCCGAGGGGCGGACTCAGACGTTCAAAAGCAGCCAATGGAAGGCCTGGGGGCGTGGCCCCCAGAGCCTCTGGGCCCCGCCTCTTGCTCTACAAGTTGAGCCCGGAGGGCGTGGAAAGGGGACCTAGCGTCCCCAGAACAGATTGAGAGGGCACGGGGCAGGTTGATTAGTGGAGACTAGGGCTCCAGTGGAGGCAAAACCGATATTGCCGTTAACGAAAAGATTTCAAGAATCAGCTTTCCCCGTCGCTGGCCAGGTAGCTCAGTTGGTTAGAGCGTCGTCCCCATACGCAGTAGCCAATGAATGCACAAATAAATGGAACAAGAAGTCGAGGTCTCTCTTTCTTTCTCTCTCTCTAAATAATGATATGATAATAATAATAATAATAGTAACAACCCATTTTTCTGGGTTCATTTTCTCACCTCTCCAACCCCATTTTACAGATGAGAGAAACCGAGGCCCGGAGGAAGAAGCAGCTGGCTCTGGGCTGCCCAGAGCCTGGGCTTTGGGTCCTATTGGAAGGTGACCTGTGGGACCGTGATCGCGCGAATATTTGGGCCGGACTTTAAAGCGGGCACCTCTTTAACATCTGCACCGGAACTGATCTCCCCAAGTTCCCAGAGAACGTTGTTAGTTAACTTTCCTGGGCCCAGGGGGACTGACCCAGGTCCCTAGGATAGGAGGAATTAGTTTGGGAGGCCTGTAGGACTGGGGGCTGAGCCTCTGGGACCCGAACCAAACGGACGGTTCCCAGACTGGGGCTGCATCTCCTAATTCCACCCTGAATTTGCAGCCCCCTGCAAATTCCCTAAGTCTGCATCAACTAGGGATTTAAAAATTTTTCTCCCTTTTTTGGCTATTTTCCCCCCAAAGATCTCGGATCAGGGTCTCCCACGGCGCGGCAGCTGTGCAGCTCGAGTCCCCCCTCTCCCCCCGCCCGTCTTCCCGGGCTGGTCTGTGTCAGCGTCTGAACAAGAGGCTCAGACCGTTAGACGCCAGGCCCGTGACGTCACCCATTCATAAAACCCGGACGGGCTGTCAGGCTGGCGCCGCGCGGGCGGTCGCCATGGAGACGACAAACCCGGCTCGGAGCGCTTCGCTCAGCCCGCCAGTCACCTGCGGACCTCCAGCAGGAGGCCTGGGAATGTGCTCCTTACCGGCACGGGTCTCCGGGCAAAGGTCACCTTACCTCCCCGCCCCACACCTGGACTGTCCCCGCCAGGTCCACAGCTTGGGCCGCTTAGGAAATTTGTTCACCATCGCCTCCCCATCTCCAGCTCTTCTTACTGCCTGGGGAAAGGGGCCCGAGTTCTGCTGCTGGGTGAATTTAGTTGAGTCTCGGGCTCTCTGACCCCTAATATCTGCCTCTTATTTCGATAATAATCATCCAGGTGACGATTTACTGCCTTCTTACTTCGTGTCAGGCGGGCACTGGGAAAGAGTTTGCCTTTATCGTCTTCTGGAATCCCTGCCGCAACCCTAAAGAGAGGGTCTGTTCGGTTTCTTTATACAAAGGAATAAAACTGAGGAAACCGAGGCTCCAAAAGCCTCCCAGGAGCCACAGCCGTTGTGATGGCCCCATTACTAATAACAAGGGCACTTCACCGCAGCGCAGTCCCTTCCTGCCTGGGCGCGCATCGTGCCTCCAGAGCCCTCGATGGACCAGAGCTGGGAGCCTGAGGCTTACAATAGCTACCCAAGGCCACACAGCCTTAGCAGGCTAACATTCTGCGCTCACATAGGAGGACAGCGATATTAGGTACCTCCCCCCCCCCCCCCCCCCCCCCCCCCGCTCCACCCCGCTCCACCAGTAATTAATTCACTGGGTATCAGCAAGTTTCTTTTTTCTTCAGAAGTCTGGAGAAAAGGTCAATAAACCAGCCCCCTGCCTCCACACGAGGAAACCAGGGATCCTAATCCGCAAGAGCAGCTTCAAAGGAAAGGGACATCAACTAATTAGCTGGACTCCCCATCCCCTTGCCTCCCTAGGCTTGTTCTCCAACGACTGGAAAGAACGTTCTGCTGTGCAGAAGGGTGGCTAAAGAATCGGAAGGACAGTGACCAAGCAGAGGAAATTAGGATATTAGTTCACTACTGAGTGTTTATGAACTGACCGAGCAGTTCTTGCTGGAATCAGTTCCACAGCCACCTGCACACATGGGCGCGAGGATGTCATCCCAAGGATGTTCGCTGGGAGCTGTTTACAAGAGCGGAAGTTGAAACAACCTAAATATCCATCCACAGTGGCGTTAAAAGAGGAACCTCAGTGCTGGGGGCCGGCCCGGCAACAGGGGAGCGGTGGCGCTGAGAGAGATCTAGGTCCCGCTGTCGGTGGAGAACGCCCAGGGTAGACTGGGGGGTTAAGGTAGGACCCCCTGTATACTGTGCCCAAGTACCTGGGTATCTGGAAATGAATTTAAAACAGAAGAGGAAATTATGCTGTGGAAAGTTTCAAACACAATACTGTGTGATTTCTCGCAGATGAAGTTCCAGAACAGGCCCAGCTAATGCACAGTGAAAGAAATCAGAATTCCGGGTGCCTCTTGCCAGGGAAGGGATGTGAGGGACCTTTCTGGAGTGATGAGAATGTTCCATATCATGATGTGGTGTGCATTACAAACTGTATGAATTTGTCAAAACATGCTGAATTATATGCCTTTGTGCACTTCACTGTGTTTGAATTGCACCTCAATAAAAATATTAGAAAGAAGAAAAAAGGATAGACATCGAATTACTAATATTACCACTGTGAAGGGGAGTGAGACCAGTGTGAAATTAGAATTTCACTATTATCTTCACATTGGCATTTAATTTTTGTGTGGGTTTTCTTTTTAGCATTTTATTTATTTTTAGAGAGAGGGGAAGAGAGGGAGAGAAAGATCAGTGTGTGGTTGCCTCTGGTGAGCCCCCTACCAAGGAACCTGGCCTACAACCCAGGCATGTGCCCTGACTGGGAATTGAACCAGCCACCCTTTGGTTCACAGGCCAGCACTCAATCCACTGAGTCACAGCAGCCAGGGCTGATTTTTGTTTTTTTTCCCTAGTGCTACCGAAGTATAATTAACATACACAAACGGCATATATATAAAGTGTACAATGTCATAAGTTTCAACATATATGAACCCAGGAATCATTGCCATGATCAAGAAAATTAACATATATTTCATGACCCCTAGAAGTTTTCTTCTGTTCTTCATAATTCCTCCTCGCTCTTCTACCCACTGCCCAGGGAACCAGTTGTCTGTCTTCTATATAGTTTGCACTTGCTGGCATTTTATATAAAGTACACCGTGTGTGTGTGTGTGTGTGTGTGTGTGTGTGTATACACACAGTGTGTGTACTGTGTGTGTACTGTATTACATACATATATAATGTATATGCAGTACATACTCTTTATTGTAGCTATTTCAGCATAGCTTCCTTTTCTTTTAAAAAAATATTTTACTTACTTATTTTTAAAGAGAGGAGAAGGGAGGGGAAAAAGAGGAGGAGAGAAACATTGATTGGTTGCCTCTCTGACTTGCTCCAACTGGGAACCGGCCCACAACCTAGGCATGTGTCCTGACCAGGAATTGAACTGGAGACCTTCCACTTCGCCAGACAACACCCCGTCAACTGAGCCACACCTGACCAGGGCCAGCCTAGTTTTTTTTAACTCAGCATAATTATTTTTAATATATTTTATTGATTATGCTATTAGAATTGCCCCATTTTTCTCTCCCCTTTATTATCCTCCACCCTGTACCTTCCCTCCCACCAGCATCCCCCCACCTTAGTTCATGTCCATGGGCCGTACATATAAGTTCTTTGGCTTCTCCATTTCCCATACTATTCTTAACCTCCCCCCTGTCTATTTTGTAGCTACTGTTTATCAGCCTACCATTATTTTGAGATTCATCCATGTGCATTCCTTTCTTATCGTTTAGTAGTCATGAATGGATATACCACAATGATTATCCATTTGCTTTGATAGATGTCTGGGTTGTTTATAGTTTTTGGTTAGTACAAATAAAGCTGCTTTGAACCCTGTATACAAGTGTTTATATGAATCTGTGCTTTCATTTCTCATAGTTAAAACTTATTAGTGAAATGATTGGGTCACATCATAGGCACTTATTTAACTTTATAAGAAATTGCTCAACTCTTTTCCCAAGTGCTGTGTCTTTTCACATTCCTATAAGCAGCGTGGAGAGTCCGGGTCCTCCACGCCCTCTTTAACAGTTGATGTGGTCAGACTTTTCCCGTCATTCTAGTTAGATGCGTGTGGCATCCCACTGTGGTTTTCCTTTGTATTTGCTGAAGGACTAAAAAGCCGAGTATCTTTTTATGTGCTTCTATGCTGTCCACATCTCTTCTCTGGTAAAATGTCCTTCACTTCTTTTGCTCATTAAAAATTAATTTGAGATAATTGTATATTCACATGCAGCTGTAAGAAATAATAGAGAGAAACCCCTTCTATCTTTCACCCAGTTTCGTTAATGGTAGCACCCTGCATAACTAAAGTACAATATTACAAGAAGATCTCACATGAAATTCAGATTTCACCAGATTGGCAGTCATTTGTTCATGCGTGTATTTAGTTCTGTGCAGTTTTATCCCATACAGGTTCCTGTGAGCGCCGCCACGGTGAAGACCCAGGACAGCCCCATCCCAAGGCTCCCGAATGCTGCCCTTTGATTTGGTTGTTTTCTGTTCTCCTTTTTTTTTTCGGTCAAACTTTCTTTCTTTCTTTCTTTACTTATTGAAGAGAGAGAGGAAGGGAGGAAGAAGGAGAAAGAGAGAGAGAGAAACATTGGTGTGAGAGAGAAATGATCGGTTGCCTCTCATACGTGCCCTGAATGGGGACCGAATCTTCAACCCAGGCATGTGCCCTGCTTGGGAATTGAACAGGCGACCTTTTGGTTTGCAGGACAACATGCAACCCACTGAGCCACACCGGTCAGGGTGATTGTTTGCTTTCTTATCATTGACCTTTGAGAATCCTCTATATACTTTGAATACAAATCCTATATCAAATATGTAATTACAAATATTTCTTCTGGTGTCTCATCTTTTCATCCCCTTTTATTATTCATTTACCTTTACAGAGAGGGGAAGGGAGGGAGAAAGAGAGGGAGAGAAACCTCAGTGTGTGAGAGCTTATGACCCAGCCGGCAACCCAGGCATGTGCACAGACGGGGGGCCAAACTGATGACCCTTTGGTTCGTAGGCTGGCGCCCAACTCACTGAGCCACACCACCAGGGCACATTTTTTCATCTTTTTACTGGCCTCTTTCAAAGAGCAGACATTTTAAGTTTTGATGAAGTCTAATTTATCAGTTTTTAATTTTAGGAATTATGCTTTTCTTGTCATAAATCATGCTTTACTTGTCATTTGTAAGAAATCTCGGCCTAATTCATGATCACAAAGATTTTCTCCTATATTTTCCAGAAGTCTTATAGTTTTGGGTCTCTCATCCACTAGACACAGGTATGTAGTGAATACATTTTTAAACAGAAGTGTGTTTGTGCACTACTTTGTGTAATAAAATTCACCTCCTGCATTGTCCGTCATGGCCCTGTTGCTTGGGCATTGTCCCGCACACCGAAAGTTTACCAGTTTGATTCCTGGTCAGGGCACGTGCCTGGGTTGCCAGCTGCGTCCATCCCCAGTCGGGGCACTTGCAGAAGGCAACTGGCCGATGTTTCTCTCTTATGTTGATGTTTACCTCTCTCTCCTTCTCCCTCTCTTTCCCTCTCTCTCTAAAATAAAATAAAATAAAATAATTTTTAAAAAGCCAACTCCAGATGTTTCGCATTCCTCCCTCTGGCCTGACTGCTGGCTGGGGTGAGGTGGAATGTCGAAGACACTTTGCAGACAAATAGGAGAGAAAGTCAAGGGACAATTAGGACCCCCCAATTAACAGTCATGTGCATCCACCTCCTGCCAGGTCCTGTGCCAGCTACATCAAGACTGTATTTTGAAGATTTCCTGCTAGGTGCCTTAGCAACGCAAGGAAAAGATGAGTTCTGCCTTGGAGGAAATCAGGCAGGCTTCCTAGAGGAGGCAACTTCTCCCCTGGGCATTCTCTGTGGGAAGGGCGCAAGGGAAACAGCCTGAATGAAGATGTGGTGGTGGGGGGCTGGTGGTGTGGTGTGTATCTGAACAAACATAAAACTTTGATACTTGGTGGAGAAGCGGTTGGCTGTGGGCTGGGGTCCAACAGCTCAGATCTGTCTTTGTTATGCCTGGAGTAAGACCCTTCCTCTCTCTCGACCTCCTCTTCCTCATCAAAAGAATGACAGAAGCTCCTACCCCCTTAGATTACTGAGAGGAGCCAGCGAGGTTAGGGCTCCAAAGCATCTCTTATTGTCTTGACACATAGTAGGTGCTTAATAAACAGCAGACAGGAAGTGTCTTTTCTTTTTATTTTTTTATTTTTAATATAATTTTTATTTAATTCTTGTTCAAGTACAGGTTTCTGTCTTATAATCCCAAGGAAGTGTCTTTTCAATGTCAGGCCAGGCCCCGGGACCCCTTTGGTTGCAGTTCTACTTCTGGGGGATTTAGAGAGCCCTGGGAAACAAGCTTTCAGACCCCACGAAGTGTTTCCTTCATTGTGCTTCCCCTCAGACTTTGCAGTGAAATAATGGCACCCCTTGTACACACACCCATCCAAGGTCTGTGGGGAAAAAAAATCGGCTTTATTTCATTCCAGAAAGTGTTCAGTACTCCCAGTCATGGTTTTTATCTCTTACATTTTTTAAGGCCTGACGAGGACTTTGAATAAAGACTGCCTGTATAGCTTGTTGCCAAATGGGCATTTCTCTGGGCCTCTCTTGAGTAGTGTGAATTGAGTGAGTGCTTGCCTCCCAGTCCTACCTACCAGGTGAGCTCAGGGAACAGATCCCTTTTTTGGTGGTCAGGAAGTTTGGAAGACTCATTACATGAATTTACATGGTCCCAAACCAGGGCTCAGGCTACGAGTCTCTTGAGAGGCCCTTTCCACACACCTGGCCCATCTGATTTTCACAGCTGCACCTTAGCGCTGGGAACAGCTGCATTATTATAATGCACCACTTCACAGATGGGCATACTGGGGCCCAGAGAGAAAAAGGGACCAGCTCTTGACACCTTCAAATCCTGGTCCTGCCATAGACAAGCTGTGCCTCAGTTCCCTCATCTGAAAACTGGAGTTAATGCTTATTGCTCTTTGTTGCGGGGTTGTGAGAGTACACCAGCTAGCCGAGAGGTAACTGCAGCCCCGGGAGACGAATGGAAATATCTTTTCATTACTTCTCCATCACCACATTACCCTTCCTGTCTGTGAGGCCCCTCCTCTGGCCTCCAGGGCTCAAGGCCAAGGCTCCCATTTTCTAAGTACTCACTGCATGAGGCAGAGGTTCAGGTATTAAACTAAGACAGGTCGTAATATTTATGTTCGCTTTACAGTTGAGGCCACTGAGGCCCAGAGATGTTGAGTGACTTGCTTCAGATCACACAGCTGGGATGTGGCACTGAACCTAGGTAGCCTGGCTCCTGAGGCAGTGACTGTGTGGGGCTGGAGGGCTTGTGCGCATGCGTCTAGGCTGCGACGTGCATCTTTGTGGCGGCGTGCTCGTGTCCAGCACGTTCCTCACTGCCCCTCCCAGAGTCTTGGCCTTGCAGGCTGCAGGGCGGGCCTGCCCTGTGCCACGTGACCCGCTCTGGCCCTGGCCCTGCAGCTGCTCCCCAGATGTGCCCACAGCGTGGTCTTCCAGCCGCCAGGCCGGCGCCTCTGGGCTGGGACTGCCGGAGCTGCGGGGGAGAGACCTTTGGCTCTGGCTGTTCCCGCTTGCCCGCCCCCCTCAGCCCCTTGTAACAAGAGACCACAAGCGGCCCCCTCCACACTCTAGCCCAAAACTCTGCGCCCAGCCAGCAATTCCTCTCTGCCTATCACACAGAGAATAAAATCCAAACCCCTCCCCAGCCTGCAGCTCTGTCCACCACCACCAGCCCCACCTCCTGCCTCTGCCTTTCTCTCACCGGCCCTGGGGTCTCCTTCCCTAAGCTAGCCGGGTCCTACCTCAGGGCCTTGGACTTCACTGTTCCCTCTGCTCAGAACACTCCTCCAGATTTTCCCAAGGCTTCTCGTTCTTCAAGTCTCAAGTCAAATGCCACCTCCTCAGAGGCCTCCTCAGAACCTGCTTGGGCTATTCACTTTCTTTCACAGCCCCCCGATCTTAATTATTTATAGGATTTATCAGCATCTGAAATGATATTTGTTTTCTGGGGGATTGTCTATCTTCCTCTACCCCCATGCCCTCCCCGGGCTGTGAGCTCTAGGAGGGCAGGGACTGTGGCTCCTTCCGTCACTGCTGTGCCCCTAGAGCTGAGCACATGGCCCAGTGCAGAAACGGCAAAGGACTTGTTCAAGGTCACAGGGCGCAGTACTTAGAATGGAGTGATATGTAGAGTAATACCTGTTGAATTAATGAATTCAACGTTTCCTCATGTGCAAAACGGGAACCAAGTTTTACCTTAACCCACAGAGTTATGACGTTTCAGTACTTTGCATGTGGTAAGCACTCGGAAATGGGGACAGAACAGACAGTTTCATGTGCTTCCAAGGGGTCTCATTTTCTGTCCCCCTTACCCAGAAGGAGGAGGCTATATATGGGCACACGAGGGGGGCACTTCAAGCTCTCTGTCCTTACAGGCAGGCTGTGAAGCCTCTGCCAAGTCCCTCACTCACTCCGCAGCTCAGTTCCCCCATCTGCAAAGTGGGGATGGTTGCTGCCCCTCCAACTTAAGGGTTTTCTCCTGGCTTCGGGGTCATTTTAGGGACTGAGGGAGTTCAGGCCTCAATCTGTCTTTTGCCTCCCATCCTGTTTTCCAGAGAAGCCACATACAATGGACAGAGATGCTGGAGCCTGCCAGTCTGGGTTCCTCCCTGGTTCCCCTGCAGAAAGACGGTGTGGGCCCTTCCTGTGGCCTGATGAAGGGCCACTGCTGCCCTAGGTCTCAGAGCCCAAAGGGAAGGGCAGAAGAGGGGCCCAGAGCCCTGGCTGGTGTGGCTCAGTGGACTGAACGCAGGCCTGTGAACCAGCAGGTCCCTGGTTCCATTCCCAGTCAGGGCACATGCCTGGGTTGCAGGCCAGGTCTCCAGTGCGGGGCACGTGAGAGGCAACCACACATTGATGTGCCTTCCCTTCCCCTCTCTCTAGTAAATAAAATCTGTAAAAAAAAGAAAGAAAGAAAGAAAGAAAGAACTTACATATAACTTAGGGGCTCAGAAGTTTCTTCTTAGGTCACTCAGCATAGATCAAACCTGCAAGGACTTCACACACCCACAAATGCACACACCTATACAACCAACACAACACATATATGTAAACAAACAACTGACAGCAACACCTCAATGCACACACACCCAGCAGAGTAGCCTGCCCACATGCACAGCACAGTGATACGGCATTACATANAAGAAAGAAAGAACTTACATATAACTTAGGGGCTCAGAAGTTTCTTCTTAGGTCACTCAGCATAGATCAAACCTGCAAGGACTTCACACACCCACAAATGCACACACCTATACAACCAACACAACACATATATGTAAACAAACAACTGACAGCAACACCTCAATGCACACACACCCAGCAGAGTAGCCTGCCCACATGCACAGCATAGTGATACGGTATTACATAGAACAGACACACTGACATCAAGGCCTACAACGCAAACCCACATCTGCACAACTAACACACCAACAAAAACACAGAGACCGACACCTGACTGTCTCACCTCACAGAAACACACTAAGGCAATGCCTCACAACAACAAACACAGTGCACAGATACACAGACCCTACCCTGCACCACACACGCATCAAACGTAATACACACCTACTTCCCATGAGCACTGCTCACCCCAGGATTCGGACACACGTGCCCACACCTTTAGAGAAAACAGCCAAACACAAACCAGCTTCCCCTCTGCAAGCCCTCCCCACAATGCACGCACCAACCGACACCGCCTTTGCCAGCCCTGAGACCCTGTACTGCCTCCTACCACCACCCTACATCACACACACACACACACACACAAACACACACACACACAATTCAGAATCCTGCATAAACCCCAAGGATCCACTACTGCTCAGCCACACCCACCTGGATCCCAGAAACTCATGTCCAGAATGCAGGCCAGAGCCCTGCCCAGATCAGCGGTGTGGGAGCTGGTCTGACTCTACGTGCTGCACAGGCTGATGCCACAAGCCAGAAGTACCCCAAATCATGGCCCTCTGCAGGGCCTGACTGAGACGCCCCCCACCCCCGTGATCAAGGCCCATGCAGGACTACTGACATAGGCAAGAGGCCTCCTGGGGGGCTTTTGTGGTTTTCCCTATGCCCACTAGGGGATGGGCTGGAGGCTCCTGAGGCCTCCCTCCCCTGCCTCCTGCCTGGTGCCCAGCCCAGCCCTCCTTGACTCACCTGCCTCCCTTACACCTGGCTCCCCTTCTGCCCCGGGCCCGGAACAGGGAGGGGAACCAGCTGAGGGAGTGTCTCTCAGGGCCTGGCCAGCTCCCTGCCCACCTTTCAGGGCCCAGAAAGCAGTCCCACCCTCTCTGCTTTCCCCAATCTTAAGTACTCTGTCACCAGGGGTGGCACCTCTAGCTGCACCCTTGCCTCAGGTCACAGGTGTGGCTGTATTTCTCACATACTATGACTCATGACAATCTCTTAAGTCTTTTTTAAAAGTCTTATTATTATTTTTTGCTGATGCAAAGGCAGAGCTGATCTTGTTAAAGGAAGTTGACAACTCAGAGACACTCAATGAAGAAAGAGACCTCTTTCCTAGGAGACAGGAGAGCGAGGTCGCTCGGAGAGCCAGAGAGCCCTGGGTTCTCCGGCAGTCCACTGCTGATGCGCCGTGTGAGCACAAGTCACTTCACTTCCTTGCGTCTCAGTTCCCCCTCTGTGAAGTGGGGAATGGTATGAGTCCCCATCTCTATGAGGATGAAATGAGTTAAGTCACATAAGAAGCGTAGAATAGTGTCCCAGCAAGGTCAGCATCGAATAGACACTAATGACCGTAATGCTGAGGATGACTCTGCCACCTCTCCTAGAGGTGAGCCCTGTGAAATAATGGGGTATGTGCGCCACCACTGAATTACATAACTTTAGAAGCATTAAATGCCAACCATTCATTCCTTAAACAATTAGTGCAGGTGTACTCTGTGCTAGGCCCAGCCGTGACTGGACGAGAGGGCCGGGCGGTACATCCAAGCAGCCGTGGTCAGTTGAGAGTAACCAAATGGGACTAAACCCCACTGGCCGGGTGGGTAGTCTGTGCGGACTCAGGTGCTGCAGTATGTGGGCTGTGGTCACCCCAAGGAGGCACTTCGTAGGAATTAGTGAGAGAAGCCCCTTATTTTGAGTAGATGAAATGTGCCTTCCAGGAGCATGTTCTGTAGCACCTTGTGCGACCCACAGCCCGCACAGTGGTCCTGCAAAATGGCCCTTGCCTGAGGAGTTCACAGTCAGATGGGGGAGACAGTCACTGTGGTGGAGAAGCACAAGGGGCTGTGAAAGGTGTGGTCTGAGGAGAGGCCCTGTCAGCTAAGGGGGGTCAGGGAGGCCTTCCTGTAGGAGGAGGCGATATCCCAGCTGAGATGAAAAAAACATGAGGAGGGGCAAGGCTGAGGCTCCCGAGGCCCAGCACTGCACATCTGGAATGCACACAGGACACAATCACCACAACAAACTGAAAAAAAAAGTCAAAGTCCGAAAACATAAAACGTGGTAGGGACGTGGGAAAACAACTCTCCTCCCCTGCTGGTGAGTGAGAAAGCTGTTACTCTCACTTGAGAGCTCAATGTGGCAACACTGAGTAAAAGTGAACCTCGGAACACCCTATGATCCAGCAATTTACTCCCACGGATATTCCCTGAACGTCCTGCGCAACAGAGGCGCTGGAGACAAGGACAACAGTGCGGGCGCTGTGTCTACGGCAGCGACAAGTTGGAAAGCAGCTACCTGTCCGAAGACGGGCAGGGGAATGACATGGCAGGGGAATGAAGTGTCAGGGGAGTGGTATACAGCCCCCATCAGGGACGAACTAGACCTGGCCATGCGCGCGCTCAGAGAGGGGAAACGCAAAATACATTTTTTAAGGGCAAATTCGACAACGCACCAACGACGCTAATACATTTATGTGCAGTAAACGTGTAAGAAAATGGCCTGTAGGAAAACATGCCCAAGCCATGATGCTGGTCGGGGGTGCGAGCGCAGTCTCGGAGCAAAGGACGGCGGGAGCGTTATCCGTAACGTCTGGTTCTTTAGGGACCAGTTGTGGGGGGCAGCCACAGCCAACTGCCTACGGCTGTAGCCCCGGGTGGTGGGCAGACGGTATTGGGAACAGGGAACACTATTTTTCGGTCATTTCTACACGTCACAAGTTTAAATCTAGGCCAACAACAAGAAAGGGGCATTTCCAGCTCGGCGAAAGGTCTCGGGGCCAGAGACCCGAGGGCGCGCGGGGCCGGCGGCGGCGGCGGCGGGCGGGCTGCCCGGCGGCCCCGGGGAGCGGCGGGAGCGCCCGCCGCCGTTTGCCCGGGAAGCTCGGCGCTGAATTGGTGCCCATCCCGGTGGGGAGAGACCCCGCACCCGCTCTTCGTTCGGGGAGCGCACCCCTCTGAAAGGCGTTCCGGGCCCCGGGCGCCGGGCCCCGTCCCTCAGGGGCGCCCGGCGGCCGGACCCGCCGCGCCGGGCAGATGGGCGGCCCCGGCTTCCCGCGCCCGACCCGTGGGAACCGAGCCCGGCGTGCGGGGGCGGGGGCGCCGGAACCGCCCGGGGGAGCGGCGCGCAGATGGGGCGGGGGCCGCGGGAGGAGGCAGATGGGTGCGAGGCCGGCCGGGGGCCGGGCGACGAAGGCTGCAGGCAGATGTTCGCGGCCAGATGTTCGCGGGGTGGGGAGCCTGGGAAAAGCCGCCTGCCCTCCCCCGGCGGCCGGTGGGGGCGGGCTGGAGCGCGGTGCGGTCGGTGTGACCGCCGCCTGGGGCAGCGGGGCGGCGGGGAGCTGGGCGCCCGTCCAAAGGCGTCTGCGGTGGAAGCATTTCACCTGTGCCGCCCCGCACCCCCACCGCAGCAACCCCACCCCTCTAGCCCTGAAGTTTCTACCAGAAAGACATGGGGGGGGCGGTGCCCGAGCGTCCCTGCCGCGCGTGACCGCCTCGCCTCCCCGCACTCCACCTGTACGAGCGCGGCGTTCTGCACCCGGAGGCGTCAGTTCACACCCCTGTCTGGGTCACCGCCGTCACCACCGCGGCGGCCGCGGCAGCGATGCGGGCCTACATTCACTGGGCACCGAGCAGCGCTTTAGGTCGTGCCCGTCTCACTCTCATGCCCCGCCCCCCATCCTCCACCGCCGCGCGGAAGGCGCTCCGAGGGGCACATCGGGATGAGGAGCGTTGAACAGGGAAGTCTCAAACGACAAGCGCCTTGGGGACGGTCACAGCACGTCTGTGGCAGAGCGCTAGGTTTGGCGACCAGGGTCCTCAAAGCTTGTGGGCTTCCATGCGCCCCTCCCAGGGCTCCCTGCGCGCTAAGTGCTTTGCAGGCCTCGTTTCTTCACTCAGTCAGCTGGCACTTGTGGGCACCTTCTGCGCGTCTCTGGGCCGGCACTGGGAGGTTAGCGTGGTCAGGACAGACGAGTTTCTGCTCTGTAGCCCATATCTGGGGGAGACAGGCACATGAAGAACCCGGCGAATGCAATATGTATTATTTCAGGTGGTGACAAATATTATGGGTAAAAATTACGTAGTCAGGAGAGGGGAGGATAGGGAGGGCCAGACTGGGGGTGGGTTGCAATTTCACATGAGGTTGGGGGCAGGTCAGCAAAACCTCTCTGAGAAGCTGATCTGTCGGTAAAGAACTCGGTCTCTCACTTCCTTCAGCTACTGGGGGGAAAGGCCCTAGGGCAGAAGTGTGCCCGGTGTGTTGGGTGTGTTCGAGGTCAGAGTGACTTCAGCTGCGTGAGCAAAGCCTAGGCTGCTGGGAAGCGAGGTCAGGGAGATGGGGCGGGGGGTGAGGAGGGCATGGCTGGATCCCACAGGCCCCAGTGAGGACTTCCGCTTTCACTCTGGGTGAGACACGCGAGGGTCTGAGCAGAGGAGACTCATCGCGCTGAATCTCAACAACCCTGATGGAGCGGCTGCAAGGTTATTATCCCCACTGTACGTGAGACGTAGCCCTGGCGTCCTGGGCCTTGAGTTTCTCTATTCGTAGAATAACGGTTCGTTTAGATCACTTGCTTAACTTGGAGGCTCCTGGGTGTGTTTCGAAGTGAGGTGAATTTGGTGCATTTTTGGGGGTGTTGGAGAAAGGATGAACAGCTTCTAATGCATGGCCGAAGGGGTCTGGGAGGCATAGAGGAAGTGTTCCTAGCAGCCTCGCTCATAAGAGCAACCAATCAGAAACAACCTGAACGTTCATCGAAAGGAGAAGGGCTAAATGTACGAAATACACCACGTGGTCCTGGGACAGAACATCATGAGATGGCACTTCCGCTTTCCGTCAGGAGTTTGATACTAAGGATGCACTCGAATGTGTGAGATGACACCTGCTCAGGAAGAACAGCCAGTGGGAAAAGGCCTGTTTGTCCATCACCGACTTGGGATTGGTTGGATGAAGGCTGTTTTCTCCAGAACAGAATGCATGCAGCCCTGAAAGGGAAGGGGAGCTCCCTGTCGTCCTGATCTGCTAAGGTCTCCAAGGTACATTGTCAAGTGAAAAAGAACAACAACAATCCCCAAACAAGTTGCAGAGCGGTGTACATAGGCTGCCATCACCGTGTTTAAAACAGAAGTAAACAGAAATGGAAAAAAGCTCATGTACATGTTTGCTCGTGTCTAAATAGGACACCGACCACTGTGGCCGCTTCTAAAGTGGAACACAGAAATGCTTGTACATTTTAGAGTTTGTTCTACGAGCATGCTTCATCCGTTCAAAAATGAAATTAAACTGAAATGGAAAGGGGAGAGGTCTGGACCCAGAGAAGTTTAAGGGAGAGTGCTGTGTCCCCAGGGTGTCCCCTCTCCGGAGACCCTACGGTTTAAGCAGTGGGAGAAACTCACCGGAACCCACGTCTGGGTCCGAGAGTTGCTCACAGTCATGGCCACCTGGAGGTGTGACTGGGGTGGCAGGTAGTCACTGAGCTCAGGGCTCAGAGACAAGGACATTTTTAGAATAAGATTTTATTTATTTATCTTTAGAAGGGAAGGGAAGGAGAGAGGGAGAGAAACATCAATGTATGGTTGCCTCCCATGCGTCCCCTGCTGGGAACTGGCCTGCAACCCAGGCATGTGCCCTGACTGGGAATTGAACTGTGATCTTTTGGTTCGAAGGTCCATGCTCAATCCACTGAGCTACAGCAGCTAAGGGCTTAGAATTTGTTTATTTTTTAACAGTTTTGAGATTATTATGATGTTGAAGATATAGATATATACATGTGTCTTGTTACATTGAGATATATCATATGTCATATAATCCGCCCATTACAGATCACACTGCTTATCCAAACGCAGAGTTGTACACTTGTCACCACAATCAATTTGAAGACATTTTCATCACCCAAAAAAGAAATATCACACCTCTTCACAGTTACTCCCCATGTCCCCTAACTCTCAGGCCCTGGCAGCCACTTTCTGTCCCTGTAGATTTCCCTGTTCCGGGCATTTCATAGACATGGAATCATACAAATTATGGTCTTTCGTGACTGGCTTCTTTCACGTAACATCATGTTTTCAAGGTTTCTTTAAAACTTACGTGTTGAATGCTGAGAGACTTCAGCAAGCTATGGTAGTGTTTATCTCCAGGGCTGGGTCGTGGGGTTGGGTTCAGGCTGAAGGTAGACCCTCCCCTTTCTGCGGTCCGCACCTGTAGGGTTTGCTTTTTCATAAATGCGTGTTCCTCGCATCAACGCTGTAAAAAGTGACGGTGTCTATCCATCACAGAGCATTTGGAAATACAGATCAGCTCTGGGCAAAAGTGAAATAATCCTTATTTTTTCCCTACACCCACAGACGCACAGGGAAAACCTCTGTTGGGATTTGGAGGTGGGGGCTGGATTTGAGCAGGCTGCAGGAGAGGAAGCCAATGCGTGGAGCCCAGCAGTGGCGGGGCGGGGGTCCAGTGATTTACTCTGTTGCATTTAAAGGGCAATGATCTGATTTTCTGTCACTTGCTGTAATTGGTAAATATTCCTCCTCCCAGACACCTGCTGTGAAGACCTCTCTCTGCCCCCTCCTCAGTCTATGTGACTGATCACAAGGTGGACTTATGTTTTATTAGGGGAATCACTTATTTACGAGCATTTTGGTTCCTGGAGGGTATAAACCAAATGGGAAGAACCATTGAAGCATCACTCAGTTAAAGAGTCAGTACACAGGAAGAGTGTGAAACCTGCCCTGGAGCCAGGCCGGCATATAGTAGGTGCTGTGGGCCTCGGCGTCTCCTACTGTAAATGGGATCCCAGCAGTGCCACCCACAGGGTGTGGTGGGGACCCACTCTGACAAGGACGTGAATCGCTCCACCCTCTCGCATCTGGTATGAAACAGTGGTGATTACGAGTTTGTCATTGACCTCACTCTCCAGGTGACTGACGTCTGAAGCTCCTTGAGCCTGTCACTTACCACGGTTCCCACCGGAATTCTCCCAGCCTCACTGTGGCTCACAGACCATCACCTCCATTTTGCAGATGAGGAAACTGAGGCTGCAGACTCCTGCGGGTGGTCAGGGCGTCTGGGCCAAGGGCGCTCTCACTATCTGACTCCCAGGACCAGGGTGCAAGTGGGGCTGGGGGTTGGGAGGAAGGAGCTCTTTTCTTCCGCCCTCCCTCCCTTCTCTGGGAAAATCCAACAGGTGGTGGGGCCAAGGAGCTGGGGGCCATTGTGCGCTGGCCTGGGAGGGTCGGAGGGCCCAGTGTGTGTCTGGGAGAAGATGGATGCCTTCATTACCATGTGAATCCTGGGAAACCGCCGCTGGGGCTGGGTGGTGGGTGGGCGTGGGCCGAGGGGGCCGGGGGGCTTGGCGTTCTCAGGCCTGGACCACACAGCGGCTGGGATGGGGGTCCCCATGGAATCCTGAGGGGCCCATTAAAAAAACCAGATAATGGGATTTTCCCTCTTGTTTAATTTCTTATTTTAGTCCATCTCCATCCTGTGGGGCTTAAAAGAGACACAGACTGAAAACAAAAAGATTTTTTTAAAGGAAGAAAAAACCCTTTTTTCCCCTCTCAGTTGCAACTTTCCCACCGATTGCTCTGAATATTTGGGCCTGAACAGTACAAGTCCGAGCTTTTCCCACCAGGCGCACAAACCAACATCTCTGGGGCATTTCCCAGAGCTGTTCACTGACTACGTTTTTCATTTGTGTAAACTACGTCCCAGGTAAATCCCGGGTGATTGGCAAATAGTTGCTGAAACAAGTTTAGATTTAAAAACACAAAGATGTCATCCGTTTGGCTGGAGCAGAAAGGACTGGCCAGCGTGTGCAGAGGAGGCGGGCGGTAGAGAGAGTAAGAGAAATCTAAGTAACAACAATAACCAGGAGCTGGTGCAGATCTAAAGGGGCCACACAGTAAAGCTGACAAGCTCAGGGGAGGCCTGTGGGATGGCCTCACAAACTCAGAGACCCAAAGTCACCACATAGCATGGTCTGAAATGAAAAGCTTTCTAACTCAAAGCGGGTCATGTCGGGCGGTCCCGTCCCCGGCTAGAGTCTTCCCTGACAAAATCAATCTTCACCTTAACCAAGGCTGTCTATTGTCTTTTTGCATCGATGAAAACCTACCTTTGGAACGTTAAATTTCCTGGTTCTGGATCCCCCAAAGCACAGGCACCACACCAGAGGGAGACCACAGATCCCCTCTTTATTATCGTTATCGTGCGAGTTGTGGACTGTTAACTCTCCTGTACCCACCTGGGTGAAAAAGGCGGTGTCTTACCATTTTGCTTTTTATCCAGTCCCAGAGGTTCCCCCCTCGAGTTGCTTTCTCCCGCCTCCTTAATCACCAGTGGATTTCATGTAACCCACTTATACCTTCTGATTGTAATGCATATGATAAGGGGCGAAACTGCCACTTTCTGGCACATTTTCTCACTCTGTTGAGGCTTTGCTTCTTGGCAACTGTTGTCAGTTTGGCACAAATAAATTCATAAAAGTTCTTACAGGTTTGGATGTTTCTTACGTTGATACTAGGTTATCCCCGTTTTGCAGATGAGAAAACTGAGGCTGTAAGTTAGTTGGTTAAGGCCACCCAGCAAGAGAATGGCAGAGTCGGAACTTCAAGCCCTGTTCCTCTAACTCTGCAGTCTGCGCTTTATCTACAGTTTCTCCATGAGGCCGGAAGAGCAGAAGACGCAGGTATCTCCATGGAGATACCAAGACTGGGGAGTGACTCAGGCAGAGGGGAGCAGGGACCTCAGAATGAGACCTGGGACAACACACAGACTCAGACACAATCACACACACACGCGTGGGCAGAAATTCAAACAGCACACAGCCACCAGCTCTATAAGCAAAGCCTTCCCCCCAAACCCTTCACACACCCTCACACTCCTGCAGTCACGCAAGGTCTTTCTCTCTTGCACACATACCAGTGTGGGCACCCGCTCACAGATGTTCTCACAAACACACACACTCAACATACCAACATAGATCCAGGCACGTAAGCACATGTTCACAAATGCAACCAGGGAGAAACACATTGACAACACTCTCTCAAGTAAGATTTCAACACCTTCACACTTACCCACACTTGTGCAAACCCAAGACTTAATTCTCACAAGAACACGCTCTCTCACACACAAATACACATGCTTCACAGCCAGCCTCTCAACCAGAAAGGACCTGGGTCAAGCAGAAGGGGGCTTGGCCCCTCTAGGCAACGCCACACCTTGGCAGCTGGCTTTCCAACCTAGGCCCCCTGGCTTTTCTCTCCTCCCCACCTCCCACCATCTGTGACACATGTCTCTGATGTGCCTTCAGCTTCCCTCCCCCACTTCAGGGCCCAGCTGGACCCCAGAGTGGCCTGAGAGCAGGTGGGCAGCCAGCTCTTAGCAGCAAAGTGTGTGTGTGTGTGTGTGGTGGGTAGTGGGGTGCCTGCTGGGAACAGGCACGTGGAGGCCTTGAATACAGCACCAAAGGGCTTGGCCTTATCTAGGTCCCCTCACCCACACCCAGGGCTGGTCCCAGGCAGGCCCAGGGTTCAGCCATTCATGGCTTTGCAGAGAGCAGGGCGAAGAGGTGAGGAAGACAAGGCCTGTCACAGACCCTGGGGGGGCCACCTCCACCCGCCACCCTGCAGAGGTCAATCAGTCTGCCAGTTTGCCTTGCCTAGTCTGCTGTGTGGGCATCAGAGGAGATGACAAGTGACCAAAATTGGAACTGCAGGTTGTTGACCGCAGAAGTAAAATCAATATCAAAATAATACGCACGGATGTGAGTCCCATCGAAAACACGTAATCGGTGCAGGAAAATACCTGAAGTTCATGTTAAACTATGAACAGCAGTAACCTCTGGGTGGCAGGGGGGTGTTTTTTCATTTTCCCATTTTGGAAAACACATATTCTAATTTTTTACAAGCACAGATGCAGTTTCTAGATAGTCAAAGGTTTCTATAAATGAGTCTTTAATGACGTGAAAAATGACAAGGGGCTGGTGGCCTCATGTGAGCCCAGAGCTGGGGAAGGTGCCCGATTACTGTGAGGACAGATCCCCTCTCTGCGTCTTCATTCCTTCATCCAGACAACGGAGACTCACGTGGTGAGTGACGTGTTAGGGAGGTAAAGCAGGTAAACACTTGTCCTGGCACGTGGCACGTAGTAAATGCTCAGTAATGGTGGCTGCTGTTATTAGTCGTCCATGAAGTTTTCTGCTGACACTTTCCAGTACAGATTGGATACTTCCAGCATACCTGCAGAGGTGGGTGTGCATGAGCCCCCTAGGCTGGCACACGTGCAGGTTCATGGGTGTATAGGTCTGCGTGTGCACACGGAAGTCTTTATGTTGCACGAGGCAGGTTGCATTTGTGTGGGGGCATCAGGCACAAGCGCATGCAAACTGGATCACGGGCACTTGGCACCGAGACAACACCCTGAGTGGGAGAAACGTAGTTCTTGGTTCTCCACCCCAGCACTCTCACCTCCCTGCTTCCCTTCAGCTCAGCGCTGCTGGGAATTTAGACTTCTTCTGGGCACCCGACTAGACCCAGGGACCCTGAGGGGTCATAGGGCACTGGTAAGGAGGTCAGTGGATGGGTTAAACAACCTCCAAGGAAGAGGCAGTTGGCAAGTAGTTTCGGGGCACTCGGGTTGTGGCCCTGCCATGCTGCTGAGGGGCATCTGGGCCCACCCTCTCCATCTCTCTCGGCCATCCACCCCCTGGCCCTGGCCCTTTTATTTCTCAGGGGTCTGGAGCCTCATCCCTGGATTCCTGATCTCCATTTCTAATGCTTGGACAGGACTGTGTCAGTCCCCTGCCCAGAATCCTTCCTTGGCTCCCCACTGCCTGCAGGATAAAGCCCGAGGTCCTTGTCTGGCCTGTGGGGTCTGCTCATCTTTCCCCATTGCTGCTGGCCTTCCCCCTCTACTCAGACTGGGATCTCTCCTGGAAGCAGGGATGAAGAGTGAGTGTCGGAGTGAGCTTCCCTCTTCACCCGTTTATATGTGATCTGGAGTCCAGCAAATCTGCATTCAGATCTGTTTCGCCATTTCCTAGCTCTTTGGGACGCGGCGTGGGTTTCAGACCCTCTGAGTGTTAGATGCCTCCTTGGCCAGATGGAGATAAGTTAGTATTTCTTTTTGCTAGGGCTGGGTTCATTTTTATTTTCAACTGTATGTTTTTAAAAGTTATGTTCACCTGGCTCAAAATGTTAATATAAAATATACAAAAGATTACATAATACAGCAAAAAATTTCCTCTCACGACACCCAGTTCAAAGTTACTCTTTTTAAACACCTCGTAGACTCTTGCATAAGTGTCACCTGTGTGTTCTCCATGGACGTTCTGTCAGCCCTCACAGCCACCTATCCGGGACAGGGGGAAACTGAAGCCCAGAGACAAGAAGCCACTTGGCCCGAAGTAGTCGACCCAACATAATGTGAGAGTGTCCATTTACGTAGTGCCTACTCTGTCTCAGGTCCCCAGGACTGTCCCAGACCTGGGATGTTCAACACATCATCATTCAACAGACCCTGCGCGCCTTCATCCTCTGGGCACTCGGCCACGTGCAGGTGACCGCGCCACCTTCCGGGGAGGAAAACCAAGCAACAGGAGGGGAAAAACCGCCCTGAAGTCACAGAGCGATATTCAGCCCCGTTTTACTGGCGGGGAAACTGGGGCACTGAAAAGACAAGTGACTTGCCTAGTGAAACCCGCCTGGTAGCGACAAAGGCCAGACTGAGAGGCTCCCACGGGCTGCTCGGCTTCCGCGAGCCGCCGCACACCGCCCCCGGGGGCGTGTCCAGCCCTGGCCCCGCCCCCGGCCCGCGGCGGCGTTCCAGGCAGCCCCGGCCGCCGTTTCCTGCCTGCGTCGCTGGGCGGGCGGCCGGCCCATCTGGCGGCCCCCGTGGCGGGGTGCGGGGAGGTGGCCCAGACTCGCTGGAGCCAGGCGCCGGCCGGGCCCCCTTGCCCGCCTGCAGAGCCCAGGTGTGGCCGCGGCAGGGGAGGGGGTGTGCCTTCCTTCCCGCTCGGCCCTTCCTGACGCACCCGGGCAGGATGCAGCCGCCTCCCGCCCCTCAGCCTCTGCCTCCCACAGCACAGCCTGGAATCGTGGAGGGAATCCGAGCTCTGGGGGAGCGGGGCTGGCTGGAAGCCTCAGGCCCAGCCCGCCTCCTGTATCCGCTCCTTGATCAAACCTTGCCCGTTTTGGGGGGGGGGGGCTCAGTTTTCTCCTTCGTGCAAGGACAGCTGGACTCTGACCTCCTGGGTCTTCCAGGTTCTGGCCTTGCCCCTCAGGAACCCCAGGCAGGATTGTGGGAGCCAGAGGCAGCTATTCTGCCTTAGGTCTTGACATTCATTCATTCACCCATTTCTAGTTAGTCTCCCCATCACAACTCAGGCCCGGAGGGCGGGCGCTTGACCTGTGTTCCCCTCTGTGCCCACTGATTGCATGATACCCAGCGCATATCTGGGGCCCGGGCCTGAAAGGGCATCTCAAGGCTTCACTCCCGCCCCCCAAAGCTGGAGCCTTGTCTGGAAGGGAGGTTCTTATCCATTTCACAGCTGAGGAAACAAGAGTGGGCAGGCTGTTCCAGTCCCCCAGTGGCAGCCAGCCCTGCTCAGTCAGACCGACTTGCTCCTCCAACTCGGCCACCAAGAAATGGAACCCGGAATCCAGTATCCTAACATGTCAAACAGCACCTCTGGTGAACATCACAGTCTGGGAAGCCAGGCACCCTGGGTTCAAGTCCCCCCTAGGAACTTAAGGTCTCCGGTTCAGTTTCCTCCATCTGTAAAAATGATGGTACCTACTTCACAGGGTTGTTTTAACAGTAAGATTTCTGAAATGCACAGCGTAATGCTAGACACATGGTAAGTACACATGAAACAGCGTGTGCACTGGGGCTGTCAGCAAGGCTGGTCTTCACCCTGGCAGTCCCCTCCCACCCACTGTAATTAAGGGAGAATGAGGCTGCAGAGACTCACGCCTCAGGGACAGAACTTGGGGGTTTTGGAGCAGTTTCCCAAGAATCCACCCCCACCCTGGGGTGAGGCTGGAACCAGGCCCACCCAGGGCCCAGCCCAGAAACCCACCCCCGCCTCTGGGGCGTGCAGGCCCAATCCGTGCCCGGCCTGGTGCCATTTTTCCATGGGACTCTGGCGGTGGCGGTTCACATCTGGAGTCTAGACTCGGAGGCTCTGCGGGCCGGGCCTACCGCCCGGGCTGGGCCACCGCGGCCCGCTGTTTGCTCAGCTGAAGCTGGTTAATTGGAATTAGAGTGGCCTCTGCGGTGCTGGCTGGCCGGGCGGGCCCTGGATGGCCGCTGCCGAGGTCTGTGGAACATCTGGCCCGGCCAGGACGGTCATTAGGTGGCAGGCGCACGGCGCCACTGCCACCTCAGCCTCCGCCGGGGGCCGACGATGACTCAATGAGGCCTTTGTGGACCCTGGGCCGCAGAGCCAACCGCACTGTGTGCCTGGGCTGCCTGCCTCATCTGCTGCCCTCAGAGGGGCCTTGTTCCAGGACCACACGGCCTTCCCTCTGGAGGCAGTGAGTGGGAGAGATCCGAGAAGCTCCTGAAAAGAACCCACGCCCTCCATCTAGCCAAGAGGAGCCTCTGACACTTCCTACCCTTTCTTTTCTTCCAATAGAATCCTAGGCCCAGAGAAGTTGGATGGCTGGCTCAAAGGTGCCCAGCACACCAACCACAGTGACTCAGGCCCAGGAAGTGGAAAGGAGTTACACAGTCCTCAGGGAGCTTTGGGAGCTGGTTTGGACTGCACGAGGCCAAATCCATGCCTATGCCAGCTGCGTCAACCCTCTCATTTGCACCATGGGGCTCATATTATCATCCAAGCCTAAGACTGTGAGAACCAAGGGACATCCTCTGAGGTGCATGGTACATGTAACAGCTCAATAGCCGGCGAGGTTATTTCAGCACTTCCAATTCTCTGCTCATCCTTGTCTTTTAGGCACCTCTGAACTGTCTGGAAGTCACTGTTATCTTCAGCCTTTGAACTTGAAGCTTGGTTAAGGGAGTGCCCTGGGCTGGGAGTTGAAGGACTGAGTCTCGCTCGGGCCAGTTCGAAACCCTCTCTTGTCTATTTCTCCACCCAGTCACCCCACACCAGGCAGGTGCATGAGGGCTGTGCCCATTCTTCGCCTGACCCACCAGGGGTTCCCCTGCAGGCCAGGGCTGCTGTCTTCTGTAAACAACGGGCCTCGATGGCCTCTCAGAGTACTGGGCCCACTCCCTCCCCACCTCAGTGTCTTCAGTGGCCCTGGCTCTTGTGCTGTGACCAGCATTGTCCCAAGGCAGGCAGGGGGGAAGGAGATGGCTCCTAGGCTCAGGACCCTTTTGGCCTTGCAGTAGTCATTTCTGGAAGAACTTCGGGAATGACAGCAATGCAGCCTTGACCTCCAGGGCGACAGAGTCCAGGTGTCCTCCAGCTGAAGACATGTTGACAATGGGCCCAGGGAAGTTGGCTCCTGCCAATCCGAGAATAAAATCTAAATTCTTCCCTGGGGACCACGAAGCCCTGCCCATTCCTCTGGCTTTACAGGCACTGGTCCTTTGCTGGGTGAGGCCAAGAGTTTGGTACCAACCCCTCGTCGTCCTTGGTGAGGTAGGCAGAGAGGTGCCACATCCAGCACCCATCCAACACTTGCTGCCCCCTGGTGTTGTGAGGACGGTGGTGAGGAAAACTGGATGGCGGGTGGGAGAGGGCTCATGAGCCCCCTCTGCTGGCCTGAGGTCATCCTTAGGGTGCTGAGCGGGCACACCGACCAGGCACGGGGTGAGCATCCAGAACAGAGGGGCCCAGAGGTCAGGGCCTCCTCCCGGGTTTTGATAGGCCAGTCCCCAGGAAGGGGCTTACAGGAAAGGGTTTTTTTTGGGGGGGGGGCAGTGAGAGCTAGTAGGCCCAATGTGAGATGCTGGGTGCAGAGAACCCAGAACCCCTCTGGGAGCACAACGGTCTGCCTGGGCAACGGGATGAGTTTTTAATATGAGGCAAAGTCAGTTCACAATACAAAAATCTAAAAATCAGACCCATTTTTCCCACCTGGCACCTGCGGCAGTGGGAGAAGTTGGGGGCTTCCTTTGCCTTCAGGTGGTGGGGAGGGGCAGAGGAAGGCCAGAGAAGGGGAAGAGGGCACCAGGCCACAGGGGCCCAGCAGCAGGATCCCGCTGCCCCTGTCCCTCCCTCAAGTCGCCGGGCCTCTGGCGCCCCCTGCCTGTGCAAGCCTGCATCGGTCTGCCCTGCCTGCGCGCGGCCCGAGGCCGGGCAGTGGCCACCTCATTTATCCTTCTTCTCCTGCCCCTTCAACGGTGAGGCCTCTGCTCCTTCTTTGGGTTCTGTCGCGGCTGCTGAATCCTTAGGATTTGACTCCTCATAACTGACAAAAAAACATAAACAAAACACACACACACACAAAACAATAAAAGTAACACATTTAGGAGAGCAGAACAGCAGGATCCTTATGCCCCACCAACCATCCCACTGTCCCAGGAAAACCCCTGGGCTCACAAGGAGCATCAGCACCTGCTGTACCACCAGCCTCCTCCAGGGCTTGTCCCCGCCCCGCTGGGCACCCTCCTGGGACAGGCAGCTCTGCCTTCCCAGTGTCCCGTGGTGCCCAGTGGTGCCAAGGGCAGGGGCACATGGAGGAGAGGTTGGGCTTTGGCCTCTTGACTCTTCTGCTGGAGACAGTGGGGAAACGAAGGGGCAACTGGGACAAGGCTATGGGAGGGGTTGCTCTATTGGTAAGTGGCAAGGTGCCACTCTTGAAGGCGGACACCCTGGCTCAACTCTTACTCTGGGCTCCACTTATTGAGCAACTGAGTTCATGCCAAGGACAATACCCCTATTACCAGATTGGCCCTGTGAGGCAGAATGCACCCACTTAGAGATGAAGAAAGAGAGACTTTGAAAGAAGAAAGTGACTTGCCCAAGATTATACATGTACAGCCAGCAACAGTCTCCGCTGCTCTACGACAAGGTCTGTCGACACCCTCTCTCCCCCGAGAGCCCCACACTGTCGGTGAGCACGCCGAGCTCCGGGCTGCCCTGCTCCCCGGCCTGCCCAATGCTCGTGGAGGAGCTGCCTTTGCAGCTTGCCCCCCGCTACGGTCCCTACCCCATTCACTGGAGCTGGGGTGTCTGCCCTACCTTGGGCCCTGGGGCAGTGGGGGGAAGCGGGCAGGTGGGCACCCGCTGGGCATTACATGGCGCTGGGGTTCTGCGGGCGCCGGCGGCGAGGGCCGGCTAGCTTCTGCTGCATGGAGTCGGCCAGGCTGGCGGGGGAGCCCGAGACTGTGGGGAAGTGGGTGAGCCTCGGGGTATGAGGCAGGATTTCCGCGGAGGACTCGTAGCTGTGAGAGACAGATAGAGATACAGAAAAAAGAGATGGCGAGGAAAAGCCTAAAAGGACAGAGACTTCTCTTCCTGGGAGCAGATCTGTGTCTCTCTCTCTCTCTCTCTCTGTGCTCTCGGCTGTCTGGACAGAAGCCACTGTTACTTGGAGGGCAAGAAAGAAAAGGTGTGCCGCCAACACAAAGGGACATGCGGCAGCTGGCACCGGGGGTCTGTGGGCTGTGGGCACGTCCTTCAGACACACTGTGGTGTGAAAAATCAAGACATGGATGCTCCGAGCGCCAGCCTCTGCACAAGAACATGTACCCACACTGTGAGAGAGCTGGCCTCTGCGGGGTGGCAGGGGCACTGAGGGTGTTGTGCCTCTCACGAAATTCCGAACCACCTAAGTGTGTCGCCTATTTGAAAAGACAAAGGGGGGAGTGCCAATAAAAAGAAAGGAAAGCAAAACAAAGGGTGAGGTGGAGAATCAGGGAGAGAGACAGAAAGAGATGAGAGAGACCACCTACTTTTTCACTTCGACCTAAGAACCTCCCGAGGGGTAGAGAAAGAAAGAGGGGGCAGAGTGCCTAAGCAGCTGGGGGTCCAGAGCTCGACCCCACTCAGACACAGCAGGACGGGGCTGAGACTGGGTGAGAGCCAGAGGGTGAGGGCAGGTGCTGAGCTTGGGGATCAGGTCTCACCCCTGCCTCCAAAGCGTCCCCAGATCTGACACCAAGTTCACTTGTAGCCTTGTCTCGCAGTCCACCAGGCCTTGCCAGGCCAAGAGATAGGGCAGTCAGGCTGGGAGGCTGGGGCCTCTGGGCAGGGCAGGTACGGGGGAGGGTGAGTCACAGGTTCCCTTGGAGGCAGCCAGGTGCACAGAAGGCCCTGGCGGGCGCTCCAGGGACAACTCGGAGGCCAGGCAGGTGGAGCTGGGTGGAAGGCCTGAGTGGGCAGCTTCAATTGCAGCTGGCAGCTATTTCTGGGTCCCTGGCAGGCGGGGTCAGTGGTGCTGGGGAGCAGACACCTGCTAGAGTCACGCAGGCTTTGGGGTGTGGGTGGGGCTGTGCCTGGGGTGTGGCTGGTGTGCTCATGGCCACAGGGAAGGGGCATGTACGTGACTGAGGGAAACCAGCGAACTGTGGGTTACAGGCAGAGGCGCCCGAACAGGGACCGACACTGGATTTCTAATCTGGGACACTCCCACCTTATTGGAAGCTCCCCTTTCACTCTCATGTGGAAGTGGAGGCCAGGGGAGGAGAAGGGTCATGCCTGGGGTCACACACGTGGTGGCACAGTTGATGGCACCTCAGGACACCTGAGAGTGAGGCAGCCTGGGGGCCAGGGCGGGAGGGCAAACAGAGAATTCTATACCAGCTAGTCCCTTCTCAAGACCGCTGGCCTCTGGCTGTGGGGGCTGTCTGGAGACCCAAGTCCTTGGCTCCCCTGGCTCCTGGCTCAAAGAAAGGTTCTTGCTGGTGCCCACAGGTCATGTACCCACATGTGGGTGGCAAGGGTGAGGGGCGGGGCTGGTGGTGGGAACAATGTTCCCCTGGACACGTGTGGAAACAGCCCTGGCAGGCTCCACTGGCTGCCTGTAGGTGAACCTGTGCCGTGCAAACGTCTGCCCCCGCTCACCTGAACATCTCCGTCACCTCTCCCTTGACCAGCGCCACCAGGACAGGAAAGCCGATGCAGGCGGGGACCAGGTACAGGAGGGCAGGCTGTAAGAGGACACGGGGTGGTGAGGTGGTGCTGGGGAGAACACCTGCTTGGGCCCATGCCCATCGCCCCAGACCTTTCCCGGGCACAACAGGGACAGCAGTGCCCAGGTTCACCGAGACACTCAGCGGCTGGGCCTGAATTCCCAGAGCAGGCTGCTCCTCCCTGGGAGGGAAGGCAAGGAACCCAAAGAAACTCAAGTACGCAGGGTGTTCAGGAGTCTGGCTGGCAGCACCTGGTCACCTAGGACATTAGGTTCAAACATGCAACCTCCTAGGTTAGCCCTATGCCCAGAGACCCTCCTTCCCTAGGTATGGGGCTGGAGGTTCGCATTGCAGTTCACAGGCCGGCACTCAGTTCACTGAGCCACACCAGCCAGGGAAGCATTTTAAACAAAAGCCCCAGGAAATGCTGAAACAGTAACATGATGCTGATGACACAGTTACTATGGGTGGGGCACTTGCAGAGGCCTGTACTGGGGTCACCCAGTTGGTCACTGGCTCTCCCAGGATTCACCACACACAGGTGGTCTGGGCCCAAAGCCTGCACTGCGACTCCATGTGAACTTAGGTCTGGAGGTCAGCAATTGTCCCAAGGGCACTTGTTCGCGAGTGCTGATGTGCCCCTGGAGCTCAGGCCTCCCAGGGGGTGTTTCAGGCCATCAGCCCACCCCTCAGGAGTGTCTTCCTCGTGCCCAGGAGAGGGCTGATACTTTGGAAGGAGAGGGGACAGCCCAGGCCTCAGAGGGTTAAATGGCTAACTGGGGGGTCGAAACTTGGACATACTAGACTCTAAAACCATTTTTCCCTCATAGCATCTGAGAGTGGGACGTCACTCTGTTCTTCAACCCTCCACGGCCCCAAGGCTCTTGGCCTGAAGCCCCCACGAAGTCCCCTGCTTCCCTCTCCACCTCCACCTGACCACACTGGCATCACTCTGCCTAGATTCCTCCTCCTTCGGACCTTGGCTCAGCTGGGATTTCCATGGGGAAGCCTTCACTCGCATGGAATCAGGACCTCCTGCTGCACACTCTCAGGGCACCCTGAAATCCCCACGCCATGCTCTGGCCATTTTGAACAGGACATCCCTGTGCCATTGCAGACTGCCGTCTCCCCCCTGCTAGACTGGGAACTCCGAGCAGACAGCGCCACAGCTTCCTGTTCACGGCTGGACTCCTGGCTCTCGGAAGAAGGCCAGGCAGATACTGAGCAAACGGTGTCTTCGTGGAGGCTCGGAGTTAAGAGGATGTCTTAGAGATGACTGGATGAGGAGACACTGTTCCTAAGGCCAAGCCAGCCAAGAGTGACACTTAGATCAATTTTGGCAACTGCTTTTCTGGCTGTGAACAACAGCATTTTACATTAAATTACCCTTAAATCTAATAATACCATAAACACTAGCATCTGAGTTTCACAGATGATGCAGCACCTGAGGCTCCGACGGGGGGCAGAGGTAACACGGTGTGTCTGTCAGTGGCCGAGCTCGGATCTGAACCCCAGACAGCTGGCCTCCTCCCACTACATCAGGTCTCTGCTATGAGCCAGGCTTTGAGCCAAGAGCGGCAGAACTCACCATGACAAAGCGCCACACCAAACCTCAGGAGGGGCATCCAAAGCCGAACTCACGGCTGATGGGAGGGGCTCCCTTGGGAGGCAGTGGGTTTGCGATGATCAGAAGGACACAAGCCTGTTATTTTCTTTTCTCTCAAGGCACCAGGGAAGCGCTCCAAAGAAAGTTGTGCCAAAGAGAGGCTGCAACGTACAACTCGGGGTGGTGAATAGGCGGCTAGGTCTCCTGGCTTTTCATTCTGGCCTGGCTCTGCCGTGACCACAGCAGAACCACATGCGCTTCCCTCTCTGTATGATGCGAGTACCTATCACCTCTGAGGGCTGTTCTAGAAGCCTTAGAGTGGCTTTGTTTTCCAACAATCCTCACTCGAGGACATGCTTATTAACTAGAGAGAGAGGGAGGGTGGGAGGGAAGGATGTGAGAAACACGGATCTGCTGCCTCCCACATGTGCCCTGATCAGGGATCGAACCCATAACCTTTGGTGTATGGGATGATGCTCCAGCTAACTGAGCCACCCGGCCAGGGCTCGAGTGGCTTTTTGATAGAGGTTCAGTGGGCTGGAGGCTGTGTAGGTAGGAGATCCTTACCAAGGGAACCACTGGCACTGGGAACGCCTGTGTCTTGAAGAGGGAAAGACACTTCACAGAACAGCTCCCCTCGTGTCCTGATCCCCTTCCCAAGAGTTTCAGGGAGATGCCCACATGGGTGACTGGGAAGAATGGCTCGGCTGTTGTTGGGGAGCGGCATGGGCCTGGGCCCAGGGGACAGAAGTCCAGGCTCCAGCTGGGGCCCAGCTTGACTTGCCAGGTAACCCAGGAAAGTTTCCTTTCCTGTCTTGGCCACAGCGTCCCCCACAAGGAGAGGGCCGCCCCTCCAGCCTCCACCCAGCTGTGGGAGGGCTCCCAAAGGAATCCTCTCCGTGTCCAGCCACGGCGGAAGGCAAGCCTGCCACCTGGTGGCCGCCGGGGGAATGGCTCTGAGCTTCGAATCAAGCAGGCTGAGAGCCAGAGGACAGCCATGTAAGCCCCTTCCCCGATCCAGGCTCAGTCACTCAGAGACTTCCTTGCCAAGTACAGGTGATTCTCAGCTTGCACAGACCCCAAAGCTGTTTAGACTAGAAGAGAATGAGAGGTGGCTCCCACTGGTTCTTGGTTTCTTCACCTATGGGGTAGAGGACCCTGGGTCTTTGGTAAAATAATCCAAGTATCTACTTCATACACACTGTAGGCACGTAAACACTGAAACTAAACAAGTGAGCGAGTGAAAGGGTTTACTTCAGTGCCGGCACAGAGCAGCGGCTCAGCAAACAGCTCTTGTGATTAATCTGAAGGTGTCTCCTCTGCGGCGGGTGCCCTGGTGGGTGGAGGGGGTGGGGAACAGCAACAGTAACGACAGCTATTACTACTACTTGGGATGGGCGTGATTCTCAGCACTTCACTTATATTAACTTATTATTTCATCCTCAAGCAACTATAAGGTGGTTACTGTCATTTACCCTCATTTTCTGATTTTACCCACCTACGAGGAAAATCAAGCGTAAGGTCAGCAGCCTGCCCAGGGTCCTGCAGCCAGCAGACGGAGGGGTCTGGGCTCCCACCAGGGCTCCCCCCGACACTGCCTTCCCCTGGGCACAGGTTGGAATCTCAGCTCCACCGCGTACTTGCTGTCTGGACTCTGAACTCCAGCTTCCTCATCTGTTCACAGTGACCCTCATGAAGTCCCAAGCGGAGCCTGGCACATGGGAAGTGCTTTTATTTCCGGTAAAGTGTAATTCTGCCTGCCTACTTTGCCCTCCAGCGTTCCCCTCTCCAGGTCACACTGCCAACAGCTCCCAGCCCCCACGCCACTCCAATTCACTCTGGGGCAACTCCATACCCACCTTGATGAGACAAGGAGGCAGAGCCAGGCCAGCCTGGGGCTGGCAGGGAGGGGCCTCAATACCCCATCACTCATCAGGCAGGGCGGGCACCAAGCTGACATACTCAGCACCCACCCCAACCCCATTCTTCTGTCTCCCCCTACAGACGCTGAGATGTCACACCTTTCTTAGACTCCCTGCAGCTGGGGCCACATGACACTGATCTGACCCATGAGACATGGGCAAAAATCTGCCTATTTATTTTAGAGAGAGGGAAAGGGAGGGAAAACAAGAGGGAGAGAAACATCAATCAGCTGCCTCTTGCACACCCCCAAATGGGGACCTGGCCACAACCCTGGCATGTGTCCTGACGGGAATCGAACCCACGGCCTTTCAGTTTGCAGGCTGGTTTTGCTCATTTGATGAAGCCAAGAGGTGTGGCTGGTGTTGTTTTTCCTCCTCCTTGCTGTTAATGTGTGTGCTGCCTGGATCATCTTGCAACAACCACGAGTGAAAGGACAAGACAATCAGATGTACTTGCTCTGACATCACTGGGTTATGCCTACCTATGTGCACGACAAATACACCCTGTCCCCGGCAGTGAAGCATTCCCGAGATACGGAGGGCAGCCCTACTTACCTGGGCGTGCTTAAAGATGTGCATGATGAAGATGGTAAGGCCCAGGCCGAAGATGTAGGCTGCAAAGCTGGTGTAGAAGTAGGTGTGGGTGTTCTTCTTCAAGCTTCAGGGAAGGGGTGGGTGGAAAGAGGAGGAGGGTTAGATGCAGGCTTCCGTTCGGAGGGGCAGCTGGGGTAGACCCTGCAGGCTGTGAGGTGGCTGAGAGCTCTGGGCTGGGACAGCCCAGGGGCAAGCGTGCCCTCTGGAGCTGCCCCCGACATGTGTCTTTGGACAAGTCACTTTCCTTCGCCAGCCTCAGTTCACTCACCTGCAAAATGGGGAAACCACAAGCTATTGCTCTGGTGGCTGTAAATATCAAATGCTATGACCTAGCACAGTGGCTTAAGATCCCAGCCACCATAAAAATCACCTGGAAAACTTGTAAAAAAATACAGAGTTCAGGTTCAATTCCCTGATCTAATAGGTCTGGGGCAAGGTCTGAGAATGTGCATTTTGAAAAACCCAGGGGAATCTGATACAGGTGGACCACGCTTTTAGAGAAACTGAAAAGCTAAGTTGTTACTTTTAAATGCAAGCAATGCAAACAGTAGTTCAGTAGTTCAGTAACCTGTCGGGAACACTATGCAGATGTGGACTGACTGCATGGGCAAATGCCAGTGACTTCCTGGGGGTGATTCATCCAAGACCAGCCTCAGAACATCTGACTCACGTGCAGCCTGGCACTGCCATTACATGAGTTTACACCACCAGCTCATGGCTTCTGTGTGTCCCCAGCACTTGGGACAATGCCTAGCAACACTTGTGAAATGGATGAGTACTTCTGACCCCCTTCTCTCCTTCCTCTGGCTGTTTCTAAGCCTTGAGCTGCAAGCACATGAGAGCTATTTTGCTATGAAGCCTGGGGTGCAACTGGCTCCATTTGGGAATGTTGCACAAATTCTGGAACCAGCTCTAAAGGGCTGGCTTATCCTGCAAGTCCAGGCTAGGAGTGAGATTCTGCCTCTGAGGATGCTGGCACCTGAACATGTGTCCCAGCAAACAGTCCAATGACTCTTGTGGGTTTCTCTGTGTCACCTCTGAATGGCCAAGAGTAGAGCTGGCTGGCACAGATAGGCCTCAACTCAGAGAGTGGCCAGGTCCCTTCCAAAGGCCATGTTCATGAGGTCCAGAGTTGCACTGCGCAGAGAACCCAGATGGATGCGAGGGGAAAGGCTGTTTCACATGCAAACTGGATGTCAGTGATGCTGGTACCGAGTTTCTCATTACCACTGTCAATGCAATGACTGCTTTTGCAGTTACTGGGCGTGAGGAAATGAAGTTCATAAATGACCTTAAAATTAAGCACACACCCGGCAGCCCTCCGCTGGTACGACTGAATGCCACCTGCTGACTGCAGGTCCAGCTGCCCAGGTGCATTATTAACTCAATCTTGACCTCTCCTGTATTTTAACTGGTGACTCAGGCTGGCCCCTTTCTCTCCCCTTTGTGCTCACTTTCTACAATGGACTGAAAATCTCTGAGTAAGGAAAGGGTGGGGGACAGCTAGAGCAGCTGGGCCATGGTGACCTGACCCCATGGCTGATAAAAAAAGATAATGACCGTGACTGCAGCTGGACTTCCCTGGAAGCTCCTGAGGTCAGCCTGTGCCCAGCACTCTACAGATCTGTTCAACACTCTTGAGGTGGGAACTCTCGTTTACTACTAACGTAAGGATGAGAAACCTTATCTGGAAAAGGTCAGTTCACTCGCCAAGGTCAGAGGGAGAAGTGCTATGTGTTTAAACTCTCTGGCCTGTGAGTCTTCACTTTTTTTTTCCTTTTTGCCACAGGCTCTTCGAACACTTAGAACCTCAAAATGCAAAATGCAGTAAAAGCAGAATTGCTCTGGCTGCTGCGGAGGTGCAGGGTCTGGGCCCCCAAAAGCCACTGGAGAAGCCCTAAGGGGAAGGCCCCTCACTCATGGAGACTGAGGGTTCGGGGTCCTGGGTAGCTCACCTGATGTCAAAACGCAGGAGCAAGGCAATGAAGATTCCTGCAGGGAGAAAGCCAGGGTTAGACAGCGGCAGGGAAGCCAGCACCTCAGCACCTGGGTCGGGGAGGCACCAACACTCAACCGGGTCCCCGACCTGGTGTTCCCAGTCACGGAGCCATCATGGGGCCAAGGGAGCGGCCAGCACTGCCAGTTGCCAGCAGAAATCCTGTTTCTCTACCATGGGGCCTGGAACAGAAATGTCCCAGGAGTTTGCTTTGGCCTGGGACTACACTGATCTGGCACCTCAGAGCACCGTACTGCCACGCTGGTCGCACCTATGCAAATGTTCATCGAGTGCGGCTGGTACCGGACACTGCAGGCCACAGGGGGTAAGCCGAACCACTGCTCTCAGAGCTTAGCCACAGGGGCGCAGGCTGCACCGGCTGCTCGGGTAGAACCAGTGAGTGTAAGGTTGACGGTGAGAGGCTGCTTCCGGCGTCCTGGGACAGTGTAGCAGGGTGAGACCCAGGCTAGGGGAGAGGGGGCAGGAGGGTGGGCTTCTTTGGGGAAGTGACACTTGCCAGGGAGAAGGAACAGCATGTGCAAAGGTCCTGAGGAAAGAAGGCTCGGGGGATGTAGCAGGAGCCAAGGACAACTAGTGAGGCTGTAGCCCAGAACAGGAGATGGAGGGGCTACACCAGCCATGCAGGGTCCACGGGCACAAGGAGGAGCTGGGTCTCTGTCCCGAGCAAGGGGACACACTGGAAGAGCTCTAAGTGGGAGAACACCTACACAGCATTCGAAAAGACCCCTGTGGTGGCCGCAGGGAGAAAGAGCAGGAGGACTTAGGAGAGGGGGGTTAACTTTGCCCACCCACTGCACCCCTATTTGCACTTCAACACCCAGCCCGCCACCCTGAGGCCTGTGTCCCTAAGACACACCCTCAGCCTCTGGATGTTGCACACACACACCAGTCTGGTCTCCCTCACTGGTCTTCGGGCTCAGCAGGGCAAGGGCTGAATCTCATTGAGTTAAGAGCAAGCTCTCAAGAACTGAAGCATTCTTTGCTGATTAGAAGCACTGACTGGCAACACGTGCTTGATTTTATATTTTCAAAAAATATTTTACTTTAGATTTAGAGGGGAACAAAGGGACAAAGAGAGGGAGAGAAACATCAATGTGTGAGTGAAACACTGATTGGTTGCCTTTTGAACACCCCCAAACAGGGACCTGGCTTTTAACCCAGGCAATGTGCCTTGACTGAGAATCACACCAGTGACCTTTCGGTTCGCAGGCCGGCACTCAGCCCACTAAGCCACACCAGCCAGGGCCACACGCTTAATTTTAAAGAGGGAATTAAGTTAGTTCCTATTGTAGACTGTGTGTGAGTAGGGAGTTGGTGAGTGGACAGCAAACAAATGCTGCCTTTCTGGAAACAAAGTGGGGAGTTGAGTGCCCTCTGGCGGCTGAACTCTGCAACTGTTCTCCAATTGATCCAGAGGTCAAAGCTCTGCCCAGAGCTCTCACTATTCCTGATGCATCCAGTCCTCAGAACAATGCTCTCCAGCAACCCGTTCTTCTTTGAAGAGTATCACTTGGGCTCTTGAATCACTTGAGGGTAGAATTCACTCCCAGTTACTGTGACTGCTGAAAACTTAGAGATATGCAGGTGTATACAGAAGCGCAGAGATGTCCTGTGAAGGCCTCAAGCCCAGACTACAACCAACAAGGACACCGGGGAAGCCTGTGTGGGGGCCTGGGAGAGACCTCACGCAGAATGAACTGAATGCTTTATGGGACTCAGCTTCTTCTGCCTACTGGAGCTGCCTCTTCCTGGGCCAGCACGTCTCCCCGCCCCATGGCACTGCAGGTTGTGGAAACACCTGGGTTCAAGACCATACCCTGTATGTTCCCAAGGCTGCAGGCAAGTCTTTGAACCTCGGTCTCTTCATCTGTGAAACGGAAAAGCAGTCGGCTTCATCAGGCTGCTGGGAGTAGCGAAGACAACATACAAAAAGCACTGAGCGCGGTGCTCAGCTAATGGTGGCCATGGTGGTGACCTTACTGCTGTAATAATGACTCTTTCAAAGCAGTTCTGAAGATGTCACCTTTTTTGGCACTCAGACCTGGTCTCAGTCCTGGCCCCGCCGCTTGCTAGCGTGTCCAGGTAGGGAAGCCCCTCACTTCTGAGCCTGTTTCCTCAATGGCATGAGAAAGCCCCCACTTCACCACGGTGCGCATCACAAAACGAAAGCATCTCAACAACCAGGTTGCGAGAATCGCTATTACTCCCTGCAGTGGAAAACAAACTGGCTTTTAATTTGTTGCAAACTTTCTTCCTTTTTTTTGCACATATTTCTATGCCTTATTCCCAGCTTTTGTAATTTTCATCTATCTATCAATCTATCTATGTAATCCAATTTATCAGGGTGACACTGGTTCACAAACCCAGACAGATTTCAAGAGCACAACCCATCAAAACACCATCTGCACACGGCATCATGTACCCACCGCCCCAACAGCCTCTTCCATCCCCCTGCCTCCGGTGATCACCACGCTGTTGTCTATGTGTTTATATGTGTATAAACATACATGTGCTATAAACATACACATGCACGTACATGCATGAACAGAAAGCATGTTTTTGCATAATCCCTTCACCTTCTTTCATTCAGTCCCCCAACCCACTCCCCTCTGATGGCTGTCAGTCTGTCCTCTGTGTCCATGTGTCTGCCTCCCCTTTGTTACTTTATTTTGTTCGGCAGATGCCACATGTGAGATTGTACGGTGTGCGTCTTTCCCCAGCTGGCTTATTTCACCTAGCATAATACTCTCCAGGTCTGCCCGTGCTGTCGCAAAGGTAAGATTTCCTTCTTTTAAGCCAGCACTGGGGTCCTTCGAACCCTCTGGGACTAAGGGGATGGGTCGCCCTCTGGACGTTCACTGGCCCGTCGCCAGGCCCAGATCTGTGGACACAGTCACCCAGACCTCAGCCACCGAAGCTGCCCTTGGAGTGGCAGCTCAGCTTTGCCCTTAGTCTCTCGACTGGTTGTTGGGCTGCTGGTGCCCCGAGAAGAGGCAAGGTCATGTGGCCCCCGGGGAGAAGTATCCACGACCAGCCTGCAGACAAGGGCACCTGTGCGCACACCTGAAAGTGCACCGACAAACACCCACATGTAGATAACGGGTTAAAGGGCCAGCTTGTGCAGATGAGAAAGCGTGTGCACAAAGGCCTCCGCCAAGAACGCAGACCCAGGAGCCCACACCCATGCCCATGGTGCCCCCACGTTTACAAATACTGGCATGTTCTCCCGGAGCCTCCCGACACCGGGAGGGGACACTGGGAGGGGACACTGGGAGGGGACACCGGGAGGGGAGGCCCAAGAGGCCCGAGCAGAGTGGCGCATCTGGACGCTTGGGAACGTCGGTGAGGGGAGTGGATGTGCAAGAGGGCTCGGGTTCTTTTCAGGTTGTCACGAAAAGTGTTGTTTTTCTAAGTGTGTTTCAGTCTGTCATGTGCACTTATTTATTTTTGTTGAGTAACATCTGTTCGCCCCAGCCGGAAGCTCTGGGAGGACATGCTTGCTCACTGCTGTCCCTCCCGTGCCCAGCCCAGGACCTGGCACTTGACTGGGGCTCTGTAACACGTGTGGAAGTGGATTCCTCCTGCAGACCCCGGGCTGAGCCAGGGTGGGGATGCAGAATCACCTTCCTCCCTCCCTTTCCCATGGGGTAAGGCTGTCCAGTTCACAGCACTGCTCCTCCATCCCGGGAAGGAATACTCCCCCAACCCCAGCCCAGTCACCTGGAATAACGATATCGCCGAGCCCCAGCATGGCGAAGTTGTCCGCGTCGAGGCCCTTCTCCAGCAGATCCTGGGGAAACACCACTGCAGGGGGAGGCAGGGAGGCGAGGAGTTGGTGACAGCCCAGCTGACTTTGACCCCCAGCCCCCACCTCTGTTGTAGGGAGCTCACACAGCTGCATTTCTGGGTGGGGGGTTGGGACAAGGAGATGAGAGGATGCTGAGGATGCTGACAGGCTGTCTTTCCCTGAAACCACAGCTGGCAGAGCGGGGAAGACCCTAGCACCATCTAGGTCAAAGGCATAATGCCTTTATTGAGTTACGTAGCAATGCAACCCCTTGGTGAAGAGGGACTGACCCTAAAGCCAAGTGCAATATACAAAAGAACCCCCACAGTACAGATAGCTAATGGGCTTTCCGACTCAGTACAACAGGGGTCTGTACAGACAGAGCTGTTCATTTTAAAGGAAGAAAGCCTGGGCTATGGGTTCTTTCTATGTCTGCTGTGGAGAATAGGCCAAACCCACAAATTCCTTGCTTAATGCCTCTCACTCAGAAACACCACTGGCAGGCTTGTTCAGATAAATGCAGATTGAGAGACATGCCTCACCAGGCATCCAGCTATGGCAAGAGGCAGCCATCCCAACTGGATTCACCCTGAGAACAGCAGCTGGGTGCGGGCTCCAGGGTCGGAACCCTGGCTGGCTCTGATGTGTGACCTTGCACAAGTGACCCAATGGCTCTGTACCTTGGTTTTCTCACCTGTGAAACAGGCACAACATGAGAAATGAGCCCGTAGGGTTGTGGTGAGAATTAGAGGACTGGCATGCTGTTAATTAACTGCCCCTTCACGCCTTCTTTACTAACCCCGTCCCAATTCCGTGTGCGCAGCCTCTGTGGGGGATGGATCGAGTGGGCTGTAGGGCTCAGACAGTCAGGACAACCTGGCCCCTGAATTCCTCACCTCCCTTGCTGTTTGGGGTGGTCATGTGACCCAGCTCAGCCAATGGTGGTAGGCAGAGGCATGCTGGGGGTTGTGGGTAAGCTGGAGCTTCCCCAATAAGCATATAGCTGCCCTTCCTTGCTGATTTCTTCCTGCTTTGAATGCACAGTCAGAGTGATTTACAGGTCTTCTCCTTCAATCCTCTCGGTTCTGGAACCATTCAATTCTCAGGGGCAGATACAGAAAATCAGGGTCCAGAGAGGAGAAGACTCTTTCTTAAGGTCTCACGGCTAACAACTGTCAAATCTGGGATTCAAGTCCAAGTCAAGTCCAGTGACTTCGGCACATGTGCGCTTCACCACTCTGCTATACCGCCTCCGAGCTCTACGCCTGGCAACAGAGGGCAGCCAGCCTTCTTCCCTAGCCAGAAAGCCAGATTCTAGCCACCAGAAACCAACTTCGACAGAGCCACTTCCCTGTACAGAGCCTTCCAGTGGCTCATCACTCCCTACCAAATAGTGTCCAAGACCCTGGAATGATGGCCTTGGCTGCCCCAATCTGGCCTCTTTCCTGCTGCTCCCTGAAATTCAGTCACATTCCCTCCCTGAGCCTCTGCTCCCAGGGCCCTCCACACAGTCTCTGCTTCCAGCCCCTACTGAAGCTGAGCTCACTCTGCCTTTCAAATGCCCACACTGCCCCTGCAAGCTTGGGAAATGTGTATTCACCCTTCACCACGACTCAGGGAAGCTTTCCCTGGTACCTGGGCTGGGTCCATCCACTGAAGTGCATGGGGAACGACTGTTGCCTAGGCTTGCCCAGCACCTGGTCTCTTGCTTTGGAGACCTGTCCTCCTGGCACCCTTGGATCTGGGTGGCGGCTAATTCAAACACTGGGCCTCGAGGCGCAGGGGAGGGAGAATAGTGATCCAGGTCCCTTTGTCCTGACACTCTATCTCCCCGACGTGAGTGCCTGGCTCATGGGCCAGGGCAGGCTCTATATGTTCATTTAAGCCAAAGCTGGGAGAACTTGTTTCCCTCAGGGGCACACTGCCTTTAGGAGCAGTGTGGCCACGAGCCCTGCCCAGCTCACAGAGAGGTCCCGCCTGCAGCAGGGCAGAACGAGACTGTGGGAAAGGCAGCCACTCACTGGCCCTCCAAGGCCGATTCACTCCGACTGCTGTGGGCCGCTGCCTCCCACGGAGCTCACTCGCTATTCATGCCTTCCTGCCAGGATCCTCCCCTTCGTCCTTCCTGCCATGCCTGTGTGGGACAGCTTCCAATTTGGGTCTCCTGGTCCCAGGAGGTCACTCTAGAATAGTTTAAGGCTTCAACTCTAAGCTAATCATGCTTTCCCCCACCACCCTTGCTGATGACTGTTTGGATTTGGGCCTGTGACCCAGTTCTGACCAGTGAAATATAAGGGAGGCTTGATGAGAGAGAGACGAAGTTCCCTCCTTCTACCTCAATGCTGGGAACTGTGGGACCATGAAGGGATGAGTTTAAGGGGCAGGAGGGCATGCTAAGGACCGTGGGGAGGGAGGAATGAAATTGCCTCGGCCCTTGGTGACTCCAGCGAGGGTCAATGACCCAACCCTGAGGCGCTTCACCAGTGGGCTTGCTATCATGTGCAATAGCAAAACTCCCACATTGTTTAAAGATGCTCGCCGCTGGATTTTCTATTATTTATAAATGATAGATACACTAAAACACATGACCAGGGCAGCATGAGACACATGGGGCAGATGGTGCCCAATAGCCAGGTGCTAAAGGGATCCAGTGAGCGCCCCCACCCCCCACCCCCGCCACAGGTGCATCAGCCGCCCTGGCTCCACACTCACTCCCATCCCAGCCCAGCCCCACAGCACACGGCTCTGTGGCTGAGTGGCTGGAGGCCAGGACTCGGGCAGAGGGTGGCTGGGTGTGAACACAGCCTGATGAATCACTGAGGACAAGGAAACCAGGCTGCAGACCCAGGAGAGCTTAGAGGAGGATGAGGTACATGGAGAGGAGCTAAGGGACAGGTAGCTCCACAAGCTACCTGGGGACCACAAGGGGAAGGGCCAGTGGGGTGGCGGCAGAGGGGCTCCCCTGTGGGGGTGGTCGCTTACATTTTATTGGTGCCTCAAAGGACCTGGCCACTGTCACCATCACATTGGTGCCGAACACCTAGAAGGAGAAGAGAAGAGTCTGGAAGGAGGTAGAAATGGGGTAGGACGGAAGGGCTGACCTCAGGCTCTTCAATGTCCTGCTGTCTGGGATCTGCAGGGAGACAGCAAGGAGCTGGGAGGGGTTCCAGAGCAGACGTGAAGTTGGGAATAGCTGGCCACTAACACTGGTCACTCGGACCCTTCACGGGGCTGCTGGTTCTGGGCAGCAAAGAGGGGCGACGCAAAGCAGTCAGAAAAGGGCCTCCGGTGGCCCGGGCCAGGCACCCTGTGTCTGTCCAGGCTCTGCCCTTTCCCCAGGATGCCCTTCCCTTATCATCCACTTGAAGTGGGGAGATGCTGCCTGAGGCTGGAGAAAGGCTGACCACGGTCCCACAGCAATGCCTCTCGGCGTGAACGTGGCAGGCCCCTTAGCCCAGGGCTGTGCAGCCAGAGTGTGCAGACCACAGCAGCCTGTCCTCACAGCTCAGTGCCCGCGCCAGCCCATTACTAAGCATTAACCATCCCTGCCAGGGCCACGGTGAGAAAGAGATGAGGGTGGCTGATGGCACTGGGCACGGGGTGGGCTCTTGGCCAGTGGGGGACCTGCTTTCTCTTGCGTTTTGTGGATGAGGCCCACTGGGCCCACGGGGGACCTTCTCTGGGGCCCTGCCTTCCAGGTGACCACTGTCCGGCCTGAGAAGGGGGAGGGCAGAGACTCACCCAGAAAACATCGTAGATGAAGAGGCCGCCCAGCAGGATGCAGCCGGTGCTGACGTTGTTCAGGTGCAGGAGCTCTACCCCGTTAAGGGAGAAGGCCAGGCCGAAGAGGTTGTTGGCGATCCAGTGCTGGGGAAGGGGGGGAATGAGACCAGTCCGTGTGCCCCCTCACCCTGCCCCACCCAGTCCCCCGCCACTCCCTGTGAGCCTCATCCCAGGCCCGGGCTACTTACCTTCCTCAACAGGTACCAGACGCCAACGATGCTGCTCAGGCCCAGGCACACCAGGTCCTTGGTGTCAAACTCATAATTGATGATGTCTGGGCAGAGAGGCCGGGTAAGTCCACTCCCCGGGGCGGGGCTGCCCCTCCCACCTGTCAGCCCCTGGACGGAGGAGGGCATGGCTGTGGGCACTGTCAGAGGCTCATAGGCGGGGGGTGCTCATGGGAGCCACCCCCAGCCCCTCCACTTTCCTAGGGGTAACGGACGCTCAGAGAGAACACAGGCCTATTGCTATGGTGTGTGGGGTCAGTGGGAGGGGCTGGAAGCACAGGGGCTGCACCTGCAGGTGGGGGACCCTGGGGGAGGCAGTTCTCTTTCTGAGCTTCAGTTTCCTTATCTGTAAAATGAGGATCACGTCCCCTCCCCAACAGGCTGCTGTGGGGAGCGAGGGAGACGGCCCCTATGAAGTGTCCAGCACGGTGCCCAGTACACAGTGGGCGCTCAATCAGTGCCAGCAGCCACCGAGCCCAGGTCTTTAGCAAAGTCCCATTTTTTTAGGAACCTTTCTATTTTGCCACCAAAGGGATCAAGAAGGCTGCAGGCAGCCCCAAATCACTAGCAGGGGAGGAAAGTTAAGAGATGGGGCCTGGAGAAAAAGCAGAAGGGAGTCGCTGAGTCAGCTCCCGTGGGAGCGATGTGGCAGAGACCAGTCTCTGTCACTTCCTAGTTTCCTGCTCAGGAAGCCCAGAGAGAGGTGGGCCTTGCCCAGGGCCACAGAGCACGGCCATTCCATTCAGATTCCAGAGGGCAGCAAACTGCTGGTCGGCCCCATTTCTGTCCTCTCCTCTGTGCTGACAGCACCCGGATGACTTCTAGCTGGACACGAGGCCAACCAGCTTATGGCCACATTTCCCAGCTTCCCCTGTTGCCAAATGGGACTGTGACACAGCTGCCTCTCCTGCCACGTGGTAGGGCTGTGGAGTGACGCTGTGCCACCCCAGTCCCAAGGGACACTGAGTGTGGCAGAGTAGGACAGGTGGAGCCTGGGGCCCTGAAGACTCTGGCACAAGCTTAGCCTTAAAAAAAAAATCAACAATCATTTCTTGGGCACAGATGCACTAGAGATGCGAAAAATGATCACACAAAACCGCCGCTCTTTAGGGGCCAGACAGAACGCGCGAGGCTCCAGGAAGAGAGTGCAACGGTCACAGGCCCAGACGTTTATGTGGAAACACCTTCCATTGCGGGGCGCCACCGACAGCCTGCTCCTGCACACAGACCCACGTCCTAACTGCTCTCCGAAGCCCAAGCTTTCCCCAATGCTCTGTACTCTGCACTTGGGTGGGGAAGTGATCACACTAAAAATACCCTCGTTACGTGATAAAAATAGCCAGGACAGCCAGCTTCTACGGAGTGTTTACTACGGCCAGGCAGCGTGCTGAATGCTTTCTATTCATCACCTTCTTGTGTCCTAACAACGTGCCCACAGGGGAGGTAACAGATCATTATTTTTATTTTACAGATTGATAAAAAAAGCCCCAACAAAAACACCCAAGGCTCAGAGAGGTAAAGGCACTCACCCGGAGTCCCCTGTGCAGGTGGTGAACCCGGGCGGGGTGACCCCAGAACCCACCTTCTCCATTACTAGCTCTACATTGGAACCCCAAGGTCAGAGGGACAAAGAGGGGTGGGGGGGAGACACCCCAGGCAGGGGAAGGCGGGCAGCACTGACCTTCCTTGTTCTCCCCGGTGCCCTGCGTGAAGAGCAGCTGGTACTGCCGACTTGGGAAGCTGGCTGGAAAAAGCTTATTCATGAAGGGGCTGGAAGAAAAGACAGAGCGGATCAGCACACGGAGCACCCACGAAGCCCCCCGTCCCCAGCTGTGATCTCCAGCAAGCACCCTCACAGCTGTCCCGGTGGCAGGTGTCACTGTACCCATTTGACACATTAGGAAACAGGCCCTCAGGAGGTAAGTGACTGTCCAGGGTCACACAGGGAGCCAGCATCTAAGCTGAGATGTGAGCCTCGGGCCCTGGGCTCTAGTGCTTCCATAATGCCTCTTGGTCATCACCCAAGGAATACACACAGGCAGACTTTCACGTAAAACAGTTTCTAGGAGAGCAGTGGATTCCAGAGTCTGGTCTGGTTCATGCACTATCTATATAAGAGTCCCTCCCTCAAGAATGCACATTCCTGGCCTCCCTTCCAGACCCACTAAGTCAGAGGACTTGATGGTCACCCTACTCCCCTGACTTGGGAGGCCTGAGATTTTCACAAGGTTGTTGGACTTGATTGGCCAGGTGAATCACAGCCCCTAGGGCAGAAATACCCTCATTAACTCCAGGATGGGCTTGGCCTCTTCTCTCATTACCCAGCATACTCTGCTTCCTGGCCAGGCAGGGAACAGACTTTCTTTTCTGGATCACCTATAGGACAAGATGAGCGTATCAGGCCTCTTGGCCCAACGTGGTCCTGGGGGTGGCAGAACGTGGAATGGCAACAGGCGTGGGTGGCCCAACCCTGAAGCCTAACCTGCCACGCAGCAGCTGTGTGGCCTTGCAGGAGTCCCTTTAGTGGCCTGTCTGCATATGGGGATGCTACCACCTGTGTCAGGTACTGCTGGAAAAAGAGAGGAGAGGGCAGGGGAGAAGCTAGCCCCGCACTGGACCCACGGCAGGGACGTAGGAACTGTGAGCTCCCCTCATCCCTGGAGCTCATCCAGAGCCTCGGCCTGAAAGCATCTGGCAAGGCCCGACAAACTGACGTGACTAATGGGGCGGGTAAATCCAGAGCGGCATTTCCGATGACAGGTGAAGGGAGGCAGGCCAGGCAGTAACCAAGGGCACAGGATAAAGGCAGGAAAAAGGGAGCCCTCAGTCTAAGACCCCGGGGCTTGGAGAAAGAAGATGTGGAGTTAGGAAGAATCTCTGGCCTCAGTCTCCCCACTTTTCAAACAGCCAATCCCTCCAGGTCTGCAAGGCTGTGGCGTGATGAGACATGGCAGGGCCTGAGGACGGAATTGGGCGTGGGCTTCCACAGCCGGCTCTGAGCTGGTGGGAGGCGGGAGCTGGGATGAGGGAGGCTGGAAGCTACTTTCAGTTCAGGTTGCTGAACCACTTCTGGGCAAGTCTGAAGCCAGAGTGTATGTGCAGAGGCGGAAAGAAGGCCTAAGGAACTAAGCCCTTCATTCTGGTCATCGAGCTTAAGCTCGATGCTTGGCTTCTCAACCAGTAGAATGCAGCAATTCAGAACATGGACTCTGGAGGCAGACTCCTGGGTTCAAATCCCAGTCTGTCACTTACTAGCTGTGTGACCTTGGGAAAGTTACTTAACTGCTCTGTGCAACGATTTCTTCATTTGGAACACTATAATATCTTCCTCATAGTCTTATAAAGAAAATTAAATAAATGCTTGGCACTCTCTACGCTTTATTGCAGTTTCAACTTCAAGTACGAAGCCTCTACACTGGTATCTTTGTCATCCCCAAGAAAAGAGGGGCTGCTGGATAACACAGGGTGTGAGTCAGGCAACCTGGCTGGTACGAGTCTGAACTGGAGGTCAGGGGTCCTGTCTTACCACTGTCACTTGGCCCATGCCAAGCCTGGTGTGGGAGGCTGCTGGCAAACGCCTGATCGAACACCTCTGAGTGCAGACTGTTCTTGGCCCTCAGTGGCTCACATCAAAGTGAAAGGTCACTGCTTCCTGCTGAGAAACCACATCCTGCTGCGCTCTCCCATGGGCATGGAAGGCACGGCTCAGTGACACTGGTGACATGGCCTCCTCTTCCCAGAGTGGCAAATTTTGGCTTTCAGGGCCTGTTTTTCCCTCTAAAGCAGGGGTCCCCCACCTCCGGGCCACAGACCAGTACCAGTCCAGGCCCGTTAGGAACCGGGCCGCACAGCAGGAGGTGAACTTGGATGTAATGCACTTGAATCATCCCGAAACCACCCCCTCACCCTCTGGTCTACAGAACAACTGTCTTCCTGAAATCAGTCCCTGGTACCAACAAGGTTGGGGACCAGTGCTCTGAAGGTCAGCTGGGTATGAGCTCACAGGTGACAAAAATAAGCTGAGGTTTGCTGGCAGGAAGGACTTTGGCATGGGCTCAAGTCCCGGTGATTGTGCAAGGTAAAGGCAGGCGGTAGCTGCAGGCAGCCTGTCGCTCCTGCCTTCCCCAAACCCCAGCCTGCGGTTTCTTTCCAAAGAGGCCTGCAGTGGGCGAGGAAATGGTGGCGGAGGTGGAAGGAACCCTACAGGCCTCGGGGCTCAGGTCTTTCAGCCTTCCAGCAGGCGCTCCCTGGCCAGTGCCCTGGAGATCTCAGGCCCCTGGGAGAGGGTGGCTGGGCGATTCCCTCTTTAAGCTCTCTCTTCCCCTTCACTTTTGCCACAACTGGAAAGAATACTGGCCACAGAATCAGACAGATCTGGACTCAGAACATGCCGGCTGCGAACCCTGCTGGTCTCTGGGTCTCGGTGTCTGCATCAAACCTTCAGACCTTCTCGGGGCCTGAGGAAGGTCTGGCTCTAAATCAACCCAGCAGAATTCCCTCGCTGTAGACTTTCTTTGAGAAAGTCTTTTACACAACTTGATTTGATTGATGAATAAAGGTAAATTTAATCCTTGGACGAACTTTTTAAAAAGCGTGATCAAATTAGGCCCTCTTCCTTTTTTTAAACTAAATTATATTCAGCCAGTTCTTTTCCATGTAAGTTTCACAATAACGATTCCCTCCACCTCAGTTTCCAGTCCATTTCACATTTTTCAGAGGACCGCTCCAACCCTGGATGGCGAACACCTTTTCTTGCCTGTGACTATCCATTATTTTTGTAAGGTCTAATCTTCCCAGGTCAAAATCTGTGCTCTAAATGTCAGCAAGAAAATGATTCTTCTGATAATTTTTAGCCACTCACAAACATCACCATGTGCAGTTTTAACTGCTGTTGCTTTTACTTTTTCGATAATTTCTATCAGTACAAATTATGAATTTGTTAAAAGGCAGACGAACAACTGTTTCTTAGCTAATTCCCAACAAATTTGGGATTATGTTCCTCAGCTATTGTACGAAAGAAAAAAAATGTCTTCGGTGTCAAAACGATACAGGTTCAAAATAGTCTGCTTGGGCAGCGGGATGGAGCTCCCTTGCACGGTCACTAGGATAAAAGTGAAACCACCTGCCCTGGCTGGTGTGGCTCAGTGGACTGAGTGTGGGCTGAGAGAGAATCAAAGGGTCGCTGGTTCGATTCCCAGTCAGGGCACATTCCTAGGTCCCCAGTGGGGGCCACGTGAGAGGCAACCACACATTGATGTTTCTCTCCCTCTCTCTCCCTTCCCCTCTCTCTAAAAATAAATAAATAAAATCTTTTTTAAAAAAGTGAAATCACCTGTGCCCCAGCACATGGCCCACCAAACTACCAGGTGACAGTGGCTTTCAAAATATACTGGTTCTTTCCCTCTGTGAGGGAGGCTGGGCTATGGGGAGGGGGAGGGGTCTCAAGCCCCTTAAAGATTCCGGGGTGGAGTATGTGAGCAATGCAGTGAGGGCTGGGGTGGGGGAAGACCCTACTCAGGATGGAGAAGGGTGGGTTCCCGTGTCTGGCAGTGACCTCCCGGACAACACACCATCCTGGGTCCATCAGGAAGGGAGAGGTCTGTCTCTGAGGCGGTGTGACTGGGTCTGTCGCTGCCTTACTAGGGCCAAATCAGAGGTACCTTTGACTTTGTAGGGTGGGAAGCTGGACTAGAACTCTACCAAGTGGCTAGACTGAAGGCAGGTGTAGCTGAACCACACTGAACTCAGTCAAAAGACAACTGGAGTCCCACCCGTGGCCTCAGGCCAGCAACTCACTCACAGCACGCTCGGCACTGTGCTAGGGTCTGCAGCAGGCCTGGGTCTGGCCCACGCCCCAACCAGGGGCGCCTGCAGGGGCTCCCCCTTGTAAGTGGAAAAGCTGGTGCGCAGAGACTGCGCGGCTCACACAGTACCGAGCCAGCCTCGCCAGCCTCGCCAGCCTCGCTTCCAAGGCCACCCGCCTCTCGAGAGCTCATGCTCCTAACGCACTGCCTGCCAGAGTGCCTAGGGGGATGGGGCCAACTCACCTTGGCTTTCAGTGCCTCCCTGAGCAGATCCCGTTCTTCCTCTCTAGATTTCTCTCTGACTGCTACGGGAAGATTCTGACCGACCCTCAACACGCGCAGCCCTCCAGCTCCTGGCCTTTCTCTCCTCGCCTCTTCCAGGTTTCCTACCCTTCCAAGCTGAGTTTAAGTTGCATCCCTTTGTTTTGGGAGCTTCCCCTGGGCTGCTGGCCATGTCAGGGTTGTCCCACCAGCTGTCCTCACCTGAGACGGCAGTACTTCAAGGGGCCAGATGGAAGCCAATGAGGTCACTTTTGTAGTTCGGCTTGGGGCACAACTCCCATGTGGTGAGTGGGCTAGGGACACTAAATATTTACCATGCACAGAGAACTGGAGTGTCCGAAATGCCACCAGCAGTCCTGCCTAAGGATCACGGGTCTGGGTCCTTCATGCCCACTGAACTGACACAAGACGTGGCAACCTGCCCAGGCGACAGTGGAAAAAAGGATGGGCCCTGGGGCCACAGAGGCCTGCCTTTGAATCTTAGCTTTGCTGCTTATTGATAGGCTGTGTGATTTTAGCAAATTTGTCAACCTCTGAGCTTCAGTTTCCAAAGTGTAACACAGGAGTAAAAGCAGAAGCTAACCTAGTAAGATCACCTGGCAGGTTAACACAATGGTAATAACGAGAGTTAGCGGTTACTGAGCGTATTCAGTACCAGACACTGATCAATGCTTTCCACAAGACCCATGAGGAAAGGTGCCAGCATTTTCCTCCACATTCAGACGAGGAAATTGAGGCCAGAGGAATTAAGTAACTTTCCCAAAGTCATGGGCTATTAAATGGCAGAGTCTGGAGTCATCAGGCAGCCAAATTCCAAGGCCTGTGCTCCTAACTTCTCACGGCACCACCCCCCTCTCGTGAACTAAGACCACATGTGGGCGCCTGGCACAGTGCCTGGTGCAGTGGGGGCTGCGGCGCCAGGCGGGGGCACTGGTGCTGCTCTGCTCAGTCCTGTGACAGGCATGACACTGACGTTACTGTGTACAAACATCACTTCCCCAACCACCAGGGACACTCTCCTTGTCCCCTGTAAGGAAACTGTGGCCCAGAGAGGTTACAGTTCTTGTCCCAGGTCACCTGCGGTGTCAGATTCCCTGGGGTTTTACAGCCAGGATTCAAACCTGGCTCTGACTGACGCCAAAGGTCATGTTCTCATCCAGGACCCTGTACTGGTTCCTGAAAAAGCTGCTTCAAAGGCTGCAGAGATGCCTTCTGACCTGATGGTGTGGGACAGGGCCAGGATCCCCAGCACGAAGAAATACATGGACAGCAAGAGGTTGATGTACTCCTGGGAGAATATCTGAGGCAGAAATACAAAGAGAAACAGAAAGTCAGGGTGGCTGGTGGCTGTGAGGAAACCAGAGTCCTCACTCTTCCTCTTTTGGAAGTTGGTCGCACCCCTCTGGAGTTGGGGCACAGTGTCAGGAAGAATCTCTGATAGCACAGATGCCTCCTAGTTTCTGTAGCTATAAGGAAAAAAGAGAGGACCACCAGATGCACCCCCCGAAGGAGTCGGTGGGTTTGCCCTCGGTGGCCCGGTCCCTGGAGACGGTAATTCTGTGGTTCTGTCCAGAGTCCTGCCTGGGGATCGTGGGGGAGGGGGCCTGGACTGCAGAGTCCCAAGACAGCTGTCTGGACCTAAGAATGAGCTCTTCACAGTGTCCTGCTCCAAGGCCCCGAGCACGCTGGTGACAAGTCATCTGCACCCTGCCCCACTCTCCACACCCTGCTCTTCTGGACAGCTCCTCCCAGTTGGAAGTTATGACACAGCCAGCCCTGACAGCCGCTCCTTGGTCTTACAGTGTGTTGCCAGGTGAAACTGAGAAACGCTCTCTCTCACATGCTCCAGAACCAGCTGTCACCTGCGGGTAGTTCTAGGCTTTGGGAAGGCTCTGCCGTGTTCAATGTACCATCTTCTGACTTTGCTATACGAGGGCTTCTAACTGGGAGGCAATCAGGTGCTGCTGGCTGGGCCACAGGGACACTGCGTACTCCCACACAGGGCTGTTCTGGAGTCTGTTTAAATCTGCCCAACTGATCACGTTGCTCCTCTGCTCAAAGCCTCTCAGGCGCCGCCCTCTGCTCTCACAGCTCATGGCCTCCATCCTCAGCTGGCCTCTCAGGCCCTCACCGTGACCACTGCGGGCCTCCTCGGCTGTAGCTCCCACTGTGCTGTGCTCGCTCTACATGCTGCCTCACGCTCTTCATTCAGGCCAACCCTACTCACCATTCTGCTGCTCTCGGCTCGTATTTAATGCCTACCACCTACTACGTGAAAGGCATCGTGCTAACCGTGGGGGATTCAGCAAGGAATAGGCAGAAAAGGCCCTGCCTTCATGGAGTTCATGTGCCAGTGGGGGAAAGGGAATCTCCCAAGAAATAAATATGCAATTTATTGTCAGGTGGTGAGAGAGTCAAGAAGAAAAGCAAGCAGGGCAAGTGGAGAGAGAAGCAGGGAGAGCTGCTATTCAGATGGGTGGCCAGGGAGAGCCCCCCAACAGCACCACACTTTATTTAGGACAGAACCCTTACCAAAGGGCGCAGCTGTGAGGGTGTGTGGGGTAAGAGCATTTGCGGCAGAGGGAAGGATAAGTGCAAGGGTCCTGAGGGGGTACATGCTTATGTGTGCAGGGATAGTCGGGGCCTGAGTCTGGAGTGAGAGCGCAAGGGGAGGGCATCAGGAGATGAGGCTGGGGAGGGGGAGGGAGACAGACTCTGCAGTGCCGTGGGAAGGCTTCAGATTCATCTGGGGGACAGAGGCTGGGATTGAGGGGCTACGATGCGATGGCAGGAGGGTCTGTCTGCTGCTGTGTGGGAGCCAGGCTGCAGGGTAAGAGTGAAAGCAGAGGTCGGGGGAGCCAGGCACTGGGTATCCAGCGGAGGGAGGATGGCCCTGGGCTGGAGGGAGGGAAGCGACAGCAGCGGTGGGACCCCAGACCTGTCTGGACCTGGAGATGCGGGGTATGCCATGGGGTTGCCTGTGAGGCTGGGAAGGAGCAGGGGGCAGGGTGGCTCCTGGGGTGTTTGGCTGAGCTGTGAGGTGGACGGAGGCACTGCTGTCTAATACAGGGGGCGGGGTACTGGGCAGGACCAGGGGTTCACCCCAGGATGGTTCTTCTGTTCTTTTCTGGTGCTACAGATTTTGCCTTCACAGCACTTCCCAGGACTGTACCTTGCCATTTACCTATGTGATTATCTAATGAGGGGCTGTCTCTACCATTTAATACAAACTCCTTGAGGGTAGGAATGGGTGGGCTGTTTTTCTCTCTGGTGTCCCCAGCACCCAGCACAGGGTCTGGTGTGTGGCAGGCACTCAATAAATGTTTATGGGAAGAGTGAACGAAGGGATGAGCAAATCAACTGCCAACAGAGAAAAAGACCTACGAACACAGACTGTGCACTGTGTTTTACTTATGATGATGCGGGGTGCCTCTCGCACAGTGCTTTGCAAATGTGGGCCCTTGGGAAACTGCTCTCCTGCCCCCCTTTTGAGTGTCTGGTTGGCCTGCTGGTGTGTCCAAGTCTTGCTTTCTTTGTGCCTCGGCCGCTAGAAAGTTTAATTTTTATGAGCTGCCTCGAAGCACTCGGTTTTAGAGGAGAAGGGAGAAAGTGAACCTTGTGACTTTAAGACATGTTACAAACTCCAGCGCTGCACTCAGAAAGAGAGGAGGACAGGGGCTGTGGGACGGCCGCTGCCAGGCAGGCCACCCGACCAGCCGTCGGCCTGGAGCTCAATAGGAGTCTGGTGGCTGCGTCGTCCAGGCACCTGCCTTTCAGCAATGCCAACACGGCCATTCTGCGGACATGGGGAAGAGGTATGCTATGTCCTCTGGCTCAAGGCAGGCTGGGTCTTACCTGCCAGGAGAGGACGAAGGCTGAGCAACAGGTCTCCAGTGCCTTCAATAAAAATGTGCAGACCTTCTGTTGCCAGAAATTCCTTTCTGGGGAATCCAGCCTAAGGAAGGAATCCTAAACCCTAAAAATGTTAGAAGATCTTGAGGCAAGGGCCTGCATGTGTATTCCTGGCAATTAGCACAGCAAAGACTTGAGAAATATCTGCTAAAAGCCAAGTCAGAGGCAACGGGCTAAATCACGCACAGTCACAGAGCAATCTCAAAAATACAGGGGAAAGAAAAAGGAAACAGAGGAGATAGACTGCCCAATTCTAGTTATGGAAACTGGACTCTCATTCAATACACACAGGTGCACCAACACCATGCACTTTATAAGGAGACATGTCTACGGACACAAATCAAACCACGGGGGCAGGTGCCTCTGGCACGGAGGGAAGTGGAGGTGAAAGATGGAGGTGGGTGCAGGGGCAGAGGGGAGAAAAAGCGGGACGGGGGGCCCGGCATGGACGAATGATGGTGTGCTTAAGAACATTTGGTAAAGTCAACTCTTCCCCTGAGGTCCAGGGATAAACATAAAAAACAACCAACGAATATCTAATGTTACTCGATGTACTCTTATTTATGGATAAGAGTGAAAAATCAGCATGATTTTTTTCTGTGTAAAGTGAGGGGGATGACGGAAGTCAACCACGGCTTCTCTGCTTCGGGGCAGAGACCGAACCCATTAAAAAGAGTGGTTCTGACCCGACAATGAAGGAGCGATGCGATGGGAACGGGCACTAGCAATTACGTCTCTGACTCCTGTGCAGACTGGTAAGGATGAAGATTTGGGATGCTGCCCGGCGCGGGCGGGAACCCAGGGAAGCCAGCACACCTGTGGCTGCTGGAGGGGTGTCAGCTGTAGGAGCCCTCCGGGGGGACACGGCACTGTGTGCCCGAACTCCAGATGGAGATGCCACCTGATGCTGCAGACACACTTGTAAATATGTGCGCGAAGACGGCCCTGGCAGCACGGAACCCCCCTCGGGGCACATCCGTGCAACAGAACTACAAGCAGCTGTGAAAAAGACGGGTAGGTTTAACTGTCCTGATACAAAAAGACCTTTGTGGTAAGAGCTGTGTGTCTGACAGATGCATTTACTTTTAAATTTTAACGTAACTATAGCTCTATAAGTAAAAATTCACAAGAAACTATACTGAGGACAGGATTATGGCTCATTTGCACCTTTCCTTAGATTGAAAAAACTTTTTTAACCATGTACATAATATTTTTGAAATGTAAAATACAGGTTGTCCTTGAGGAATTTTATTTGATCAGGAAAAAAGTGCTTGTGATGTACTATCAAAAAAACAGACACAACAATACAGTTAAAATGCTTATTATAATTATGCTAAAAGTATGCTTATTAGAAGCCCGAAAGAAGACAGGCCAAAATGTCATAAGGATTACCTTTGTGTATTTTTCCCTCTTTTTCTTTTAAGTTTTCTGTGTATGTCATTTTTATAATTACAAAATGAGACATGTTAGCCCCGGCTGGTGTACCTCAGTGGACTAAGTGCAGGTCTGTGAACCAAAGGGTTGCAGGTTCGATTCCCAGTCTGGGCACAGGCCTGGGTTGAGGGCCAGGTCCCTAATAGGGGGCACGTGAGAGGCAACCACATGTTGATGGTTCCCTCCCTCGCTTTCTCCTTCCCTTCCCCTCTCTAAAAATAAATAAATAAAACCTTAAAATAAAATAAAATAAGATGTTATATTTAAAAAGGTTTAAGGAGAGTTTGCAGTAACATGAGGAAATGTTGATGAGGTTATCAATGGGAAGCGGAAAAAGAGCAGCGACCACGCTGACCACACCACGTGCTCACAGCTAGGGCAAAACCACACACGGGGAGGAGTGGAAGGACACGCCTCCAAAAGGAGTCTGTGGCTGCCTCTGGGAGAGGGGTTTCGGATGATTGCTGTTATTCCCTTTTTACTTTTCTGTGTTTTCCAGGTTCTCAACACTGAGCCTGTGTAACTTTTATTGGGAAAATAAACCTTGATAAATTAAAAAAAAAGCAATTAGTATGGCACAGGTATGTCTGAGACACGAGTGGCCCCCATCCCTACATGAAGAGCACCATGAGACCAAACGGGCGTCATGAAAACAAAATGCAAAGCTCCACCCTGGCTGGTGTAGCTCAGTGGATTGAGCGCAGGCCTGGGAACCAAACAACCACGGTTCGATTCCCAGTCAGGGCACATGCCTGGGTTGCAGGCCAGTTCCCAGCAGGGGACACACAAGAGGCAACCATACATTGATACTTCTCTCCCTCTCTCTTTCCCTTCTCCTCTAAAGATAAATAAATAAAATATTTTAAAAAACCAACACAATATGCAAAGCTCCACGCCACAGAGAAGACCAGAGGGTGGAGGCACACTGGGTGGAGACACAGCGGCAGTGGTCTCTGGGTAGTAGGTCCAGGGATGAACTGTTATGATTTCTTCCCTGCTCTTTGTTTGCTATAAATGAACATGCATATCTCCTGTGATGGGAAAGACAAAAGAAAAAGGTGCTGAGACCCAGTGATACAACAGGCGGCAAAGACTTACTTTGAAAAAGAGGTAGAGCCCCAAGAGTGTGCAGCTGGCGATGATGGGGAAGCGGGCGGCGTCGCGGCTGGTGATCGTCTCCGGCACGTCCGAGGCGTTCTGGAGGGGAGAGGAAAGGTGCCTGCTGAGCAGGGGTTGATTCTGGCTTCTGAGGGCTGGACACTGGTGAGAATTTGACAGCCCTATAGCTCCACCCCCTCTGACCCCAGTTCCAGGGGGTGCCTCAGGGGGTCCCACGTTTTGGTAACTCAGTGCTGTTCCCTCTGCCAAGGGTGCTGCCCGACCATCCGCTCTGGGGCAAGACGCTTGATCCTACTTTTCTGCAACCGAGGATATTCGACCCCAACAGGGAACGCCCGGGGAGGACCCCAAGCATGCGTGGCACAGCTGGGGAGGAGAGCCACGGTGGAGAGGGCCGTCACAGTTGGGGTGTGCAGTAACCAAAAGAAACAAAAACAAAACCCCCTGAAAACTGGGAACAACAGAGTTGTCTGAGAACTCTTCCCAATTTTCTTATGGATTAGCTATGAGGTATATATGATTAATCTTTTATATCCAGTAGGCAGTAAATACTGAGGGGAAATAAACCAACGACATACAAAACTGGCAATGGCTGAACCCATACAGGAGAAGGCACCAACAGTGAGAAGCAAGTCCTGACCATGCTTCACACTTAAAGAAACTTGGGAAAACCGAATCTGGTAAGAGTGAAAGCCACACCTAAATTTACGATGGTAGGTGCCATGGTTGGCAAGAATGTGGTCTGGGTAAGGAGCCGACAGAGGATATTTACATGAAAAAGAACCGAATGCAATCAAAATGATTTCAGTATTATAAACATGGAAAAAATGGAAATGGACTAATAATGCAACACAGGAATTAAACACGGGAACTCTTTACAGAATTCATAGCAACAGACTTGTGAGTGGAAACCCACCGGTAGTGGTGCCTTGAAAACCCAGAGCAGGAAGCTTCCAGGACCGGGGCGCTCCCCCTGCCCTCTGCCAGGCAACGCCCTCCATCCTCAAGCACACGGTAAGCATCACCACCACGAAGCTTTTCCAGATGCCCCCACCGGGATAAGCGTACTTCACAATGGCAATTCTCACTGCATTTTATGTCTGATCCTACTTCATAATACAGCTAATGAAAGCCCTAGCAACACCAGGTTAGACTTCTGTTCAAGCCAAAGAGCAGTTCTCGCCACAAGAGCCACAACTCATCCTAGTGCCGGAGATTCCACCATCACGTCCATCCTGTGAATCAGCATCCCCGAGATAAGGGATCATATTCAGCTGCAGAGTCCATTAATATTTTGGCTCACAGCTGCCTCTTAAAAACCAACAGGACAACACAAGCTATGGGGGAAGCTGCCTGGAGAGGTCGATTTTGGCTGGGGGAGGCCCTTACGCACCGCGGTGGAAGGCTGCCGAAGGGGAAGGAGACGGGGGCATAGCGCAGGAAGCCCATAGAGTGGTCACTAGGAGACACAGAGGTGGGGAACTGGGATGCCTGCATGGCGTCTGACTACACAAACTGGTCCAGCCTTTCGGGGAGGACAATGTGGCAGGTGTGTCAAGCCGTAACCTGCACGTGCTCCAGATACAGAGAGATTCACGGAACAGGAAGTGCAAGTGGCTTCTAATCACAGGAGAGACGTCCATCCTCACTCTATACAAGAAAGCTCAAATCATAGTACACTGAGATCCCACTTTTCATCACGGAACAGCCAAAACCCATGTCTGACAATGCACTGAGCTGGTGAGGCAGTGGGGCACAGGTGCTGACCCACTTCCCGTCAGCAGGGCACTTTGGTCCGGCCATGGACAGCATGCTGGCAGGAGCTGTCAGAATCACAAACGCACATACCCTCTGACCAAGCAACTCCACTCCCGGGAATCTTTCCTACAGATGTAATTCACACTCATGAAAATGATGCACATAAAGCACAGCCAAGGTATTCGCTGTTCTCCTAACTGCTTGCTGGGTGGCTGAGACAAACCATCTACTCATCTGTCAAACAGATGACAAGCTCTAGTTTTGCTTACACCTGAAAGGGCCAAGGGGCTTAAACCAAAAGAGATTTGGGATGTCGAAGAGCCGGCAAGCTGTGCAGTGTGGTGACCTCCGAGGGGCTGTGACTATCACGGAGGCAGGCCCTCTCCATCACGGCCTCCATGAGGCCTGGGCACATGGAGGAGCTCCCCTCCGGAGCTTCCAGAGGCGGCTCCGTGGGAGTCAGTCTCGGGCAGCCTCGCTGGGAGGTGGCGGAGGGGTGGGCAGGCACCACTGACACAGAGGCCTGGCTGTCGTCCTTCCCTCTCCTCTTCCAGCCCTTGGTTTCTGCTTTTGGCAAGAGTGTGCTGGAGGGCTTGGGCAGGTTCCTCACCCGGCGTGTGCACCTCCACAAATTCTGTTCCCTGTGTGACAGCAGTGTGAGCACCAAAAACAAACAAAAATGCACCCCCTTGCCCCCAACAAGTTCCTGTCCTGGAAGAGTTCACAGGCAGGCAGGCAGGCCAAGACCTTGAGAGCAAACAGAACATCACAAAACACTGTGACACATGACAAATAAGACACGTCTACTGCTGTGGTACACGGTACAGGTGCCAAAGGGCTGGGAGAGGGCTCTGATGTCAGAAAGCCTGCTGTCTCCCCTGCGGTAGGGCCTGGGGGCAATTCTCTCTCAGGACCTCAATTTCCTCCACTGCAATATGAGTTGTCAGGAGTCTATGATTTCTGCACTGGAAGCATTTAGTGCTGTGCTTTGAACTGATCATTGAAGCTGTATAAACAGGCTGTATTATTATTATTACATACATGGAAATCATGAGAGAGCAAACAGGACATACTCCAGCACGGAAGTAGGGGAGTGCAGAGGTGGCTGGGGCAGATGCCACCTCAGCAAGACCTGGGAGGCCAAGCACACAGCTGTGACAGTATACGGGGGACCCCGGCTGCACCTGCTGATCAATGCTAGGGCTCATGGCCACATACTCCTTTCGCTCCAGCCCAGTATCCTGGGCGGAAGAGGCTTAATATTATTTGATGACAAACCGAGGCTGAACAGACGCCAGCACACGAAGGAATCGGTTCTCCTCCGTGGGCGCCTGTTATGAACACCCCATGCTGGGATGCTGAGTCAGAGCGGGAGACCTGATGTCCGCCCGATAGCACGGTAATGAGGCTGACATTTATTGCGAGCTTCCTAGGGGCCAAGCACTGTTCTAGGCACTTTACATGATTTCATTCTCACAAACCCCCTACGAAGCAGGTACTCTTAGTAGCTCCATTTTATAGTTCTGAGCAAATGGAGGCCCAGAGAGGTACAGTGACTTGCTTTAAGGTCACACAGCAGGCAAGTGGCAATGCCAGGATTCACACTGAGGCCGTCTGGTCCCAGAGACCAACCTCTGGGCCATTATCCCCTAGACTTCCTCTGCCTTCCCTATCTGGAGATTTCTGCTAGACAGTTGTGACAAGATGCTCAGGGAGCCTGAGACCTTTCTGAGGGACAGACTCCTGACAACAGAACAGTTAATATTCATAGTTACAAAAAGACTAAATGTTGTTAGGATTCTCTCCTAATTCAATTTGGGTTTTTTAAAAAAACCAGATGCTCCTATGCTAATGCAATAGCTCAGACACACGGAATGTAATTACAGAGTAGTGGGGGGGAAGCTGTCACATACAGCAGAAATAAATTCAGCTTCCAGTGACACTCTGGATGCTGTTTCCAGGGCGGAAGCAAAAGCAGTGAGGAAGACAGAAGCCAGGCTTCAAGCCACTGGTTCAGCGTGAGCTCGGGGAGCACTGCTTCCAGGCCATGGCCCAGAAACGCTCTGGGTTTGTGGACTATTCTCTGACTCTGTCTCTCCAGCTGCAGATCCCGGGGTCTCCTCTCCTTACCACAGCGTTCGCTCGTTCACCCTGCGGAAGTGCCGCTGCCTAAGCATTCTCTGTGCGGATCCCACATGCCAGTCCTCCGCCCACCCCCACCTCACCAGCCCTTTTTCTTTCTCCCTTCTGCCAGGAGTGCCTTCTGAAGCTTAGAACTGACTGTATCACATACCTGCTCAAAAACCTCTGGAGAATGAACTACTAAGCAGCTACTACACGGGAATTGAGGTCACTGCTGGTAGGAGTGTAAACTGATACAACCCCTATGGTGGATAATTTGGTGAAGTTAAAACACTCACATTGCCTTTGACCCAGTAAATCAATTTCAAGGAATTTATCCTATGAATACACAGGCAAGTGTGAAATAACTGTACGAGATTAATCTCAGCATGGCTCACTGAACAGCAAAACGTGGCTCCACCTGAATGCCCAGCAGAGGACTCTAAGTCAGGGCTCTCCTGCGTGAGCTCACATCAGAACCCCCAGGAAGACGGGTGAAAACAGACTGCCGGGCCTGCCTGAGTCTCTCACTCAGATTTTGCATTTCTCACAAGTTCCCACCAGATGCTGACACCGCCGGCCCAGGTGCCACACTTTGGGGACACAGTGGGGACACTGAACAGCTATCAGAGGAGAACACGACCACTCCATAAGTACCAACATATTTATCGCCAACATACACTTGATGAAGAAAAGAAAGGTGCAAAAAAGAAGTGTATATATAACAAAATCTAACAGCTATGTAGCACAAATGGGGAAAAGCCTGGTTATTTATTTGGAAAGGCCCAGAATCTCTTGAATGGTTATTCAAGAAACAGATAAGGGGGGTCTGCCTCTGGGGAGACCTGGGCAGCTGGGGTGGGAGGGAGACTCCCTGCGCACCCCTCCGATCTTCCAGAATTCCACACCGTGGGCGCGCACCACCCACCCTTCGGCCAGAAAACAGTGAGGCAGACCCTCGCGTGCTGATACAGGGGAGCAACCAAGACATCGTTAAAGGAAAAAAAAATCAAACTGTAGAGCAGTCTGCCCTATAATGCCTCATTTTTATAAAAATAAACTTACATACGATTACACACACAAGCGCATACATATGTTTGTATAAACAGAAACAGTTCTGGAAGCTTACACACCAAACTGTTAACTGGGTTATTTCCAAGGGGTGGTACTGAGGGGGCTTTTTCTTTATGCTTCTGCCCTGCTTGGTATTTTCCAAGGACGGGTACAAAGTAATTTTATAATTACGAAGATGAACTGTCGTGTGGCCTTCAGGATTCAGTACCTCGGAAAGCCCTAAGCATCTTCTTGTTGCTGTATCCAAGCCCCCGACCTGGGCTCACATCACACTGCTCCCAGCCTCCCTGAACGCACCTTGTGGTCCCAGGCCCCGCCCCCTCTTCCTGTTCTGCCTGCTGAACTCTCCCCCATCCATACAAAGACAACTGCTGCCAACTCTAGGAGGCACATCAGCATCCAGTTTGGGCAGCCAGTCACACATCTGTTTCTCCCTGGTGACTGAACTCTGTAAGGGCAGGGCTCCGCCTTCTTTGTCCCAGCAGCCCAGTCTCATTGGCTGAGGGCTGTGCAGCTACCGGGGCACCTGGGATCAGGCCCTTTCTGGGAACACGAGTCTGATGGGATCAGGCACCCTCTAAGATTCCTCCTCCCACGATACTTTTCCCTAACACATCCCTGGATACTCCGCTTTCTTCTCCCCGTGATTTCACAATTCTCCCTGCCCACTGAGGACAAGTTGGCCCCAAGGAGAATTCTGTCCTCACATGCCCTTTCAACAGGCTCTGGAGTTTACCACTGGCGGGAAATCCAAACTCTCGGGACCCCGTACTGACTTTTCCCTCTCCTTGCCAGCTGACCAGGGAAGCACAACTCAGGGCAGAAAAAGGAAGTCATCTGGCCTGTCCTCTCCCTAGGCCGCTATGTCACTTAGGGGCACCTGTGCATCAAGAAGAGTGCCCCAGACTAGGACTAGTGACACCTGGTTCTGTTCCTAACTGGCAGAGTGATTCAGAGAAGTCATTTATTTGACCCTCAGTTTCTTACTCTTTACAATGGGGATAATAAAGTTGGCTCTGCCTGTCACACTTGGTTGCTGGGAGAATCCAGGGCGAAGGCTTTGTAAATTTTATTCTCTCTTAGCGGTGGGAGGCTACTAAGGATCAGGCCCTTTGCAACTTCCTGTAGTTTTCCAACCCCTGCAGACCCGAAAGAGATGCTGGGGGTGGGGCAGGGGAGGTCGGGAGGTATTTAGATCTAAATAGTGGATCTAAAGCTCTCTTCTGTCTAGACCCTCTGCTCCAGCAAAATCTTCTGCACTGCCTCACACTGCTGCTTACCTGGTTTCCTCACTCCTGGAATGTCTTCCACATCCAGGCGCAAGCCCCGCTTCAGCACAAAACCGCCCTGCCCTGCCCTAGGTGTGCTCGCTCAGCCTTTCTCTCTAAACCCTGAGCCCTGCCTGTATTACAATCATAGATCCTGTGGTCCCTCCCTCATCCAGACACCTAAACTCCCTGGTGACAGAGCTCTGACCCACTCATCTCTGCAGCATCCTCACAGCGGAGACAATAGTGGAGGTTCAGGACACTTCCCTGCCTGGAAGGTGTTTTCGGAAGAGATTAGTGATCCACTCACAGAAGGTGCCAAGAATCACTCCGTTTGGGGAGCGCCTCAGAGAAACTGCCTGGCTTGCACATGCTGCCCCTCACCTCCTCTGTTCCGGTCTGCCTCAGAATTTCTCCCTGCACCAAGTGTCTGCCTAAAAGGTACGGTAGGGAGGCTGAAGGCCACTTGAGTTCTGCTTAGAAGAGGCAGAAAGGAACGGTAAATGGGGCCACCTAAGCCCTTCCTGACTACTCCTTTCCGCATCTGACTACAGAGAGAGCCAGCTGTTCAGCTGATTTTGGGGAAGGAAGGTGGCAGGCCTCAGTCACTGGTCAGGTTGGGAAATGTTTTGAGAATGTGGGTTTAAGCAGTTTCAAAAGTGGCAGCTGCGTTGTGGGCCAGCCCTCTTTGGGTAGCACAGCTTCCGTTTGAGTTCAGCTTCAGGTTTGGGTGGGGAGGAGTAGCAGGGAGCTACAGATCAGGAGGTTGTGGAGGAGGGGATTGGGTGGCAGCAAGTGAGAAGCCATTGGCTTAATACAGGGAAGAAGGATTGGGGGGAGGAAGTGGAGAGGTGGAAGGTGCTGGAGTTCTCTTTGGTGTCCAAGGGGACAGATGTTGAGGAGGGCCGGGATGGGGCCTAGCCCGGTCTTCACCTGAGAGGCCAAAACAGCTCAGTTAATGGCTGGAAGGGCCAATTTGGGGGAGACTGTCTTGGGGGCATGGGAAGAAAGGCAACTTTGAAGTAGGTTCACAGCCTGTGGTGGGAACAGGGTTAGAGATTAGAACAGGGTCTGGACTCAGGAGTAGAACAGGTAGGACAAAGTTGACTGCCTGTCAGGTAGAGAAAACCAGCCAAATAAGGGGTCTTTGCCTGGTTAAAAAGGGAGGCACCAAGGTGCCAGGTACTGAGGGGCTAGTTGATTCAAACTGGTCCCTGGCAGTGAGGTGAAAAACCGGAGGCCATATTCCTGGGCTAATTTTTTTTTTTAATGCAGGGGGAAGGGCCTGATCTGGGGATTCTGGGAGAACACACTACAAGCCATAGATTCCAGTTAGACAGGTGTCAGAGTCTAGGGACAGGCCTGGATGCCAGAATCTGCCCTGGGATGGGGTGAGGCAGGGTTCCTAACGGAGGGAAGACACAAGATTGTACCATTCAGAAGTTCTAAGAGTACCCCATCGGTTACAGACTGGTGTTAAACCACAGCCTAGGATGGGGTGACTGTCTCAGATGAGATGCACAGCGAGAGCTGAGGGTGGGGCTGGTCTGGCTGGGTCCAGCTGGCTCAGAACAATTAGTGCGGGAATTACGGTGTAAGGGTCAGCTGACAGTATTCCCAGTATGATGTAGAGAGGGAGAGATGTGTCAGGGTCTGAGAAGGAGTAGTGACCGGGCCATATTCGAGGAAGATGTCAGTCGCTGGTTCGCGAGTCTGTACCCCAAATCCTGGACCCCTTAAGGCCAGCCGCGGGATGTAAGCCTGGGGTGGGGAAGCGGTGGTGATCGAGGCTGGGAGGGGTGAGTGCAGGGAAAGGAGGTGTCGGTTCCTCCTAGGGCGGCCGGGCGGGGGGCTAGTCCGTGTCGGTCGTTTGCTAGGAGGGAGATGGAAAGCACCCAGTTTTGCCGCTGACCCTACCTTGCCGCGGGCGCAGCGCACCGAGCGCAGGGCGCCGAAGAAGATGGGCAGCAGCGCCATGAGCAGGAGGCTGCCATAGGCCAGCGCGATTCCCTCCGGCGTGGAAGGCGGCCGCGTCGTGTTATTGGCTGGGCTGCCAGCCTCGGCACTGCCGTTATGCGGGTCGCTGAGGGCCGAGTCCATCACCACGCTGCGCTCAGAGTCCCAACTCCAGTTCCGGCCACTGCAACACAGTCACAGAAGGAAAGACAGCAGCTGCGGGGAAAGCCACGTTCCCCTAAAGAAACAGGAAGTGACGTGCCTGTCTCGCCGGCCCGAGCGGCGCACGCGTGCGCGTTCACGTCTCCCCGCCCGCACGCCCCCTAGCGGTGGCGGAGGGCTCCCGCGGCCGGTTGCTAAGCAACCTACTGGCAGAGGTCGGGAGAGATCCACCCACCACCACAGCAGTGGACATCCATCCGGAGGGAGTCTGAGGATCCCATTCTCAGTCCCAGTCGCTTCCTCCATCCTAAGCTGTCCCACAGATCGTCATCCTCATGACTAAGAATCTGTTTAGTCATGCATATTCATCCAATATTCTATCGTTCCTTCACTCCTTAAGTATTTGAGTATCCCATTACATGCCAGGCACTGCCCTAGGCTCTGAGGACAGCGAAGAGGAGCAATGCTGGCGAAAGTCCGTTCGTGCCCTCATTAGTGTGGCGGAATGGGAGGTGTTGGGAAGACAATAAATACAATGCACAAAAATAAGGTATAAAGTCTATAGGGTGCTAGTGTGTTGTTTTATGTCACATAGCATAAGCTGATGGACAGAAGTAATTTAGAGAGACCTCTCTGGGAACCTAGTGCACTTCGGTTTATGGCTTGGGCTAAGGTAGCTCCAGCCAATTCCACAAGATGAAGTTCAGGTGGCTGGCTCTGCAGAGGAGCAGCTCTGTGGGGCTCCCAGTGTATATGTGCCCAGGAGTGAGGACAGGGTGTGGGTAGGAGTGACCTGGGCTTGGGTGCAGGCCCATGTTATCTGGGGCTCCTGTTTATGTTACTGCTGCCCTAGTTAAGAGCTGGAGAACGTGTGTTAGACGAGCTAGAGAAAGTTGCACCTTGAAGGCACTTTGCCCTGAGAAACTTTGAGCCAAGGAGTGGAAAAGAAAGCATACTTTCCAGGAACCCAGAAAGTGAGCCAACCTGGAACCAGGAAGGAGAGGTCCATTCTTTTCCTGTGTCCTTCTAGTGGACCTTCCTGAAAAGGCTCAACATATGTCAGCTGGCAAGGAGAAATATTTACAAGGCTCAGCTCCATCATCACAGAGCTGGCAAATAGTGGGTTTAGATCTGAGAGGCAATAAAATGGCACAGATGGTGTAAACTCACATGGCTTGGTCCAAGCTTAGCAGGTGTTGAGGTGGGGCTGGAGCATGGGATTCATGGTAAGGGGAGACAAAGGCAAGAAGTCAGACTATATATGTTTGAGTAATATAGGTGTTTGCTTAGTATACTCCAGGCACTGTACTAATAACTATATGTGTGTTTTCTTTGATCCCATACTACTTGTATGGGATGACTGGTCCAATTTTACAGATGAGGAAACTAAGCCTCACAGAAGCAAACTAGCCAGTCCAGGGCATGTAGTTGGCACTGGGAGAGTGGAGACTTGAACTCAGGTCTGTAAGACTCCAAAGACCACTCTTTCCAACACTCCAGCCACACAGAAGGCTAAGGAGTTTGGACCAGGGTACCTTAGTTCTGGGAGGATGGTGTACACTTTCAGGCTCTGTTTCCCAACAAACTGGACATGACCTGAGTGAGTGGGTGAAGGCAGTGTGCCTGATGAATTCATCCATCAATAATTCAGGCTGTCGGATTTGCCCAGCAGCCAGCCCTGGTGGCTCTGAGCCTCCTCATCTGAGAGCAAAGACTTGGAAATCAGAGACTCCCCTGCTTCATGCTAGGCTGAGCACTTGGTTTAGTTTGGCCTGGGGCCGATCACGCCATCTCCCTTTACACTCCAGAGTGGGAGATTGTGCATCTGAACCAGAGAATTAAGGGGTTGACCCAAGTTCAGACAGCTCTTGTCGGGGCTTGGATTTCTGGTTTAGGGTCTGCCTGTCCTGATATTCTCCAGAGATAAGGATAGGGCAGACTGAGGGTAGGCACCTGAGGCTTTATCTGATAAAGTCTCCTGTAGGAGGCAACTTTTCCAGAGAGATCTGAGCTGAGGTCAGGAATGGAGGTTGCTTAGAGCCTGGGGTAGTTAAATGACCAAATATTCGTTCTAAAGAAATATGCAGCCCTGGCTGCTGTGGCTCACTGGATGGAGTGCCAGCCTGCAAACTGAAAGGTTATGGTTCGGTTCCCAGTCAGGGCACATGCCTGGGTTGTGGGCCAGGTCCCCAGTTGGGGGCATGTGAGAGGCAACCGATCGTTGTTTCTCTGTCCTTTCCCCTTCCTCTCTTTCTAAAAATAAATAAATATATAAATACAAATTTTAAAGAAACATGCAGTTTTTCCCCCACGTCTTTTCACTTAATATTGTATTCAGTCACTGTGAATAGATTTCCAATTTCCCCGTTTTTTTCATGTGTTCACACACACACACACACACACACACACTTGGCACACACTACTGCATGCTTAAATAGCTCTTCTTAAAAAAATTTTAAAAGATTTTATCTATTTATTTTCAGAGAGAGGGGAAGGGAGGGAGAAAGAGAGGGAGAGAAACATCGATGTGCGAGAGATACATCGATAGGTTGCCTCTCACGTGCCCCCAACCGAGAACCTGGACTGCAACCCAGGCATGTGCCCTGATTGAGAATCGAACCAGCGATCTTTCAGTTCACAGGCTGGCATTCAATCCACTGATCCACACCAGCCAGGGCTACATGTTTACATAGTTCTGAAAATAAGGAGCAAAGATCATCAGTGGATAACACTATTGAGGGAAAAGTTGTTGTTAAGGAACAGGATATTCACACAGTCTCAAAGTGTTGCCCCACAGATTACTTATTAAGGATAAAAGGAAGACATTTCCTTTACAGTGGAGGGATCTGGCGGGCACTCCCTTAATGGAATGATCAGGCTTAGCCCCAGCAGACAGGATGGACAAAATGGCGAGATGCATGCAGTGTGAAGGACACGTTCCCTGGGTGATCTTGCCAAACACGTTTGACCTGCACTTACTCATGAGGAAACGTTAGAAAAATCAGCATTGCGCATCCTCTACACGACAGCTGGCCTGATTCGTAAAAAATGTCAGGGCCACGAGAGAAAAGAAAACTCCCTGAAACTGTTGTGGATGAAAGGAGATTGAAGAGAGGGGAAAACCCAGATGTATCATCCTTGATTGGATCCTGGATCACAGCACTTTTATGAAGAAAATGCTCCGACCGGCAGGAAAATTAGAATATGGGTTGTTTGGATGTGACATTGGCACGGCGGTTCTGTAGGCCCGTTTTTAATCCAGGCGTGGTCCCCAGACCAGCAGCCTCAGCACCACCTATAATAAATGCATACTTTCAGGCTCCCCCCACACCCACCAGATATCCGGGCGATCCACACGCACGTTTAGTTTGAGAAATGCCAGTGTAGAACTTCCTTATTCGCAGAAGGTGTATTCTGCCTCATGAGCCCAGGTGGCCCTGGGTTTTCACTTCTTGTGAGAGAATGGGCTTGAAAGCAGTAAAACTCTATATAAATATTTACTGTTCTTTTGGCTATTGAGGCTACAGGACTTTTAAATATACGTGGTCAATAAATATTTATATTATGTAAATGAATGAATGAATGCGTTGTTTCTTCCACTTAACCTTTTTCTCAGCCCACGACCCTGGTGAAGCCCGACTCACCCCTCAGAGCCTGAGTCAAACGTCATCTCCTCAGGGAACCTCAGGGACCCCTGCGTTTCTGGCAGGGCGGAGCCCCCACTAAATGCCACGGTGGTTTTACTAGGGTAGAGGAAACGGGCAGAAACACGACCCCCGTACCTCCTCGCATCAGGGCTGGAATTCTCGTTTGGGAAAATGTTTTTGGAGGTCAAATCAGCTGAGGTGCGTTGTGTCTTTGGCTCCACAACCTGAGAGAAATTCTCAAACAGGCCTACTAGGGGACATACCCAAGGATTTCCCTAACAGGGTTTGTTTTTTTTTTTCTTTCTTTCTTTTGGTTGTGGTTTGTTAGGGAGGAGTTAGAGCAAACCCAGATGCGTGTCCCTGGGGAACAAGTTGACAGAACATGCTGGATGTGCACTAAGGGACACCGGGTAGCAATGGGACAAGCAAAGCCAAGTGCGTTCTCAGCTGTGCACATCCTGGCTGAGCAGGAGGGCCGTGGCTTCTGCCCTTTGTCCTGGCTTAATTATTAATAGAATCCCTTGCACTCTTAAAAGAGTACCAGTTTAGCCCTGGCTGGTATAGCTCAGTGGATTGAGCGCAGGCCTTCGAACCACACAATCGTGGTTTGATTCCCGGTCAGGGCACATGCCTGGGTTGCAGGCCAGTTCCCAGCAGGGGACTCATGAGAGGCAACCATACATTGATATTTCTCTCCTTCTCTCCTTCCCTTCCCCTCTAAAAATAAATAAAATCTAAAAAAATTAAAATAAAAGAGTACCAATTTGGATGATAATGTACTATCACCATTGTAGGTCAGGTTCCCTAGAAGCAGAGCTTGAAGTGGGGGCTCTTGTTTCAGTGATTTTAGTGTTACTGGGGAGAAACAAGTTAGGCTCCCCCTCCTCAGTTCTTATCTTGCTCTCGACAGATGAATTCAGGTGAGAGACCACACGTATAGTGGAAATGAGATACTAAGTTTATTTATGAAATGCACTTGAGCACGAAGCTGCAAGCGGGCACCCAGCTAGTCTGAGTGCTCCCCTTATTGGGGTTTTAGGGGTTTTATGCTTGTAGCCAGCTTCTAGGATTCCCCTTGTCCTCTCTTCTCTGGACTGTGGGATTAACAGACAGTCTCCAAGGCTTTCTTTCCTAGATGGTAGAAGTGATACACACAGAAATTCAAAGGTTCCCCTCCTTCTGCACTGTCATGATTTCTCTTTTGCTATTCATAAATCTTACCTGGCAGTTTTCTCTGACAGGCTCAGGACTGCTGAATTCATGGGCGAGACCCGTCTCCTGCCTCTTCCTGCCCGTTTGAGGGAAGGAAGGGCTAAAGAGCTAAAAGGCTGAGTGAGGAGGGGGTCTCAGCCAGAGACTTACTTCCGCCTCACTCCAGGGGCAGTTCTGGGGGACACACTTCGGCACGCAGTTTCCCCCTTGAGGCTAGTCCTCTCGTACCCCCGGACCTGTCAGGCCACGGTCTAGGGGAGGCGCGGTGGGGTTGTGTCCCTGGCTAGCTGACTTGTTTGACCGAGAGCAATTCTCTAGAGAAGGTGACAGCCGTGAGTGGCTTTCAGCCACCACTCACAACAGTGGGGGTTCACGCCACTGTGTCTGGTAAAGGGGACCTGGGTGAGGCACTAACTTCATCACTTATGATCCCCCCCCATCCTCATCAACATGTATAGATCTTTAAAGCACAGAGCTGAACATTAAGAAAAATGTACTCCATGATTTATATAAATTAATAGTGCATATCACATGGCAACATTGCAAGGCTAGCAAGAACATTTACATATTACAGAATACATATCAAGGACATTAGAATGGTTGCCTGTACAGCAGTGGTTTTCAACCTTTTTCATCTCACGGCGCACACAAACTAATTACCAAAATTCTGCAGCACACCAAAAATATATTTTTTTCTGATCTGACAGAAACTAGGTATAACTTTCATTCACCTACATCAGATGGCTATTGTTCTGTTGGCTGGTGTCATTTTTTTATTTGACCATCTAAGAGAAAAAGAGGTCAGTGCCCCTGACTAAATAATCAGGTTGTTGCATGTTTTAAAAATTTTGTGGCAAGTCGGTTGAAAATTGCTGCTATAGAGGGATGGTGATGAGCATAGGAACTGGTAATTAAAACCACAAAATATGCAGAAAACAGTGATGACAGTCTACAAAGTAGGAATGAGAATCACGGACGCACCCTCCTGCTCCTGACATTCGAAAAAGTAGATAAAAGATCTTTGAAAATTTGAAAACGAAGTGGTCATTTCAGAGTTCCCTTTGTTCTTTGCTGGTTGGGGACAGGCTGGATGGGCAAAAGTGGGAATGTATCAGCTTTTAAATTGGAGCTCTACTCAGGGAAACAAAACATCAGGTGGTTCTTTCCCTTCCCCCCAGCAGGGGGCGTGTCATCAATTGCTATCAGGCCGCCAGTGGTGGCCAGTGTGGGCCTGTGAGTGGAGGTCTGTGGTCACAGACTCCCAAGGATGCCTGAAGCTGGACAGCAACTGGACACCAGCTAAGGCGCCCATGTTTATGACAGTTTTGGGTGGGAAAAGAGGGTCCTGGCACAACCTTGAACTGAGCTGGCAGAGGGCTACAGGAGACGTTTCTTTGGGTGGTAACCGTCAGCCCTGTGAACAGATTTCTTGTTCCTGTGTTATTTTCAGTTCCTGAACCTATGTCGTAGTTGTAATGACAAACATTTAAATAGCTATTTTTGATGTCATCCTCTGAGTTTTCTTCTTATTTCTGCTACCCTCTGGGTATTTGAGGCAGAAATTTGCCATTGAATAAAAGATTCCTTTTTTCCCCCCACCACACTACATCTTTGGAGATTTGCCTGGTAGGTGGCGAGGGTCAGGACACCCTGCCCACCCCCACTGCTTGGATTCAGTCACATCAGAAACCCCGAGGCCCCTGTGTTCATGAGCCTCCTCGGCTCAGTGTGGTCAGGGTGTCCAGCTCTACTGTCTCAAGGCCTCTGCGTGGGCGAGGTTTGCGTTGCAAAGGCTGGGGTCAGTGAGGATTTCTGGAATCTCGGGGCAGTCCATCGGATGTTGAAATGATGCAATGTTAGAGTCGTAGAATGTCAGCACCACAATGTACTCAAGGGTGAAAAACATTACTGTCTTGTCATCGGTATTTTTTATAGGAAGAGAACCGTGTGTGTGTGTGTGTGTGTGTGTGTGTGTGTGTGTGTGTGGTATTTCAACAGTCTGCCTCAGGGGAACGTGATAGCTTAAGAACTCCGGATGGCAGGTGCCAAAGAAACAGAAGGGGCCAAACTGCTTTGCATTAGACACGAACTTGAATTTGTGGGAGGGGGCAATGAGACAGACTAAAGTGAGGGAGGATAGAGGAAGGAGAGGAGCCAGTGGGAGGGTGTGAGGCTGGGACACCAGAGGGAGAGAGGGGTGAGGGGGCCAGGTGCCCTGTTCGTGAGGCTCTGACGGGAGCTCGTCTGCTTTCCCGCATCTCTGTGATTCTCCGTGGCGGCAGAGTGCCCTGGATGGGTGGGGCTGTGCGTAGGTCGGACGCCGGTTGGTGGGAGGAGTTATAAACTGAAGAGCGAGGATTATGGAATCAGAGGATGCCATGAGCACTCTCTGGCTGCTGAGTGGAACACGGAATGGCCAAGGCGAGAGTAAAAATGACTAAATAGAGCAGAGAAGGGATGGTGGTGGCCTCCGCTAAAGTGGGCCCAGTGGGAGTGGGGAGAAGTACATGCGATTAGTATCTATTCAGGAAATTTCTGATGTAGGATTTTATTTTAGAAAATAGAAGCAACAGGACTCCCTGATGGGGAGAGGAGGACATGAGTCCCCGGTTTCTGAATTGAGCTACTGGATGGTGGAAGTGCCATTAACTAAGGTGGGGAAGACTGGTGGGAGCCAGGCATCCTTCTCTCTTTCAACCTGGCGTTGTGTTCTTCCAGAGGCCGCTGTTCCCCTGCTCTGAGGAGGATGGCCTTCTTCTGCCAGCAGAGGGCAGCCTAGGCCAGTCAACAGACAGACCTGGTGGTTTGTCTAAGACGGGTTTAGGGACACTGACAATGAGAAGGCTGCTGCAGGCAGCCTTATGGAAAAGCCCTGGGGCTCACATCCAGCCTTTGACTTAGAGGCGATCAAGACACAGAAATGTGGGGCTGTCTACGTCCAAGGCTGCTGGCCAATCCAGGCCCCAGCCTCTCTCCTGGGCCATTGCAACAGCTCCCTAATTCAGCTCCTGAAGGCGGTTCCACCTCACACGTCTTTGCTTGAAGCCCTTCCATGGCTCCAAGTTGCCATCAAGATAATTTTGTGATCTTCGAGGCCCTGTACATGTTGCGCCTGCCTAGATACCCAGCATAGCCACTACCACTCACCTCTTTTACACCAAGCTCTTTTTTGCCTTTTGCATAGGCTGTTCCTCCCTGATGGGTCTTCTCTCTCCCTGTTTATTTGCTTGTTTGTTGTTGTTCAGTTAGCTCCTTCTCATGGGCCTCCGCTTAAATATTCCTCTAAGTGGTTAGGGAATAACCACTTTTTCTATTCTTTATCTTAGTTACTAAAAAAAAAATCCTCATAGCACATAACACTTCTAGGTGTAATATGCTGTAAACCAAGATACTTTGATACATCATTTGTGTTCTCTCTCTCTCTATGTTCTCTTTCCCTTTCTGTAACTGTTGCCTAGGGGAGGTTTGGTCATAGGGTTCAAAGCAACGGCTGCCTCCATTTCCTTTCTGGCTTCCGTTTTCAATAAGTCTCAATAGGGCAGATACTGCACGCTGCCAGTTTCATGGGCCCAATGCTGCTCACAGATGTGGTTTTACAACAGTTTTCACCCAGTTGCTAAAGGAAAAGGAAAAAAGCGATTTCAAAATACAACATTGGCTCTTAGTGTTCTTCTGAATTTTTAGAGGATCTGGCCATCTGAGTGCTGCATTGTCATGTGATGAGCGCTGATATTTATTGAGTAGCCGCTAATGTCAGGCGCTGCTCAGAGTGCTTTCTCATGTGAAGGCATACAGGTAGACCCAAGTGGCATTCCTTTTCATCGTTAAGGAAACGGGCACAGAGTGGTTAAGTGACTGGCCCAAGAACTCACAGGCAGTAAAGAGCAGCACCAGCATTTGAACCCAGGCAGCACAGGTCTACAGTGTGGGCTTCTAACCATTAGGCAACACTGTCGGATAGCATTTTGGTGAGCTGGGCTGTGTTGTCGTCTCCAGGTGGGTCACGAGCTCTGAGAAAGGAACTCTTGGAGATTTAGAAGGGAAGGAATATTGGAGGAATCTGGGGGTGGGGGGTCCTCCTGTCCCTTTCTTGGCAGTGCCCCAAGGGGTGGCCCTACTCTGTGGGGATGGATGGATGGTGTCCTTAGGGAGGCTGGCCCCGGGCTCAGTGATCCTAACTTCCAGCAAGAGTCCCAAGCCCCCGCTGTTGGCATGGAAGTGGGGGCTACTGGACCTCAGGGGCTGTTAAGGGCTTGGGTACTGTGGTTCCAGGCCTCCCACGGTCCAGCACCAGGGAAAGCCCCTGGTTTCCTTCCTGATCCCCTGATGGGAAGTAGCTTCCAGTGAGGATGGAGACTGAGTTTCCCTCCCGTCCTGAAGGATGGGGCGGACAGGAGCAGAATTTAATTTGTCTTTTGGGGAATGTTTTTTGTACACTTGCGTTGGGGCGGGTCAGCTGAGATTTACATTCGATGCAATGCATTTGTAATTATTTTTATTATTTCTGTTTTTTTCATTTTCTTTTTTTAGGTTTTTCTCCCCTGTTAGAACTTGAACCCCTTGAGGGCGGAACGATGTACATTGTTCCCCAATGTTCATGCTGTACAGGTACTGTCTAGAGAACACCAGGCACATAGTAGGTGCTCAATAATCACCATGGTGATTACCACCCACATTCATGGAGCCCTTAATCCCTTGCACGGCACTTAACATTTACATGCACTAACCAGCTCATCTGACCCTCACACCCCCTATCTATGGGCAGGCATCTCTTCTCCCCCATTATACACCTGAGGAATCTGAGGTACAGAGAGGCTAAATAAGCCCAAAGCCACACCATTTGGGTTGCATATAATATTTATTTACTGATTTAAAGATTTTATTTATTTATTTTTGGGAGGGGAAGGGAAGGAGAAAGAGAGGGAGAGAAACATCAATGTGACATTGCCTCTTGTGCACCCCCTCCTGGGGACCTGGCCTGCAACCCAGGCATGTGCCCTGACCGGGAATTGAACTGACTAACCTTTGGTTCACAGGCCAGAGCTCAATAAATATTTGTTGAATGACTGGATGAATGAATGGTTTCCTGGCACGTATTGTGTTTTCCTGCCACCAGGCCGCTGCCCCTCATCTGTCAGAGTGGTATGCCGCAGCGTAAAATTGCATGGGACAGACCCGAGCAGGAGGCTGTCTCAGAGCCTTCATGAGTCCCTGAGGCCCACAGGACAATGTCCTCATCCCTGGGACTGGTGATCAATCCTTTTCAATCATCTCTGGCACTTCCTTCTATCCTGCCTTTTCCAGCGTTACACCCTGTGCTTCAGTGCGCTATCTACTCATAAGTTTCTAGATTCTTCTCAGCCTGCCCATCTTTGCTGAGGCTCTTCCTTGTGTAAGAACCATCCTTCCAATCCTGAGGTTCCGTTATTCTAAAAGGAGACACCAGAAAGGTGGGCTGGTTCTTTAAACCACAGCTGTCTTCTGTTTAATACACTAAAATGCAAGGCTGTATGTGGTCGCCAGCAGCGATGGTGGTGCCTGTGGTGGAGTGCTCTCATCCTTGTCTCTCATGGTGGGGATACTGAGTCCCAGAGAGGAGAAGGGACTTGGTAAAAGCAGAACTCTTGATCAGACTCAGCGGAGCCAGAGTCCAGGCCGCTGGCCTCCCAGCCCAGAACCCCAACCACAGCGGGCAGCTGCTGTCTTGGACAATACAGAGACATGGCCAGACTGCCCAGAGGGGCCCCTCAGTCCTGAACTAATAGTACTTGAAATCCCACCACTGGAGAGCGTTTCTTTTGGGGGTAAAGGGTGTTGAAGGCTTTTCGGTCTTCAGGGAGCCCCGGTCGATGGTGAAAACCCCCGGGACAAGTCCCATGCTCCACTCATGTCAGCGGGTTCCCAGGAGGATGAACTGGCTGACAGGCAGCCAAGGGTGAGATGCCGTGGGAAGGAGATCCTGGCGGAGGGCTGGAGGAATGTGGGAAGCACCAAGGCAGGCAGAAGAATGGGGGCGGGGTGTCAGCCCTGGAAAGAGTGGAGCAGCTGTGAGAGCCTTGGGCTGGGGACTTAGGAAGTTTGGCTTCACCACGGACCGGCTGCATGGTGCCGGGCAAGTCTCTTTCCTGCTCAGAGCTCTGATCTGGGTCAGTGCTATGGAACAGACTTATGTCTGGGTTTATCTTGAGGCTCTCGGTGTCAGGAAGTTGGCACTCCCCCACCCAGCAGTGGTTGCCTGGACAACCGTCTCAGTGGAGCTAGTGACCAGGGCGATTGTTGCCATGACTACAATGACAAGGTACAGGCCCCAAGTGATTGGCTATCAGTTCTGCATTGAGACAGGTTCCTCCTGGTCACCTCCTTCCATCACCCACTAAAGTTCAGTGTTTGCGAGGCCAGATAAATTGACACCCAAGGGAAGTGTCAGGTGTCAAGGACAAGCGTTTTCTTATACGGACAGGCATGGTGACCTTGGGCGAGTCTCTGCTCTTCTCTAGGTCTTAGACTCCTCCTCTGGGAAATGAAGAGGCTGCACAAGGCCCTTTCACCTCTAAATTTCTACCAATTTGCCTTTAAACAAGAAGCGAAGTTTAAGCCAAGGGGTTGCTTCCGAGAGTGATTGATGTGAAATGCTAACAGCTGTAATGCCTGCCATTCACTGACCTGTCTAGGGGCCCTGCTCTGGCAGGTGTTAATTTTTTAATTCCTGTAAGGGAGGAGGTCTGGGTGGCCCCAGAGGGAGGGGCGGCAGTGGCCATTGTGCTTGGAGGGTGCTTGGAGGAAACTTGGAACAGGGCTTATTAACAACTAGTTAGAGTGTATCTAAACATTTTGCCAACTCGCAGGCTATCCCTTTGCAGAACGCCGGCCTCGTCCGTCTGTACTGTGGTGGAACCACAGGCACTGTGAGTAGTGAGGGGAGATTTTCTGAGCACAGGGACCCCACTGATATCACAGAGATCCAGCCACTGGAGAAGCAGATAGACGGCTGTCAAGCCCGGCCCTGGCCGGGATCTCCAAGAGAAGGATCAATCCTTCTTCCTGGCCACTGTACACAGTCCACTGCGCACAGTCCCTAGAGAGTCAGATTTGCCAGCGTCTCAGTTTCAGGATGGCTGACGCCCAGACGAGTGGGCAGGGCACAGCAGGAGCTGGGCAGGGCACAGCAGGAGCTGGCAGAGCGGGGGAACCCAAGGAGGAAACAGGAAGCTTGGGGATGCCTGCTCCTCTCCTCCCAGGAGACCCGGCCCTGGACGGTTGCCAGACCCTCAGCCTCCCAGATCGACTCCTCTCCCCCCACCTCCAGGCCCAGCACCCCTCCCCGCTCCTCCCCCCACCCCTTGCTTTTCTCAGCAGTACTTTGCAAACAGCTTCTCCGGATGGACGCGGCTGCTGCCTCCTCCCTGCACACTTTCCATTCCCAGCCCTGAGCCTCAGCCAGGGCTCCTCAGGAAAATTGGCTGAAAGAGACATTTTCCATGCTCTTGACTCCTCTGCTGGGTGGCTGTCCCTGCCTCCACTCCTGCCAGTCTCTTCTGCAGCGGGTCACCCAGTCCCAGGAAGAAAAATATTTGGTCAACCGGTTGCAGCTTACTCACCATTTAATTTTATATGTAATTTTATCTCCCTGGGCCTCAAGTTTGCTCTTTTTTTCTTTTTTAATATCCACCCAGGGACAGACAGGTTTCCATTGGTTTTTAGAAAGAAGAAGGGAGAGAGAGAAAGAGACACAGAGAGAGAGAAACATCAGCTGGTTGTCTCCTGTGCACCCCTGACCTGAACTCACGACCAGGGCATATGCCCTGACCAGGAATCAAACTGGCAACCTTTCGGTGTACGGAGTGATGCTTCAACCAGCAGCCGAGCCACCTGGCCAGGGGGGGCCTCAGTTTCTTAATCTGTGAAGTGAGCTAGCTGCCCTGGGAAGCAGGCTGCAGAGTCCGCCATTTTTTATGTAATTCTTAGCTCTGTTCATTACTGTGTGACCTTGGATATGACACTTAACAACTGACAGCCTCAGTTTCCCTCATGTGTGAGATGATGTTGTCTCTTGCTGCTGTGAGGGTCAACGAAGTAATCTGAGAAAAGGGCTTAACTCAGCGCTCTGCACATGGCAAGGGCTCAGCGAGTACCTATTTTTAACACATGAATGTGTTACTAGTGTCTGCTCGGGGCCAGACGCTGTGCTAAGTTCTTTACACACCGCCTTTCTAATCCATCCAACACCTGCGCAAAATGTTCGTCTTCTGCTTTGTAAAGCCAATGGTCCAAAGACCCTTGGAGAGGCTACGTGACTTGCCCTTGGTCACACAGATGTCAAATGGCAGAGGCAGAGGGTTCTGACTTAGGTTTGGCTGATTCCAGACTTCCCGTTCCAACGAATGCTCTGGTAACTGGAAGAAAAAAAAACAACAACACCCGTCTACTCCAGGCAGATAATGAAGAGTGGAATAGCCTTGGCTAAGAATTTAATTGAGACCTTAGAAACTGTAATTTCAATGCTATGCTGGGCCTTGGGGCAGCTAAGGGGCACAGTCATTGAGAGGAACGTTGCTCAACTTTGTTGTAATTAGGGAAATGCAAAGCAAGCAATGAGACACTTTCTTCCCTAGCCTTTCCCTCGTCCCGTTTCCAAGAGAATATCCAATGAGAAAAGACTGGTCTTTGGTTTCCTGAGCCCAGTTCCTTCCTGCAGGGGTGTGTGTGTGTGTGTGTGTGTGTGTGTCTGTGTGTATGTGTGTGTGTCTGTGTCCCCACACTGACCAGCAATTCTCAGACTAACTACCTGGAGATAGCCCCAGACTCCACAGGTAAAGGGCTCAGTCCCACGAGATGGCCCTTCAGTTTAGACGCCAACGGCAAGCCGAGGTTGTTACCTGTGCTTCTGACTGATTAGCTACGAACAGGGGGTTCCAACGGCCCCCTCCCACTCAGGGGGCCAATTGCAGGCCCAGGTTGTTACCTGTACTTCTGGCCAGCCTGGCTATTAATTAGGGTTCTCACGGCCCTCTCTCTGGGTTCAGTTAATTTGCTAGAACAGCTCACAGAACTCAGGAAAACCTGTTACTGGCTAAATTGTCGATGCAGACAGCGAGGTGCCCAGCAAAGGAGCCTCTGTCCTTGAAAAGCTTGGGGCCCTGCACGGTGGCTAATGGGAGTGTCTGACCCCCCAGCCTGGAAGCTCTCTGAACCCCTCCTTTTCGGTCTTTTGTGGAGGCCTCATTACACAGGCGTGGTCCATGAACTCACTGGCCATTGGTGACTGATGCACTTCTAAGACTCTCCCCGCCCTGAAGTTCATGGTTGGTTCCTCTGGCCACCAGAACCCCTCCTCAGGTGCTTCCCCAAAATCATGTTCACTAATATAAATCCAGGTGCAGTGGGAAATGGCTTGTTATGAATAACAAGGCACCCACTTCACCTCTATGGCTCTGAAGTGATTTTAGGAATTGAGGACAAGAGACCACATGTTCTATTAAAAGATGCTCCCATTGCCTTATCACTTAGGAAACTTCATGGAGTGAGCCAGGAACTATGTGGAGAAGGACCAAATATAGCTGAGAAATATATTTTGGTCATCTGAATGACTATATATATATATATATAATATTATATATATAATAAATTGTAATATTGCAGTTAGTAATACCTAATGTAGGTTGTGGTGTAGGGAATAGGTCACTATTGGTGTGAATGTAAACAAAAACAGTCCTTTAGCCCTGACTGGTGTGGTTCTGTGGATTGGGCAGCAGCCTACGAACCAAAGGGTCACCATCTTGATTCCCAGTCAGGACACATGCTTGGGTTGCAGGCCAGGTTCCCAGTAGGGGGCGCATGAGAGACAACTACGCATTGATGTTTCTCTCCCTCTCTTTCTCCCCTGACCTCTGTCTAAAAATAGAAAAAATAAAATCTTTCTTTAAAAAACAGTCGTTTTGGAGGGCAATTTTGCAGTATTTGTCAAAATGTAACATGCACATGCCCTTTGACCTAGTAATTTTCAAATTGGTCATTTCCCCTATATGTGCAAGAATACTCAGTGCCACACCGTGAGGGCAAACCATTTGCAGTTGCCTAAATGTCCTTCGTGGGTGAAATAATGTAGATCCACACTGAGGAATATTTTGCAGCAATGAAAAAGAGCAAGAAAAAGAAAAACATGGACAGACGGAAAGGAGAAATAGACACATGATAATTATAACTGGAGATTTCAACATTCTTTTCTCAGCAACTGATCAAACAAGGAAGCATAAAACCACTTGGTATATGGAAGACCTGAACAGCATACCAACCACCTTGACCTAACTGACATTTTTAGGACACGGTAACCGATAATGGCCGAGTGTATATTAGCTTCAATTACACACAGAACATGGAGCATAATGCACACTGTGTAGAACTATAAAACAGGTCTCACATTTGCTGTAAAATTAAGTTAGAAATCAATGACAACAACCAAAAAAGACAAATAGAACCCCCAACCCCAAATATCTGACAACTGAGCAGTATATGTCCGAGTAATCTGTGGAAAGAAGAAATCACAGGGGGAACCAGGAGGTATTTTACATTGAATGAGAGTGAAACGACAACACACCACAATTAGTGGGATGCATCTAGAGCAGTGCCTAGAGGGAAATTTATAGCCTTATAGAAATTATATAGCTTTTTCTGATATCGCTTTAAATGTGTGTATTGAAAAAGAAGAAAGTTCTCATATGATTTAAAAAAAAACAACAAAATCATGAGGTAAATTTGTATGCACTGGCCTGGATAGAGAGAGTAAGTTGAGTGAAAAAAAAGCAAATTATGTCTAATATTTATGGTATCTTAGCAGACATATAATGCTTGCTGCCCCTCAATGTCCATTCTATCTTTCCTTGAAAGATAGAATTTTGTCTTTTGTGGAGACAAAAGATAGAATCTTTCCTGATTTTGAGTTGACACATGGCCGTTCAGAATAAAGTATTCTAGACCCCTTTGCAATTAAGTGTGGCAACGTGACTAATGAGTTGTAAGCTGTGGTACTGTGAGCATCTTCTGAGAGTCTGTGCTTTAGTTGGGCTCCTTACCACCCCCTGCTGGCCGGCATGTGGATGTGCCGGCTGCCCCCTAAGGAGGGTATTAGATGGAGGACGTTGGACTGAAAAGGTAGAAGGAGCCGTGGTCCCTGCATGGTGGAATGCCATGCCAGCCTTGGCCTGCTTGCTTCTGAGTCTCTTTTCCATGCGAGAGAAATATACTTCTGTCTTGTTTCAATCACTGCTATTTTGAGTTTTTTCTTTTGCAACTAAACTCAATCCCAATGCATATAACTATGATCCCATTTACGTGGGAAAATAAACCCCACCAGAAAATAAGCCTATAGACCCATATGTCAGATAGACGATTTTGACTTTGGTACAGAAATCCCCAAGATAAGTTGCTCAGCATTGAAAACATATCACCTTGCAAAACAATAAGCTCAGAGGTGGGGCAGCCTCAGGGAGGGTTAATTCAGCGGCGTGACTTCATCATCAGTGACACAGGCACTTTTCGTCTCCTACTTTGCTATCTGACCATTGTAATTTCCGTTGTAATTTCAAGATGTTGGCTACAGTTCCAGGCATCAAATCCATACATTTCGATGCGCAGTAGAAGCAAAGGGACTGTCCCTTCCTGCCACCGCTCTTTTTCGTTGGTGTCTCAGTAGTTTTGTGAGAGCGAAGAAACTTTTTCTCGAACTCCCCAGCGAGCTTCCCTCCCACCTCACTGACCACAGCTGGGTGGTAGGTCCACCTTTAAGCCAATCTCTGGCTCAGAGCAATCAGGTTTATTCCTGACCCATGAAAAAGAGAACAACAGCGAGACTGCAGCTCTGACAGCATGAAAGAAAAGAGAAATAAATAGCCAACTGTCTGCTACAGGGTATACGTAAGTGTGCAAAACCCTCTGGAAGGATGCACCCTAAAATGCTAACGGCAGGCAACTCCAGGGCGAGGAGTCGGACTCAGGGGAGAACGGGAGGAGTTGGGAGGCAAATACCTGAGCTGCCTCCCCAACGACCCTTCCCCACTCATCCATTGCTCTCAAAAGCCATCTTGTTAGGGCAACAAGGGATGAATCCTAATTGACCCAAGCCAGGTGTGGCAATCCCATTCATATTTGCCAGATAATTGCTTTTCTGCCTCTCTTGCAGCTAGAGGTGGCTGTGGAACTCAGCTTGGCCAGTGAGTTATGAAGGAATACTTCTGGGAGGACCATTTCCACATTGATAAAAAGAAAACTTCTTTTTTGACCTTTCCCCTTTCCTTCTTTTTTTTAAAAAACCATTTTATTTATTTTAGTTTTAGAGAAAGGGGAAGGGAGGGAGAAAGAGAGGGAGAGAATCATTGATTTGAGAGAGAAACATCAGTTGGTTGCCTCTCATACACAACCCGAGTGGGGACCGAAGCAGCAACCCAGGCATGTGCCCTCAGTAGGAATCGAACAGGCAACGTTTCGCTTTGCAGAATGATGCCCAACCATCTGAGCCACACAGGCCAGGCTCCCCTTCCATTTTTACTCGGGATGGTGGTGTGAGGATGCGATATATGGGATTGTTGCAGACATATGCAACCCTGGGGGAGAAGCCTAGAGAATGGTGCAGATGTACACTCTGTATCCTGGCATTTCAAGGCTGACGAATCGACCATAAAATTGCTGACCTCTGGGCCCTTGTTAGACTATATCCTTATAAGGATTTCTATCGTGTGTAGCTGAGAGCAGCTTAACAGACAAATGCATCTTTACTTCATACCATATATTTTCCATTGTTTTTGACATATTCTTATAAATAAAATGTGTTATTTCTGTGATTCAATATTCAATAAAAAATATACCACCGGGCACAGACACCTTGGGTATCCCAATAGGTCTGAAAAGGGGCTCTTGGAAAGGGGATCCGGAGGAGGTGGACGAAAGGAACAAGCTGTGCTGTATAATTAAGTACTGACTTCATGGGGTGGCCTCGCAGACTTAGGGGGCGCTGACCGAGAATACATTTCTCTATTACTATCTGGGTTTTGATCAGAGGTTACAAACTGTCAGCCTCTGGTCAGAATTTGGCTGGGGGAAATATTTTGTTTCTCCTGTTCAGGGTTTTTAAAAATTGGAATTAGCAATAATGATTTAAGGATTGGGACACTTCACGTAAATATCTGGCTTGCAGCCTTTTTTTTTTTTTAAAGAAAAGAAAAAACAAACTATCTGGCAATGCTGGGTTNTTTGACATATTCTTATAAATAAAATGTGTTATTTCTGTGATTCAATATTCAATAAAAAATATACCACCGGGCACAGACACCTTGGGTATCCCAATAGGTCTGAAAAGGGGCTCTTGGAAAGGGGATCCGGAGGAGGTGGACGAAAGGAACAAGCTGTGCTGTATAATTAAGTACTGACTTCATGGGGTGGCCTCGCAGACTTAGGGGGCGCTGACCGAGAATACATTTCTCTATTACTATCTGGGTTTTGATCAGAGGTTACAAACTGTCAGCCTCTGGTCAGAATTTGGCTGGGGGAAATATTTTGTTTCTCCCGTTCAGGGTTTTTAAAAATTGGAATTAGCAATAATGATTTAAGGATTGGGACACTTCACGTAAATATCTGGCTTGCAGCCTTTTTTTTTTAAAGGAAAAAAAAACCAAACTATCTGGCAACGCTGGGTTCATGTCCTAACAGCCGAAATAGGCAGCTTGGTTCCGTTGCGGCCCAAATGGGCAGGACAGGTGCTTCCAATCTGCCACCGACCTGATGTTCCCTGATGCCCTTCGCCCAGTCTACCTCACCGGTTTCTATCACCTGATACTGTGGGCATCTGGGTGAGTGTCCCTGGTGTAGGTTTTAGAATCAATGCGTGGGTGCATTTGTGTGTAACATTCAGCAGTTACATTCCAGACGACTGGCCATGTGTAAAGGCCACTGACCTCATCCACACAGGCGGGCAAACCTTGAAGAGAACTGGGTCTGGAGTGTCACACTCACGCTGGACGGTCGTGTATGACTAGAAGAGCTATGAGCACCCTTGGCTGCCCTGCTGGGTCACTTGGAGTCTAACTCCAGCTTCAATACTCCGGACTTGTGAGGATGTCCTGCTGGCTGAGGGAGATACCTCGGAGGCAAGGCTTACTCCTGTAGGTAGGGAGTAGGGTTTTCCGAAGGGCAGGTGGAGGTTTGCCCACTGGAGGTTGGAAGAAGCCAGGGCCCTTGCAGAGAAGTGTGGGCTTGAGGAAGAAAAGTCAGGTCAGACTCTGGGGGTAGCCTCCCAGAGCTCCTGCCCCCCACCAGGGGGCCACCCTCTAACTTAGGGCCCTTTCCATTCGCTAGAACAAGATGGTGTGTGTGTGTGTGTTTGTGTGGAGAGAAGACCCAGCCAAGACCCCAGCCCCCCTTCACTCTGCCCTACTATGGTAGGCAGGAGAGCAGCCCCTCAAAGGAGCCCCTCAAAGGTCCATGTCCTAATCCCTGGAACCTGAGAAAATGTTCTGTTACAATGGGCAAAGGGAGATTAATTCGTAAATGGAATTAATGTTGCTAATACCTGACTTAACTTTTTAAAAAAGACTTTATTTATAGAGAGAGAGGAGAAGGGATGGAGAAAGAGAGGGGGAGAAACATCAATGTGCAGTTGCCTCTCATGCACCCCCTCCTGGGGACCTGGCCTGCAACCCAGGCATGTACCTTGACTAGGAATCGAACTGGCAGCCCTTTAGCTCACAGACCAGCACTCAATCCACTGAGCCACACCAGCCAGGGCGCTAACACCTGACTTTGAAATAGGGAGGGTATCTTGGGTTAACTGAGTGGGCTCAGTGGAATCACAAGGGTGGAAGAAGGAGGCAGGAGAGGGGAAAACCAGAGAGGTGGCGGCATGAGACGGACTCGGCCTGACGTTCTTGGCTTTGAAGAGGCAGGAAGGGGTCATGAGCCAAGGACAGTCAGTGGCCTCCAGAAGCTGGGAAAGGCAAGGAAATCGAGACTTCTCTAGGGCCTCCAGAAAGAAATGCAATCTTGCCGAGACTCTGATGTTAGCCTGGTGAGACCCATGCTGGACTCCCACAGAGCTGTAAAGTGACAAATTCATGCTGTTTTAAGCCACTAGGTCGACGGTAATTTGCTACAGCAGGCCACCTGGAGGAGCGTGTGTTGGTGATATTCCAGCTTATTGCCAGTACCAACCTCCAGACCTGTGAGTGCGGACACCAGACTTGTGAGATAATTCTAGGCACCCCGGTCTCTGAGTTTCCCAGCTGAGGCCCCAGAGAGACACTGTACCCATCTTGCTCTGCCGAAATTCCTGACTCACAAAATATAGAAGTACAATAAAATAATTGTTTTTCTGCCCCTGAGCTTTGGGGTGGTTTGTTTGGCACCAGAGTACCTGGAACAGCCATCTCTTCAAGCCTTGAACTTGAACCAGATGGAACTGGGGAAGACTGCACACACTGCTGAACCCAGAAGTCCCACCCCATCATTAGTATTATTTTTAACCGAACCCTGAACCCAACAGAAGGGAACACTGCTGAAATTGAAACTGAACTTGTGCATTTTTTCAAGCTGTTGAACTAGAGTATTCAAATATCCTCGGGACGGAGATCACCACGTAGAGAAACCTCCCTTCGCTCCTTCACTCGGTGTATTTTGAGACTGGAGAACAGGGAGAGTCTTAATCCTTATAAACAGCCAGCTATGACCCTCTCTACCCTCCTCACCTTCCTTTACTGAATGAAGGACAGAGCTGTCCTGTGAGACCTGAATGTCCCATCATCCAAGGATGGGGTGTCCCAGCCCGAACCTGACTCCTTGGGGGGTTCCTGAGTGGAAGCTTCGTGTCCTTGGCTGAGAAATTGGAACTTCCCGTCAAGGCCCGTGATCCTCGGTGTTCGAGCGCCTGGCTGGGGTGTGTCGGGACCCAGGTGTCCTTCATCTCATCTGGATCCCGCCGGCAGTTTGTGGCACTCCCCCACAGCCGGGAGGGGTGGGGACTGTGAGGACACTTGGGGCCCCTGGAAGACGTTCATTTTTCCAGAGCTTTATCATTTTTTCCATAACATGACTCTCCCTTCAAGGTGGAAAGTCCCAGCTGAGGTTACTCTGAAAGTGCTTTTGTTCTCCACCCTGCCCCCAGCGCAGGCGGCCGGCGGCTGGGCAAAGGACGCCTTCCTCTTTGAACCAGTGAGACGGAGAGGAGCCCTTAGTACCTCGGGATTAGGTTTCTCTGTTTCGAATCCTGGCCTCGCTACTCCCTAACTGTGCCGTCCCGGCAGGGTACTGAACCTCTGTGCTCTTTCTCCATCGGAAAACTGGCATGGTGATAACATGGACCAGTTCTGAGGATTTAATATCTGAAAAGTGCTTAGCACAGCAACGGATGCATTGATGTTAACTCTTTGCTGTTATTATTACATGACCGTGGGCAATTCATCTCCTTTCTCTGGGCCTGTTTCCCCAATTGTACAATGAAGATAATAGTTTCTACGTGACCTGAGAGTAAACACTGACCACCCTTTCCTGCCGTGTGTGTGGTCTTTGGACAAATTTTGTGGGTTCTCTTGGCCTCCACCTGCTCACCTGTTAAAAAGGTACCTGTTAAGTCATTGGTCATGGCGACGACAAAATGAGAATGTGTACCAAGCAGGTGGCAGGGGCCCCAGCACACGGAAAGAGCTAAAACAAAGTTAGCTTTTTCTTTTTCCAGTTTGTTTTTATGGATGAGAAAGAACTTTCTAAACTATAATTGGCTGTGTCCCTGGGAGGAATATTGTGGTTTTCTCACATGCTTTCCCAGCCACGCCTTATTCACAGACTCACAGAACCAGAGAGGTCGGGAGTGGCAGGGCCTTGTACAGACCGGTGAATTGATCCACTCAGCAACTATTTACTGATCACCTGTGACGAGCCAGGCGCTGCTGTGGGGGCTTGGGACAGGGCAGCTGGAGCGCCCTGCCCTCAGGGAGCTTCCCTTCCCGGGGGGAGGCAGACATGGACCACGAGTACAGGCATAGATGACAGAAGCTCAGATTCAACCCCTTTCTGTTGCAGATGGGGAAACTGAGGCCCAAGAGGGAAGGACATTTTCCTAAAGTCCCCCAGTGTCAGGGCCAAAGGCTTCATTGTAGCCTCAGAACATTCGACCCCTAGCAAACCCTGGTTTCCCCCAAGGTCTGATGTGTGATAGCAGGAGCCAATACTTAGGGAGTCTTCCTAGATGCAGGAGCTGTTTTAAATACTTTACACACTGCGAGTCATTTAATCCTCACAGCAGCCCTGAGGGAGGGAGCTGCTCATGAATCCTATTTTATACATGGGGAAACTAAGGCACACAGCGGTGGAGGGGAGCAAGGCGTGAACGCGGACGCCCTGGACCTCAGCCATGGTGCAGTCCTGCTGTGCTGGCTGCATCCCCTTCCCTCCCTACCCTGATCTGCACGGTTTCTTTCTCCCCTCCCTTCTCTTCCCCTGCCCCACAATCCTGGTCACAAGGATTCTTTCACACTCCCAGGAACCTCAGAGCAGTCCTCTGCCTCTCCGGCCCTCAGTTTCCCCACCTGCAAATTGAATGGATGGGACTGGATTGTCTTCAGGGCCCTCCACGACCACCCTGATTTTAGCCCCTTTTAAGGTTGCAAGTATTTTATTTATTTACTTTCTTTCCAGTCTGCTTCCCCTTCCCTCGTCCAGACTGTGAGCTCCAGGGGCAGCATGCTGCTCTGTCTATTCACTGCTTTATCCCCAGAGCCAGAACAGCGCCCTGCACTTAGTAGGCTCTTGATAAATATTTGTGGATGGAGAAAGAAATGACACGGTAGCCCTCAGTTTTCTCAGAAACAGCTCTTGTGCTCTCTCCCTGGCCCCTCTTCCTTTCTCAGCCTGGGGGGCCCCCTCCCTCCCTCCCTCCCTCCTTCCCTCCCTCCCTCCCTCTCACCTCCCAGGGCCGACTCAGGCCCTCCATCCGGCCTGCATTTTTCCGGGTTTGATATCATTTTTTCCACTCTCCCGGCTGCTGCAGGCTGCCTCTGCCAACTTTCCACAACTGTAGCCCTTCCCCCACGACCACAGGCCATGGACAGCTTGGGGGGGGGACCCTCCCCCTCTTCCCTTCCCCAGGCTAGAGTTGGGATGGGGAGACAAGTGCCATCCGTGCCTGGCTGGCAAGATTTGGGGGCTCACAGCTGGAGGCTGTGACTTGCCTGCCTGTGCTTTACTCTTCCTGGTGGCAGGGAGAGGGCCACGTGGAAGGCTCTGGCATCTGGAAGGGTGGCTGTTTGGGGGCAATGTGTCAGGCATCAGGGACATGACAGTCCAAACCGCTTGTATCTTGTTCTCCTCTCAAGTGAGTGACACCCTTTCACCTCAGGCTGGAAACTCCTGACCTGACCCCAGGGCCTCATCCCCAGCCAGCCTGGATGCCTTCCTGCCTCCTACTTCCTGCAAGGACAGACCAGGGGGTGGGCCCCCGGGATCTCGTCTTCATCCTCATTGGCTGGGTGGCTCTGGGGTGTCCACTTCCCCTCTCTGGACTTCAGTTTCTACATTCAGAAAAGTGAATGAGTCAGAGTAAATTGGGGGTCCATCATGGGGAAAAGTGGATTGAATTTCTTGAAGTCTCCCCCCTTCTTTAAATTCTATGCAAAATTGTGCTTGCAAGTCCATTTCCCTGGGGACTCTGTACTATATAGCGCTTCCTCACATTCTCCAAGAGGACTGGATAAGTTGGGCACACTCTCCGGTTTGACAAGCCTGGTTTCGAACCCTGGCAGCCTCTGTCACAGCAGCACCGCGGTCTCCAGCAGTGGCTTTTGCTGCCCTGTGCCCCAGTTTTCTAATTAGTAAATAGGGGTTGTGAAGGTTAATTAATAGTTGCCACAGCTTAGTACACAGCTCCCAACACACGCCGGCTATTTTATTGCCGGGATGAGCGCTAACGTTCTTTCCAGATAACATTTTATGAATCTATCATCCAAAAAATAGGCTAACGAGAAAATAAGGGGTGGCTACACGTCACTGTGGTTGTGCCCCACTGGGTGGCCCTCAAACCCGGGGCAGGGCTCCTGCCCAGTGGCTGGGAGGCCTGAACGCGTGGTTGTTTGCATGATTTCACCGACTGACCCATCGCAGGGCAGGAGGCTAACCCAGTCAGTAGCCAGTGCGGATGGGAGAGTAGGGGGTGGAGCCGCCTGCAAGAACCCAAAAGAAGCAGTCTAGACATGGGGACGTGACATTCTTCTGGTCTGGTTTATTGGGGGGGGTAGAGGCGGGGCGGGGGCAGGGAGTGTTTTTGAGGGTTGTCCAGAGCCCAAGGATAAGGAAAAGTTTTACAAAAAGTTACGCGTGGTGTAAAAAAACCCTACTCTCTGTCCAGCTTGGGCTTTGGCCCCATAGTCTGTACATGGCTTCCCAGGGCAGAGGGGTCCCCGAAGGGGGCTCTAGGAGATGCTCTGGCCCTCCGGGCGGCGGGTAGGTAAGGCCCACGGTGTGCGCCCCGGGTCACTGCGCCTTTGCCCCTCGGTGGCATCGGCGGTGCTCCTGGTGCACCCGTGCCCACCGCCTCTGGGAGAGAGGCCGGCCTCAGAGCACCGCCAGGTTGTGGCAGGACTTGGAGCGGGCCTTGAGCGCCCGGCGGCGGGCGCTGCGGGCTGTCAGGCGTGCCAGGAAGCGACGAGCTCGCTGACCGAAACTTGCGCGCCGTCGGGGCGCGGGCGACTCGCGGGCGCTGCCGTCCCCGCGGCGCAGGCGCAGCTGGCGCACCACGCCCTCAAAGAGTTCGGCCACGTTGTGCTGCAGGGTGGCCGAGGTCTCGATGAACTTGCAGTCGAACACCACAGCGCAGGCGCGTCCCTCTGAGGTGGCGGGCGTCGGGTGGGCAGGTGGAGGAGGAGGAGAGAAAGGTAAGAAGGGGCACGTTCAGTCTCCACTGGAAGCACCTTTTCCTTTCTCAACACATTTTTCTGAGTCCAGGGGACTCAGAAATAAACCAGATCTGGCTTTGAGGAATTATTTCACAGGTTGGGGGCTGACACAGGAGGAGGCTGGGACAAGGCAGGGAAGGGTCTTGAATGCCAGGTAAGGGGTCCAATGTGTGCATCAGAATAATAGGGGGAGAGATTCTGATTTGTGGTCCTGGAACCTGCAGTTTACCACAATCTCCTGGGATTATGCTGTGGAATCTCGGGAGGCCTGCTCAGGTGGGCTCCCGTCCCCAGGATGCCCTGGGGCTGGCTGGGAGGCAGGGACCCGGGTTCTAGTCCTCAGTGGCTGGGGACCCTGTGGAACTGCTTCCCCTTGTTGGGTGTCCGATTCCATCATTTTTGGATTGTTCCTTGTAAGTATGACCATTTCAAGATCTTTAGGGGTCCCACTTGATATGTCAAATATACTAAAGTATTCCCCATCCCGCTTTAAATACAATTTATATATACTACCTTCAAACGTTTTGGTTTGCAGTTGCTAGATGGCGCAACATCATGTCTTGTAGACAATTAAAACTTCCTGGAGGTATACATTGATCAGCATATGTTGGTGCCAATAATTTCTCAGATAATCATTAAAAAAAGGAAATCTTACCCTTTGTGACAACGTGGATGGACCTGGAGATAATTGTGCTCAGTGACAGAAGCCAGTCAGAGAAAGACAAATAGCATATGATCTCACTTATACGTCGGATCTAATGGACAACATAAACTGACGAACAGAACCGAAACAGGCATGGAACAGACTGACAGCTGTCAGAAGGAAGGAGGACTGAGGAACTGATGAAGGAAAGTGAAGGGATTAAGCAAAAAAAAATATATATATATGTGTGTGTGTGTGTAACACACAGACAGCAGTGTGGTGACAGCCAGAGGGAAAGGGGGTGGGGCAGGTGGAGGTGGGCACAGGTTGGGGAGATGGGGACGGAGAGAAACTTCGCTTGGGGGTGATGGGCACCGGATGCCATGTGCAGNTAAACTGACGAACAGAACCGAAACAGGCATGGAACAGACTGACAGCTGTCAGAAGGAAGGAGGACTGAGGAACTGATGAAGGAAAGTGAAGGGATTAAGCAAAAAAAAAATATATATATGTGTGTGTGTGCGTGTGTGTGTAACACACAGACAGCAGTGCGGTGACAGCCAGAGGGAAAGGGGGTGGGGCAGGTGGAGGTGGGCACAGGTTGGGGAGATGGGGACGGAGAGAAACTTCGCTTGGGGTGATGGGCACCGGATGCCACGTGCAGAAGGACGTTTTGTTGAGTTGTACACTTGAAACCTATATGGTTTGGGGAACGAATGCCAACCCAATAAATTCAGTAAGAAAAGACAAGCCTTCAGGACTCTTGGGCCTGTTGGATACAGTGTCTCTGACTAAGGGTATGGGGGAGTCAAACGGGGATTTTGAAGCAAAGAAGTGACAAGGTCAGGTGTGGTTCTGGGACACTCTGGCAGCTGTTGAGGAGAACTGGTTGACGGGGACACAGAAGTACAGCAGGGCTGGCCCAGGCCAGAATGGAGATGGTGGGGTAGGGCAGCGGCTGTCGGACAGAGGAAAGGGAATGTGGCTTTAAGGGAGGTGCGCCCGGCGGGATTTGGGGACTGGTCTGGCGAGAGAGGGAGGAGGCAGGAATGGTTCCTAGCTTTCCCAGGCAGGCCAGCAGAGGCAGGATGGGGGTGGGGGGGGGCAGGCAGTCCTGAGATGAAGAGCACTGGAGCAGTGACAGCGGACCAGAGGGGTACATGGAGAAGGGGGCGGACTGGAGGGCTCACCTTCCACGGAGACCTCCCGGCAGCGTGCCAGGTCCGCCTTGTTGCCCACCAGGATGATGGGCACATGGTCCGCCTGATGTGTGCGCCGCAGCTGAATGCGGAGCTCGGAGGCGCTCTCGAAGCTGCCTCTGTCTGCGATGGAGTACACGATGACGTAGGCACTGCCCGCCTGCAGGCACGGTTCCTGGCTCCAGCTTTGGTCCTGTGGGGGAGACGCCCCAGGCCCATCCTCAGAGGACACCTAGGCCCTGGTTGAGAAAGGGGCTGGGGTGGTTTCGGATGGGGCTGAGGTTTACACTTGGGACAGGTTTGGGGGACAAAGTCTGCCATCATTCCCTGTTCTCCTCTCAAAGCAGTGACACCCTGATCCTCTCTGAGCCCATTTCTCTGCTTGCAAAACGGGCTTGTTACCTCACTACATTCTTTCACTCATTGATTCCTTCTGTTGGCTGGGCACAGGAGACAAAAAAAAAAATTATGTGGTTCTGCTTCCTGCTAAGGAGAGTTTGCTGTTCAGCTGTTCTGGCTTTGCCTGCTTAACAGGTTCAGTCATATTAGGCAGTTCTTTCGGTCTTCTGCAGTCTTCTCGAAAGAGAAAAAAGGAAAGGAGAAAAGTGAGGACGGAGGCTGACTTCAAGGGGAGGCATTTTCCAGGACGGTTTTAAAGAGAGATAAAGGAGCAACTGTGGGGAGCAAGGGAAGGGAGTGGGGGAGGCTCGGGCCATTTGAGAAAGTGGAGTCCCTGCAAACTGACCAAGGAAAGGAAAGAACTGGAGTGATTTTGATACTCCATTAAGATGGTGATTCGTTGTCAGGGTCAGCGCTCTGAGCCTGGACCACCTGGGTGACAACCTTCTAAGTGTTTAATGAGACACGGTTCTCGCCCTCCAAAACCTTGTGGTCTGAGAGGAAGGCTATGGAAATGGAGAGTCGCAATGCAGGGTGATGAGCACCCACATGCAAGTGTCAGGAGAAGCCATGGGGGGGAGGGAGCGAGGCCAGAAGAACTCAGCCTGGCTGTGTGGGAGGCTTCCAGGCAGACCTGTTGGTGGGTTTTGAAAGGTAGAGCAGGTGGAAAAGGAGAGAAGGATGTGGGCCAGGAGTGGGAAATACTGACCATGGTGGGAGGATTGTTTGTGAGGGGAAAAGAAGCCAGAAATGTTATCTGACAACCAAATAATATAGACGAGTAGGAAAGCATCAGATCCATGGTCAACATCATTGTCAATGGGGGCAGGTTTTCAACAGTCATATTGATCCTTCCTCAGGCCAAATAACTGTGGGCTGAGTCAGACAGTTGTAGGTGCCCATTCTGAATTCTCACCCTTGACTATGGACAGGTTGCTGCTCCCTGTGGGCCTCAGTTTCCTCGGCTATAGAATGAGAGGGTGGGTCTTGAGCATGCATTCATTCATTGCACAGAGAATTATGGAGGGTTTGCTACGGTTAGGATCACAAAACCTTGCTGGTGCATGATTGGTGGGCAAGAGTCTCTTGGGGGTGTGATTAAAAATATAGATTCCGGCCCTGGCTGGTGTAGCTCAGTGGATTGAAAGCAGGCCTGCGAACCAAACAACCGCAGTTCGATTCCCAGTCAGGGCACGTGCCTGGGTTGCGAGCCAGTTCCCAGCAAGGGACACATGAGAGGCAACCATACATTGATATTCTCTCCCTCTCTCCTTCCCTTCCCCTCTAAAGATAAATAAATAAAATCTTAAAAAAATAAACAAATAAAAATATAGATTCCAGGATTCCACTTATACAGGTTGTTATTTAGTAGGTCTCACGTGAGGCCTGAGAATTTGATTTTTAACACTCTCTCTAGGTGACCTGATGGTCAGCCAAGCTAGGGCATCACTGGATGAGCCGAAGGTCCACCCCGTCTGGCCAGATGCTGCTTCTCTGACACCATCCAGGCTAAGGATGGAAGGGGTGGAAGCTTGTTCCAACAGGCTGCTACCAAAGGGGCCCTTTTTGAGAACTGCCTTCACAGTCACTGACCATGGAAACTGGTTCAGTTTCCTCATTTTACCTGTAGAAAAAACAAGGGCCAGAGAAGAGAACATTTTCTCAAGGCCACACAGCCAGATGGGCACAGAATTCCAGTTCCTGCCTTCTGTTCTCCCTAATGGGACTCCCAGGCCGATCAGTCTTCTTAATTCACTGGACTCTTCCCCACAGGATTCTCAACTGTATCCAAAAAGTAGCCCTTCCCTTACCAGCCTGTGAGCTCCATGGGGCCAGAAAACATGGCTGCCTTATCCACTTCCGGGTCTCCAGTGTCTTGACCCTTGATATTTTCCCCATGAGTGTTTCTTAATGAACAAATGGGTGAAGGAGTGGAACCTCAGCTAGGGGTTCAGATGACGCTCCCAGGGAGGGTGAAGGGGTAATCCTAGCACATGACAGTACAGGCTCTGGGGTCTTATAGATCTGGGTTTGAATCTCATTTGCTGAGACCTTTGAACACATTATTTAACCTCTCTGAGCTCTGATTTCCTAGAATAGGAATCAGAGGAACACTCAGTGTATAGTTTTTCTCTTGACCGAATGTCATAATACATGTCTAGTGCTTAGCACAGGGGCTGGCACTTAGGAAGAGGGTGTCCATAGACGTCAGCTGCTGTAAGAGAATTGTCATCACCATGGTTATGCTCATTTGGACTTGGGGTTCCTTTTATGCTTGTTTAAAAGACTCGGCTACAAAGCTCCTTCATCCCTAGCCTGTGGGCCCGTCACTGGTGCTGTCAGCCACCCAACAAGGCCCCCTAAGCCCCGCTGCGGCCAGGACCCCCCTGCGTGTTAGGGAGGACCTACTCCTAGAGAGATGGATTTCGGGTGGTTTTTAGATCCTTCTCTTTGCTTAGTGGTATTTTTTCAAAGTTCTCTAGTGAGCGTGTATTACTTGTCTAGCAAGAAGAGCAAAGAAAACCCACTTAAGATGACAAAAACACAGAAGGGACATGTCCCTGCTGTTCTCTGTCTGCTCTGGAGGGGACTAGGGAAGGATGCCCTTTGGTTTCCTCTTTCACTAGCTACCCGGTTACAATGCATAGAATTCTCATTATTTACGATTCTGCACCCATGTTCAGCATTTTTTTTCATGCTCCAAACTGTGCTCAACTCTGTGAAATTGCATAGGAACTTAAAAACAACAACAACGGTTGGTAAGGGAGGCAGGAATGATCGGCCCATGTACCAGGTGAGAAAACTGAAGCTCAGTGTGGGTAAGTCGACTGCACAAAAGCCACACAACTCGTAAGAAAAGGAAAGGAGATGCTCAACCCCAGGCACTCTGATGACAGATTCAGCGTCCTTTCTTTTGCACAGCGTGGGTGGGCGGAGTGGCATGCGGGTGCTAATAAGAGGGGAGGCCTGCAGGGAAAGAAACGCACCCTGCGATGGCTGTGGAGAGGGGACCAGTGGGGGAGAAAAGGGGGTGAGGGTCGTGAGGCTCTGTCTCTGGCTGGAAAGGCTGCCTAGGACTACGGGTTTGGTGGGTGCTCACAATGCCCCTGGCCTCTCCCTGCTCTGCAGTGTCCTAGAAGGGGACGGGAACCTGGTCCTTGGCTCAGCACCCATCCCCCCAGGTTCTGCTTGCTGTGCCATACCAGCCTCTCAGCCTCCCAGGTGTCCATGACCACCAGCGTGGCGTCTTCTCCGTCCACGGTGAGGGTCCTCTCGTACACATCTTCTGTAAGGGAGGGAGAGCTGGATCTCAGGGGGGAGGGGCAGGCCTGGGGGGGGTGGGCTTCCCTAGCCCCTCTTTACTGCCACTGCGTCCCTTCAGTTCTCCTTGAAGTGTTCACCACGTTTGTGTGATGTCTGTCTCTCCTGACAGGTCAAGAAGCTCCACAAGGAGCCCAGGTGTCCCCAGCTGCCAGCTTAGTATGTGGCACACAGTAGGGACTGAGGAAGCTTTTGTGTTTTTGGTTGATGGAATGAGTGAGTATGAGGTGCTGGGGCTAAAGCCAGGCTGGGAATCCTCCAGTCCTGTTCTGCGCCTGGCTTGCTTCAGGCAGGTCGAGTCATGCTCTCTGGGCCTCGGTCTCCCCATTTGTCACACCTTCTGCATGGGTTCTCACTCTCAGAGGGGCCAGGCCTGGTGAAAGGGCCTGGTCAGCCCGTCCCCACTTCTCTCTGCTTTTAACCAGCTCCTGTCCCATTCACCCTGTGTCTTCTCAGCTGGTCTGCAAAACCCCACCTTCATTTCCTTTGTCCTGTCCCCATCCCCCACCATCCTTGAGTCCCCAACCCTCTCAGCTCACTGTGTCTCTTGGGAATGAAGGGACCCAGGGCCCAGAACTTGGAGTCTGAGGGTCTCCACTTCAGGCAGGATCTTAGTTTTGCTGCAGGTCATGGTGGCCATGGACGGTTGTCTGTGGAGCTAGGATGATTCAAGAGTCTGAGGCAGAGCTGGGGCCAGGGGTCTCTGAGCTAGGTGGAAGGCCACCACATCTTTACCCTTGACACTGAATCCCATACTTCTCACCCATGAAAAACTGGCAAAACTCTCACTATTCCAGGAACTCCCCTCCCGCAGACCAATGTGCAGGCGGTGCCCTGCCCAGTGCTAGGGGGTCTATCCACTTCATAGTCCGTGAGAATGGTGCCCCTCTGGGTTGAGCAGTGCATGGGTTGCACGTCTGATCTGGGCAGCCTCCTGCCCCTGATGACACAGCCTCCACTCCAGCCACGTTCCAGCCCAGCCCACAGGCTCCCTACCTCCCAGCTGTTCCTGAGGTTCCCGTTCTGGCTTCCCCGCGAAGAGGCTGGCCAGGCTGGTCTTCCCCACGCCAGGATCTCCAAGCAGGACCACGCGGTACAGGGCCTCCCAGGAGCCTTCAGAGTCGCTGGAGTCAGAGGACCAACCATCGGGGGCAGGTGAAGGCTGCTGGGTGGGCGGGTTGAGCGAGGCTGATTGGCCCAGCCGTGGATGCTGGGCTTGCCTGGTGGTGGAAGGCGCTGCACTCAGGCCAGCCTGGTGGCCCCGGGAGGACAGGGGCAGTGGGGTGCTGGCTCGCCGACGCAGGGGGGTCTTTGCTTCTTGCTGGGTGTTTAGTGTCATCCTTGGGTGGGGGGGACTTGGCTTCTTCCTTCTTCCCTTCTTTCTGTGAGTAAGAAGGGGAGTGGGTGGTGAGCCAGGTGCTTTGAGCCCTTTCTTCCGTAGGGTCCAGATGAGTTGCTGAGATAGCTTCCTCCAGAGCTCCTCTCGTTCAAATGGGAGGAGGAGGAGGCGCCTCGGCCCCGGGGGTCGGGGGGTGGGATTTCTGGCTCCAGGCCCAGGGTCTGCCCCGACAGGGCTGGGAGGTGAGCGGGTAAGCCGTGAACACACACGTGCCTGCACACAGAGTCTGGTTCCTGTGCCTTGAGGATGATTCACTCCCCCAGGACACTGACAGACAGACAGAGGGGCAGCAGCGAGGTGGGATGTCCGCACAGGCACGCACGTACTTGTGTACCAGACCTGCCCCTCCCGTTCACACTCAAGCGCACGTTCTGAGCGGCATCCAAATTACCACGTCCTCCCCTCCCCCTTGGGTCCCTTCCCCACCATCGGTGGGCTGGGGGATACGGAGTGGGGTTAAGAGTCCCTGGGGGTCATTGTCCCACCTCCGGAGGGCTGAGGAAAAGGCGGGAATGCGTGGGTTGGAACCCGAAGGGCACGGGGGTCTGGGGGCTCCCTCCGCGGTAACCTGAGCACCGTGGTGCCATGGGAACCGCGTGTCCGGCCCGCCCCCTACGTGAAAAATTCAGCAGCGGCTGGCACTGCCTCCCGCGGCTGTTGCGGGGGGCGGGGGCTTTGAGGCAGCTAGGCCAGGTCTAGCGACGCTACAGGGTCCTGGCAAGGCGGGGGGGAGGGCACCTACGGGGACTGGGAGCGCAAGTACCATCCCCGGAGTCAGAGTCCGAAGTTGCCCAGCCCGGGGTCTCAGTCCTGAGACCCCCGATCCGGGCGGGTTCCTTGTCGCGAACTACCTTGCCTTCGGGAGACCCAGGTGAAGTGGTCTATCTAATCCCTGGCGTGCGAGTTCGAGGACCTCCTCGCCCCTTGCCTGCGTCGCAAACCCCCTCCCTCCACCATGCAGGCGCCCGGCAAACTCCGCTCCAACTTGACTAAGTTGGCGGCGGGCTGCGCGGGCCTTTACCTCGGCGTGGAGAGGGGTCCAGCGTCCCCGGCCCGCAGCTGCCGGGTGCTCCAGGCTGCACCAGCGCCTCGGCGCGCACCCCCTCTGGCCGGTCCCGCCCCGCCGCCGCAGCCCGGGAGGAGCCGCGACCCCGCCCCGCCCAGCCCCGCCCAGCAGGGCAGCCCCGGGGTCCCCGCCCCAAGGCCTCGGGGGCTGAAAGACTTCACGCGGGGGTCAGCTGACCTGCCTCCTCGCGTCCTTAGTCTAGGGTGGGGGGCCAGAGGGAGGAGGAAAGGGGGCTCGGAATTCCGGGTCTGGGTCGCCCGTGCACCCACATCTACCCACTCCGGCACCGGGGCGCACCAACCGCCTTGGTCCTTGCAGAAACCACTTGGGGAGCTCGTGGAAAGTTCACGCTCCCAGGTCCCACCCTCCGAGAGGGGAGGACTCGGCAGTCCTGGGAGAGGCAGGGTCCCGGGACCTGCCTTTCAAACAAGTGCCCCCGCGATCCCGAGGCGGACTTCGTGGACTCCACTCAGAGAAACTCTGCTCTGAATGGATGGAGAATCAATTGCGGGGGTGGGGGTTGGTGGCTTGAGGGGAGGAGGGGAGTCCCGGAATTCAGCGCCGAAGCGTCCCGAGCATCTTATTTTAGCATCGTTCAGTCGTTCACCACATTCTAGGCTGAGCACCGTTTCCGCAGCTAGGGCTGTCCTCTGCCCCGAGGAACGGCTGTCTGCTCTTCGGTTGGTATTTACTGAGGCCCGTGCTGTGCCTGGCTTGGTCTTCGCACGTTGCCTGGGTTAGCAGCTCCTGGAGTCCTGACGCCACGCGCGAGATGAGCTGGGGCTAACCTGGGCCTGGGACTCGGGGTCTCTGCCTCTCAGCCTGCCCTTGTGCCTTTCTATCGCACCCCATGTTTGTTTGGTTTTTGCTCTTTTATCTTCCTGGGCACGCAGGAGAATGAAAGAGACCCTGTGATCTTGGTTATAGAAGAGAAGTGGGCTGTAGGGAGCTGCTGAGTTCGTCCACCCGGCCAGGATTCGGGCTCTTGAGGAGGCTGCTTCCTGTTAGGTCAGGAGGGACGGGGGCAGGGACGCGTGTGGGGCCCACGGAGACCAGGCTGTGCCTGTGGGCGGGGCTCATTGTCATGGCTGAGGGGGTCCAGGTGTCCTGCTCAGAGCAACTCCCACAACAGCCTAGTCAACTAGCGGAACCATTTCACGCCTGGCTTCCTTCTGCGGCTTGGCCCTCTGAGCCTCACTTCCCCAGCTAGGGCATGGGCTGCGAGTGGCTGGCGTCATGCTCCGTTTGGGGGTGGGCTCTGCAACCCAACTGCTGTGTGACTCTAGGCAACTCACTGCTTTTCTTTGGGTTTCAGTTTTTTCATTTAAAACTGAAATCTAAACACGTTACACCCTTGCTATAAACTTACAGTTGTCTGCAACACAAACGTCTGAACTCGGCATTCAAGGCCCATTGTAAATAAAAGCAGGGCAAAGGGTGAGTGTGGTGTGTGCATCGTGGGGTGGTGGGAGAGCCGAAAGGTTTCTGATAAGGTTTTTAAAAAAAGATTTTATTTATTTTTAGAGAGAGGGGAAGGGAGGGAGAAAGAGAGGATGAGAAACGTCAAGGTGTGGTTGCCCCTTGCATGCTCCCTACTGGGGACCCAGCCCTCAACCCAGCCACGTGCCCTGATTGGGCATCAAACCAGTGACCCTTTGGTTCACAGGCCGGCACTCGATCCACTGAGCCACACCAGCCAGGGCTAAAAGGTTTTTATTTCAAATGGACATGAAAATGACTGAATGATATAAGGAACAAGGCGACCTTTTAAAAAACTTTTTATTACAGAAACGATGTAAACAAGCAAAAATACAGAATAACGTAATGGTGTGAGTTTTAAAGAGAGACTGTCCTCTGCAGGGTCATTTCCAAACTCCTCCCCACAAATTCCCTGCTCTGGGCGTGCCCCACACTTTCAGGCACATTCTGTTTCTTCTGCCTGGAATATTCTTTCCTCCGCTCATCCTTCAAGATGCCACTCACATGCCTGTGCAGCAGACCCTGTTCTGGGCCCTGTGCACCTACGGTCTCAGCGGTTCTCATGGTTCTCAGACTTCAGCAGTGTGTTTGAAGCAGCAGGAGGGCTTCTTAAGCCCCAGCTTGCTGGGACCCACTCCCCAGCTTTCGATTCAGTAGATTCCAGTAGCGCTCGAGAAGTTTTTCTTTAACCAGCCCCAGGTACTTACTGCTGCTGGATGCTGGTCTGGGTATCACACTTTGTGTTATTTTGTTTCATCTGCTAAGTGAACTAGGTTGCCATCACTGTCTGTTTGGCGGGTACTCTTACTCATTTTCTGTGTAGGCCTGGACACATGCTGTTTGAACAGGCCAGCGGGGTCTGGTTTCACGTCCTTGGCATCAGGAAGGGAATCCTCCATGTATTTGGCTTTGCAAGGGGGGCTTGTCATCATTTTCTAGATGATAGCCTGGGCCTCAGAGAGGCTAAGTGACTTGTCCAAGGTATCATTAGGCATTAGGGAGTTGGTGGCATTGAAGCAGATCTCTCTGAAGCCAAGACGTTCCCCCACCCTCTCAGGTGGGGACACCGTCTAGTTTCTGACTCCAGGCGTCGCTTCCGGAAATTCTGCCCTCGGTTTCAGAGCTCAGCGACGTCTGGGTGGTGTGTGCATCCAGTTCCCCACAGAACTGGCTGAGGCCCAGCCGCATNACTGCTGCTGGATGCTGGTCTGGGTACCACACTTTGTGTTATTTTGTTTCATCTGCTAAGTGAGCTAGGTTGCCATCACTGTCAGTTTGGCGGGTACTCTTACTGTGTAGGCCTGGACACATGCTGTTTGAACAGGCCAGCGGGGTCTGGTTTCACGTCCTTGGCATCAGGAAGGGAATCCTCCATGTATTTGGCTTTGCAAGGGGGGCTTGTCATCGTTTTCTAGATGACAGCCTGGGCCTCAGAGAGGCTAAGTGACTTGTCCAAGGTATCATTAGGCATTAGGGAGTTGGTGGCATTGAAGCAGATCTCTCTGAAGCCAAGACGTTCCCCACCCTCTCAGGTGGGGACACCGTCTAGTTTCTGACTCCAGGCGTCGCTTCCGGAAATTCTGCCCTCGGTTTCAGAGTTCAGCGATGTCTGGGTTCTGTGTGCATCCAGTTCCCCACAGAGCTGGCTGAGGTCCAGCCACATCCCTGGGACCACAGGGCCTCAGACTCCCACTGAGTCTCCTGCTGCCCACACTCCTGCCGTGACCTGCAGCTCAATAAAGGCTGGGCTGCAGATGGCTGGTCTCGATGCGTTGGGCTCCTTGCCTCTGTGTTCCGTCCCCAGTGGCCTCGCAGGAGCCCCGAGAGCATGAGACAGCTGCTTCTGCTCATTGTGTCTCTCCTGGTCCTGGGTCACGTGCCGCCAGGTAACCTCATGTGTGTGTGTGTGTGTGAATGAGACACAGGTGCTTAGTTCCTGGGAGACAGAGGAGGCTTAGTCCAGCGTTTAAATTCTGGCTCTGTCACCGGCTTTCTGGGCAGGTTAGAGCGAGCTGCCAGATCAGCCTGCACCTCGGTTTCCTAAGCTTCACAATGGGATTCTCACAACAAATGTTCATTTGGGAAACATATACTGCATGCCAGGCACTGTTACAATTGCTGGGGACCCGTCGGTGGAAGAAAGCAAGGTCCCTGCTTTCTTGGAGTTGATATTTTAGTTACTGGAGATAGAAAATAACCAAATAAACATGATATTGCAGGTGGTCACAGTCCTAAGAGGAATAAAAGCAGGGCGAGGGGTGAGTGCGGTGTGTGTAGGGGGCAGCGGGAGAGCTGAAAGGCTTCTGATAAGATTTTTTTAAAGTTTTATTCCAAATGCCCATGAAAGTAGAATAAGGGACAAGGTGAGCTTTTAAAACACCTTTTATTATGGAAGGATTTAAGCACGCAAAAATAGAGAATAATGTAATGATGTGATTGGTGAAAAGAAACCTCTATTAGAAAAAATTTCAAACCTAAATAAAAAGTAGTAGAGAACCCTACAGACGGATCTGTGGTTTGATCTGTGACCAGCTGTCTCACCTGGAACCCCTGGGCTGCTCTGTGTGGTCAGGGGGCTAACCTGTGACCCCTGGGCTGCTCTGTGTGGTCAGCAAGCTAACCTGTGACCCTTGGGCTGCTCTGTGTGGTCAGGGGGCTAACCTGTGACCCCTGGGCTGCTCTGTGTGGTCAGTGAGCTANAATGATGTGATTGGTGAAAAGAAACCTCTATTAGAAAAAATTTCAAACCTAAATAAAAAGTAGTAGAGAACCCTACAGACGGATCTGTGGTTTGATCTGTGACCAGCTGTCTCACCTGGAACCCCTGGGCTGCTCTGTGTGGTCAGCGAGCTAACCTGTGACCCTGGGGCTGCTCTGTGTGGTCAGGGGGCTAACCTGTGACCCCTGGGCTGCTCTGTGTGGTCAGTGAGCTAACTTGTGGCTCCTGGGCTTCTCTGTATGGTCAGGGGGCTAATCTGTGACCCCTGGGCTGTTCTGTGACCTGTAGTCTTCCTCTGCATGCTCTGCGTAGGGAGAAGTGAATTCAAACGCTGCTGGAAGGGCCAAGGAGCCTGCCGGACTTACTGCACAAGGCAAGAAACCTACATGCACCTGTGCCCAGACGGCTCACTCTGCTGCCTCCCCTACGGACTCAGGTCTCCAGGGCCCAATAAGCCAGAACAAGTATAGCTGGTTCTGGGACGGGAGCCCTTGCTCTTCAATAAAACACATGCTGCCCCTCGTCTCCTCTTGCTGTTTGCTCAATGCCCCTCCACTCCCAAGTCTCCCAGGGCTAGGGAGGGGCAGGTGGGGAGGTCCACAGTGTGGGGACGATGGAGGGAGGGTTGGTGGAAGGGGTGAAGTACCTGAAGAGAGTGGGCATTAATGACCATTGTAAATGGTTCCGGTCCTGCCTCTACCACTTTTGCTGTGTATCCAACTTCAGAAAAATTGCTCAATTCCCGTCAGCCTCCCCAGTCTCCTCATCCATAAAATGGGGCATTATAATATCAGGAGATTAGGACTTTATTGAAGGTAGAGTTAATAATAGGAGCTCATTGCAATAATCATGAGAATTGATAATGAACCCTAAAACACCAATCCCAAAGAACATATGCACCCCAATGTTCATAGCAGCACAATTTACAATAGCCAAGAGTTGGAAGCAACCTAGGTGCCCGTCAGTAAATGAATGGATCAAAAAACTATGGTACATATACACAATGGAATTCTATGCAGCAGAAAGAAAGAAGGAGCTCCTACCTTTTGCAACAACATGGATGGAACTGGAAAGCGTTATGCTGAGTGAAATAAGCCAGATGTTGAAGGACAAATACCGTATTATCTCACCTTTAACAAGGTGAGAAGCTAAAAACAAAACAAACAAGTAAGCAAAATATAACCTAAGACACTGAAATAGAGAACAGGCTGACAGTGACCAGAGGGGAGAGGGGAGGGAATTTCAGGGGAAATAGGGGAAGGATTTAGAGGAACATATATAAAGGATACATGGACAACAACTGAGAAGGGTGGAAATGGGAGGGAGGAGGGAGCACGGGGGGTGGGATGGGATGGGAGTAATAGACAGAAAACTGTACTTGAAAAATAATTAAATAAATTTTAAAAAGAATTGATAATGAGTTAGTTGTAATAAGAATTAATAATAGAGTTAAAAACACATTTCTGACATTGAGAATGAGCTGCATGGGGCTTGGCAGGCAGACCCTATTAAGAGTGAAATAATTTTTCTGTGGTCCTTTATCTCCTACGTCAGTATTTTAACAGCCTGCACAAGTGGAAAGTAAGGATTTTATGAAAGCAAAGTTTTCATATAAACAGGGAGGAGTGAGAGAGGAAAACTCGGCTTCTTCTAGGCCCAAGGACCTGTGGGAACAGCAAATCAGGGAGAAATCGTGAGCAGAGCTGGTGAGGTAGGTGGGCAGGCAGGCATTCTAATTGTCCCGTGTCAGGATTGTGCTTGGCTGAAAAGATAGAAAACCCAATTTGCAGGAACTTACTTTTTTCCCTTCAAAAGAAGTCTGGAAGTAGGTCGCAAGCATATCAGGGCCAGTGTCTCTAGGTTCCTCTTGGATCTCGTAACTTCAGGCCTCGGGTAATTGTTTAAAGCAAGAAGTGGGGAGGGTTGGCGTGGGCTAGCTTTTCACTTTGATCAGGAAAGCAAAAGCTTGCCCTGGAAGCTCCCTCAGCGGACTTCCACTGACTTTCCATGGGCCAGACTGTGGCACATGGCTACTCCTGATGTGATGAAGGCTGGGAAAGAAAGTATGTAGCTGTCCCGGCCTCCACCATAGACTTGAGCTCGGGAGGAAGGGAGTAGAGAAACCCTCAGAGTTGGCCCCCCTTCTCCCTGGGATTGAGCCCAGAGGGGGCAGGTGTGTGGGACAAGTTGAGAGGAACTCCAAGGGCAGAGGGGCTCATCTCCACTGTCCTTTGAGACTTTTTGGAGAAGTTTGGGGTTGCCTTAGAGTAAGAGAATGGGCCCTGTATGGCCAGGTGAAGAAAGGAATGGTGAAATTCAAAATACTTACCATCGGGAAAGATAATGAGCCCAGGGCTGGAGCAGAATTTTGGAGGTGATCTGCTGTGCCAGGTGTTAACCCTTCAGTTTCTGCTATGAGAGGGCCCTGGGCATATGCCAGAGGCATCTGGGACAGAGGAAGGGAGACCCCAGGGGCTGGGGCCACTGCCCTTTACCAGCCAGGAGGAAAGCATTCCATTATTTGAATAACAAAGTGTGCACCTGCATATTAGTCCTGCTTTTGAAACTCCCTTAGATTCTGAAGTGGGTGCAGACATTGAGCTGAGAGCCAGGGGCCCTGTCCTGGGACCCAACCGGGTCGGAGGGAGGTGCTCATGGTGTCTGGAGCCTAGAAACAGGACAAGAGATGGGCACAGAATCACAGAGACCTGACGCACAGTGACATTAATCTGGTATCTCCACTAGGCCTCTGAATCCACAGGATACCAGGCCAGCTCACCAGCAACCAGCCGTAGCTGCAAGCCAGTGACAGGCCCACGCCACCCAGATCCCAGCAGATGCCTGCTGCACCCGACCATTGAATCTTCCCACCCTTACCCCAGCCTGCGTACTGAGAGGGGGCAGAAGAAGACAGGAAGAATTGGAAAGACAGGGCAACTACACCAGAGACTAAGTCTCTCTGAACTCAAGAAACCTCAAGAGAATATTTAACTTGTTGAATTAGACCAAGTTTTAAACTGGACTGAACTAAACTTAGCTCTGCCCTCTGACCCCTCCCCTCTCAGCTGTTTTACGGAGGGCGAAGAAGCTAGGCCTTCTTTGCGCAGTCTCAGACATAGTTCGAGGGAATCTGTGACCTTGTTGCAGGGAAGATGGTGATGATTTCCAGGGCTGAAGAGTCAAACAGATTCAAGTTCACACTCCAGCTCTGCCACTTACAGGCCACAGGCCGTGTGATCGGGGCCAGTCACTTCCTGTGTCCGATGTCGGGATTCTCTGCGGAATGGGCACAATGACAGCTCTTTCTGGGGCGGCTGTGGGCTGGATGAGATCCTCCGGGCTTTGTAAGTGTTCAAATGAAGTGCACAGCCGCTACCACTTCTGAGCGAGTGCCGTGACAGTGGCCTTCTGTGCGCGATTTCGACTTGGAGAAAATCTGTAGGAATAATACAAAGGATTCCTGTAGACCTTTCATCCAGTTTTTCCAAGTATTGACATTTTACCACTTTTACATGGCCATTTCTCTCTCTCTGTACACACACACACACACACACACACACACACACAAACATGTATTGCAGACACGATCCCTTCAAACCTAAATACTTCAGCAGTTTTTCCTGAACACAAGGGCGTTTTAAAAAATAGAACCGCAGTACAATGCTAAAAATCAGGACATTAACATCGACAAAATCCTATGATCTGATCTTCAGACCTCATTCAGCTCCTGCCAGCTGTTCTGATGAAGTCCTTCACAGCCAAAGAAAACCCCTGGGTCAAGCAAGCATCACATCCAGCGGCTGTGTGTCTTTGATCTCATTCGCTCAGGAAGGGTTCTTCCGTCTTTCATGACGTCGACGCCTGCAGGGGGCGGGGAGTCCAGGCCAGTGATTTTGTGGAATGTCCCCCAGTGGGAGCTTGTCTGATGTTTCCTCGTGATCCGAGTCCCTTACGCGTTTTGGGCGGGATGCTACCGAAGCGAGGCTGTGCTCCTCTCAGGGCAGCGCGTCAGAGCAGGCGCTGTCCTGCTGGGGGCAGAGCCAAGACTACACCTACCAGACAATTTCCTGAAGCGTGAGCCTCAAGTGTGAAGGGTCATTTCCTCCCAGTGCCCCGGCAGCCCCTCCCCTAAGTCTGCAGCCAACCTGTGAAGTCCTAAGGCTGTATGTGACACTCCAGCAAGACAATTCTAGGTTGGAAGGTCCCTCAAGATACTTCGCAGATCAGGCTCTCGAGCCCAGAGAGAGAAAGTGACTTGTCCAAGGCCACCGAGTTCCTGAGACACAGAGCCAGGAGGTGGCCTTAGGTCTTTGGGCCTCAGGTCAAAGCTTTTTCTGAGGTGTAACAATAATAGTCTTGTGTTGGGAGGACAGGGGACGCTTTGGGAGGAAAGGGGGGGCAGGATGCCAGAGAAGGGATTCTTGCTCTGCAGAGGTGCTCAGGAGTCCTGTTTCGGGGTGCAGACATTCCCCGAAGAGTCAGAGAATGGCTGAGCTAGTGATACTAATCATATCAGCATTTAGTCAGTGCTGACTGCTTTACACATATCATCTCACCTATTACTCAGCTGTGTGGGGGTGAGTAACAGGTATTACTCACCTAGTACTTGGTCTAATTCTACAAGTTAAATAACATGTACTAGATTACTCAGAGTCTAATGTAATACTATTACATTACTGTAATGTAGTGATATTATCACTTCCTTTTCCAGAGGCAACTGAAGTTTTTAGTTAAACGAGGTGCCTCGGTCCTGCACCCAGGAAGCGGGGCACTGGTACACCACTGCTGTCCTTGGGCACTTGATTTTGTCTTCCAGACTCACCTTTGTTTTAAAATAACATTTTTTTCTAATTTTAAAAGTAGTCCATGTTCACTGGAGAAAAGCTAGAAAACAGAGAAGCACAGCTGAGAAAGCAACAACATCAGTACTTTCACTACACATACATGACCCAAAATAAAAAATTATGTGGAACGTCACTTACAAGTAAAAAGGAATCAGACTGTATATATGTTTTTGGGACTTGCAAATAAAATGAAATCAAACTATATATGTTTTATATACTTCTTCCAACACAAGATTTTCAGCTCTAAAATATTTCTTGAAATTTCTTTTAAAGTTTCCAATTTCTATTACTTGAGCAATACATTTAGAACACATTGTGCAAAATAAAACACAAATAAGCTTCAAAATATTCACACTGTCTTATAATTCCTGTCAGCTTTTTGTACATATTTGTCAGGATGGATCTCTCTCTCTCTATCTTTAGCTCTATCTCTAATCTCTAATTTTACAGTTATGCAATTAATAATTATAAAATTATACAATTAAATATGCAGCTGACTCTTGAACAGCATGGTTCGAACTGCACAGGTCCACTTATATGTGGATTCTTATTTTTATTTTTAAAAAGATATATATTTTGTATTTTTAGAGAGAGGGGAAGGGAGGGAGAAAGAGAAGGTGAGAAACATTGATCAGTTGCCTCTCATTCGCGCCCCCAACCTGGAACCAAACCTGCAACTCAGGCATTTGCCTTGACCGGGGATCGAACCAGTGACCTTCAGCTTTGTGGGGCGGTGCCCAACCAACTGAGCCCCAACAGTCAGGGCTGTATGTGGATTTTTGATAATAAACATGTAACTATATTTTTCTTTCTTGTGATTTTCTTAATAACATTTTTTCTAGCTTACTTTATGTATGAATACAGTTCATAATACCTACAAAATACAAAATAAGCGTTGATCGACTGTTTATGTTGTTGGTAAGACTTCTGGCCAAAACAGTAGGTTACTAGTAGTTAAATTTTGGGGGAGTCAATAATTGTGGTAATTTTTTTGACTCAAATTTTGACAGATATATTTTAAACTTATGAACTAGTGTGTGTGTGTGTATATAATATATCTATCCGGGTATAGGTATCTATACTTGTACAGATATACTCATACATAGATATCTCTCTAGAGACACTTTATATATGTATCTATTATGCATTTTTCACATGCATTGAGGCATCTTCTGTTGGAGATTAGGAGAATTTCGCATCCGGCTGATCAGGGGGCTCCCTTTGGGCTTATGAGAAGAGAACAAGGGACTACGACAATGGTCCCCATAAGAGGTTGCATGTAGGATGTGGCGACTCCTCACATCCTTCCCACCTGCGTTTCTGATCGCAGCATGTTGAGTGGACTTGTTCATTGTATCAGGGCTATATTTATGTTTGCGAGCCAGGCAACAATCACCTACGGCTCAAACTACCCTGGAAAATTGCTCAGGAATGTGCTTTGATGGAGACTGACATACACAGCAAGCTTCCCTCTACTAATGGAACGCATCAAAGCCAAGGCGCTGATTGGTTACAAGGAGGCGTCATTTCTGTGACAAATACGTCTCTCTCCACAGTGGAATATCCCACAGGAAAGGGCAACGCTTTCATCGCCAGGCGCCTCTGCTGCACCAGGAACCAGGATGACTTCCATCTGTGCTCAGCGGGCACAGGCTCGGGGAGGGACTGTGCTGGCTTCTTTGGACGGATACGGCTCACACAGCACCATGGAAATGTAATGTGGACAAGCACTCTGGGAAAAAATTGCAGAGTTACCTATAAAATGAAGTAGAAACATACATATACAACGATTTCTTCATTAGTGCTTATAGCAGCTTTATTTATAATATCCTGTAACTAGAAACAATCAAAGGTCCAACAAGTAAGTGGATAAATTGAATTGTGTGCATACAGTACAATCCTATTCAATAAACAACAATAACAATTTACTGATACACAACATGAATTAATCTCAGAAACGTTATGTTAAGCCAAAGAAGCCAAATACAAATGTGTACACACTGAATTTCTCCATTTATATGAAGCTTAAGAAAGACAAACCTAAGTTGATTTTAAAAATGAGAAAAAAGCTTTTTAAATTTCTGAAAAACTTTATTTCTCTCTCTCTTTATTTTTCTCAGCACACGTAGTTGAATCTGGATAAGGTATCGGTGCTTGTGATGCTGCGTCTCTTGTCTCAGAAAGAGTAGTGTCCAGAAAGACAGGAGTGTGCTGAAGTCTAGATCAAAGGAGAGATACTGCCCTCTGGGGGTTGTTCTGGGAATTTGCTGGTGGCATTTGTTTTAGAAAAGATTTTATTTTTAGAGAGAGGGGAAGGGAGGGAGAAAGGCAGAGAAACATCAATGTGTGGTTGCCTTTAGTGCACCCCCCATGGGGGACCTGGCCTGCAATCCAGGCACGTGCTCTGACTGGGTATTGAACCGGCGACCCTTTGGTTCTCAAGTTGGTGTTCAATCCACTGAGCCACACCAGCCAGGCCTTTTTTTTTTTTAATTGTCAAAATTAATGGGGTCCCTACTGGAATTTAGCAGATTGGGGACCTGGGATGCTAGGTGGCATACAATGTGTGACTGTCCTAGAAAATAAAGCATTGTTATTTCTCCCAACAAGATTCAAATGTCTTGCTGGACAATTATGTAGGTGAGAAACCCATTTATAATTCTCTGAGCCCAGACTCTAAGGCTGTTTTGCAACTAATTGTTGCACACCAAATTTTCCTGAAATGAAACTGTAAATCCAGGGGTGACCACACTTTGTTATAGTTAGAACTTTCCCCAAGATGTCCACCAGTCTGGAAAGCTAGGACACAGCAAACACTCCGGGTAACATCGGACTTGCACGCACAGCACGCCCTCTCTGGCCTGCGTTTGGGGGCTGTTACTGTCACGCTGTGTGTGAGATCTCACTATCCACTCCATCTTTAGGTGGACTCACGTGTCAAAACATACTATTATAAGTGTTTATGTTCTCCCTTCTATTATAGTTAGCTTTTAATTTAGTTTTTCTTAAAATGTTGTGAGTAGATAGGTTACAATATTTATGAATCTTATTTTGAGACCAAAAGGGGGTATTAAAATAATTGTAATGAAAAGGAAGTGCTGGGTCCAGTAGGACCCAGTGAATGTCAAGGTCTCACCAACAGATTTGTGGGACCTTGGGAGGAGGTGGAGAGAGGAGGGGCTGCTTCCTTCCTCAGAGTTCCACCAAGAGGATCCAGGTTTTACTGAGGGTCACTCCCCTCTAGGCATAGGGTCCCAGGGTTTCCTGAGGTGAGGCGCAGACATGTTCCTTCCTACAGACGTTCATGGCAAGGATACACGGGAAAGTGAACACACGGGACGCTGTGCGTATCTTTTCCATTTATAGTCTTCTAGCCCTGCCACTAGCCTTGGCTGAAATGACAGGTGCATGCACCCCAGAACCCCCTCTTCCCTATGTCCCAGACACAGTTGATTGGAAAAGAGGTGGGCATTTAGCCAAACCAAGCTAATCTCGTAGGCTGGCTGGCAACCTACACACGAGATGGCTTGGTACAAGATGTTGAACTTGATCAATGGGATTCTCTGTTATGAGGATCTGAACTGGGAAACAGACAGAATAAAGTAGTTCATAACTGGAGTTGAACCTGAAAAGTTTCCTTAGTAAAAGTCAGGGTTGAAGACAGGGGTGGGTGGTGGGAGGAGGGGTGGAGTGAAGTGTAATTTGAGAAAGCGGAAGCCATGAGTAAATACAAGCCCTCAGAGGTAAGGCAGACAGTCCTCTCCTTTCATGCACCAAGTGTGAAACGTTTAAATCCAAACCTCAAAGCATCGTGAGTCTACCACACTCGCTGCCTCGCAAATCGCACCCTGGGTCTCCCCCTGTGCACACCAGGCTGAGCCGCACGCCCTTCAGTCTCTGGAACCAGTCATCCTCCTCTCAAAAAGCTTACACACATGCCGCCTGGAATAGTCTGCAAACTCCCTCTCAGCTCTTTGCAAACATGAGTTGTCACCCTACAAATCCCAGGCCCGATGCCACTTCCTCAGGGAGGGTTGTCCTGATAGCTCACGGGGATCCACCTCTCTCATCACACCCCCCCCCACCCCATCTGAATTACTGTACTCTTCATAGCCTTTCACATTAAGACATTTCTTTTTTTAAAATATATTTTATTGATTACATTATTACAGTTGTCCCCTTTTCCCCCTTCACTCCCCTTCACCCCCTCCTACCTACATTCCCTCCCTTTAGTTCATGTTCATGTGTCATACTTGTAAGTTCTTCAGCTTCTCCATTTCCCATAGTATTCTTAGCCTTCCCCTATTTTCTACCTGTCATCTATGCTACTTATTCTCTGTACCTTCTCCCCCCTTCTCTTCCCCCCACTCCCCTGTTGCTAACCCTCCATGTGATCTCCATTTCTATGGTTCCACTCCTGATCTAGCTGTCTGCTTACTTTGCTTTTGTTTTAGGTGTGGTTGTTAATAATTGTGAGTTTGCTGTCATTTTACTGTACATGTTTTTTATCTTCTTTTTCTTAGATGAGTCCCTTTAACGTATCACATAATAAGGGCTTGGTGATAATGAACTCCTGAACTTGACCTTATCTGGGAAGCACTTTATCTGCCCTTCCATTCTAAATGAAAGCTTTGCTGGACAGATCAATCTTGGATGGAGGTCCTTGCCTTTCATGACTTGGAATCATGAAATTATTTCTTGTTTAATGCTTTTCCTCCACAGTCTGTAGACTCCACGATGGCAACGCCCATGTTTGCTTCATTCAACATTGTGTAACTAGAGAAAAACATGGTGCCTAGCAAACAACAGATGATCAATAAAAATGTGCTTATGACTGAAGGAACAAATGAATGTATTTTTTACTACGGTTCAGTAGACCTAAGACACGGTACACACATTCTTAGCTTCACAATAGTCATGCCTCACTTCAGAATGGGAATGTGTTCTGAGGAACGTGCCATCGAACGGTTTCGTCGATGGACATCAGAGTGGGGTTGCGGTTAGAGCTCACGGAGGGTTAAACTTTTTCAGAAACCGCCCCGCTGTCTCCAAGTGTCTGTACTGCTTCACATTCCCACCGGCCACGTGTGAGAGTTCCATCACCAGTTGTTCCTCAACAATTTCACGGTTAACTGTTTTGACTTAGATACTCTAATATGAGCGCAGTAGTGTTCGACTGTAATTTTAATTTGCATTTCTCTAACACTGATATTCATGTTTTGTTTTGTTTTTTTTTTAAGAGCACGGCAAGACCCAGGTTTTCTCACTCCCAACCGCTGCTCTTTAGTACGTTTTTATTTTTTATTTTTTTCAAAGATTTTATTTATTTATTTACCTTTAGAGGGGAAGGGGAGAGGGAGAGAAACATCAGTGTATGGTTGCCTCTCATGCGTCCCCTGCTGGGAGTTGGCCTGCAAGGAACCAGCCTGCAACCCAGGCATGTGCCCTGACTGGGAATCGAACCTCGATCCTCTGGTTCGCAGGCCTGTGCTCAATCCACTGAGCTACACCAGCCAGGGCCCATTTTCATGTTTGTATTTACCACATATGGAGCTTTTTAGGTGAAGTGTCAGTTCAACTTTTTGCTCATGTTGTTACTGGGTTGTTTGTTTATTTGTTTTATTGTGTTTTGAGAGTCCTTTACATATTTTGAAGAAAATATCCTGTATAAGACATGTAATTTTCAAATATATTCTTTTCTAGGCCTTTTTGACTGATTTAGCTTTTTCATTTTTTCTGGCCTCACAGTTCTTAAGGCACTTAATGTTTATAGCTTTCATCTCTTTTTTTAAGCTTGATTTTTATATACTGAGAAGGCAAAAAGATATGTAAAAACATATAAAGTATAAAGGACAATAAGACAACAAATATCTCTAATGCTACCATCCAGATAAAGAAACAGAATATCAGCACTCCTTCTTCCAATTCCTATATTCTTAGAGTCAGCCATTAGCCTACATCTGTGCTTTGTTGGTAGTTATGTCATCTATGTGTTTGTCCCTAACAAAGTATTTGTTAATATGCACACAATTTTGATCAAATCCTAGGAAAAAAATTTGTTAAGATTTTGTTTGGAATTTCATTGAACTCTGCAAACAAATGGTATAAATTGACATCTTTGAGACATTGAGTCTTCTAATTCATGAACATGGTATGTATCTCCGTTAATTTAGGCCTTCTTTATTGCTTCTCAGTAAGGGCTTCTCCTTTCCCCCCTACAGTGTTTGAACATGTCTTGTTTGAATTGTTCACGGGCGTTGGAACGCACTGTTTCTTTCGTCTGTCAGCAGTTTGATTTAGCTCTACTTAGATTTTATTTTCTTTGTGTTTACCCTGCTTGCGATTCTCTAAGCCTCTTGGGTCTGCGAGTGATGTCTTTTAGCAACATTTACCTTCTGCGCATGTCTTTCATTCGTGTGTGCTGCAGTATTGAAAAGAACTGTAGAGAGTAGAATAATCAGTATTTTCACTCAGAGAGTGTCCTCTTCCCTCTGTTGGTTGGTGCTGGTGGTTAACACACCTCCACAAACCTAGACAACGAAATGCCCATAGTTCTTGTAGTGAGTCAGAGAGATGTGAGGTAAATTTTAAAATCCCAAAGTAATCATTTGTTTGATGGTAATGAGGGTCCAGAGATGAATAATGTAACTAAAGACAGCTAGGAAGAGCACAGTAGAGTTATTGAGATCAACCTGAGATAATCGCTGCAAGTGAACACATATGTACTTTAAGCCAGGGGTGTCCAAACTTTTGGCGTCTCTGGGCCACACTGGAAGAGGAAGAGTTGTCTAGGGCCACACATTAAATACATTGCAACACGTGATCACCAAAACAATCTCATAATGTTTTAAGTAGATTTATGGTTTTGTGTTGGGCCACATTCACAGCTATCCTGGGCTGCATGCAGCCCACGGGCCGCAGGTTGGACATCCCTGCGAGCTATCTACCTTAAAAAATCCCAGAAACATAAGAATGTATAAGCATACCTTTCACTGGCTGGCAGAACAATGGTATCATCGTGCGTCACGCAGTGTCCCGAAAATCCCACTGCACACTTGTGAGTGAGATTGAAAGAGGTGAATACAGTTTTATTTTTATTATGAAAACAGTTTTGACTTCACCAACCACCTCAAAGGGGACCTCCAGGGAACTGGGCTGGGAAGGAGGGGTAGACTGACAGGCTAACCTAGGAAAGAGGCGTTTTATGTTATTTATTTTTTATTTTTAAAATATTTTTTTAATTTATTTTTTACAGAGAGGGCAAGGGAGGGAGAAGAGGAGGGAGAGAAACATGGATGTGAGCAACATCAGTTGCCTCTCTCACCCGCCCCAGCCAGAGAGGGAACTGCAACCCAGGCATGTGCCCTGACCCGTAATTGATCCTGCAACCTTTCACCTCGCCAGAGGACACCCAACTGAGTCACACCAATCAGGGCTTATTATTTTAATTTTTTTCTTTTTTTATCCACACTTGAACACAGTTTTTCATTGCTTTTACAGAGAGAGGAAGGGAGAGAGAGAAACATAGACGGGAGAGAGAAGCATCGCTTTGTTGCCTCCCACACTTGCCCAGACCAGGGATTGAACCTGCAACCCAGGCATGTGTCTCAACCAGGACTGAACCAAAACCCCTCTGCCACACGATAACGCTCCAACCAACCAACTCACACTGGTTCAGGGCCAGGGGTGTTTATTGATCTCAGGAATTCTAGGGGGGTGGGTCAGACGCAGAATAGCTTCATCTGCATTTTTATTATGGCTTCAAGCCTCACAAAACTCAGAATGACCACGGCCTTTGCATTTTGGGCTGAAACTTGAACTTCACACAGCAGTGTTTACTATTTGTGCAGTAAACATACATCTTTTCCTTCCTGTGGCATGTGCGGCGGCATCTCCCACGAAGATTCCAGCATTTTTGGGTGCCACCTGACAAAAAAATACAGCAGAGTGGAGACCATGTCAGTCCTGAGAAGAGGCCGGTTCCAGATTTGAAAGGTCTAGAAACGAATTAAAACAGGTGTGATACAAGACCCTCTGTTTCCCTGACCTTCGTCCCTGACCTCCTTTCTTTTTCTTTTATTCCCCTCTTTTTAAAGAAATTGTGGTAAAATGCAAATAATATAAAATGTACCAGTTTTAAGTATTTTAGAGCATACAGTTCAGAGGCATTAAGAACATTCACAAGGTTGTACGACCATCACCACCATCTAGTTCCAGAACTTTCAAAATCATCTCAAACAGAGACCCTGCCCCCCCCCCATTCTCATTTCCTCCTCCCCCCAGCCCTGGGCAACCACCAACTGGCCCTCCTCTCTCTAGATTGGCCTACTCTGGATATTTTATGCCAATGAAATCATACAATAAAATATGTGACCTTTCAGCTCTTCTTTTATGTAGCATGATGTTTTTAAGGTTCATCCATATTATTTTTTAAAAATATTTTATTTATTTATTTATTTATTTAGAGAGAGAGGAGGAGAGGGAGAAAAAAGGAGAGAAGCATCAATGTGTGTGAGAAATATTGACTGACTGACTCTCGCACACGCCCCAAGCAGGGACCAGGGCTACAACTGAGGCATCTGCCTTGCCTGGGAATCGAACCCTTGAACCGGCAACCCTTTGCTTTGTGAGAGGATTCCCAACCAACTGAGCCACACCAGTCAGGACCATATGGTTTTTTAAAATTGTTTTGGTTTTTTGTTAACATTCCATCACTTTTCATAATTTTATTTTTATTTTGTTTTCTTTTTCCCCAAGGTCCCTCAAGAAGGTGGCTGTACTGAAGGTTTTTTTTTTTAACTGTGGTAAAATACACTTAATGTAAAATTTGCCATCTTAACCATTTTTGAGAGGACTGTTCAGTGGTAGTAAATACACTCACGCTGTTTTGCACCCACTGCTTCGCACCTCCGTGACTTTTTTCATCTTGTAAAACTGAAACTCTGTACCCATGAAACCATAACTCCCTATCTCCCCTCCGCCACTCAGGGAACAACCCATCCATACTGTTTTTTATTCTTTTCCTGTCCCGTAATCTTGACTAACCCACGACCTACGAGGCTTGCAAAAACAGCTTTCGAAAGCACTGTTCTGACAACCTTGGGGGTGGGATTGCACCAACGGTGTGAACCGAGAAGCACAAAATTCTGGAGCGGTCCCGAACCACTCCAACCACGAGTCTTGCTGCAGTTAAAGGTGAAATCTGCTCCTTGGGCCAAACCATGACATTATCCCTTTTTCTCTCTTCTATAAAAACTCCAAGCCTGCGAGGAGCCAGGGTTGCACGTGCTCCCTGACTGTCCTCTAGCTGAACAAAGACTGTAACCTCCGTTTGTCTCGGTTCAACTATCTTCTTCCAACAGCTTGGTGCCGTGACCATTCTTTATTTCAGTAATCGGTCATTTTACTCTTTGTCTTTTCCTTCTTTCTGCTAGAGATTTAGACCGGGTTTATTGTGTGATCAGGGCTAAGTTTTCTTTGAGATTATCTTTGCACCAATATCTGTGCTCAGTGGGCAACTCTGCGTTGTCTGGAGCAGTGCTTTCATCTGGGGCGATTTTGATGCCCCGGGGATGTTTGGCAGTGACATATCGGGAGGCAGTTTTAGGTCTCACGACCGGGTGGAGGGGCGCTACTGCAATGACTGGGTGGAGGCCACGGATTCCCCCAAACATCCTTCCACGCACAGGACGGCCTCAGCGAAGACATACCCAACCCCAACGTCACTAACTGTCAACAGGGGCACGAGCGCCCCCCTGGAATAGACACATTACAACCTCCAGAGTTACCCGGTTTTGATTATGTGGGAACTATTCTACAGCTTCACGAACCGTTGGTAAACGACAGTGGGGCCAAATACCGACTTCCTGCATCCCTGCCAGTCAGTACGCTGTGCTGCACGGAGGTTCTGTCGACTTCCTCCCCTTCCGCGTGGGCGGGAGGAGCCAGTTTTTAAAAACCTATTGGTAAATTCATTGCAACATTCCTTCCTCCATATACACATTTGTGCTTTGACCCAGTTATAAGATCTGCCTTGTACTCCCATGATGAGTTAATAAAATCTTTACACATGTTTATTTCTATATAGCTGTGAGAGCCAGGGGGTTGCTTTTTTTTTTTTTTAATTACCTTTCAAAACTTCTTTGGAACCTCGAGCAAACTGAAACCATAAGCACTAGACTCTGAAAGGATATGTTGAGGGAAAGTGGGGGGCTCACCTCAATCAGATGTACTGTGAAGACACTTGGTATTTCTGGGCTGTCTGAAATGCAGCTTGGTGAGAAATCTGGCCCATCCCAGTGAAGAAAACTTAACTACTCTAAGAAAACGGTGGGGAAGCTTTAACGGAACCCTGAGGCTAGTTCCAGGATTTGTCCCACCAGCCATTTAAATTACTCTGGAACAACAGTGAAGGAGGCGCGTGGGAAAGGACCGCCCTCTCCCTAAATCTCAAGCGTTTGAATATTTCCTGACTACTGTCTGCCTGTTCGCGGAATGACGAGACGCTTTTCCGTGCTAGGAAGCAGCAGCGTTTCCTGTGGCTCAAAAGCAATTGCTGTTGGCTTTGCCTAATCCTAGAAAAGGCCAAATTAAAGTGACAGAACAGAGATTAGTGGCTGCTGGTGGCTGGGGGCCGGGGAGGTGACTGATTGCAAAGGGGCACGGGGTGTCCTGTCTGGGGTGACGGAAATGAATTATACTGATTGTGGTGCTAGCTGTACGAATGGACACATTAGTTGAAGCTCATATCGTATGCTTAAAATGTGGGCATTTATTTCAGTAAAACCGATCAGAAAAGAAATAATAAGAGCAAAATTCAATAGAAAGTGACAAAGACTGAAGTTGGCAAAGGAGATTCGACACAGAGACAAGAAGACACCAGAGGAGGAAAAAACAGAGGAAGATATCAGAAAAACACTCAAACTGTAATTTAAGAAGTTCTTTAAATGAAAGATAGCTTGAAAATGCCACAGTGCACAGCGTCTCTGAGAATGTTGGTGTGGAAGAAGGAAGATATAGAAGGAACATGGAATATTTTAAGTACAAATCTTGTAGTCCAATAGAAAGTATCAATATGAATTCATGAGGTATTTTAGAGACATTTAAATGTACTGATTTTCCCTCCTCGCTCTGCCTACTGAAAGATGAGGAAAGAACCAATTTAGCAGCATTGAATATCTCTAGCAACTAGATCCTAGTCCTGAAATACCACTTTCCTGCTGAAAAAAAAAATCAGCTTCTTCAAGAAATGGCTTTCAAGATCTGTGGCAAGGACTGTATGAGATGATCCTAGAGTATCTTGTCACACCAGAAAACCAGATAAATTATAAACGGGATGAAGAAAGGGATGAAGATGTAACCAACAAGCTAAAAAGTCTTGAGGGATGTCAGCTTTTAAAAGTGGCCGTGACAGAAAGCGGGTGCCTGTGGATACATCCTTAGCAATGAGACTGCAAAGAAATGTAAGAATTGATTGCTCTGAAAGTCGAGATGCTGCAACATTCGGGGCAGGGAGACCGTTGTGGTGGGGGTAGGTGGGTTTTTCGGTTTTTGGTGACCGTCAGTGTTCTATTGATCGACCTTGTTGATGGTTGCAAGGTTGTGTGCTTTATAACAGTTTATTAAGCAGCACATTTGTTTTATGTGATTTTCATGATCTGTAATGATGCATTTTATTTTACAAAAAAAAAAGAAAGAAAACCCCCTCACCACTTGACAATAAGATCTCAATGTTACATTCAAGCGTGTCAAGATGAATTGTGGGTGAGAGTGACAGGAAAGATGACACCTCGTGTGGCCGCGGTGGAGGCTATGTGACACTGATTCACACATTGTAAAATCAGGCACAGAATTTACCTAGCAATTTTCATTCTAGGTGTCTATCCTGGAGAAATACACGCATAGCTTGAGACTATAGTTACACTGGAGATGCAACTAGAGACAAGTTAGAGGTAGAGACTGCCCTCAGAGAATTTCAGGTCTAGTGGTGGGGGTGGGGAGGGGGGGGTAAACAATTGTCAGAGAAATAGCTTCCCAGATACTTGGTTGACTAGAGTTATAATGCCTTTTAGAACTCTGGGTGCTATGTCTGAGGAGGTACAATGGAAAAGCAGGTGATATGTCCCACCTAAGCCTAATACCTTCCGGGGTCTTGAGCTTCACATATATGTCCAGAATTTCCACAATTAACCTGACTTTAATATTTTCAAAGTATTAAAGTAATATATATATTTCATTTCTCTTTAATTTTGGTTGCAAAAAACCAGGATTGGGCTGTTTCTGGGCTTTGGGGAAATGGTAAAGAACACTTAGAACGACAAACTCATTGCTCAGCTTAAATGAGCTGAGTAGTTCTAGTTCAGAGCAAGACAATTTTTAAGAACCAAAATTTACCAAGCAGAGTCAGGATTTCCAACTTCAAAGAGCTCCTTTACCTATTAGTAGGTGAGCCTGGCAGATTCAGATAAGACTCAAGAAACTTCCATTCAATCTCTGTTACCGCCATCACACCCAACAGAGAGCAGAAAGGAAATGCTCTCTCTGGGGGAAACTGGGCACTTAAATCCCTTTCCTACAGTGGCAGCAGCAGCAGCAGCTGCAGGCCTGAGGCTCCAGTAGAACCTCATGCCTCGCCTTGGCCAACCAGGCTGATGGTGGACCCACCAGTAAGCTAGGAACCAAGACTTTCCACCTCTTCTCCACTATCGGCCTGCTGGCTGACCTGGGACGTACAGATAACTCATTTGAGAAAAGCAGAGGCAAGAGAGTCTTTTACTACAAACACCCAGGTAGGTCTGGACAAACAGCCAGCATTTTACCCCTTGCCTCTCAGAGTGTCTCCCAGCAACTGCTAATAGGCAGGACACAGCACACCATGGCGCCACCTGGAGGAGGATTAGAAATGGTTCAGGGGCACTGGCCCCTGTGGCTCAGTTGGTTGGGGTGGCATCCCAGACACTGATGGGTTGTGGGTTTGATTCCTGGTCAGGGCACATGCCTAGGTTGCAGGCTCAATCCTCAGTCAGGGAGCCCAGAAGCAACCAATCAGTGCTTGCCTGTTACATCAGTGTTTCTCTCTCTCTCTGTTTCCCCGCCCCTTCCTCTCTCCGTAGCAGTACTGAAAAGATGTCCTTAGGTGAGAATAAAACAAATAATAATAATTAGGAAAAAAAATGACTGAGGAAGTGGCTGAGCATCTCCCTCCACCCTCCTGTGGCATAAAACATCCAGAAGTTCCCTGCATCCCTGGTGGAGGTAGGAAACCCAGTGCGAAGTAAGGGTCAGAGGGACTTGCCGAGAGTAGGCCCCCGTGCATGAGACAGTGGGAGGGTGTTTGAAGAGCCTAAACCTAAGGGCCAGATGGAGGATTTGGCTGAGAAAAAAGGCTGTCAGTGGGGCTCTCGACAAGCATTGAGATCTCATTAGCCATGGGACCCAGCAGCAAGTGCCAGCAGGACACTCACCGAACACATAGTGATACAATGAGGCACATTGTCCCCGAAGCTACTGAAGGTCCAGCACAGGGTTCGAGCCCACTTCCTTATGCTCCTGCCCCAGGGCCTTGGCACCTGATGTTTCCCCCAGCTTGAATGTTCTTCCCCACAAGTCCACGTGGCTCACCCCTCATCCTCCCTCAGATCACAATGAATCATTCATGAGCACACCTTTAAAATGGCACATCTAACCCCCTATTTTCTATCCCCTTTTCCAGTCTATTCTGCTCATTATATTCATCATATGGCATTGCATATGTGTCACTTATTTTAATTTTTTTCTGTCTGCTTCAATAGGATGTAAGCTCCGAGAGGACAGAGATTTTGCTCATGTTGATGTTTGCTGCTCTGCCTGCTGCACCTGTCCCAGTGCCTGGAGCATGAAATCCGTTCAACCGTGTTTACTGAATGAATCGATTCATGAAATCGTGATGCATCAAGTTACTTTCTCTCAAACGCAGCTGCTCTCCTGGAAGGAGAAGAGGAGCATGCCAAAAGGGAAATGCTAAAAGGCTGAATATTTATTCAAAAGAGTCAGAATGACCTTGGTGACCATTTTAAACCAGAAGGGATGACTATCTAATTGCCGAGTTTACCGGCACTTCTGATGTCCCACCCGCAGCAGGATGAAAGTTCCTGGGGAAATTCAGAGGAGTGATACAAAGTAGAGAAGCTACATTTTTTGCACACCAAAGTTTCAATGTGTTCTTTGTTTTCTCCTCAAGCAGTTATTGGTGTAGCAGTTTGAGGAATGAGGAGATGGAAACTCTGAGCAGCTGAGCGGCCCGCAAGGGGGTGGGGGTGGGGGCCCATCACAGAGTTAGAAAATGCTAGGGCAGTTTCTGACCCAGGTTCTGGCACTTGACTTTCCTCTCTACCCCAGGAGCACGGTTTCAGGCATTCCCCACAGGCAGATACAAAGGCTGAGGTTGGCTTGTTTAAGGAAATTCACACATTGACACTGTGGGAAGGTTAGACAAAAGCCTGGGGGTGGGCAGAAGCTTCTGGCAGTTGAGCAGGAGGGGCCAGGTAGCTCCTGCTGGTGTTGGAGGAACGGGCAAGTCTGATTGCGGTCCTTCCCTGCTGAAGCCTCCCCACGGCTCTTGCGCCCAGTATTCCAGGCCGCTCCTCAGCTTTAGCCCTAGCCAGACCTCAGACCCATGCCCCTAACCACACTTCCATTTTGGGCTGAAGGTACCATGGTCTCTCCCACACCTGGACCTCCACATGAATTGATTTCTGCCTGGGACCCCCTATCTATTTCCACCTCTTTCCCTTTCCCTTCTAACTTGCACACACTTTTCAGGATGCCTGGTACCCCTCCGGGAGGGCTCCCTGGCCCTCAGTCTGGGCTGCTCCCCACCATGTGCACCCCAGCCTCCCACCTCCCCTCTAGCACAGCTTGGGTCCCTCTGGGTTGTAAATGTCATTTATCCCCGTGACCCTGGCTCCCAGCTCAGCGTCTGGCACGCAGAGAGCAATAGTAAATAGGAGCTTTTCTGTCCTGCGAAGGTGGTTGTGACCTTTATACAGCCTAGATTTTTTCTGGGGACTATTTTGCAAAAGGGTCACTACTGTCCTCTCCTCTTCCTGCTTCTCTTGCCCACCTCTTCCATTCCTTCTCGGGTTCTAGGCCACCGGGGCACGCTTCCTGGGCCAGCAGAGATGGGGTGGCTGGCCAGAAGTTCCGGATGTCATAGCTGGTACCTGAGATCTGGCGCCTGCTGCTGGTGAGAGGGCCCTCTCCACGTGTCTCTGATATGTGACCTGAGGCCTGGCAGCCTGCCCTCTCTATCCTTGGGATCCCGTGACCAGGCCTCTGTCCCCAACCTTGTCCCTTCCCTGAAGAGCAGTTACCTGGAGTGAGCTGGGAGAAGAGCAGAAGTGCAGTCAAAATCATCCAAAGGAGCTTCATGGCTGGAAGCGGCCCTGGGTGAAGTTGCAGGTCCGATGTGAAGGCAAAGCCACTGCAAGAGAGCTCTGTCCTCTCTGGCGTGAGCTCCCTTTGACCAATCCAAACAGCTGCCACCCACGCGTGCCCTCAGCTGCGGACGGGCGCAGCCGACGGGCGCAGCCCCCACACCCCCTGAGCCCATGTGCACAGCCATGCACCTCAGCTGGTGCTCCTCCTTTAGTCATTTAGGTCAGCCGGGAGAGGTCCGGCAACAACGATCTCCATTCCAAGATTCGCACACCACCTTCCCCCGGCTCTAAACGAAGGGACCACAAGGGGGCGCTATGTACACGGAATCCAGAGCAATGGTGGGGTAGGGTGGGGTAGAGTGGGGTAGGGTGGGGTAGAGTGGGGTAGGGTGGGGTAGGGTGGGGTAGGGTGGGGTAAGTGTAGACTTCACAGAAAAGGTACAATGAGCAGTGTTTTGAGGAATAAATACCAACGCACCAGCCGGGTGAACGGACGTGGTTTTCCAGGCAAAGGAAGGTCTAGACAAAAGCTTACATTGGTGTTGAAAATGAGCAAAGTGACTTTAACAAGCTAAAACCGGAAGGAAAATGATGGTGAGAGATGAAGCTCCCAGCACCAGCCCAGCTGTGTGCCCTCTCGGAGTGCCAGCCACCACAGCCTCCTGCCGTCTGGGTACTAACCCTGCACTAGACAGACGAACCCTCAGGGTCCTGCCTTCTGGGCACCAGGCCGCGCCCCTTCTCTGAGATCCAAACACCAACTATTTGGAGCCTCTCAGAACTCAGGTTTGGAAAGTCAATTCTCTTCCGTTTTGTTCCCACAACCGAAGGCGGTAGGCTCATCCCGTAGCCACAAATTTCTGTTTCCTCAGGGTCCTCTCTTTGTCTTTCAGTTTTCCAACAACAATGTAACCCGTTTTGTATATTAAGTATCCTGTGTGGCTTCCACTTCCTGGCCGGACCCTACTTGATTCAGAGGTCGAGGGTATACAAGCGTTAGGATTTACAAGACAAAATAACATTGAGCACGTCTCTGTAGGTGCAGACAATACATGGAGGAGATTGAAGACTGGATGGTAAATGAAAGAGTGAGGTCACCAAGTGTGAACAATTCTTTCTAAAACCTTCAGGATGAAGAAGAGACAGCAGCCAACCCTGGCTGGCGTAGCTCAGTGGATTGAGCGAGGGCCTGCGAACCACACGATCGTGGTTCGATTCCCAGTCAGGGTACATTCCTGGGTTGCAGGCCAGTTCCTGGCAGGGGACTCACAAGAGGCAACCATACATTGATACTTCTCTCCTTCCCTTCCCCTCTAAAGATAAATAAATAAAATCTTAAAAAAAAAAAAAAAGAAGAGACAGCAGCTATGAAAGGACTCAGGGCCCCAGGCTGCTATTGGGTTGTTCATTTTCCTGAGGGAGGCTCATTTTTTCAAACAGGTGTTAGTTAAGGCTCAATCAGAGAAGCCACAGTCAGTACTAAGGAATCAGGACTTCATTACAAGATTTAGATTCCATTCCATTGTGGAACAGCTGGGAGGGTACAGATGTATCCAGGGCCATGGTGGGGTTGCTGAGGTGCCTGACTTAGATGTGTGAAAGGCTGGTGTCTCGTTAAGACTTCACAGAGAAGTATTTGGTGGTAGGCCCTGGGTCACTGCTCAGTGGGGCTGGCAATTGGCAAGGAGAGCCCACCACACTGAAGGGAAAACGGGGCGGGGGGCGGGGGGGCAGAAAGGTGAGTAGAGCCCTGAAGCTGCTTTTGCCCTGGGGGCACCTGTAAACTTGATGTTTGGATGGTCTTGAGGTGAGAGGAAGAGAATTCAAAGGCCACGGCCCCCTCAGGGCCCTCCCCACATGTCCATACGCTGAGAGTGAGGGTGAGCCACAGGAACCGCCTACCCCTACTCAGACGCTTTTCTCGTTGCTGAGCAGAGCAAGACAGAAAAGTCTTTAGGATGCCGTAACTACGAGCTAGTTTTCAAGGGGTTTTGTAGCTCAAATGCAGTATCAAGTGAATTGTAAAACAACAAAGCAAAACAAACAAACAAAAAAAATCCCAAGCCTTCGAATTATGAATTTGTTTCAAAGTGTTCCCAAACCGGTAATGTTCCAGGCATTTGACAGAAGCAAAGCAAATGCTAAAGGAAGGCAGCTTGCCTACATCCCCACAAATCACAGATAAATTCAAGGACAGATAACAGTGTGCATTCGAAGATTATGAAGCACACAGAGAAACTCGGTGCCATCAACAGAAACCCTAAGTACCGCACTTACACAACTTTAGTTATTAGAATGATCAAATTGTGTGTGTGAGAGAGATGTTTAATACAGCATTTAGTCATGCTTCCAGAAGGAGTGGAGAGAGAAGGGTTCAAGGTTATTCCGGTGAGTTAATGCCTTAGAATTGTATAGTCCTGCTGAAGTTTGTAAATTCACAGATTCAAGAAGCTCAGTGCATCTCAAGCAGAACAAATAAAAAGAAAACAAGCTTTAGACATGCCATACGGAAGTTGCAGAGCACGTGTGGGCTGTGCACGTGCGTGCACACACACACACATACACAATAAAAACCTTGAAAGTAGCCAGAGGGAAGAAACAGACAACCCTCAGGGAGCAACAGTCTGGGTGACAGTTGCCTTTTTTAAAACAATAACAATAGAACATGGAAGAGAGTAGAATGATATGTTCAGTATATGCTAAGATAACATATATGTGCATCTAGGGCTATATAACCAGAAAAAAAGTCTTGCAAGAATCACGGTAGAATAAAGACATTTCTCAGCAAACAAAAACTAATCAAGACTGGTACCAACATACCTTTGCTAAAAGAAACATTAAAAAATGTACTTTACGCAGAAGGAAAAACGATCTTGTCTGAAAGGTCTTAGGTTTAAGAAATTTAAGAAATTTAGCAAATGAAATGATATGTGTAAGGACACACCCACATGATACAGAAGCAAACTCCGTGTCCACCCTCAGACATCTGAACAAGGAAGATGTGGCACATAAATGCAACAGAATGTCACCCAGCCATAAAAAGAATGAAATCTTGCCATTTGCCACAATATGGGTGGACCTAGAGGGTATAATGCTAAGTAAAATAAGTCAGACGGAGGAGGACAAATACCGTGTGGTTTCACTTACATGTGGGATCTAAAAGTCAAACAAAGAGACAAACAAAACCCAACTGGAACAGACTCACAGACAATGAACTGGTAGTTGTCAGAGGAGAAGAGGGCAGGGGAAGGGTAAAAAAGTGTAACCTTAGACACAATTTTGGCAAAGAAAATCATGAAATATGTAAAATGTCAACACTTTGTGACTAAATTGAGTTTAAACCAGGAATGCAGGTTTGATTTTAAATGAATAGTTTTGGCCCTGGCTGGTGTAGCTCAGTGAATTGAGTGTGACCTGTGAACCAAAGGGTAGCTGGTTCGATTCCCAGTCAGGACACCTGCCTGGGTTGTGAGCCAGGTCCCCAGTAGGGGGCACATGAGAGGCAACCACACATTGATGTTTCTCTTCCTCTCTTTCTCCTTCCCTTCCCCTCTGTGTAAAAATAAATAAATAAAATCTTTTTTTAAGCCTTTATTTTTTTAAGGTTTTATTTTTATAAATCTTAAAACATTTAATAATTCATTTCCCAAATATACACCTTTAATAATTCAGTTCCCAAATCTCACTTAAACTATAGCAGCTACAGAGTTTTTTAATGATTATGTAGAAGGTTTTATTATTTTAATTTTAATTAATTAATTCATTCTTTTTAATTGAATTTATTGGGGTGGCATCAATAAAATCATATACATTTCATGTGTACAATTCTATAATATATCACCTGTATTGTGCATTCACCACCCAAAGTTAAGTCTCTTTCCATCACCATTTATCCCCCCTTTACCCTCTTCTATGCCTCCCCAATCCCCTTTTCTCTGGCACTCACCATACTGTTATCGGTCTATGAGTTTTTTTCTTAATCCCTCCACCTTTCTTCTTCTAGCCTCCAAAAACCCTCCCCTCTAACAGCTGTCAGTCTGTCCTCTGTATCTATGAGTCTGTTTCTATTTTGTTAGCTTACTTTATTCATTACATTCCACATAAGATGAAATCATATGTTCTTTGTCCATCACTGACCGGCTCATTTTACTTAGTGTACTACCCTCCATGTCCATCCATGCTGTTGCAAAAGATAAGATTTCCTTCTTTTTTATGGCCAAGTAGCATTCCATTGTAGAGATATGCCACAGCTTTTTGATCCATTCATCTACTGATGGGCACTTAGCTGCTTCCAAATCTTGGCGATTGTAAATAACGCTGTGATGAACATAGGGGTCCATATATTCTTTCGAATCAGTGTTTCAGGCGTCTTCAGATATATTCCCAGAAGTCACATTGCTGGGTCACAATGCAATTTCATTTTTAATTTTTTGAGGTAACTCTATACTGTTTTCCATAGTGGTTGCACCAATCTGCATTCCTACCGACAGTGCACAAGAATACCCTTTTCTCCACATCCTCACCAACATTTGCTTTTTGTTGATTTATTAGTGATAGCCATTCTGACAGACGTGAGGTGATATTTCATTGTGGTTTCCATTTGCATTTCTCTGGTGACTAGTGACGTTGAGCATCTTTTCATATGTCTATTGGCCATCTGTATGTCCTCTTTGGAGAAGTGTCTATTCAGGTTCTTTGCCCATTTTTTAATTGTATTGTTGGTTTTTCTGGTATTCAGTTTTATAAGTTGTATAAAACTGAACACCTTTATCAGCTGTATCATTGGCGATGATGTTCTCCCATTTGGTGGGTTGTCTTTTCATTTGTTGATGGTTTCCTTCACTGTGCAAAACCTTTTTAATTTGATGTAGTCCCATTTGTTTACTTTTGTTTTGTTTCCCTTGCCTGAGATGATATATCAGAAAAAATATTGCTGAGAAATGTCTGAGGTTTTAGTAAGTTTTCTTCTGGGAGTTTTATGGTTTAGAGGCTTATGTTTAAAACTTTAATCCATTTTTTAGTTTATTCTTGTGTATGGTATAAGAAGGTGGTCTAATTTAATTTTTTGCATGTATCTGTGCAATTTTACCAACACCAATTATTGAGTAGACTATCTTTACCCCATTGTATGATCTTGCTTTCTTTGACAAATATTAATTGACCATGAAGATGGGTTTATTTCTGGGCTCTCTATTCTGTCCCATTGATCTATGTGTCTGTTTTTATGCCAGTACCATGCTGTTTTAATTACCATAACCTTGTAGTATAGTTTGATACCAGGTAGTATGATTCCTCTAATTCTGTTCTTCTTTCTCAATGTTGATGTGGCTTTTCATGGCCTTTTGTGGTTCCACATAAAGGTTTGGATTATTTGTTCTAGTTCTGTAAAATATGCCATTGGTATCTTGATAGAAATTGCACTGAATTTAAAAATTGCTTTGGGTAGCATGCACATTTTAATGATGTTATTTTTTTCCTCTCTGTGAACACAGTATATGCTTCCACTTATTTGTATCTTCACTTTCTTTCTTCAATTTTCTGAGTGCTGGTCTTTTACATTTTTGGTTAAATTTATTCCTAGGTTTTTTATTTATTTTATTTTTGATGCAATTGTAAATGGGATTGTTTTCTTAGTTTCCCTTTTTGATAGTTCATAATTGGTATGTATAAATTCAACTGGCCCTGGCCAGGTGGTTCAGTTGGTTGGAGCATTGTTCTGTACACCAAAAGGCAATGGATTCCATTCTTAGTCAGGGCACACACCTAGGTTGCAGCCTCAGTTCCCAGTCAGGGTGCATATGAGAGACAACAGGCAGATGTTTCTCTCTCTCTCTACCTTCCTCTCTCTCTGAAATCAGTCAGAATACCCTTGAGTGAGAATAAAAAAATAAAAAAAAAATATGCAACCTATTCCCCCCTGGCTGGTGTGGCTCATTGGTTGTAGTGTTTTCCTGTAACTGAAAGGTTGTGGGTTTGATCACAGTCAGGGCACATGCCTACATTGCAGGTGTGATCCCTGGTCTTAGCATGTATGAGAGGCAACCAATTTATGTTGCTCTCCCTCCCTTCCCCTCTCCTCTCCTGTGTCTAAAAGCAATGAAAAAATTGGGTGAGGATTTAAAAAAAAACAGTGCAACTAATTTCTGGATATTTATTTTGTATCTTGCTACTATACAGAATTCATTTATCAGTTCCAGAAGTTTTTTGGTGTATCCTTTAGAGTTTTCTTTTCTTTTTTAAAAATTTTATTTATTTACTTTTAGAGAGAGGGGAAGGGAGGGAGAAAGAGAGTGAGAGAAACATCCATGTGTGCTTGCTTCTCGTGTGTCCCCCACTGGGGACCTGGCCTGCAGCCCAGGCATGTGCCCTGACTGGGAATCGAACCAGCGACCCTTTGGTTCGCAGCCCGTGCTCAATCCACTGAGCTACACCAGCCAGGGCTAGAGTTTTCTATATACAGTACCATGTCACCTGCAAATAATGACAGTTTTACTTCTTTCTTTCCGATTTGGGTGCCTTTTATTTCTTCTTGTTGTCTGATTGCTGTGCCTAGGACCTCGAGTACTATTTTGAATGAGAGGAGAAAGCAGACATCTCTGTCTTGTTCCCAATCTTAAGAGAAATATTCTTACTTTTTGCCCATTGAGTAGGATGTTGGCTGTGGGTTTGTCCTAATGGCCTTTATTATGTTGAGCTGTGCTCCCTCTATTCTCACTTTGTTTAGAGTTTTTATCATAAATAGGTACTGGATTTTATCAAATGCTTTTTCTGCATCTATTGATATGATCATGTGATTTTTAGCTTTCATTCTGTTTATGTGGTGTATCACATTTATTATTTTGCAAATACTGTACCATCCTTGCATCCATGGTATGAATCCCACTTGGTCATAATGGATGATCGTTTTAATGTATTTCTGGATCCAGTTTGCTAATATTTTGTTAAGGATTTTTGCATCATATGTTCATCAGAGACATTGGCCTATAATTTTCTTTCTCTGTAGTGTCTTTATCTGGGAATTAGGGTAATGGTGGCCTCATGGAATGAGCTTGGGGATCTCCCTCCCCTCAATTGTTTGGAATAGTTTGAGAAGGACAGATGTTAGTTCTTTTGAATGTTTGGTAAAATTCACCTGTGAAGCCATATGGTCCTGGACTTTTGTTTATTGAGAGCTTTTTTTTATTATTATTACTGATTTAATTTCATTGCTTGTAATTTGTGTATTCAGATTTTGTGATTCTTACTAATCCAGTTTTGGAAGACTGTGTGTTTCTAGGAATTTATCCATTTCATCCAGATTATTCAATTTGTTGGCATATAGTTGTTCATATTTTTTAATAATTTTTTTGTATCTTTGTGGAGTCAGTTATAACTTCTCTTTCATTTCTGATTTTTTTTATTTGGGTCCTCCTTTTTTTCTTGGTAAGTCTGGATAAAGTTTTGTGAATCCTTTTTAGCTTTTCAAAGACTCAGGCTTTGGTTTCATTGATCTTTTGTATTTTTTAGACTTTATTTGGTTTCTTTTGCTCTGATCTCTATTTCCTTTCTTCTACTCACTTTGGGCTTTGTGTTTTGTTTTGTTTTGTTTTGTTTTGTTTTTTAGTTCCTTTAAGTGTAAACTTAGATTGTTTATTTGAGATTTTTCTTCTTTCTTGAGGTAGGCCTGTGATACTATGAATTTCCCTCTTAGGACTGCTTTTGCTGTGCCCCAGAAATTTTAGGTTGTTGGGTTTTCATTTTTATTTGTTCCAAGGTATCTTTTGATTTCTGTCTTGATCTCAATGTTAACCCATTCATTGTTTAGCAACATGTTATTTAGTTCCCACATGTTTGTGTCTGTTTCAGTTTTTTCTTGTGATTGATTTCTAGATTCATACCATTATGGTCACTGAAGATGCTTGATAGTCTTTCAATCTTCTTAAATTTATTGAGACTTATTTTATGTCCTAACATGTGTTCTATCTTAGCAAATGTTCCATGTTCATGTGAAAAGAATGTATATCCTGCTGCTTTGAGGTGAAATCTTCTGAAGATGTCAATTAAATCCATTTGATTTAGTGTGTCATTTAAGGCCGTTATTTCCTGGTTGATTTTCTGTCTGGAATATCTATCCATTTACGTCAGTGGGGTGTTAAAAATCAAGAGGGTGGGGCAAGTGGGTCTCCCATGAAGGCGAGGTGTCAGTGAAGCTGAGGGAAGTTGGGAGGAACGGCTCCTGCCCCAGAGCCATACAACTTAGTCTGTCTCAGATTCTTCCCAGACCTCAGCAGGGCAGGGCCACCAGGTATCCAGAAGGTGGGGCCCCTGGGAGCTCAGAGGGTGGGGCAACAGGTTCTCCCGTGAGGGGGAGGCACCAGTCAGGTTCATGATAGAGTGAGGGGAACGGCTCCATCCCAAAGCCACAGCATTCGATCACTGATACCTGAGTCTGTCGGACAGCTACACTCTAACCCAGGCAGCTGACTGGGCTCTGCAGGGTGGGGTGACAGGGAGTCCAAAGGGTGGCGCTATTGCATTCTCCCAGGCTGATGCCGGTGCTCCACCTAAGAAAGATAATGTCTGCAGTGTAGAAGAGGGACACAGCACAGAGGTCCCAGCCACTGTCCCTTCAGCTGTCTCCTCAGAGCCATAAATTTCAGTTTCTCCTCATGTGGCTCTAATCCACTCCACCCTCGCTCCACTTGGAGCCCAGGGCGAGTGGCTGTGAATGAGATTTTGTGTGTTGGCTGTTTAAGAGGGTTGCCCGTTCCTGCCTCTCCCAGGCAGACAGGCTCCCTGTGGATATTCGCAGCCGCTTGTTACGTGAGCACCTCTTCTTGGCTCTGGCACTCTGGGCTGGGGAGCCTGGTGAGAGGTGGAGACCCCGGCCCCTCAGGCGGAACCTTTCCATCTGAGATATCTTTCTGCCTCTCATGGGAGTGGGGCCAGCCCTTTTCACATCTCTGCGCTTCCTACCAGTCTCGATGTGGCTTCTGTAAATCCTTGGTTGTAAAACTTCTGTTCAGCTAGTCTTCGGTTGGTTATTCAGGCTGATTGTTCTATATTTTAGCTGTGATTACGGTTTGGTCCTGGGAGGAGGTGACTGCAGTATCCACCTACTCTGTCACCATGTGGGAGACTCCTCACTTTTAAATATTAACATAAACTTATTATCATCCAAGTCTCTCTTATAAAAAAAATAGAGACCAAAACCAAATAGATGAAACGCTCATGGAGTTTTTAATAAGCTCGCACACTCTTAAATAGGAGCATATGGTTAGGGATCCTTAATTAGAGAAAAATATCTCATTTAAAAACGACCGGCCCAAAGCTTACAGGAAATAGATTGTGCAGGGAAGAAAATATCGTCAACATCCTCAGAGCAATTAGAGAAGTTACTCCCACCATGAAACAAGAATAAGAGACTATAAAGGAAAAGTCAAGGAATAAGTAAGAACTCTCAGACATTAAAAAATATGGCAGCACAAAATAGAAAATAAAGATGGAAAGAAAGGTTAGAAGTTATATTTGTTAAAATTTCTCAGAAACTTGAAGGAAGAAACCCAAAGGGATGGAAAGCAGCAGAGAAAATATAAAAAAAATTGAGAATCAGTCCAGGGAGCCCAACAACCAAAAGATAAGAATTCCAGAAATGGGAGAGAGAAAAATAAGATGAATGAGAGGAAATGCCGAAGTAATCCTGTAGAACAATGAAGAAAAAATATATAAACTGACAAATCACAAAAAGATAAATAAAGGCTCTTGAACGTATGGAAAAAATGTTCAATTTCTCTCCTAATAGGAAATTTTAAAAACTGTCTCTGTTGTGGGTTGAATTATATCCAGCGCCCCGCCCCCCAAAATATGTTCAAACCCTAACCCCAAGGACTGGTGAATGTGACTTATCTAGAAAAAGCATCTTACCACGTAAGAGCACAGTCTTCTAGGATTCCGTCGGTATCCTGTGGACCCCACCCCAGAACGGCCTGGCGTGGCGGGGCCCATGCAGGGATCCTGGAGAGAATATTAAAGTTTCATAATAACCAGAGCAAATCTTCGTGCATCGACTGCACGTGGAGCAGCCCCAGAGTGCGACTGTGGTTTGCAAGTGCCATGTAGCACATCGGATGTCAGTGCCAAGGGAAGAGGCCTCTGATGGCGTGTAAAGGGAGTTGGAACTTGATGTGGGCAGCCTTGAGAATCGTTAATTGTAAACTCAATTAGCCTGGCCTGTGTTGGTGGCGAAAATGTGGAGGTCTGCAGCACTCCACGTTCGGTGCCTTTGCAGCACCCAAAGAACCATAACATGCTACCGCCCATCTGTTCCAGTCTGCTCAATGGTGAGGTTTAAAAGCCCAGAGAGGGGAAGTGACTCTCCTAAGGTCACACAGCAAGTGAGCGGCACAGCCAGCAGAAGGAACTGAGTATTTTCAGCTTCTGTCTCTCACTCTCAGTGATGAAATCCTTCCTGAAATGGAGTGTTTTACATGGACAGCAGGGACTTTTCTCCTAGAGAGAAAATAACCAGACGGGCACACTCTTTCCAAGGTCTGAATGAATGTCTCCACTCTCAGAACGTAAAATTGTATGTCAAAACGGAGTTTGCCTAACTTACTTTAACAGCACAATAATGGCGGGTCTCTAGACCAGATAAGGTAGGGCTTGTAGGGCATAGTAAAGAGTGTGCAGGTTTTTTCAAAGTGTGACATGAAGTCTTGGAGGGTTTTGAGTTATAATAGGGGCTGGCAATCTTTTTTTTTTTTTTAAATCCCTCTGGCTGTTGCATGACTTCTCCCTGCTGGTCTCTAAAAGCTGAAGGTGGGTAAAGGGAGATGGATCAGCACAGGGGTGTGACGGGTGGGTGTGGGGGTATTGGGACAGTGGCTGACAAGTGTGAGGGAGGCAGGGTGCCTCAGGGCACGCTGTACCTGTGGGCAGCCGAAGGCACATGTGAGTGACTCATTTGATTGTGTCCCAGTTGATCAGCGTGAGCAGAGACTAGAGCTCTCAACCACGTGCTTGCCCCTCGCCAGCCCCGACACTGCTCCTTCGTCTACCAGAAGTCATGAAGCCCCTTTTGCTAACTGGCTGTGCTGCTGCTCTTGTCCCAGGTCATTCCAGGTAACTGGGACCTCTCCAGGGGAGGGATGGGGGTGGAGTGTGGGGCTTGGTCAGGGCATACCAGGGCCTGGGAGGACTGGCTGGCAGGCCTCAATGGGTAACACCACTCACTGGGGGGAGAGGGAAGGGCCCCCGAGTCCTGGGTTAGAGTCTGCCCCACCGTGTATTAGCTCTGTGATGGCCCAGAAAGGAGTTGGCTCCAACTGGTTTCAATTTACTCATTTACCAGTTTGAAATAATCGGTCCGGTCGGGGGATCCACGGAGCACACTGGAATTTGGGTGTGTCACACATGTAGCTTCTTTAGTTTCCAAGCTCATGTGAGAAGGGATGTGGCACCCAGACAGCCATCTTAGCCTGGTGCCAAATCTTAGGAACCAACTGTACCCCCACCCCCACCCCGAACCCTTCCCTCAGCTACCCAACCCGATCCTGTTTCTTTGGTGGGCATCAGGGATCAGAAACAGGAGGTCTGGTGTGGGAGATGAGTGGGAGTGGGCAGGGAAAACGGGACAGAGGGGAGGAAATAGTGACCCTTTCTGCCGATAGTCCCTGGAATCACTTGGATTTTGCACTATTCGAAGCTGCCTTGAGGAGGCAGAATCTTACCGTTGCTGTCACCTGCTTGTGCCAGGCCCTGCAGCAGAGCCATGGAGGGATTTTAAGTAGAGAAGGACCCTCATCCTATGTGCCCAGGCCAAGGTTCTGGCACCAGCCGCTCCTCAGAGGAGCCCCCCACCCCCGCCGCCCCGCCTAGACATCTCTCTAACGTTTCCGCAGTTCAGGACGTGAGTGGATGGGTGGAGACACTCTGGCCTCACGCCTTGTGCCTGCTCATGGTAGACACGGGCATAAAGAACTTCCAAACCCAGGGTTGGAACCCACTCCGTTTGGCGGCTCTGACTCCCACTCGACTCATTTCCTAACTTGGAATAGGAGGTTTGCTTGAGGAGTCAGCATTGAATACACTGAAATTGTTGGTGTGCAACAAGTGTAGCTTCTCTGTTTCCTAGAACTCCTCTGAGCTTTCCCAGGAATTCCTGTCCTGCTGGAGGGAAAGTTGGAGGTGGGAAAGGCACAGGGCTGCACATAACCTCCACAGATGATTATGAATCTTTTCTGGTTTAGAACAGTCTTTTCGATTCATTCATTTTGCTTTGGGTAAATGTTTAGTTTCTCAGTGTTTTTCCTCTCACCCCCTTCCCATTCTCCTTCCATTGATGGCAGCTGGCTTTAGGGGACAGTGGACATGTCATTCCTTAGTTAAACAATGTATTGATTCAATAAATATTGTTGGGTGGATTCCATGTGCCAGGCGCTGTGGTAGGTGCTAGAGATGGCAGTAGGCCAACCAAGCAGCCACAACCCCTCCCCCTCCCCGCCACCACTCACCCTGCCCTCCAACCAAATACACAAATAAAATCTGGTGGGGGGGGGGAGACAATGAGGAGAGTAAGCAAGAAAGCAAGAAAGGAAGAGCAAGTGTCAGGGAAGAGGGATGTACTATTTAAAAAGGGACTAGCTCACTGAAGAGGTAACACTGGAACAAAGACTTGAAATGAGGGGGTGAGCCGTGCAGATGTGTTGGGAAGAGCATTCATTTGTCAGCTGGACTATTTATAAAAGAGATGCTTCCCTTCATCTCCTTGGTTACGGTGGGGCTTAGAAGTATGGAAAGGAAAGGGAGGATAAATGCTTGGCTCTATCCATGCTTATCAGCTTGCAAGAGAATGAATTTGTTTTCTGTCAGTCTCTGAGGGTGAGCAATTAGTTTTTCCCTAAATATTATTTTGAACTCATGGTTCTAAGCCATGAGGCCAATTTATTGCGATGATCACTAGTGAAGTTCAACTTTTCCTGTTCTTTTTTAAAAATATTTTATTAATTTATCTTTAGAGGGGAAGGGAAGGAGAGAGGGAGAGAAATATTAATGTATGGTTGCCTCTCATGCGTCCCCTGCTGGGAACTGGCCTGCAACCCAGGCATGTGCCCTGACCGGGAATCGAACTGAAATGCTCTGGCTCTCAGGCCCCTGCTCAATCCACTGAGCTACACCAGCCAGGGCAACTTTTCCTGTTCTTGACCAAGGGGGATTCTTCAGTTTGGGCTTCTGGTATGACAATGTGTTTACATTCACCTTGCAGCATCCTGTCCAAGCACTGGAATAAGCCACATAACTAAGAGGCTCCGGTTTCTCCTATTTTACTGGGAGGTGGTATTTTAAGACTCCACTATGGGTACTAGGGATAATAATTTTTATCGGTTGATCAGTGTTTCTAGGGTTTTTCAGTGACCACAGTTGGAAAAAAATCTCTGTCTAAATACCTATGTACTTTCAACTTAAATTAAGGATTCAAATCAGAACCAAATTTTCCTATACCACATCAGTATTTTCTTTCGTGTACTGAGATTTCTAGTTCTCAAGGTCATAGAGCATGGTAAAATTAGGCTCTCCCATAATTACACATTTGATTTATCCCTCATTGTATATGCAATAGTTTCAGTATAATAATACCAACACTTCCACAAAAACATGATTACTCAAAGTAACTAAAATAAAAACTTTGGGGGATTGACTGTGGGAGCGGGTGGGGTTGGGTGGGGCAGTGGAGAGCAGCGGGGGGGGGATTGGGACAACTGTAATAGAACAACAATAAAAAAATAAATCAATATAAGGAATAAAAATATTCTACGCACATGCTCTCACCATTATTCTCTCATTTTCATATTGTATTGCTTCTTATAGTCAGAATATATGTCCATTACACACTCTGCTCCCTCCTTGCTAACCCTCATTGGATTCTAGCTCCACACGCAACTTCGTGTTTCACCTTCATTCCTAGCCTCTCTCATTTGGTTGTCCAAGAGGAGCTCTTTCCCTGGTAGGTTCCTTAGAAAGGGCTCATGGGAGCAATGCTTCTTGAGTTTCAACTTGTTGGTAATATTTTGCTTTTGTCCTTTGTCTTAAAAGTCAGTTTTGCCAATTACAACATTGTTTACTTTTTCTTTCCTTGAGTATCTCCCATATCTGACCTCATTATTTTTCTGGCATAAAGATTTATCAAAAAGTTTAATTTATTTTTCCCCCATACATCACTTTGTGTTTAAACCTAAATACTCCAAGCATTTTTTTGTTGTTATTTTTCTTTGATGTCCAGGAATTTTACTAGAAAACATTTTGCTTTGGGCCAGTATTCCCAGGTATGCAGTATACTTTTTCAGTATGTGTATTTTTTAAATTTTTATTTAATTCTTGTTTCAGTATGTATTTTTAAATCTTTTTCTATTTTGGGAAAATTTAGTGAACACTTTGTAGTATTCTGTCACCTTGATCTTGTTCTCTTCTTTAGTGCTTCCTGTTATTTATATATTTGCGTTCTTTTGCCTATCATCAATATTTGTAACTTTCTATTGACTTCTTTTTATCTCTCTGATGAAAGTATCCTCTTTCTCACCTCGACTCCCTGATAAGCCATGATCTGTCACATTTATTTGCTCCTGTTCCTTCTGAATTATGGAATGGATTTTAAATGGTATAATTTTTTTGAGATCCTGTCATGTCATGTCTGAATTTACTTAGTGGTTTTTTATAGGCCATTTCATTTAACGCCACAACAACTCTCTGAGGCAGGCGCTGTATCTCCTATTTAGAAAAGAGGAAATCGATTCTCTGAGAAGGGTGATGACCTGCTCAAGGTCTTCCGTTGGCTTGTGGTGTAGACAGATTTCAAATCCAGGGGTATGAGTCCCAACATCCTGTGCTCCCAGCCATTGTGACCCACGGAACCTGTGACAGGGAACATTCGGGAAGGCCTGGTGACTCCTCCATCTTCTGTGGTCCCCCCTTTGGCCTGGCTGTTAGTCTTCTCAAACCAGCACTTTGGTCCCCTCAGGACTGACTTTGGCTTCCTTCTTTTTTCTCTCTTTGTGCCAGGCAGCACTGAAAAATGCTGGAATCTTTGTGGCTCCTGCCGTGAGAAATGCACCAAGAACGAACAGGTCTATGTTTTCTGCTTGAGTGGTAAACTTTGCTGCGTGAAGCCCAAGGTCCAGCCAAATATGTCACCAGAGCCAATAAAAGACCGAAGGCTGAGGGCACAAAAGTGAAGATAACCCTGGCCCAAGCGACCTCGTAGATTCCTGAGTTCTATTAAAACACCTCTGGCTGACTTCTGTGCGTGTCTCCCACTGCACCTAGGGAAAGTCAAGCAGAAGCGTGGGTAAGGGAGGGTTTATAGGAGAAGAGACTGGACCTACACCTGTGTCACCTCATCTATTTCTTCCAACTCACCTGAGAGGTCAAAGTTGTCACCACTGATTTGATGGATGACGTTTTGACGTGAGGCAGTTTACCCACTGTCACAAAAATAACCTGAGGGGCTGCTGGGATTAAACATTGGTCTGAATATAAACTTGCAATTAGCTCCTCGCCTCCTGGACCATTGCTATTATAAATAGAAATGCATGTTGTATTCATTTGAGTCTCTCAAACAGGAGTCCAGGGGTAAACAGGAGCACTATTTTCTGGGATTGCTCCAGAAGCTGAAAACTGCGTTCATCCCTAGGCCTAATTCTTCCTCTGTTGTTTTTCTATGTATTATTTTAATTTTTCATATTTAGTTTAAATTTCCTTCAAAGCAGTACATCCACGTGGTTTTAAGGGCCAACTTTGAATGAATGAGTATAATAAAATATAGGCGTCACCCACTTCCGTTTCTCCACTTCTTGCTTTTCCAAGAAAACCGTTCTCATATCTTTTGCTTATTCCTTTGGATTTTACTTCCATGTCTATAAATACTGTGGTGACTTAAACTTCTTAATTTTTGTTTTTCAGTTTTAGGTGTTACCCATTAAATTCCTACTATGGAAGGTGAGCATTTGGTTCTCTCACCTCCTTTGAATACGCTCAGAACCCCCAGGTGCTTTGTCACTTTCATCTTGTTGGAGGACTCTCTTCTTGGGCACTCGGACCTGCTCCACTCCAGACTGGCTGTCTCTACCCCAGGTGATGGCTGCTGTCTAGATCTCGCCTCACTTCATCTAGGAGGTTCTCTTTGCTTCTCTCCTGAGATAAACGCCCTGCTTCCTGGGTCCTGGGTCTTTCTCGATAGACTCCTTGATTTTGGCCGAGCACCTCCTGGTAGCTTCTTGAAAATATCTGACCTTGGCATGCTCATCTCATAGTTGGTTAGCAGTTTGGTTGCTCATTCTGCATTGTAAATGATTTTCTCTCAAAGTGTTGAGGTCATTGTTCCATTGTCTTTCAACGTCTAATGTCACTGTGGGGAAATCTAAAGTCGTTCTGAATCTTGTCTTTTTTGGTATGTGACCTGTTATTTCTCTCTGAATGCTTGTAAGACTTTTCTCTTTGTCTACAGGGTGTTGACTTATACACCCTGCACTTGAATTTCCTGTGGGATTATTTTGATCAATTTCACTGAGCATTCAATTGGCACTGCCCAATCTGGCAACTCATGTCCTTCAATTCCAGGACTTTTTTTTCTTGATTTATTTCTTTAATAAAATCCTGCTCTTTGTTTTTCCTGTTCTCTATTTCTGGAACTCATATTTTTCAAATGTTGGGTTCCCCAGCCAATTCTCTAATTTTCTTATACTTTCTCTACTGCTTTTATCTGTCATTTTATTCTAATTTCTAGAATTTCATCTTTGTTCTTTTGTTTTCTAAAGTTTTTCTCATTCCTTATTTTTCTTCGTTTTTTGAAAATAGCGCCTTGTTTTTATTTCATGGTTTCAATAGCTTCTCTTATTTTTCTGAAAATTTCAAGTTTTTCTGGTGATACTCTCTCCTGCATAGTTTATTTCTTTTCAGTTGCTTCCCCCCACCCTATCTTTTTAGTGTCAGAACTTTCCTTATCTGGTTAGCAGTTATTGGTTTTATATTTTAGAGTGGGCCATGACTAGTTGGCTTATTCTACCAGAGAACATACAGCACCTGTGTCTTCAGGGTGGTTTTTTTTTTCCCCTTGGACTGACCAGATTTGGGGGGAAGAATCCTCTACAAGTCTTTTAGATTGGAGGTTTGCATTCCCCCAGATTTGTATGTTGAAGTTCCACCTGGCTTATGTGGCTCAGTGCATTGAGTGTGGGCCTTCGAACCAAAGGATCTCGGTTAGATTCCCAGTCAGAGCACATGCCTGGGTTGCAGGCCAGTTCCCAGCAGGGGGCGCATGAGAGGCAACCATACATAGATATTTCTCTCCCTCTTTCCTTCCCCTCTAAAAGATAAATAAATAAAATCTTTAAAAAAAAAGAGATTCCAATTTCAATTCCCAGGTATTAGGAGGTGGGAATTTCGGGAGATGCTTAGGTCATGAGGGTGGAGTCCTGCTAAGTGGGATTTAGTGCCCTTTCAAGAGACTCCACAGAGCTCTCTTGCCCCTTCCAAAAAGTGAAGACACAGGGAGAAGATGAACCAGGAAATGAGCTCTCACCAGACACTGAATCTGCTGCTACGATAATGTTGGACTGAGCTACAGAACTGTGAGAAATAAATGCTTATTGTTTAAGCCACCGAGTCTATGGTGGTTTATTACAGCAGTCCAAAAGGATGAAGACACACCTACCTGTGCCTTCAGGCATTTCCTCTGAGATTTCCCTGGGAGGAATCTTCCACCCTCCTGCTTGCTGCTCTCCTCAGAGCTGAAATGGGAAAGAAGGCTGGGTTTTGACATGAAGTATATAAAACTTCACTTAACTCTTCTGTGTTCAATATGATGCCCCTGCTCTCAGTGGCCTCTGGTCCCTTGTCCTTGTATCCAGACACTCTTTGCATGAGCCTCCTCAGACAAAAGAAGCTCTAGCTATCTGCTGGGATAGGAGAGGGATAACCACAGGAGTCACTCGGGGGGTCCACTGGGATTTACTACGGGGGGGTGGGTGGCGGGTCAGATAGAGGTAGAGAAGGGAGGCAGGCCTTACAGCTACCAGTGTTCAGATCCTGGTGGACCATGTTCCTTATTGCAATGCAGCCTGGGCAGAAATCTCAGCTGTCAGCTCCACTCATGTGCAGAGCTGAGCGGGTGACCCCATCTGGCCAGAGAGCTCAGGGGACAGATTTGGGTCCACAGACGATGAGTTGTGAAGTCTATTTTATGGCTGCCCAGTCAGGGAAGCAAATCTGCAGCCCCGTATAACTTTTTAGTAGAGCCTACAGTCGTGTTGACCAGGAAGCCTGACCACAGAACCTCGTCAGCCAGAGCTCATTCTGACAGCCAAGGCAGCTGCCTTGTCCAGCTATTAAGTATAGCCTCTGTCCCCAAATAACCAGACAGCCCGAACAGGGACCCTGGACAGCCTTGGAATTCAGTGCATGGTACTGTGGCAGACCCTGGCCAGCAGAGTCCGCCTGTTGTGGCTGGCAGCGAGAATGAATGCACAGGCGACAACAGTCCTGTGGGGAAAAAGGGAATGTCACGGCTACTCTCTCAAGGGGAGAGTGCCTATGGGTGCCTCAGCCACTCCCTCAAGAGGGGAGCACCCCGACCCTTGCCTAGACAGGCTTTTATTGATTTCCTGGGGTCTTACATCAGAGAAAGATTATCTATTACATAGAATATTATTGTCTACATTTTAGGTACAATCAAGAAAATGAAAATAACATGCAGAGGGGAATGAGCCGATTAGCTCTGTCCTTGGGAGAACTCACACAGGCTTTGGAAATTACCTTGATGATAGACGATACACATTTGTTGTTTTAGACCAGGGTGATGGAGTTTTAGCAAGAGCAAGCCATAACAATCTGTATGCATTTTCTAGGCCTGATTCCCATGGAAAAACTCGGTTTGAAGGTCTGGCTCCTACCCACCACTTCACTTCTGTAGGTTTTCCATGCAGAGCTGAGTCACATTTGCCAGGCCAAAATAAATCAGTCCCCTACATGGTACCACCCAACAGTGGAGCCCAGCCTGCAATCCTGCCCTGGAGTCCAGGCCAGCCTATGGCCTTGCCCAATTGCGGAACACAGCCTGTATCCTCACCCAGACAGAGAATCCAGCCAGCGACCCCACCCCAAAATAGAGCAGAGCCTGTAGTTTCACAAGGGAGCCCAAACAGCCACCCCACCCAACCGTGAAGCACAGTCCCCAGTCCCACCCAACTGTGTCATACACCTGGGGCCCTCTCCCAACCACAGAGCTTGGCCAGTAACCTTGCCCAACAGTGGAGCACAGCCAGTGGCCTACCTGATCATGAAGCTCAGGCTACAGGTGCACTGAACTTCGGGACACAGCCCTGCTCCTGCTTGACTGCCGAGCACAGCCTGAGGCCGCACTGGACTGTGAAACCTTGCCCGCAGCAGCCTCACCGAAACACAGACTCCACAGTGGCACCATCCGGTTGGGGAGCACAGTCTGGGACCCCCACCTGCTCAAGATCAAGTGTGGAGCACAGTGTGGAGCACAGTCTGCAGCCATGCTCAATTGTGGCGTGAAACCAATGGTACCACCCCGCTAGGGAACGCAGCCTGAGACCTTCTGCAACCAGAGGGGGCTGCGGAGCCCTTTTGGTGGTCCCACCTGCCCATGGAGCCCTGCTTGGATGCAGAGCCCAGCCAGCAGGTCCACCCAACCATGGAGTCCAGTCAGAAGCAGACCCCCAACCCGGACCTCAGAGCACATTGTACACAGTTGTGAAAGGTTGAAAGCTTTCCCAGAAGGATGAAGTGCAAGGTTGCCCACATTCGCCACTTGTGTTCCACACAGCACTGGAAGCACCAGCTGGAGCCATCGGGAAGGAAAGGAATAGAGGCATTCAAACTGCAGAAGAAGGGTTATACTTTTCTGTCTGCAGATGACGTGATTTTATACATAATAAACTCTAAAGCCTCACCAAACATTGTTGGATCTGTAAACAAACTTGGAAAAGTTGCAACATACAAACATCAGTTATGTTTTTGTATACTAACAATGAATTATCCAAAAGGGAAATAAAGCAAAACAACACAATTTACAATAGGATCGAAAGCAATACAATATTTAGAAATAAATTTAACCAAGAAGGTAAGGAATCTGTCCACTAAAACCCACAGGACTTTGTGATAAAAGAAGTTGAAGGAGATACAAATAAATGGAAAGCTACCTTGTGTTCATGGGTTGGAAGACTCAGTATTGCAAGGGTGTCCACACTCTCCAAAGCCATCTACAGAGTCAATGTAATCCTATCAAGACTCCAGTGATATTTACAAAATATATACATTTATTGATTCCTGAGAGAGAGAGAGGAAGGGAGAGAGATATTGACATGAGAGAAACATCTGTTGGTTTGTGTCCTATACGTGTGCAAACTGGGAACCAAACCTGCAACCTGGGTATGTGCCCTGACCAGAAATCGAACCTGTGACCTTTTGGTGCGCAGGATGACGCTCCAACCAACTGAGCCACACTGGCTGGGCCCAATGACATTTTTTCACAGATGTAGAAATGCATATGAATTGACAAAAGATCCCAAATATTCAGAGCAATCCCAAGAAAGAACAAAGCTGGAGACATCACATTTTGATTTCAAACTATATTACAAAGCTATCATAATCAAAATAGTATACTACTGCTATAAAAGCAGACACATGGACCAATGGAAGAGAATTAAGAGCCCAGAAATAAACCCACACAAAAGAGGTTAAAGCTAATGTTTGACAAAAGAGCCAAGAATACTCAGTGGAGCAAAGGCTGCCTGTGCTGGGAAAACTGGATAGTCAGATGCAGAAGAATAAAACGGACCAGCCTCTGTCACCACTCACAAAAGTCACCTCGGACAAGATTGGGCACATTCAGGGTCCTATGGCTTTTTGGGTCTGTTTAGCAGGTCTTTTGATAAATTTTTAAAAATTAACTCAAAATGGATTAAAGACTTACATGTAAGACCTGAACCCATGAAACTCCTAGAGGGAAACCTGAGGCTAAATCTCCTTGACATTGGTCTTGGCATTGATTTCATGGATATGACAACAAAAGCACCAGCAACAAAAGTAAAAATTAACAAGTGGGGGGCCACACTAAACTAAAAGGCCTCTGCACAGCAAAAGAATTCATCAACAAAATAAAAAGGAAACCTACGAAATGGGAGATATAGCTGAGGAGAGCAATGCTCACCTCAGTATCAACAGCAACGCTGTACTGAAAAGCTCAGCTTCTTCTCTGTGTAACCCACACGCTTTTGCTTCTGTTCCCCACACATGTGGGTTTCTGCCCACACTGATTCTCCGACACTGCAGGCGTGCTACAGTTCAATTCAGTTCTGGTGCTTTCTACCTGGAGCTAGCCTAACACTCCACAAGGTAAGGATTTAGGTCCACGAGGCTACCTACTTCAGATACCAATGGCAAGTCCCAGGATGTTTTCTGTACTTCTGACCAAATAGCTGGAATCGAGGCTCCCATGACCTCCTCTTTGGGTGCGATAATTTGCTAGAACGGCTCACAGAACTCATTCGGGGCAACACCTACTTACTGTACCTTTACCAGTGTATTATATAATACAGGGTACAATAAAGGTACAGATGAACAGCCAGAGATGTGGAAGAGATGTGTAGAGCAAGGCCTGGAAGGATCTGGGGTGCAGGGACTTTTGTCTCCATGGAGCTGGGGTACGCCACCCTTCTGGTACGTGGCTATGCTTACTAACCTAGAAGTTCTCTGAACTCCATAGTTTAGGGATTTTTGTGGAGGGTTCATCATGCAGGCATGATTGATTAGTAACTCAGTTTCCAGAATTCTTGCTAACATTGGATAATGCAGAGAAAAACACAGAAGCCCCCAAATTGAGACATTGAGCTCAGGGCAGCCTGAGTAGAGTTTGGTCAAGGAGAGAAGCTTTATTACTTTATATAACTGATTCAATAATTGTTTGCAATGTACACTATAATTTTATTATCACAAAGTAGTGGATGCCTTGACCAGCCTCCTGCATGGGCCCCGGGCACCCACCCTCGGCTGCTGTGGGTATTACTGCTGGGGTCACCACTGCCTCCTTTACTCCCCTGACTTTGACCTGAGACTTGTCTAAGTATCTTAGGTTTGCATTCGAGGGCTTTAAAAACTTTATCACTGGGAATTCTCCAATGTTATACGGTGCATGGACACCTAGCCATAGCCATGCAGTATTTCCATTGTCCCCCAGTGGTTTACAAACATTTCTTCTACCGCTTCTCTGGTCACCTGCTCCCATAATCAGAATATGTGTTCATGCCTCCCTGCTCTTTGCCATTTCTCTGAAATCTATCTTCTTTCAAGGTTCAGAGAAAGAAGGTCCTCGGTGCAGCCTTCTCTGACCTGCCCTGGCCTTTGGTGATTCTCCTCATGTTTCCTTCTATTGCAATATGCTTTTTAATTCTGTTTCATCACAGGCTCCTTTACATTGTTTTTACTCATGTGGCCTTTAGGCCGGACCACTGTGCTTGTATATTTGGAGGTCATTGATGCTATTCATCAAGTATTTCTGGCTTTCTGTGTTCTGGGCCTGTGGCAGAATGGCACTTCCCGGCCCCCTTGTGGTAGAATGAGGCCATGTCACTGTTGGAGCCAGTGAGTTACAAGTACAAGCTAGGTGTTGCTTCCAAGGTCAGGGTTTATATAGCGGCCAGTTCAAGACCCTCCAGGGCTCTCCTTTCTTCTGCCATGGCGATGAGCGGCATCTGAGTGGCTTCTGAGTCAGTCTGAGTTCCAGAATGAGAAGAGAGGTGTCTCTAGACAACCTGCAGTGAATATGCAGCACGTGTGAAGAGTAAACCTTTGTTCTTAGAACCCACCAAGATCCTTTGTTGCTGCACCATGACTTGGCTGTCCTCATATATCGGACTATTAGGGGACTGTGTCCTGTCATGCTCTCTATTTCTAGTGCTCAACAGAACACCTGCACTTAGTAGGTACTTAATGAAGATTCGCTTTATTTAGCAAACACTTCTTGAGTGTGTTTTGAAGGATACGAAGTTTATTTCAAAATGCCTGCTTTTCTAAGGAAGGTATAAGTGTTTTGTTAGAGGTTTTCTTTTTCTTTTAGATGATTTATTTATAGACAGAAGGGAAGAGAGGGAGAAAGTGAGAGAAGCATATGTGTGGTTGCCTCTCATGCGCCCCCTACTGGGGACCTGGCCTGCAACCCAAGCATGTGCCCTGACTGGGAATCGAACTGACAACCCTTTGGTTCACAGGCTGGTGCTCAATCCACTGAGCTACACCAGCCAGGGTGGAAGCTATAAGTGTTTTAAGGACTGAAACCATGGTAGACAGTTCTTCCTCCACTTCCCTGGTACCTTAATTCTCAGTCCACAGGAAACTTAAAATGGCCTGGGTGGTTTTGCAAGTGGAAGGGGAGGTTCGAGAAGGGATGAGAACATGGCCAACACGGATGGAGCAGTGGTTGGTTCCTGGGAAAGTAGACACATGAAAAAAAGGATTCAGGGAAAAAACGGCTTCTGGAAATTGTAGGCAACAGTGAAGATAAGAAGCCAGTGAAGACATCCTGGGGAGGCACAAGGATGTGCATCTCGGAGCAGGGAGAGGCATCTCGGAGCAGGGAGAGGCTGATAAAAAGTGAGGAACCTTCTTTACCAGCTCACGCTGGAGCTCAAGCGGAGTTACGCTGCGCGCATTCCAGACACCGAGGAGAGAGGTCTGTCCTTGAGCTTGGATTCTGGGGGAGCACTCTGGGTCGCAGACTTGAGACCCAAAGTTTCGCAATTTCCAACCTGGATTTGAAGACGCACAGTGAGCAGAGAAGTCTCAAAGTCGCTGACAGCCCTTGTACCTTTTATGGAGGGTTGCCTGCGCTGACATGGAAGGACGGTCAGGAGAGCTTCAGGGGGGAGAGAAGTCAGCAGCCAAATGCTCCAAGAGTCAAGGAAGGTGAGCATTCGTAGTAATAACAGGAGCTACCAGCCATCAGGGGCTTCCGCCTCGGCAGGCTCTGGTCTGTGTGCCTTGCAAGTGCTGCCGCCTTTAATCTTCACAGCAGATCTCTGAGGTCAGTGGTGCTGAGTCCATATTACAGAAGAAAAAACTGAGGCCCGGAGACATTGACTTTTCAGAGTTCTTGGTTAATAGGTGGTTTTGATCCAAGAATGATTCTAATCTCAATTTGTTTAGCTTCAAAACTTCTGTTATTTGGTGGTAGACTGTTGGAGGTTATTTCAAATACCCTGAAGAAAAAGCCTCAGCGTATCCATAGCCATGGCTAATTGCGTGTAGTAGGAGGAGCCAGAGTGGGAACATAAGAGGAAGCCCGAAAAATTCCAAGCTTATTTGGGCCAGTGGTTTCGTCCCTCTCCCCACCACCCTCCGATGTCCCCCACTCCCAAAGACGACAGAGAAGTGACATGCAGATGTGTTTTCTTTCCTCTGCTGCCACGCTGGAAGCAGAGAACCACCAGGGGTGGGTGGCAGAAATCCGAGAAGTGAGTGGAAGGTGCTGGCCAAGACAGGCTAAATCCACTCGCAGCAAGAAGGTTCGTTTTCTAGGTGAGGCACCCTCCAACCAGGGGGGCTCATGGCTGACACTGGGTCAAAGCAAGAGCAGTGGCCAGGCAGGGAACAGACTCGGAGTTTTCTGAATATCAGGTACCATCCTATCCGCCACTATACCAGAGCGGTCCCCACTTCAGGCTCAGGAAGAGGTAGAGTGTTTAGTGAAGGGCCTCAGCACTTCAGAAGCCTGTTTAAACTGGCCTGGTTACGGAGTACACTGTCAGTTTTGGGACTCTTGGCCCCTGGACACTCCACAGCAAAGTGCCCTCCTCATTGTGAACCCCTTTCTGCAGATTGCCTCCAGCCTGTCCACACCCCCAGATTATCTTCCTAATGGGCTACTGGAGGGCTCTTCCTTTCCAATTCTGTAATCTTGCCGAAAAGCACACACTCCCCCCTCAATTCTCTATTCCTTCCTTATTCTTCTTGCTCTGCTTCCGTGACTTCCTTTGCTCTTTTTCTGTTCCTAATGGCAGGTGTTCACCCACTCACCCAGTTCATATCTCCTGTGTGGCAACAACAGCAACAGAAGCTCAAGTTTGCAGGTATCAGTGAGGCAGATGGTTCCATAGTTTTCCATCTTTTTACAAAGCTTTACCTCTGTTAGCTAATGAATCAGACTCTTTTTAGCCCATCTATTATTTCCTTTGAGAGCTTTGAACAAGCACCAGGGCAAAACAGTTGACTATATGTAGAAGTACAATTGAGGAGGAGATGCTAAATCTTAAGACACCCCAGAGATGCAGATAAATATAGCTGAGGTGTGGGGGGAGCCCTTTGTAGCTTATAGAAAAATCAAGGAATTTTGTCTTGCAGTACCTTGTGCCCGATGGGAAGGAGCTTCCTCTACTATGTAAAACCATTGCTGATTTTGCAAAATACTGCACATTATGGAATCAGGCCCTCCCTGCCTTAGGCCACTTTCTCCTGGTAATCAGCATCCACGAGAAGAAGCAGGCAGAGAGCTGTGATGGAGTTCTGTACTGGAGGAGAAGGGGATCTTCGAACAGGAGTTCAAGGTGGGAGAATCTCGTGCTGCTGAGGGTTCCTTGGATGTGCAAAGGAGTCCCGTCTGGACTAAGGTTTCTGCCAGTGACGTGCCCCTGTGAGCAGCTCCCTTCTTTCTCTCCAGCCTTTCAAGACTCTCAGCCCAGTGCCCTGCTCTTCTAATTAGGAATGATCTCCTTCCTCCAGAGGGGACTAAGTGGTGACCTCTGGTGTGGCCCTGGGCTGTGCAGAGTCAAGTGCACGTCAGGTTTGTTTCCCCGAAGCCCTTTCTGGAAGGAGAGGAATGAGTTCCCATCCAGAGGTCTGGTTTCCTCACAAGCAGCCCTGAGAAGCGAGCCCCTGGCAATAGAACACTTTGTTTTCTTTCTTTTTACTCTTCTGTAGCCACGGGGTTGAGTTAATGATTTGTGGCAAATTTGTCTTCACTGGTCTGATGCACAGCCTTTCTCTTGTTTTATTTTACCGACTTGCTGATTTTTATCCCTATGATCAGTTCCCATCCACATCCTGCACAGATGGCTCTTCCTGTGTTTTAGTTTGTACTTTTAACAGGTGTTTTTAAGATTTTTTATTTATTTATCTTTAGAGGGGAAGGGAAGGAGAGAAACATCAATGTATAGTTGCCTCTTGTGAGTCCCCTGCTGGGAACTGGCTTGCAACCCAGGCATGTGCCCTGACTGGGAATCGAACTGCGATCGTGTTAACATGTGTTTTTATTTCATATAAGTTGTTTTATGTTTTACACCTCATTTGCTTGCTTATTTTTTAAAAATCAGCACCCCCTTTTAAGGAAGTCAACTTACTGAGATATAATTTACATAAAATAAAATGCACCAGTTTTAAGGTGTAAATTTTGATGAGTTTTGACATCTGTGGACAGAATGTTTTCATCATCCTAAAAGTTCCAACAGCCCGAAAGTGAGTATTTATTTAAAATGAGCTAAGGAAGGACAATAGGTTGCTGGGATCTCTGAAGACAATTTACCAGAAATGATCTCTTATTATGGTTTCCTGATTGGAACGTGGTTTCCTCTCCTTGCCTAGAACATTCTAGAATTCCCAGCACTTACAAGTGAGGATTTGAACAAGTGAGGATTCGAACAAGTGAGGAACACTGAGCCTTCATGAGATCCACAGTCATTCTGCCTCTGACCTGTACCCCACCAGAAGTCCCTGAGTGTCCCTCTATCCCCGTTTTCCTGACACCACTGACCACTGTTCAGCTTTCTGATGCTGGCCAGTCTAGATTCAGCCTGCCACCTGATTTTGCATGGCCCAGGAGCTAAGAATATTTTTTACATTTTTAAATAGTTGAAAAGAAACCCCAAAGAATAATATTTAGTGACACGTGAAAATTAGCTGAAATTCAAATTTCAGTGTCTGTGAAATTTTGACCAAAATGTGACCATATCACATGTTGCGTGCCATCTATGGTGTTTTCATGCCGCAGTCTCAGCCCTGAAATGCTGTGGCAGAGACTGAATGGCCTAGATCCTGAAATATTTAATATCTGGGTGTTGACAGAAAACGTCAGAGGACCCTTGGTATAAAGCACTATTTTTCTTAGAATCAATAATCTTCTTCTATAGCAGCAAGAAGGTATCGCTCCTGTTAGTGTGCCTTTGTTCCAGCCCATTTTGGAATAACAGAACCTGCCATTATTGTGCTAAAACCGCGGTTGGCTCTTTTCTGCTCTACCTGCTGGTTCAGTGTATCACGAAGCCACTACAGTGTAACCATCCACCCCAAAACTCAGTGGCTTACCATGGCAGTGCTTCACTGTGGCTCATGCACCAGCAGGCACACTAGAGTCTGGCTGGATTGCTCTGATTGAGGCCGGGGTGTTGGGGTGAGTCTGCTTCTCACTGCAGACCTGCGGGTGGTCTGGGATGGCTCGGCTCCACGTGTCTCTCCTTGTCTTTGGACCCCTGGGGCCTGATCTTCTCATGGTGGCAGCAACGGCACAAACGGGTGAGTGAAAACAGTCATCACCTCTTACAGCCTGGGCTCAGAACTGGGATGCGGTCACTTCTGTCACTTCCGCCCATGTATCATTGGCTAAAGGAAGTGAAACAGCCATGACAGAAATGAAGGGATAATGAAGGACATTCCTCCTAGGATGAGACAGTGGCCACAACGTGGATTCCAGTGGGGCGAGATACTAGAGTCAATAGTGCAACCCACCGTGCATTATGAGAAATGCCACAGTCACAGTAAAAGGGTTTTCCTTTGCCATCTAGGAGGATGCCACCTGCTGGTGATAAGCCCACACCGTGAAGAGCGAGTGGCCTTGCTGCTCATCTGACTCCACAAATGCTGATACCAGTTTTCAGTGGTGATGGCCGTGGAGCTATCGGGGTATTTCCCTCTGCTTCTGACCTTTGGTATTCCTAGAATGAACCACTAACATTTGGGAGGCCCTGAGATATCCTTACTGCTGGAAAGAACCCAAGGAACATAGAACTATCATCTCTCTCTTCCTCTCTCTCTCTCTTTCTCTCCTTATTTACCAGGTATGGATTAATAATAAGCACATTTCCCCCGTCCTTGGCTCTCCAGTTGTATTATGAAACTCTTCAAAGACAAGGCTGTGCCTTCTTTTTGATCACTTCGCTTCCGCTGTTCTCAGCCTCTCTGGAAGCGTCTAAGAGGGTGAGGTGTCTGGGTATTAGCCATTCAAGCGGTGTGGTGGTTGCTTTTGTCCCTGCCCATTTAATCTTAAATGACTGTTCCCTTTCTGGTTCACTGATCATGGCTCTACCATGATCCTTGGGTCAATAAATACCAGTCTGGACTGCCTGGAATGGAGACCCGTTCTAACTTGCCAGCCCAGAAGCCTCCTATCTCCTCCCATCATTCATGAAGCTCATTCTTCTGGTTTTGACTGTTACCCTGCCCCTGGTGCAGGTCACCAAAGGTAACCAGGACCTCTCCCAATGGACAGTGGGCCGGGGAACCTGATGCCTTTTCAGGGAATGCTGGGGGCTCTAACAGCTTGGGCTGGGGCAGGCTCCCCAGAGACCTTTGGATGACTTCTCTAGCCAAGGAAAAGTTGAAGTTCTGGTACCAATCTTTAATGCCTTTGACCTGACCACCCTGAACCACTCCCTCTGGTTGGCTTAGAAAAAGTTGAACATGACTTTGGGGAAAGGATACAAGGAGGAGAGAGACTTGGGCGTAGAGTGCAGAGACCATGGGAGTTTTTCCAAAACATTCCTTGGGGCATTTAAATTTTGATCTCTCATTGTCTCTGTGAAAATGGTTTCTGAATTTCTGATTGTTTGAGGGTAGGATTCTGATTCCACTTTTTTCATGCAGCCTCAGTTTACCAGGGCCCCTTTAGGTAGTAGGCTTCCCAGAACAACTCTTCCTAATTATCTTGGCTGTTAAAACCAGCAAAAAGTGCCAGGATGCTCTGGAGAAGCAAGTGTTTAGTTTGGGGAGTTTTGGAGGTCTCCTAGAAGACTGGCCAACATCCAGATGAGTGTATTTCAAATTCCTGTCCTTCTTCATGGACACGGTCAGAAAGGGCACTCAGGACAAAGGGGGAAAGGTAACTAGCTGACGCTGGGCACCTAGGCACATTATAAACTGGGAGAGGTGAGACCCTGGAGAGAGTGGGGGACCTGTTGCCTCATCCACAGGAGCCTGGCCAGGAAGCTGCCAGGTAGGTTCCAGGCCATTGAATGGGGAGGACGTCGAGGCTGTGACTGGGGACACAAGTGGGAAAAGAAAGGATAGTGACCACTAGTCCCTCCTAAACCTGGAGGACACCTCATGAGGTCTCACATGTCTCCTTATTCCCCTTACTACTTCTCGACTTTGGCCTCCTGCTTCACAGCCCTCTGCTGCCCTTTGAGACTAAGCTTGTCCCCTCCTCTCCTTTTAATTTCAGTCAAGAAGTGTTGGGGTAAATTGGGAACATGCAGAGTCATGTGTAAAGAAGGTGAAGTATTCTACATATTGTGCAATGTGGAGGCAAAGTGCTGTGTGGACCCGAAGTATGTACCCGTTGACACTAAACCCTCAAACTCAACCGGAAGCCAGAGATAACCTTCCACAGTCTGACGGCTCTGGGGCCACCTCGAGTCTAACACCTCTGGGTCCTGCAGTTCTTCCAAATCATTCTTGGCTGTACCTTGTGTTTGTCGGGCAGATCCAGACCAAATGAATAAATAAGGAGAAAGAAAGGTGCATGGGGGCGTTAAAGAGAACAGGATGGATCAGTGGGAGGTAATAACCTCAGTCTTGCCCACCATGGCTGCCAGCCTGGGGGCCCCCTGCGGCTGATCCCAGATGATATAAATAAAAAAAAGTTCATTCTATCTATTTGATTCTTGATTTCTAGTCCAGTACGACAGAGCTTTCTGCCATGAGAGAAGTGTCCCACATCTGTGTTGTCCTGTATAGTAACTGCAAGCCACGTGTGGCTAGTGAGCACTTTGAAATGTAGCCAGTATGACTGGAAAACTGAACTTTCAATGTAGTTTAATTCGTATTTAAATTTGCACAGCTAAATGGGGCTAGTGGTTATTGTATTGTAGGTTTATAGTCTGGAGCTATAAGGCTGAAACAGGCTATGAGGTTCAACGTCTGGGTGTTTCAGGGGAGGTCAAGGTGGCAAGATAGGCTGTGTGGCGAACACAAGAACCCACTAGCCTGCTGCTTCTCTTTCTCTACTTTCACACCAAAGGCTGCGATGCTCCCCTCGTAATACCTGTGGCTCTGTCCTGTGAGAAACTCCAGGATGGCGTCTCATAAGTTTCCTTGGAGAGAACCGGTATCAGACTCTGCGTGGATTCCTGCTCCATCGCTATCTTTCCCCCGAGCTGGGCCCTGTCATCTTGAACTGCTGGCTAGTCCTTTTCCAGGACAGGTCCTGAAAAGGGGCAACGGGATTTCCCCATCACCAGCCCCATGACTTCGGTCGTGAGTGGACCCAAGTGCTTCCAATCCTTGCTATGTATCCGACTCCTCAAAAAGAACTCGACTCTTTATCCTGAGTTGGAAAGTTTTGTTTGGGGTCACCTGCCTGCTCTCCAGTCCCTTCCTATGAAAACACTGAACCTTGTGGCTTGACTTAGTCATTCCCAGCACACATTTTGGATGAAAACCCTCCGCCTTGGAGTCTAAGGATCGCTGAAGCTGTCAAAGGAAGAACGTTAAACTCAGGATCAGAAGAGCTGGGTGGATACGTGCTTGACCACGTACCAGCTGCATGACCCTAGACAAGCCATTTAATCTTCTCTGCTTTATTTTCTCACCTGCAAAACGAGGATGTATCCTACCCAGGGCACAGGCTTTTCATAAGGATCAAATGAAATAACACACAGGAAAGTGCTCAGTACAGAGGCTAGCACACATTCAATTCCTGAAAAACCTAAGTTGGATCTAGATTGATCTCGCTCCCTAATTTTCTCCCTTTAGACCCTGCCTGTAAAAAATTAAGAATCCCTTTCCCACTTTGCTCCAACTCCTACTTCCTAGAGTTAATTATTCTTTTTTTAAAGGTTTTATTTACTTATTTTTAGAGGGGAAGGGAAGGAGAGAGGGAGAGAAATATCAACGTATGGTTGCCTCTCATGAGTCCCCTGCTGGGAACTGGCCTGCAACCCAGGCATGTGCCCTGACTGGGAATCAAACCATGATCCTCTGGTTTGCAGGCCTTCACTCAATCCACTGAGCTACACCAGCCAGGGCTAGAGTTAATTATTCTTAAAATCGAAATGAAGCCCTTGATCCCACTACTTTTCCATGAATCATCTCAACCTCCTGATTCTGCCTCCCTCTTTACACAGCCTGGACATCACTAGCCGGCCCCGTAACAGTTCTCTTGCAGACACTCTCAGTTTCCATGCTCCGCACAGCGTGGTATCCATCTGTCCAAGTCCCAACCTGGTGCAATGCTTGCCTTCTCCATTTGCACCCTTTGGCAGCCAATTATTCTTAGAGAGAATTATCTAACTGGCTTCACCGATTTCACTGAAATTCAGGGCCTCACACCTCAAACAGCATTCCACACTGCCCAGCTAGTCTCCTAGAAGTTTGATGATCTCACTCTCTGAAATGACAATTGCATGCTGTTTCCTCTCTCATTAATCTTCTATCGCTTCCCCTCTCTAAAATTTCACTCCTTGCCTCATATTTCAGAACATAGAAACCATCAAAACAACCTCGTCTCCTGTTTACCAAGTCTGCACGCTCTTGCATCTGACCCTACAACTCCTGCCTCCCTTTTGTTTGTGCAGGGAGAGCGGTGCCCACTCCAGAGAAACCAGCCCCTCCACTTGTCCACATCCCCTCGCCTCTCCTCTACTCAAGGACTTTATCTTCAGTTAATTTTCCCACTTCTCTACCATTGGACCATTCTCCACTGGACCATTTTTATTATTATGTAAAGATGCTCTTGTACCTCCCATCTTAAAACAAAATATCCCTTAATTTCACATCCTTCTCCGGACATCCTGTCTCGTTTCTTTATAGTTCTTCAAAGAAAAATTTCTCAAAAGGTTGTCTGCTTTCACTTTCCCCATTTCTCATTTCCCATCATTTTTCAATTCAGTTCAATTTGGCTTTGACCTTGCCATTGAGACTTCTCTTGTAAATGTCACCAACTATCTCCAACATTGCCAAACCCAATAGAGAACCCATTTTCCTCTTACTAATTTGCGAGCAGTATTTGACATAGGACGACTAGCTTTCATTAAATGCTTTCTTCCCTTGACTTCTAAATTACTAGACACTCAGAGTTTTCTTCTGGTTGTCAAGGCCACTCTGTTCCAGGTTCTATCCAAGCCCTTTCTTCCCTTTTTAATCACCAGGGCTTGTTTTCAGGCTCTTTGCTCTCTCTCTCTCTCTCCTTCACTAGATGCTTTGAACAAATTCCTGTCTCTAACCCCAGATTTTCTCAAACCTCTAGACTGATATATTTACCTTCTTAAGTGACATCTCCATTTGGATGCCTGACGTATTCAGAATGGAACTCCTGGTGGAGACCTAACTTCCCCAATCCTTGTTAGTACTTGATTACTTTCCTTTTCAGAAAACAGGAACAACATGAGCCCAGTTGCTCCAAATCTAGAAGTCGTCTTTGGTTGCTTACTCTGCCTCACTCCATTCAATCTATCAGCATGCCCTGTGGCTCTGCTTTCCAAGTACATCTCAGGCCCATCCACTTCTTTCCATCTACTTTAAGCCACTGTCGTCTTCATCTAAATTCTTACAATAGTCTCCTAACTGGTGTCTCACCGAATCTTCTGATTAATTTCCCACACAGCAGCCAAAAGGTAAATTGTGTCCTGTTGCTGCCCTAACACCCGGCAATGGCTTCCTGTTTCACCAGGAATAAGGTCTAGATTCCCCGCCACTTCCTGTGAGGCCCTGCCCGGCCTGGCCGTGTTTACCGCTGTGTTTCCTTCCTCCTTACAAGCCGGTCGTGCTAGCCTCCTTTCTGTTCACATCACCAGCCTCTGTCTTGCTTTGGCCTGTTGCTACATGCCGTTTCTGCTGCCTACGACAGCTCTTCCTCTGATATCCGTATGGTTGTTTTCTCCCATCCTCCAGGCCTTGATTTAAACGTCATCCTTATTTATCACATCTAACAAAGTCCTTTATATCACTCTGCCAACTTCTTTCTTAGCACTTCTCAAAAACCAGTAATTATTTTGTTCACTTACTTATTTGTTGCCCACCTGCCCAGGAGAATTTAGATTCCATGACGGCGGGGTCCTTATCAGTTCTGTGCACTGTCCCACCCTTGGCGCCTGGAGCGGAGTAGGGATGCAATGCAGACTTGCTAACTCCATGGACATTTACAGTCCAAGAAGGTTACTTTCCCTCCCGAGCAGGTCTCTTTTCTCAAAGGCCCCCACTTTACCATTGTCTGAGACATAAGACTTCATGAAACCTTTCTCCAATACTTCCTTATCCTCCCATCCTGTTTTCATCAGAGAGGCTTAGGTGCAATTAGAACAGTTAGACTGGATTGTCTCAGAAGGAGCAGGATGAAGAATTTTCTTGCTTTGAGGTCAAGAGAGGAGGTGTTGTATGGAGAGGAGTGAGTCTACACACAGCTCCATGAGAAGACAGGAGGTTGTTTCCAAGGGTGTTAGAGAAAGCACCCCGAGGCGATAGGTACTGGGATGAGGTTGCCAGCATGGAAGACATCCACTATGGAGAGAGTCACTGTGGCTCTGGTCCTGGCAGAAACAGCAAAGACCTCCATGGCTGGACCTGTGGGTGGCAGAGTCATGCTGACCAGCAATTCTCCAGCTGCCCAGAATTACTCCATGGACAGCTGATAGAGTTCATCAGCAACGTCCTGAGCATGAAGAGCAAGAGCAATGAGGATCATTGTTCTGGAATAAGGATTCGTTTCTTCCCTGCCTCATTTTCCAGAGCCATGGGGTCCTAACAGGATCAAGTGGAGGAAAGCAGGAAGCCCCAATAACTGACATCAGACATCTCATCAACTTTGCAAGTGGTATCTTGGAGGATAATTTAAAATAAATATAAATGAATATAGTACTTCCATTTCCTGAGGCTTGAGTGTGGTGGAGCACTGGTATGCAACTATTAATATTTCAATGAATTCTTGCCCTGGCTCATGTGGTTCAGTAGATTGAACACTGGACTGTGAACCAAAGGGTCACAGGTTTGATTCCCAGTCAGGGCACATGCCTGGGTTGGGGGCCAGGTCCCCAGTAGGGGACATGCCAGAGGCAATTACACATAGATGTTGCCCTCCCTCTCTTTCTCCCTCTTTCCCCCTCTCTATAAATACATAAATAAATAATCTTTCAGAAAAATTTCAATGAATTTTAGAAGAAATACACTCATTGGCATCTATTTAAATTTTTAAAACTCTTCCAATTACAGTTGACGTACAATATTATAGTAGCTTCAGGTGTACAACACAGTGATTAGACATTCACATACTTCACAAGGTGATCACTCTGATAAGTCTAGTACCCATCTGACACCATACATAGTTATTACAATATTATTCACTATATTCCCTATGCTGTACTTCACATCCCTATGACTATTTTATAACCACCAATTTATACTGAATCCCTTCACCTTTTTCACCCATCCCTACAACCCCCCTTCTGTCCGGCAACCATCAGTTTGATCTCTGTATCTATGAGTTTGTTTGTTTATTTATTTCGCTTTTTAGATTCCACATATAAGTGACATCATATGGTATTTGTCTTTCTCTGTTTGACTTATTTCACTCAGTATAATGCTCTCTTGGTCCACCCATGTTGTTGCAAATGGTAAGATTTTGTTTCCTATGGTCAGTAATATTCCATTTTATATATGTACCAGCTCTTCTTTATCTACTCATCTGTCAATGGGCACTTAGCCACTTCCATATCTTGGCTATTATATATAAAAGCATCGATTTCATTGCTTGGAACATGACATGACTGAAGACATATTGATGTTGGGGTTTCTCTACATCCAGCTCTCTATAATAGCCTCGCCGCACTTTCATACAAGCGTGGCCTTTGCATCACCTTCCTCTGTGCCACAGGCCCTACCTGGATGCTTCTCCTGCCTTACTGGGAAAGTGAAGAGATGACATGAACGTATCAAAGTTAAAGAAGCCTACAAAAGGCTGTGATATAATGGTACTCACTTCCTTTACCTTCTTATCATATTATTAACCTCACAGGTTACAGGGAAGAGTAAATGAAATGAAAGTACTTGTCTGCCACTCAAACTGCTTCCCATGGCTTTTCTCTACAAATGGCCTGTGTTGACTCAAGCTGCAGAATTTCCTAAAATCTCTCAAAGGTTCACAAACCTCAAACAAGCAGCACCTGGCCTCAGCATGCCCCTTACCTCTTGCTAAACAGCCCCAAGTCCAACACTAGTGACAACCATCTGCAGATCACTTTGTAGGTCATACGAGGTGACTCTGGGCAGGACACAGGTAGCGGCTGACCTTGGCTTCACCTCCCAAGAGGCCCCAGAACCAACACACCAGGTAGCCAGCTTCAGATAACATCAGAGCACCACCTAGCCACCCCTACAAATGACATACTCAAAGGGTAGAATCAGCAAGCACCAGAGCTCTGCTACAGTAAATCCCGCTCCATGGGGTGAGCCCCTAAAAAACAGCTCTTCCACTATAATCACGGCCAGTCTTCAACCAATCAGTCTGAGAGTTAGTCCCTCCCATTAAAGTGCCAACAGCAATCAAGGCTCAACTACACCAGGTGGGCACACACAAGAAATATACCTGGAGCACCCCGCTCAGGTGACCAGGGAAACTGTGTCACTAGGCCCAATAGGACACCTACTACATAGGGCCACTCTACCAAGACTGGGAGATGTACCAGTTCTACCTAATACATAAAAACAAACACAGGGAGGCAGCAAAAATGAGGAGACAAAGAAACATGTCCCGAATGAAAGAACAGAACAAAACTTCAAAAGAACTAAACAAAAAGGAGATAAGCAACCTACCAGATGCAGAGTTTAAAACATTGGTTAGAAGGATTATTCATAAACTCAGTGAGAACTGAAACAGAGAGATAGGAAAAATGAAAATGGAGATACAAAACAGAAGAAAAAACCAGTTGGAAATCAAGAATACCATAACTGAAATGAAAACTACACCAGAGGGAATCAATAATGGATTAGATAAAGTAGACAATTGAATCAGTGATTTGAGAGATAAGCTAGCAGAAAACATTCAGTTAGAATACCAAAAATAAAAAAGAATTAAAAAAATGAGGATGGTTTAAGGGGCCTCTTGGGCAACATCAAGCACACCAAAAATTTGCATCATAGGAGTATCAGGAGAACAGAGGGAGCAAGGAATTAAAACCCTACTAAAAAAAATAATGACAGAAAGCTTCCCTATCTTGGCAAAGGAAATGTACATAGAACTTCAGGAAGTTCACAGAGTTCCAAACAAATTGAACCTAAAAAGGCCCCCACGAAAACATATCATAATTAAAATGCCAAAGCTTCAAACAGAGAGAATCACCCTGGCTGGTGTAGCTCAGTGGATTGAGTGCCAGCCTGCGAACCAAAGGGTCACTAGATTGATTCCCAGTCAGGGCACATGCCTTGGTTGCAGGCTGGGTCCCCAGTAGGGGGAGCAACCACACATTGATGTTTCTCTCCTTCTTTTTCTCCCTCCTTTCCCCTCTCTAAAAATAGAAATCTTAAAAAAAAAAAAAGACAGAGAGTCTTAAAAGTAGCAGGAGAGAGGCATTTAGTTACTTACAAGGGAGCTCCCATAAGACTGTCAGCTGATTTTTCAGCAGAAACTTTGAAGGCCAGAAGAGATTGGTACTAAATATTCAAAAGGAAGAAAAGCAAGGACCTCAAACCAAGATTATTCTTCCCAGCAAAGCTATCATTTAGAATCGAAGGACAGATAAAGAACTCCCCAGGCAAAAAAATAAATGTAAAAGGAGTTCACCACCACAAAACCAGTATCACAAAAGTGTTAAAGAGACTTTTTTAAGAAGAAGAAAAAGAGATAAAAATATGAATAACAAAATGGTAATAACTATGTATCTATCAAAAATTAAATGTAAATGAATTAAATGTTCTAATCAAAAGACATAGGGTGGACATCTGGTAAAGATGGCAGCTCAGCAAAACACTGTGCACCTCCTTGCACAACCACATAAAAAATAACTAAAATATAGAACAGCCATCACTCAGAACGATCAGAAATCGAGTTGAACGGAAGTTGGACAACTATGGAATTAAAGAAGCCACACCATCCAGACTGGGAGGAGGGGCAGAGATGCAGAACAGGCTGTATCCACACCCACATGTGGTGGATAGAAGTTCAGGAGGGATCTCTCAGGAGCAAGGAGTCCTAGCTCACACCAGGCCTCACAGCTCAGTGTTCCCATGCTAGGAAAATAAGACCCCATAATTTCTGGCTGCAAAAACCAGTGAAGATGGAGTTGGTGGAAGAAATGCTTAAGTCCCAAGCAGTTGCTTATAAAGAACCCATACATGACTTACTCAGACTCACTCCCTCTGAGCTCCAACACCAGGGTAGCAGCTTGAAAGGTACCAGTGGCATATAGGAAGAAACCAAATTGTCTGACATCAAGACGAGAGCTGGGGGGCAGCTTTCTCCTAGACAGAAAGGTAGGCAAGGCTATTGTCCCTTTTCTAAACTCTCCCAACAGAGCCACATAGCCAGCAGGTGGGTGCTATATTTCCGTCAACTGAGACTCAATCAACCTGGCTAACACTGTTTACCCTGTCCTGAAGATCCCCAGAGACTCTGTCCCACCCAACTTACAGGCCCAACCAAGCTGCTTTTCCATATGAATGGCTGGTCTTGGCTCCTGCTTAACAACTTCCTAAATCCTCTCAAACAAGCAACAGCTGGCTTCAGTGAGCCCCCAGCTCCCATACCTCTTGCTAAGTGGCCTCAGACCTGTCACTAGCAACAAACAGTGTAGATTCATAACTTGACTTTACCTTGGAATCTCCAAGCATGGTACAAGTAGCAGCCATCTCAGATTGCTTTATAGCTCAGGCAGGGTGGCCCTGGGCAGAACACAGTCAGGGCTGACCTTGGCCTGCACCACCTGGGAAACCTCAGAGCCTGTGCACCCAGTAGATAGCTACAAGCCACATAGGAACACCACCACCCTGACCTCACACAGCTGATCCTCCACCGAGGGCGGAGGCTGGTGGTCCATGGTCACAGACAATGTTTGCAGCTGACTGGCCTGGGTAAATTCCTCCCATTGACCTGCCAATAGTAATTGAGGCTCAGCTACAAGAGGAGGGTGTACTCAGTCCACATGAAGAGTGTACCTAGAGTACCCAGCTTGGGTGATGTGAGAAACTGTTGTCATTGGGCCCTCAGGACACCTACTACATTAGGCCACACTACCAAGACACAGAGTCATAGCAGCTCTGCCTAATACATAGAAACAAACACAGGGAGGCTGCCAAAATGAGGAGACAAAGAAACATGGCCCAAATGAAAGAACAGATCAAAACTCCAGAAAAAGTACTAAATAAAATGGAGGTAAGCAATCTATCAGATGCAGAGTTCAAAACACTGGTTATAAGGATGCTCAAAGAACTTAGTGAGGACCTCAACAGCATAAAAAATATCCGGTAAGAAATGAAGGATACACTAACTGAAATAAAGAACGATTCATAGGGAACCAACAGTAGAGTGGATGAAGCTGAGAATCAAATCGACGACTTGATAAGGAGTATACTTGATATTCCTTTGATGTGGAATATTCCTTTGATAAGAAATATATTTGATAAGGTAACATAAGGAAGCAAAAAACAATTGATTGGAACAACAAGAAGAATAAAGAATCCAGAAAAATGAGGATAACGTAAGCAGCCTCTGGGACAACTTTGAGCATTCCAACATTCGCTTTAGTGGGGTGCCAGAAGAGGAAGAGAAAGAGCAAGAAACTGGAAAGCTATGTGAAGAATTAATGAAAGAAAACTTCCCGAATTTGGTGAAGGAAACAGACATGCAAGTCTAGGAAGCACAGAGAGTCCTATACCAGGTGGATGCAAAGAGGCCCACTCCAAGACACATCATAATTAAAAAGTCAAAGGTTAAAGGTAAAGACAGAGAAAGACAAATGTCATATGAGTTCACTAATATGTGGAACCTAAAAAAAAATAAAACGAATTAATAGATACAGAAAATATTCTAATGGTTGACAGCTGGGAAGGTGTCGGGGGAATGTGTGAAAAAAGTGAAGGGATTAAGAAGTACAAATGGGTAGTTATAAAATAGAAGATGTAAAGTATTATATAGGCAGGGACTTCCGCCAAGATGGAGGCATAGGTGGAAACACTGTGCCTTCTCCCACAACCAAGTTTGGATACAACAAAAGTTTTGGAGAACTAACACACACCCAGAGGCCAGAAAACCGAATTATACGGAAGTCCGACAGCTACGAACCGTTCAACGAGTACGGTAAGAGGTGGAGCCAGCAGCGGAGCTGGGTCAGGCAGGGCAGACCTAGGAGCGCAGGCAGCCCAGAACTAGTCGGGGTGCGGAACAGACTGACCAAGGTCGCACATTCTCGCGCAGTGAGACGGACCGCACAGGCCCCAGGGGGCAAACCCAGTGGTGGAGGGCCGACAGCGGTGGCAAACTCGAGTGCCGAGGAGCGGGGTGCGTGGCCCTGGTGACGGTGGTGGCTGCGGTGCTGGTGGGGGTCTCGGCGGCGGCGGCAGGTGCCGGAGGGAAGCCATTGTCCCTCTTTGACCCCGCCCCCACATACGACGTCACAACCCAGCGACTGNCGACTTGATAAGGAGTATACTTGATATTCCTTTGATGTGGAATATTCCTTTGATAAGAAATATATTTGATAAGGTAACATAAGGAAGCAAAAAACAATTGATTGGAACAACAAGAAGAATAAAGAATCCAGAAAAATGAGGATAGCGTAAGCAGCCTCTGGGACAACTTTGAGCATTCCAACATTCACTTTAGTGGGGTGCCAGAAGAGGAAGAGAAAGAGCAGGAAACTGGAAAGCTATGTGAAGAATTAATGAAAGAAAACTTCCCGAATTTGGTGAAGGAAACAGACATGCAAGTCCAGGAAGCACAGAGAGTCCTATACCAGGTGGATGCAAAGAGGCCCACTCCAAGATACATCATAATTAAAATGCCAAAGGTTAAAGGTAAAGACAGAGAAAGACAAATGTCATATGATTTCACTAATATGTGGAACCTAAAAAAATAAACAAATTAATAGATACAGAAAATATTCTAATGGTTGACAGCTGGGAAGGTGTCGGGGAATGTGTGAAAAAAGTGAAGGGATTAAGAAGTACAAATGGGTAGCTATAAAATAGAAGATGTAAAGTATCATATAGGCAATATAGTTAATAATATTGTAATAAGAATGCATGGTGTCAGATAGGCACTTGATTTATGAGAGCAATCACTTTGTAAGTTATATAAATTTCTAATCACTCTGTTGTACACCTGAAACTAATGTAATATTGAATGTCAATTTTAAATGAAAAATCAAAAAATTATTTCTAAAATGTTGTATGCATGAAATTAAATAACGTTCTTAGCTGATGTTCCCCAAATAAAGTTTATTAAAAAAATTAAAAGTACCCGGCCTGTGTGGAACACACCTGGGAACTTGATAACTAGTTTCTGACCTAATTGTGGAATTCACACCTGCAGAGACTGAGTGGCCCCTTAAGAACTTAAAAATGCCACTGCACAGATTTCAAGGGTAGGTGCTGCTCGTCTTAGAGAACTGGCCGGGCCTGGCTGTACCCGTGTGGGAGGCACTACAAAGGCCGAGACTACAGTCTGTTCTGGTCTCAGAGGGTCTCAGGAGATTCCACATAGTAACCAGGGTGCAGCTGGGCTCCCAAGCCAAGCCTGCTGCTGTCCCTGTTTCCTGGCCCCTTCTATCACTGTGGCTCCTGCTTACTGGCCACCTTGGCAGCTCCTGCTCCCGGCTCCCTCTTCAGGCACTTCCCTTGCTTTAGGCCACATCTCTTGGTGCAACAGAAAAATCACCATCAACTGTCCTGTTCCAAAGTCATAGAATGTAGGGACTCGAGGCGAGCAAAGGAACTCAACTGATCAGAACTCTAGGCCGTGCGTGGCATTTGATGATTTCAGAACAAAAACACACGCAACTATGGAGTCAAAAATATGCAAACACACACCCATGCACCAATACATGTCTGCACACAGCTACATGCAATTATAAATATGCTTACACATACACATACAAATATATACACAAAATACAAATAACACATGTGCACAAAAATATACATAAAATTTGAGCATATATATTTTTGATACACAAAATTTGAGCTTATACGGATATGCAAAAATTTACACACACACAAAAACAAACCTAGGCATGGAAATGTAAATGTGCTATAGGTATTAAACCATCTTTTCTAATTTTCCCTTGTCTCAGTCAAGGCCGTTTCTCACTCCTTGGGCAATCTGTGTATGTAAGAATTTACAAGGGGGCTTATGAAATATTCAAAGAATTGTAATAAGGAAGGGCCTGAGATCTCCAGGCTTTTTCTGGTTTGTTGCAGCAATAACAGCAGACACCTACATTGCAGTCGCTCGGTGCCAGGCGTTGCTGTGAGTGCCTCATGCGTACTCATTCACTGGATCCTCCTGAACAACCCCAGGAAGTCAGCACTGTTATCACCTCCCATAACAGAGCTGAGGAAACAGGTTCAGAGTCCATTACATTTTCCAAGGTAACAGGGGTGGGAGACTAACTTCAAAATACAGGCTTGCCAACATTCTGCTATGTTGTGTCATTCGATGCTGAGTCCGGCAGACGCTGAATGACGTCGTCAAGGACGCCTGGCTGCCTCATCCCTGCACTAAAGCAAACACCCGCACCTCCATGGCACTGTGCCCCTAAACTCCCCCGTCCTGATCAGCAACCCTGCACTTGGAGCAAACCCTCACGAACACCTTGGGTGGGGGACTTGGACACACTCACTCAGGTGTGAGGTTTATAGCGTCACCCAAGTAGAATTCAAAACACGACGCCACTCGCCTCTGATATAAACTGTCAGTTCTGTGAAATGATACAAAACATTCTTTTAGGCCGAAATTAAATGGGTTCTTGGGATTGCCTGATTTTATTTTTGACCCATGCCTTGCTGGGGTCCTGAGCTCACGTCGGGTATCCTGTTGGGCCACGCAGCCCCAGTCACAGGGTTTGCCCTCTCAGGTCTGCGTCTGGCGATTCTCTCGGGCCACCCACAGGGGCTTTTCTAGACTGTCCATTCCCTCCAAGCCCCACCCCCCGAGCCAGCAGAGGATCGTAGTTCCACTTTCTCTGGGACAGTAGAAGTCAAACCCTCGCAAGGTTCCCATTCCCTTCTCTCCCCTGCAATACAAAGAAACGGTAACTAAAGTGATTTGAGCGCTGGCTATCTGCCAGGCAGTGTACGAAACACAGGATAGACATTTCGTTTTCACTTAAAGGTCATAAGAAATCGCGAGGCATATGTTATTATTATCCCCCAAATTAAACTACTTGGCCACTATCCCCCAAATTAAACTACTCACTGTCTCAATTTAAGTTCTTAGCAAAGGAGCCCTTTGGCTCTTCGGCAGCTCAGGGAATGCAGGGCCAGGCGTAAAAAAATGGGTTGGGAAGTGGGGTGGGTGGAGAAATCACCCAGAGTGAGAAATCACCCTATGACCCAGTCCGGGGAGGGTACAGCTGCCACTGAACCCCGCTGCTCGGGACCCTGAGCTCCACCCCGGCTTGCCCAACTTCCCTGCTGGCCCTGGACACCGGACACCACTGTGGGCTCTTTTGCTGACATAGATCCTCCACTGGTCCTGCTTCCTGGAATCACCTGATTCAAAAACCAGAATGGGGCCACCTGATTGGCTGAGCCTCCACCAAGTGCCCACATCCCAGTTGCAATAGAGAGAGGAGAATAAGTATTTGAACTTCAGAGTTGGCTCTGCCACTCCCGAGGTGGCCGTGGTGAGGGGACTTCCCAAAACGGGAAGGTGGGTATGGATGGCAGACAGACAACAGAACAAAACAGACGGACATCTACAGCAGCCACATAGGTAGCAGGGGCAGGATTTGAATTCGGGTCTGTTTGACATAAAAGTTTGAGGTTTTAAGGACAGCGCTATGCAGTCATTCTACAAACCCCCCCTCCTCTCAAAGGAAAGCTCTCTCTGCTGAAGTCCACTGTTCCCATTTAATCCTGTGACTCCACTCCCTTCGGCTTCCCACGGATTTTTCTCTAGCAACAAACCCCTCCCTCTTTCATGTTTCCAATATCTCTAATTGTACAGTGTATTTCTCCTCGGCGTCAATGATGTTACATCTCTCATATCTTTGCAAACACATTTCCTCAGAACCTGCTCCTTGGTCTGGGCCCAGCAAGTCCTGGGTTTGAATCCTGACCCCCTCGGTGCCCCAGGTGCAGTCATTTCACCTCCCTGAGCCACGGTTTCCTGCTTAGTCATACGTATTTCTTTGTGCGGTTTAACCCCAGACAACACTCAGTAGATAGTCGATGGTTTTATCATAAACACTACTTTCATCACAGCTCGGGGTGGGCATGGGTAGTAACTACAGACTGGTATGGGGGTATTTAGGGGTGATGGAAATGTTCCGAGATTGGGCTGTAGTGGTGGTGATACAGCCCTGTGCTAACACTCTGCCCTGTATTGTCCACTTCATGAGTGGCTTTTATGGCATGTAAATTACACTCCAATAAAGCTGTTATAAAATAATGAAGGGCACAAAGCACTGTTACTTCAGTCGTACCCCCCTTCTCTCTGCGGGGACTCCTCACATTGTTTCTAGACAAGAAACCCTAGAGGCCTCTTTCAGACGGCCTTCCTCACGTAGCAGGGGCCCCTGCTGTCCCGAGTCTGAAGAAACAATCGGAGACAGAGTTGCGAGCAGAAGCGCCATTGCTGGGAGCCAGTCGGACCTGAGTTCAAATCCTGCATTCCTCATTGGTCCTCTGGGCAAAAGGTTAACTTCAGAACTTTAGTTTTCAAATTGGTGCGATGGGGGAGAACTCTTTCTGGTTGTTGTCAGGATGCAAGGAGACCGTACCTGTGAAATACTTGTCACTAAACCCAGCAGAGAGTCAGCGCGCATTAGCTGGCTACCATGGCTACATTCCCCAGCCTGGGGAGGGCTCTCCCCGGAGGTTTCAGCTCTTAGTGATGCCTTTCTTCTCTGACGTTCTTGACGCATGCTCTCTCAGCCACTAAGCAGGCACTGCAATTTCTCCCGCCAGGGAAACAGCCTCCTTACTGATCTTCCCTCGCAGGCCTCTGCCCTGGTAATTACCTTCAGCACTGGCAGTCAGAGTGATTTCTCTCGGTTAAAAATACAAATTCTGACCACGCCACCGGGGTCCTCTCTACAAGAACTCCCTACTGCCAGTTTCTTACAGGACGGACTCCAAAGCCCCAAGCGTGGGTTGGCGGCCCCTCCCCCGCCAAGGGTCTGCTGTCTGCCTCACCTGCCTCGATGCCTCACCTTCTGTCACAAATAGTCACAGCTACAGCTGTTCACTGACCACTGTCCTCCGTCCATGGGAACCTGCTCTCTGTTCTCCTTTCTCCTCCCTGCCAGGAAGCCCTCGAGCTGCGTGCTCCACCCGACTGAGTCTCAGTTTTACCATCCGTGAGTTGAAGGTTCCTGAGTCCCAATTCTGAGGACCGTTCTAAATGACGATAAATGTGAGGCTGACAATAATAACAATAGTGAAGAACAACAACAATAATAGTTAATAATTATTCAGCACCAACGATGTGTCCGGTACTAAGTGATTTACAGCAGTTATCCCATTTTAGGAAATCAGATGCTGTTATGATTTGTATGTTATCATAGGAAGCTCAGAAAATTTGCCTTATTTTCAAGGTCAACACGTACCGAGTGTCCGGGCCCACACTCAAGTCCAAATCGGTATGATACCAAAACTTATTCTCTAATCCTAGTATTTTAGGGCTCTAGAATTCTCTCCTTTGTCTTCCCTCAAACCCTCTCAAGTTCTGCCCGAGGCCCAGCCCTTACTCAGCTTCTTCAGCAGCTCAGCTGAAGGTCACACACAGCCCACCTGCTTTCCCTGCACTTTGGAAGCACAGGTGCTGCCGCCTGTTAGATCACTTCTCTTAGTCTTACCAAGTATGTGCTACTTACTCAGCCTACACATACTTACTAATGCATCTGCAACGTGCCAGGCGTGTCAGAGATTTCTAGCTGTTCTTCCGTAGCTGTCTTCCCCTTCCCAGTAAGACAACCCCAGAGCTTTAGTTAGCCGTGGCTGCCCGGAATAAAGACAATATTCCCAGCTTACCTTGCAATGAGGTGTGGCCGTCGGCGTGAGCCCTGGTGGAGGGCCAGGAGTGGAAGCAGTGTGCGCTTCGTTTCCTCCCTTCTCTTCCCCCGATGGCTGCAACGGGGACTGGACGGTGAGAAATGGAGCAACCCTCCTCAATCAAATGAAGCTGCCTGTTGAGGATGGCAGCGCCTCCCGCCAGAAGGATTTTTGCTCCTGCTGAATGGGGAAGCTGCTGCACTTAGCTGCTTGCCCAGACTTTTGCATAAAAAACAAGCCAGCGCTGGCCAGGCAACTCCGTTGGTTGGAGCATCATCCTGTGCACCAAAGGCTGTGGGTCTGATTTCCGGTCAAGGCACACACCTAGGTTGCGGGTTCAATCCCCAGTTGGGGTGCATATGGGAGGCAACGGATCAGTGTTTCTCACATCTGTGTTTCTCTCTCTTAAAAAATAATCAATAAACCTATCCTCAGATGAGGATTTAAAAAATTGACTGTGGTAAATTTAAACAAAAAAAGAAACCAATGTCTGCCTTTTGAAATTATTGTTTGGGGCCCTGGCTGGTGTAGCTCAATGGATTGAGCGCGGGCCTGCAAACCACACGATCGCGGTTCGATTCCCAATCAGGGCACATGCCTGGGTTGCAGGCCAGTTCCTAGCAGGGGACTCACGAGAGGCAACCATACATTGATGTTTCTCTCCTTCCCTTCTCCTCTAAAGATAAAATAAATAAAATCTTAAAAAAAGAGAAATTATTGTTTGGGGAAGGAATATTTGTTAAAATAGTCAAATTACTATCTGAATTGTATTCTAACTACACTTACTTACACCAGCTCATGTGATGGGCCCTGGGGTTCCGACGCAAAATTCTGACACTCTAGTGAGAGAGACAAAGGTTACACATGTAAAATTAAGTTTAGAATGAACCAAAAAACCTGTGAGGGTCACAACACAGTTGATTATGAGACGGGGTGACTGTAAGTGGGAGCACTGTCATTATCCAGGTGGCCAGGAAAAGCCTCTCCAAGCAGGTGACATTTGGGATGAGACCGAGGGATGAGCAGGAGCCAGCCATGGCGAGGTCTGGAGGAGAGACTTTGCAGGAGGAACAAATCTCCTGAACTGCGAGTGAGCTTGGCAAGTTCAAGGTTCAGAAACGATACATGTGTGTATCCTCCCATTAAAAAACTGAGGATGTTTTTGTTCTTTTCACTAAATGTTCCTCAATATGTGTTTAAGTATTAATCAAATAATGTGCTTAGGGGTCTCAAAAAGCCAGACGGCTTTAATCTGCTTGTCTCCTTATCGGGAGGCAAAGCCACTTCGGCCCGGGTGCTGGCCAGTTTCCCACATGCTGCCCTCGTGCTTCGCGGCCACATTTGCTACACGCTGTCCTTCGGCCTGGCTGATCTCATATAAATCCTCTCCCGCTATACTTCACTGCCCACGGCCCTGCCAATAAAAGCAAGGCTCGTCTGACTGCAGAGAGCTCTGTCTCTATCCCCGGCAACCCAGCCGCCTTCTTCTCCTGCGACCTGCCAGCCATGAAGCCTCTACTCCTGTTTCTCGCAGTCCTTCTGGCCACCGAGCCAGTGGTGTCAGGTAACCCAGGTCTCTCAAGTGTCAGGGGTCCCAGTTGCGAACTCCTCTTCTTCCCCTTCCTCCTCGCCGGGGGCAGCATGGGAGCTCTTCCCCATTTCCCGTGGCTTTGGGAGGTTTGCCCATTATCACCTCGTGCCCAGATCTCTCCCCGGTGCTTTTTTGGCCAAGGCGGTGGGACGACAGATGCTCGGAGCATCTGGCACGTGAGGGCAGGAGAGTATTCTGGTGGGACCTTGGGAGTGGGCTTGGGGGTAGAGTCTGGGTGTAGGTTGGGGACTTTTGGGGGCTTCGGGAGATTAGATTGAAGGCTGGGGGTGAGTTGTGAGGAGGTGTGAGGGAGGGAGGACTTGGATGAGCTGGAGGGGAGGAGCTGGGGTGCACTGATGGTTCGGGGTGGGCTGGAGAGGGGTGGATTCCGGGTGAGTGAAGCTGGTGTTGAAGACCAGACGGGGGGTTGGCCCGAGGCTGGGAGTCAGTGCTGGGTGGTGCGGGGTGTTTATTAGAGGTGCGGTGTGGAGAGGGGTTACTGCTCAGAACTGGGGTCGGTGACTCGCTTGGATTTGGGTTTGGCTTGGGATTGGGGCTCAAGGCGCATTGAGCTGGGTAAGGCTGGGGTTCTAATTAAGGTTGGACTGGGTTTTGAGTTTGAAATAGGTGAATATGCGGTTAAGGGGAATTGGAGATTGGGTTTTAGCTGGAGCTGGGGCTTGTTGGGCTTAAGTTAGACAGGGCCAGGCTACTGATGGAGAGGCAGCTCTGTTGAAGTGCGTGTGAGTCCCCTTCATAACCTTGTATTATAGGGTGTTTTGTCCTTTTCCCATTATTCCCAAGCTCTATCAGGTTTGAGTTTCAATGGCAGCAATCGATCCCAAACTTAGAAGTAGAAGGTTGGGGGCTAGGAAGACAGAAGGGTGGAATGTCTGAAAAAAAAGCTTTCTAAAAAACCTCCGTGTTCCCAGTTTTGGAACAACTGTCTCCATTCTTTCCCCTTTCAGATCTCTTCTCTCCTTTCCCGGGACTGGCCCCAGCATTGACGACTCAACCTCCTCTCTGCCCTTCTCCCCAGTCCTCCTGCTCCTTCTCTGCTTCCTCTTGCCCCGCCCTCCGCCCCACCTCAGGGGATACTAACACGGTTGTTCCTGTACTCAATAGTGTCCTGTTGGATGAATGGACAGTGCCGGTTGGTGTGCAAAGATGATGAAGAGCACGTCATACGCTGCCCAAATCGTAAACGGTGCTGTATCCTTAGCCGTTACTTAACAATGGAGCCAGTGACAATTGATGGGATACACCCCTGGACCACTCCTCTGCCTACTAGAAAACCCAAACATAAGGTCAGGCCTGGCCACAGAGGTGGAAGATAAATGGAAATCGTGGCTAGGAATGGCTTGACTTCAAGTTTCTTAGTTTCCACATTCCACTACAGCTCACAAATCGGTTTCTTGTGCCTGTCCATCATGAGAAATGACACTCCAGATGGATTGAGGGTGAGGGGATGGCAGATGGGGGTAACTGTAGCAGAGAGACATCCCCGAGGCTGAGTCACAGCAGTGGAGTGATGACTACAGTCTTGAAGATTGTCCCTCATGTTCCAGCTGCAGGAAAGGCTATGGGGCCAGGAGTGGACGGAGGAGCACGCGTGGAAAGCTGAGCCTGAGAGGCACAGCGGATGCCTAGAGGGGGAGGGGGTGCTCCCGGACTTGGAGAGTTGGTCCATCTTGGGGGTGAATGGACTAGGGGTGAACAGGGACTGAGCAGCGCCCAAATCCTTGGATTTCTGGGTAAGTTGACTGAGATGCCTTTTGATGCTCAAGAGCTCACAGTCCCAAGGATCAGAAAGTTTCCAGGCACTATGAAAAGATAAAATATATAAACTTACTAATTCATAAATGCATTTATTCTCTACATTCTTTCATGGTTTTATTCATTCATTTGCTCACCTCGGCTCTGCCACTGGCCGTTGTCGGACATGTATCTTCACGTCTCAGGACATCAGCTTCCCTGTTGGAAAAATGGAATAAGAGACTCCATCCCTGGGTAGGGTGAGAAGGAAATGAGAACATGGCGAGCACAGTGCTCAGTACATAGTAAGGTCTCAGTAAATGCTGGCTGTTGCTCTCATTCATTGATTTATTCAGGCATTTAAGGAATGTGTGCTATGCGTCTTCCAGTGGGAATGTGTGCTATGCATCTTCCAGTGGCGTTTGACTCTGAGGACCATAGAAGCGTGTCTCACTTGAACTAAAAATTTTGTCTGGGAGAAGGATCACCCATGGGGAATGTTCAAGAATTCTGATTGGGGATATAGAGGATTCTAGAGGTATCTTCCCAGGCATTATTATCTTAGATCCCACCCTCTGGGCTTTATTCAGCCAACACAAGAGAACAATGCTGTGTTCCGTGCGATGAGGTCAGAGAACGCAGTGTTCCGTAAAGCGCGGTGCCCGGTGCCCAACGCAGGGGCAGATCAGAGGAGTTCACTCTGACCTGTGCAGACAGCTTGCCCTCAAGTCAGTATTTCCACCCTCAGAGTCTGGGAAGAGAGACTCCTCCCCCTTCTTTAATCCCGATTCTCCCCTGGGCTTAGTCCCTTCCCTTGTGGTGAGGGGTTAATGGGGCAAGGGAGATACTTTGTTCACCTACAACGTGTGGCCTCATGACTTCATAGACTATGCTTCGAATAGCCGGGCCCTGCGGTTTCCTGACCAAAGAGTCCTTGTGCCTGCTTCCAGGGACCTCGAGGGCCTTTCACTCCCAGGCAGGAGAGCGTCAGGGGCCGGGGCAGAGCTTAGGTACTCAGGCTGGAGTGTCCATGTCTGTGCGTGTGAATCTCCGCGCGGTGTGGGGCAGAGCTGGGGATGGGCCGGAAGAGAGGCAGGCTTGGGCTCAGCCAGCTCCTGGTGATTTCACATTCCCGTGAGGAACTCTGAAGAATCTAAGAATCATAAAATCGGATCTGACCCCTCAGGTGATTGTGAAAGAATATTTCACAAAAGGCGATTAGGGTATATTTTATTTATTCTGTTTGTTTGCTTGATTCACAACTAGTACATATTCAGACATATAATTTATGAGCCTCCATTTGGATTAGCCCCAGGGCCCACAATGTTAGGGTTGTGCCAGGAGTTTAGGTTCTGCTCTGGCTCATGACCCATCACCAAACCCACCTCAGAAGCAAGAGATGTGTAACCTGTGTTTCAGTCTCAGGGCCAATCTGTGCCTGGGGACTTCCAGGCTGTAGTCACCTGTGCCTGAGGCCCTGGGTGAGGCCAGAATACTTCGCAGGCTTCCCTGCCTCCAGATTGTCTTTGCTTTAGTCTCTATTATCAGAGAGATTCTTTCTCGGAAATTCACCCGACTATGTTGCTCTCTGCTTACTTCTCATGACAGCCGCTCACAGGCTTTCTCTTCAGCTACACCTGTTCACAGTCCTCCTCCACCTTGTCTGCATCACCGGGCTCACCTCTGTGATGAAGTCCTTCTGCCCCTTCAAAGCCCAGCTGATGTCTATACTCATGAAAGATTTCACATAAGCTCACTATTTTTTAAAAAGACTTTATTTATTTTTAGAGAAAGGGAGGGAGAAAGAGAGAGAGAGAAACATCAATGTGTGGTTGCCTCTCCTACACCCCCTACTGGGGACCTGGGCTGCAACCCGGGCATGTGCCCTGACTGGGAATCAAACCGGTGACTGCTCGGTTCTCAGGCCAGCACTCAACCCACTGAGCCATACAAGCCAGGGTAAAGTTCACTATTTTTTTAAATTATAATAGTTCTCATTGACAGTTATGTGTCAGGCACTGTGTGTGGTATTTGTAGGCCTGAAATCATTCCAGTTTTACAACAGCCCTCTTACCATCCCATCCTTACTGGTGAAGCAACGGAGATCTAGAGAAGTGGCACAATTAGCTAAGGTCACACAACATTAGGTGGAGCAGGGATTCAAAGTGAGTTCCTATTGGCTTCACAAACTGTCACTCTTACGAGGGTATGGATCATATCAAGTTATTGTGTAATTATTTCAGGCGCTGCCTGCTTCCCACTAATCTTCCACACATACACATACCAGGCATCTGATTTATGTCCACATGCCTGATGTCAAGTGCAGTGCTTGGCACAGATGCGACTTAGTGAGTGTTTCTTGAGTGAATGAACACATAAATGAAGAGTTCACGTCTGAGAGCATGAGTGGATTGGGGTGTGGACACAACTGGCTAATGTATCAGGTATGAGGCGGGGTGGGGATCTTTCCCGAGCCGCAGGGATCAGACGACCACCGCCTCAGGTGTATTTGGCTCTGGCTCTGGCTTCGAGGAAAGATGCGAAGCAGCTCCTGGGCCTTGCTCAAGTGGGTTCTTACTCATCAGGTAGTTTGCTCTTAAAAGACATCGCTTTCATAGCGTGGGAGGTAGTCTGAGGGTTCTCCAATAACCGAGGCCTGGTGTCACCCTCTCCACACATAGCCATTCATGCCCCGACCAAGTTAATTCATATGAGGCCTTACCTATTCCCTCGGCCAACAGCATTTATCATGAATCTGCCATGCTTTACAAGGGGCACACAGAGACAGCTCTGGGGGTTAGAAAAGGGTTTGGAACGCAGTGCTGAGACACGGTAAGTTTTCAGAAGACAGTTATCCCTGTGTCTGAATCTCTGAACTTGGGATCTGGGCATATGAAATTTTGAAAATTCTCTCCAATTGTTCCTTTGGGAGATAAGGTCCCATCCCCTGATTTCCCTGCCAGACTTCCTTCATTCCTGATCACCCTCAAACGCTGAGAATCTTTGATCCAGGCAACTTTCCTGTCTTCCCATGTCACAGATGGGGAGACTGAGGCCCAAGGAGGAAAAGTGGCCTTTGTTCCTAAGCAGGTTCAAGGTAATGCGGAGAGAAATGAGCAGGTCATGTCTGAGGGGAGATGGGAGATGAGATGAGGCCGATGCGGGTAATAACAGTGAGTGCTGATGCAGAGCAACGTGGGGTTGACAGGAGGGTGGATGTCAGGCGCTGCAAAGCCCCTGACGAAAACTTTGGGGTTAGATTGGGCACCTTTGAACCCCCTTTCTGTGGGTGCCACGGCCTTTCTCCAGGGGGAAGGTATGAAACAGGCTTGCCTGCCTGCTCCGCCATCTCAGCCGGGCACTTCTACACACTTCTCTCGGATGCAGATCTCACAGTGGCCGTCCTTCTCGGGGAAGACGGGATGGACCTCAGGTCCAGGGGATGTGGCAGACAGGGCTCGGTGCTTGCTCCAGCAAGGCTTCCCTGAGCCTCCCTCTTCTTCCTCATAGCCTGAGGGGTGATGAAGGTGGGCAGAACATTGGCAGTAAGTAGCACGCGCCTTTGGGTGAGAGGTTCACCTGACAGTTACAGAGGCATCATGACCCCAAAGCAGGATAGACTGGGCACCTGTCCTGGGCATTTCCTAGTATTTATACACGAGTCTGCCAGTGTAGCTAAAGCTCTACTCAGCCTCCGTTCTGTGCACCAGTTCCCATCACCTAAGTTACATTTGGTGCTTAGATGAGGAGTTCATCTTCATTCCTGTCCAAGGTCCACAGGAGTAAAAATGTTTTTTCCTTATCTCTTCTCCCCCTCACTTAGGCAACACATGCTCTCTGTTCAAAATAAAATGCAGTGGATCCCTTTCACTCAGTACAGGGACTTAGGACATCATTGCACATGTGCCTGGGTACACAGGTATGTTAGACTTTGCATTAAGCCCATTTGGACACAGGAGACCCTATGTGCCCAGCACCAAGTACAAGTTCTGGCAAAGGTTGGATGCTGACAGCCATTTGTGGATGAATATCAGGCTCTTGGTTGCCAGGTTCAGAAGTTTGGGTTTAAGAGGTTGACCCAAGAGATAGGGAATATTAGAGTCCCCATAGACAAAAAAAGAATAGGAGAGACAATACAGAAATTTGTCCAAGTTTATGCTGCAAGTAAAGCCAGAGCTGGGATTTGAACCTAGGGTCTTGATTTCAGATTCTATTCTATTAACCACTCTACAGCTCCTTGGGTTATTTTATTTATTTGTATTTTAATTAATTGAGTTGAGCTTTATCAACACATAAAAGTGTAAGATATTTAAGGTGGCCATTTTCATGACTTGATACACATATACATTGTGAAAATTCCCCTCTCTGGTTAATTAACGCACCCATTACCTCACAAATATATGTATTTCTTTCTGAAAAGAAGAATAAAGTTAGAGGAATCATTCTACCAGATCTCAAGACTTATTTAACTAAAGTAATCGAGACAGGCTGGTATTGGTGGGAAGGACAGGAAGCCTAAAAATAGCCACACACAAGTACAACCCAAACTGCCCAAAGCAACTCAGTGGGAGAAAGATGTTCTTTTAAACAAGCAGTGCTGGAGCAATCTGAATTTGTAAGCAAAACAAACAAACAAACAAAACACACACATACAGACGAAAAACCACAAACACCTCAATCTCAACCTCAAAACTTGTAAAAAATTAAATCAAAATGGACCATAGATTTAAATCTTCTGAAAGAAAACATGGGAAAAAACTTTCAGATGTAGGGCTAGATATGAGAAGCATAATTCATAAAAAGAAATAATCAATTAATTGGGTTTAATCAAGATTTAAAACTTTCACTCTGACAGAGGCCCTATGAGAAGAGTGGATGAAAAGACAAATGACAGACTGGGATGAATATTTTCAAACCACTTATTTGACGAAGGACTTGTATCTACTCTATAGGAGCAACTGAGAACTCAATAGTAAAAGAAATCCAATTAGAAGAAAGTCGTGAAAAGACATTTCACTGAAGAAGATATACAGATGGCAAAAAAGCATGTGAAAAGATGTTTAATGAAAGAAATACAAATTAAGGCTACAATGAGGTTATTAGAATAGCTAACATTAAAAATGGCGACAACACCAAGTGTTGGCAAGGACGCAGAGGAACTGGGTCTTTTATACATTGCTGGTGAGAATGTTAACTGATACAACCACTCTGGAAAATAGATGGGCAGTTTCCTTTTTTAAAAAAACAAAAATATACTCACCATACTACTCAGAAAATGCATTCTTGGGTACTGATTCCAGAGAAATGAAAAATTTAGTTTCAAAACTCTAAATGAATGTTTGTAGCAACTTTATTTATTTGTAAGGGATTCCTTTTTAAAACATACTTTTTTTGTAGACTGGTTTTAGGTTCTCAGCAAGAGTGAGAAGAAGGCACAGAGCTTTCTCACATACTCTCTGCTCCTGTTCAGCCTCCCCAATTATCGACATCCCCCACTGGAGTGTACGTTTGTCACCATTGATAAATCTGCCTCAACACATCACGATCACCCAAAGCCCACAGTGTACGCTGCAGCTTGCTCTTGGTGTTGTCCAGTCTATGGGTTTGGACAAATGTATAATGACACGAATCCACAATTATAGTATCATAGAGAGTTTTTCCTGCCTCCCAGACCCTCCGTGCTCTGCTTATTCATCTCTCCGCCACCCCACCCCATGACAACAGCTGACATTTTTACTATCTCCATAGTTCCGCCTTTTCCAGAATGTCATATAGTTGGAGTCATATAGTATGTGTGGCCTTTTCAGATTGGCTCCTTTCACTTAGTAATTGCATTTAAGCTTCCTCCATGTCTGTTCATGACTTAAGAGCTTATTTCTTTTTTAAAAGATTTTATTTGTTTGTTTTTGGAGAGAGGAAGGGAGGGAGAAAGAGGAGAGAAGGAGAGGGCCTCTCTTGTGTTCTCTACTAGGGACCTGGCCCGAAACCCAGGCATGTGCCCGGACTGGGGATGGAGCTGGCGACCCTTTGATTTGCAGGCCGGCACTCAATCCACTGAGCCACACCAGCCAGGGCTGGTAACTTATTTCTTTTTAGTGCTGAATAATATTCCATTGTATGGAGGTACCAGACTTTACCCATTCACCTACTGAAGGACATCTTGGTGGCTTCCAAATTTTGGGAATTACGAGTAAAGCTACTATAAACACCTGCATGCAGACTTGTGGGTGGACATCAGCTTTCAAGTCCTTTGGGTAAATACCAAGGGTGTAATTGCTGGTTTATATGGTAAGAGTATGTTTAGTTTTACAAGAAACCACCAAACCCTCTTCCAAAGGGCCTGTATAAGCAATGTGTGTGAGTTCCAGTTGCTCCACAGCCTTGCCCACACTTGGTGTTTGCAGTGTTCCGGGATTTGGCCATTCTAATAGGTGTGTTAGTGGTGTGTCATTATTGTTTTAGCCCTTCAGGTTTTGACTATGCTCCCTGACTCCTCATATCTATATTACTGCTAAATGGAAATTAAGTATTTGGGTTTTTTTGCCTTTGTTTTTTGTCCAGGCAAGCGTCACATCCTTCGATGCATGGGTGACAAGGGAATCTGTAGAACTTCTTGCAAAAAGACCGAATATCCCTACCTCTATTGCAGAGATTATCGACCATGCTGCCTCCAGTCCTACATGAGAATAAACATGTTCAGCACAGAAGACGATAGTGACTGGAGGTGAGAGACCCACTGGCCAAAAGTGTCCTGAGTGCTGGTGATCACCTCCTCACCCTGCTGTCAAAACCCCTCATTAAAATCATGCACCTGACACCCTTGTCTTTCATTCATTCAAATCGAGGTGAGATTGAGCCTTGCATGATGAGAGACCTGTCGCCTCCTGGACCCAGTCCTGTGAGAGAGAAGTCTAGAAAAGGAGTACAAGAAGAGAACGAATCTACACAAATCAGTGAAGATAGGGAGAGAATGGACTTGAATCCATTGAGGGCAGGTTGAGGGCTAGGCTAGGCAGAGCTGTGACTTTATTATGTTCCGTGGGGTTCGTGGGTGGGTTAGAACTAGTGTGGTGCATCCATGGGGCAGTGGGTGAAGGACTTGCAGACAAATATGCCTTAGCTCATGGAAGAACCTCCTAACCAGCTGCTGTAAGAAAGAATAAGTTGTCCTTGCCAAGTGTCAAGTTAGGTGTTATCGGGGAAGGAACTGGAATATTGAATGCTGCTGTTTCTTTTGGTAATTATTAAGGCCTTCTGATTCCCGAAAATCTAGGAAGCTTGCGCCCCCAATTACAACCAACAGTAGCTTTTAAGGTAACATTCTAATTTTACTGTTTATGTCTTACTTCCACTAATACCTAATTTCTTTCTCCATCTTTAGTTCCAAGGGAAAGCAGCTACACTGGCCAATTACTTTTTTTTTATTTCTGTGCCTCCTCACAACTTGGTACAATTTGTTTTTGTGTTTATTGTTGTATTGAACGGGCTCTGGCCAAGGTCACCAACTGGGCTCCCTTTTGAAAGTTTCATGGGTATTGCTCCACTAATGTGTCACTTTGCTTCTTGGTAGCATTTTCAACCATAGTCCATTGCCCTGTTGAAAACCTTATCTTGATTGGCTTCTGTGACTCCTTTGTTTTCTTCCTAACTTTGGGGTTGTGCCTTCTCCATTATCTTTTGGCGTTCCTCTGTCATTCGCCTCATTGTATCCCCTAAAGTTTCTCTTTTCTTGTGAGAATAAAAACTGTCCCTATTCCTAGGAAAAGGCTGACAGTTCCATTGCCATGACAACTAGTAAACTCTTTGAACGTTCTTAAGCCTTCCTTCTCCACCAGCGGCAACTCCCTTCAGTGAACACGCTTCTGAAAACCAAATTGTCAGGGACAGTATTATGCTTTGAAAGTCAGCCAGTTGCCTCTGGGTGCCCCTCAGTGCACACCCTTCTAAGTTGTCACCCACCCATCCCCACGTCTGTAACCAACGGCACTCCCCGAAGCTGCTTCCTCCCTGAGCTATGTAAGCTCAGCTCCTTGCTCTGCTCAGCAAGCCTAGGCCTGACCAGCGTGGCTCTCTTTTGTTTAAGAAAGCAACCATTTCATCACTTCGGTTTCAGACACCGAGGGACAGTTTTATCCTTTGACAATCGTCTTCTTCCTCCCTGCTTCGGGGCTGCCACCCACCCTCGCACAGCAACGAGGGGTACCATCTAGAGAAAAGTGTTGGTTCTGGGCCTGTGTTTCTGGCAGAATAATTTGGTCTAAAAACCCAAATTAACCCTCCTACTGAAAACAGAATAACTTATTTGAATTATACAAAAAACTTCTTAAGCAGCTTTGACCTTGTGAAAAGAGTAAAGAATGTGATGGTCAAGTGAAACCAGGTGCTTTTGCGAAGGCCGTAACTGAAGCATTTGCTGAACCAAGTGAACTTGAGCTATGGTTTCCACAGCTTTGGCCAGGGGAGCGGGGGAAGGCCCGGGAGAGGAGACAGTGCCCAGGGTCTGGACAACTGAGTCTGACAGGAGAGTCCTGCATACATTTCAGCCCTGGAAGTGCTACTTATGCTAAGTGGGGATAAAACAGCTACAACATTCCTCCTTCACCAGGTGTTTCAAGGGCAGTTGCCTGGTCTTGAAACTTTGTACACAGTATGTAGGCAAAAAAATCTCCACTAACAACTTAGAATCACAAGCTGGCTCTCACCTAGTCTCTTAGCCTGAACTCATAGCATATAGATGGTCTGGTGGGGAAAAAGGATACAGCTGACGATTTAGCTTAAAGCTGTCCCGAACTAGTAGTGCCAGAGCTGTCTGACAGAAGTAGATGCAAAGGCAGAGCTTGAAGTCAGGACCCAGTTAATTCGCTCAGATAAAAATCCAAGCCAATGCACAGCTCAGAGCCGTGAATCACGAAGCGCACGAGGCAATAAGGCACCGTGAATGAAGGCGGACAGAAACCGCAGCCTGGAGGTTCAGACTTGCAGACTTCCAAAATTCAAATGATCATTAGATTAATTTCAATAATCATCTGAAAAAATAAATTCATGAGATTTGAATTTCCCATCAGTTGAGTACTGTCCGACCCCTGGGGAGAAGCATTCCAATGTTAGGTGGAAACGGCCTGTTCAGAACCGAGACTTCCGGTTTGGAATTGGACAGGGAGCAAGGAAAACCTTCTCCGCAGAAGGAGGTGGGTGCAGAGTGTGGACCCACAGTGATCTGTGACAGTGATAATGGGCTGGCTGGGGGGTCGGTCCGGGTCTCAGAAAGGCAGGATGAGAGGGCTTGCAGCAACGAGGTGCGTGGCGGGGCTCTGTGGACGCACCTCTCTGAAAGGGCAAGTGAAGATATTCAAGTCTAAAAGTTAGAAAAATGTCCAATTACGGTTGACATTGGATATTATTTTCTGTTAGTTTTGGTCGTACAGCATGGTGATTAGACATTTCTAACTTATAAACTAATCCTCTTGATAATTATCCACCTAATAGCACGGGAAGTTAGTTAGGATAGTGCCACCTACATTTCCTGTGCTGTGCTTCACGCCCCCGTGACTATGTGGTAAAAAACAATTGTGCTTGACATTTTTACACCATCCGAGAGACAAATGAAGCTCTCAGTAACCAGGTGGACAAGATGGCCCATCTCTCTCGCACAATTAAAAGGCTTACCTTTGGACATCCGTGTGTGATCGAGGCTTGCTCAAGGTCATGTGCCCGTGAGGGCAGCCCTTCAGCCCTTTCTAGTCCGGCCTGGAAGCAACTAGGGCAAAAGGAGGCCTTAGAGCTCATGGGCCAGACCACCGTCTGGGCCAGACCGTTTCCTACAGGGAGTAGTAACACAGGGCTTTGGAGCCGAAGCTCATAGGAAAATGGTTGCTTTCCCCTGAGGCATACCCTGCTCTAAAGAAAGCTCTGAGCATGCTAGAAGCTACTCTCATAAATGCAAGGATTTAAAGATTTTATTTATTTATTTATTTTTCAAGAGAAGGGAAGGCATGGAGAGAGAGAGAAACACGGATGTGAGAAACACCTATCGGTTGCTTCTCAGAAGCCCCCCGCTGGGGACCTGGCCCATAGCCCAGGCCTGTGCCCTGACCTGGAATCAAAAGGCCACCTTCTGGTTTATGGGAAGATGCTCAACCCACTGAGCCACAATGGTCAGGGCTCATAAATGCAAGGATTTAAAATTTTGATTGTGACAGTTTCCACCGCCATCAAGAGGGAGGGGTGCTCCTGGGACCCCAAACCACTTGTTAAGAAGACAGACAGACAAATGGAAAGATTAGTCCTGGAATGCTTAACTAAGTGATTAAGCCTGTGTAGATGGCACCAGCAAATGAGGGGCGTTCAAACTGGGTTAAAATTTGTCATGGAAATAATTGCACATTTCGAGAAAAGCGCTGAGGAGTTTATCAATGGCAGTACTGGGAGCTTCTGAACTTCCTTACACAGCTGTCTGTCGTCTAGAATCACACACGGATGGAGGGCAGAGTGTGTCACTGTTGTATTTTCAGTACCTTGCACACCCGAGTCCATCACTTGGACGACAGGTGGGTGGCAGCTGAGAGGAAGTCATGAGCTTCGACGAACTGGTGGGGGAGACATTTCAGTTTCCAGTACCTGGTCAGACTGCTCGTTTTCTGCTTCCGAGAGGTCCACTTCCAAGTCGGAAGAGGTGGATGGTATCATTATAATGAAATCCATGGTACTTGCTTGTGTGGAAGATGTCCTGGGCACTTCCTTGCCACGGCTCACTGGCTTGTGGCCCTTCTCCACAGGCACGCAGCAGACTCGATGGTTTTTGCATGCCGATTTTACCTCTTCCTCGACTTCACAGTATCTCCTGCAGTGCCCCATGTTTTGCCAGCATTTTTTTCTACCAAAGGCTGAATAACAAAGGGAAAGACCACTGGTTTTAGGTTACTGATGCCCTCCGTTTTACAAGCACAACTGTGGGCTCGGCATCCATAACACCTCCGTGGGGTACAGCGGGACCATGGCTGCGAGACTGTCCGGCTCAGGGCTGGTAAAATACTGTCCATGTTTCTAAAAATATCTGTTCCCACCAAATTTTTAAATGGTCTGAAAGTGAGTGCATCTTACTGTAAATGGAAAGAAACTTGTTAGTCCTGAGGGATGGAAGCCAATTATAATGAAGCTACCTGCGTAAAGTTCATCTCATCCTCACTGTGATTGAGTTATTGGCATTGGTCATACCTCGTGTGATTAGATTTCTTTGAATACATTCTATAGCAAAATATACCTTAAAATGAGCACACAAAACATATCTGTATAGCTTAAAATAATAATAAAATGAATACCCATGAACCTGCATTCTAATTAAGAAGTAGAACATTACTAGAATCTGAGAATGGTGCAGGTATTCCCACCTGAGAGGCTGCATCTGCCCAGGCCAGTAACGTGCGTATTAATCACGTAGAGTTCTTGTTAAAATGCAGATTCTGATTCAGTAGGTGGGGTGGGGTGTGAGTTTCTGCTTTTCTGACAGTTCTCTGGGTGATGCTAATACTTCTAGTCCGTGGACCACATTTTTATGTAGAGAATTGCAGGACATAAAAAAAAAATCTCACTACGTTCCATGTGATTCATATCATACATTCTTTGTTTTCAAATCAAATGCAATGAAATTAGACTGGAAAATTCTGTGTATTTGGAAATTAAATAAGAGGATAGAAAAATAAATCTTAGATTCGAAGAGTAGCAAGAAAGTCAGAAATAATGAAGACAGAAGTAATGAACTCAGAAAGCTTCTGAAAAGATTCATTAAAAAGTGAAAAGTACAGCCCTGGCTGGTGTAGCTCAGTGGATTGAGCGCGGGCCTGCAAACTACACACTCGCGGTTCGATTCCCAGTCAGGGCACATGCCTGGATTGCAGGCCAGTTCACAGCAGGGGCCTCATGAGAAGCAACCATACATTGATATTTCTCTCCTCTCCTTCCCTTCCCCTCTAAGGATAAATAAGTAAAATCTTAAAAAAAAAACAAGTGAAAAGTACAAATGGTATCCATAGTGAAATGGTGAAATTAAAAAAGATATGCCATATTAAAATGAATAACAGAAGAGTTATCGACAACTGCACATGAATGCAAGTGAAACGCTGGATGAAATGTGGACACTTCTAAAAATATCCCAGGGATGGAAAACACAAACTTAAGTAAATCAATAAGTGTTTGGAAATTGAAATGGTAGGAAAAAAAATCAACCTCTTCTTCTGGAAAGCCTAAGTGCTGAATGATTTTTAAAAATTTTGATAAATACATACAACATAAAAGTTAGCACTGCTGAGCAAACAGTTCAGGCGCATCGCACTCATCCACACCGTTAGGCCGCCCTGACCACCGTCCACCCACAGAGCTCTTTTCATCTCATGCACGGAAACCCTACCCACTGAAAACAGCCCTTCTCAGAGCCCGGGCAGCCACCGGGCAACTCTGCGTCTCTAGGAACCTGACTATTCATAGTGCCTCCGATGAGCGGAATCGTATAGTATTTGTCCTTTTGCACCTGTCTTATCTTACTTGGCATTAAGTCTTCACTGTTCATCCCCAAAGGCTAAATAACATTCTATTGCATGTATACGCCACATGGGTTTATCCATTCGTCACTCAATGGACCTTCAGATTGCTTCCTTTTTCGGCTATTGCCAACACTGCTGTTACCCTGGATGATTTTAAAGGTACGTTCTACTACTTTCACAGATGATCCAAGAGCTACTATGCACAAAATGTTCCAGAAAATAGCCACGGGGACTGGGAGGGTGTGGAGGAAAGTTCTCTGGGTCATTGTTTATGAGGCTGCTGTGTCTCTGTTCTAAAACCAAAAAAATGATAGGTCGTTTTCTTTATGAATGTAAAATTTGAATATTCTAAATAAAGAATTAGTCAACTGAATTCGACAGTGTATTAAAATACTTCATGATCAAGTAGGGTTTGACTCTGAATATAGAATACCATCCAACATTAGAAAATCTTTTTTTAAATATATTTTTTAAAGATTTTATTTATTTATCTTTAGAGGGGAAGGGAAGGAGAGAACTATCAAAGTACGGTTGCCTCTCATGAGTTCCCTGCTGGGAACTGGCCTGCAACCCAGGCATGTGCCCTGACTGGGAATTGAACCGTGATTGTGTGGTTCGCAGGCCCACACTCAATCCACTGAGCTACACCAGCCAGGGCCAACATTAGAAAATCTTTTAATGAGATTCACCATCTTCATAAAATTAAGGAGATAAATGACAGAATTGTGTTATTTAATGCAGAAAATAATTTGGTAAACTTCAATGCTTGTTTATGATGAAAACCCTAAACTCTAGGCAAAGCAGGAATAGGAGCAATTTCCTCAATTTGGTAAAAGTTACGCATCAAATTCCAGAGCTAGTGCTACTAACGGAAAAACTAATACCCAGTGAGGTCAGGCAACAAAATACTCTCTACTACTGTTGTTGTTTGAAATAACAGTGGTGGACCTGGTCAGTGTTTAAAGGGAAAAAAAGAAAAGAAAAGAAAAGTATGAAGATCAGAAGGAAAGTCATAAAATTGTCATCCATTCTAGCGTTACAATTATAATAAAAAAGAAATGAACAAACTCTTATTCAGCAGCACTTCTTGACATCCACAATAACTAACTAGGAAATATAATAAAAATTATGGCATAGCTATTCAGTATCTAATTGAAACGAAGGATATGTAAGACCTCCATGGGATATATTTTAAAACTCTAACAGAAACATGTGAGCCTGGATGGAATGCCTTAATTATTATACAGATTCACTTGACCCTAAATTAATCCATAAATTGAATGCAATCCTCATCAAAATACAAATCAAAATTTTTGGAGACTTTATTATTTTATTTCAAAATTGACCATGAAGAATAAAAACCACTGATAACTAAGATTACCTTTTAAAAAAAGCAAGACAAAGACTTATCCTTCTAGACCCTGACAGCTTATAAAGTCACAGTGTTGCAAAGAATGAAGTGTTGTTACAAGAACAGAGAGAACAATGGAACAGAACAGACAGCCCGAAATAGAAACTCGCTCAGACGAAGACCTCCACCTGCAGTAACAATGGCGCCGCACATCAGTGGAGAAATTATTTAGCATACAGTGTTGGGATGACTTACTCACTCCATGAGAAAAGTAAAACTGGATTTACACATCCCAGCTGGTGGCTTGACGATCTAAACTTGAAAGGCAAAGCTAAAATCTTATGGAAAAATAATGTCAGAGATTTCCCTTGAGACGTAAGAATGGGGACGAACTTCAACAAAGTCACCAAGCACAACCCACCCGGCAAACTATTGTTGAATTTGATCAGACCAGAATTCAGTATTTTCCTTCAGTGAAGGGCATATCATGGGCAGAGTTCACAGTTCATGACAGATTGGGGGATAATATGCCCAGTGACTAAAGCTGATTAAGGAATAATATAAAAAATAAAGAACTCCTAATAGCAACAAGAAGGCCTTACCTGCTCAGTAGAAACCATGGACAAAAGATAGAAATAATCAATGAATGGAAATGGAAAAAGTCACTTGCTTATTAATCACTCAACGAATAATTGTCATCAGTTTGGGTCAAATAAACTCTTACAACAAATATTCGTTGGGTTTGACTACATGCCACGTGCTATTCAACACACACGTGGATACATCCATCATGCAAATAAACTCAGCTCGCTTCTCTCTTGTAGATTTCAGTCTTTTTAGGAGACAAATATGAGGCAGTCAGAGAAGAAAATAAAACATTCCTTATGCTCAGTACAGGCAGATGGAATGAAAGCATAATAAAGAATAGTGACGCGAGGAAGGGGGTGTACAGAGTTTGTGATCAGAAGGGAAGTGATACAAGGTTTCCCTGGGAGGGAAGTGAGTGAGCTGTGAGATTAACTGGGGGAAGGGTGGACCAGGCAGAGAAAGCCGCAAGTGCAAAGGCCCAGAGGCAGGTTCTACCCCAAAGTTTCTGAACGGCTATGAGGTGGCTATGGTGGCTGTAGGGTAAGTTAGGTGGAGAATAATTGGAGAAATGTAATGGAGGTTGAGATAACAGAGGGTCTTGCAAGGCATCGAAGGGAAGCCATTCAGATATTTTGATCACAGGATTAGATGGAACGCACATTAGAACAATAGTATGATATTTCATCCCCATCGGATTGGTAAAAATGCTGTGTTGGAGGGATTGTGGTGACGCAGTGAGTCTTGGGCACCACAGGTGAGAAGTGTGGAGATCCCCCTGTCCCTACCCATGTCACTGAATTTTACTCTTCTTCCTTCAATGCAGGTGACGTCCAAGGTAAAACATGAAGGCTTTATGCTTCCTCATTGCAACTACTCCTCCAAGCAAATCACCCCACATTCATATCTCTTAGCAGAACACTCAGACTTGAAACCCCAGAACATGTAATATATCCTTCACTACTGACACGCTCTGAGTTTCCACGATTCATGGGTTGCTTTGACAAAATCTCGCACTCCTGTCTCTTTCCTAGTCTCAACACCCCCATCAGAACTGAAAGCAGACACGAGCGACCCCATGTAGACCACGCAGAATTATTCCTGACTGTGTCTGGAATTGCAACTGAAAAACTACTCGAAACCCCAACAGCCAGCGATTTCTACCGGCAGTGTCTCGGAAGGCATATAAGGGAAGACTTCACGAGATAAAATATTTCACACTAACACTTCACTTGGCCTTTTGACCTCAAGAAAACTATTCTATTGAAGTCCTTGTCCTAATATATAAAGATGCTTATATCAGTATGTTCACTGAGATGTTATTTAAAAATTAGAAAAATTTTAAATGACTGTACATTCAATGATCATATAGTGGAATTTTACTAAGAACGAGACCAATCTTTCCTCGATAACTTGGAAAGATGATCACAGAACATTAAGTGAAAGGAGAGCATTGTAAAACCATTATAATGTGTCACTTTTTTATAAGACAGAAACAAATAAATTCATTTTCGTATGACTTTGTTCACACATTGAAATATATCTTGAGAGACATACAGTGTACTTTGAATAAGAAACTATTCAGGTCCATGCAGCAGCAGTTTCAAAGGTCTGCTCATAACTTGACATATGCTTTAAAAAGCAGTAATTAGTAAAACTCTAGACTTTCTTTGCTAACTTTTCCATATAGCTCCACAGATCTCCTCTGACCTGTTTGCCAAATTCCAGGGTATGAAACAAGGGGCCTCAGTTAAAGCTGTAACAGGACTTTTAGGACCAAGAAAACAGGAGACGAGTGGGCTTTGGGAATCACTTTCCGGAGCTGACACAGCTGGCAAAGTGTGTCAGAACTGACATGAATCAGATTCTCACCTGGTTCCTTAGGTGCTAACTCTGGTTGTTGGGTTTGCCCCTGTCTATGGAGCAAGGGCTTGTCCTACCCTTAGGCTATGCCTGCGAGGGGCATCGTCCCAAGGGGGAACCGTGGAGCTGCCCAGGTTGAGGGGTACAGTACCATACTGAAGTTTCCATGGGCCAGGACCCCTTCTACCTCCATTTCTGCAACTTCCCAGGGTTCCAATTACCTGGGATTGCTTGTGGTAGGAACGCAAGGGCAGCAAGAGTCAGAAGCAGGAGCCTCATGGTCCTCGGGAAGCAGGAGGCAATGGGTCCGGGAGTTCAGAACACTTTGTCCAGTGTGCATGTGAACTAGCGTTTTATTGGCCTCTCTGGGGGCAGAGGGATGGGGAGCTGAACTGCACAGGTACATAAAAGCTAAACCAGGCGGAGCATTTGTCTACTGGCTGGCACACTGATTGAACATCTGATACAGGCACTGGAGGTCAAGCAGTGATTATGAGTCACGGGCATTTAAGGTGCGTTTGGAGATATGGAGAGGGAGGGCCTGTATGCCAGGACATCTTCCCTGGTTTCCCCAGGCCCCTCGTCCGGGTCCTGCTTTTTCTGCATATTGCCCCATCACTCCAGCATAAGCCTGCTTTTCAACCATCTATTTACTTGTCTATTTATCCCCACTGGACTCTGAGGTTCCTGAGAATAAGGACTGTAGCTCTCATTTTTGAATCCTAAGGCACAAACCATATTCTCAGTGAAGGTTTGTGGAAATAAAGGTCAGAGCCCATGCCAATCTCTAATCCAAATCTCTTGTATATGTGTCCACGAAGGGAAGCGATTTGCCTGAGATAATAGAGAGCTGGTTTGTGGCAAAGTTTGAGGGAGATCATTTATAGCAGGAATCAAGGAGAGATTTTATCCAATGTCAATGCTCCTGACCCAAGGCAGCTCCCCAGTAACTTGGGATGTTACTTGTGACAGCCACACCCTGGAGGCCACTGGAGGCCTGGGGTGTCTGTGAAGGCCTTGCCATTCAGACCTGCCTGTGGGATGCAGAGCCCTAATGTGACCTCCAGAGTCAGCCCCGTCCTGCCTAGTTTTCATCACATTTTCACCCTGAATCAACCCTTGCTTCCTTCTTTCTCATGGTTGATTAACACTTCATTGTTTATTTATACCACATTTTCTTTATCCATCAATTCTTTTTTATTATTATTTTAATTTTTTGAGAGGGAGAGAAACATCCATGTGTGGTTGCCTCTCACGTGGCCCCATCTGGGGACCAGGCCCGCAACCCAGGCATGTGCCTTGACCTGGAATCGAACTAGTGATCCTTTGGTTCATAGGCTGGCACTCAATCCACTGAACCATACCAGCCAAGGCTACCCATCAATTCTTTGATGTTAGGTTGTTTCCCTACGTTAGCTATTGTGGATAATGCTGCAATAACCATGGAAGTGCAGACATCTCTTTGATATCCTGTTTTCATTTCTTTTGGGTATATTCCCAGAAGTGAAATTGCTGAATCATATATGATAGTTCTATTTTTCATTGCTTGATGACCCTCCATCCTGCTTTCCATAGTGGCTGAACCAATCACCATTCCTGCTAACATGAACAAGGGTTTCCTTTCCTCCACATTCTTGACAACCCTCGTTATTTTTCGTCTTCTTGATAATACCCACTCTAAAACATGCGAAGTGATGTCTTGCTGTAGTGTTTATTTGGATTGCCCTAATGATTAGTGATGTTGAGCACCTTTTCATGTATGTGTTGACCATTTGTGTATCTTTGGGAAAATGTCTATTCCAGTTCTTTGGCCATTTCTGAATTGAATTGTTTATTTACATGCTATTGAATTGTGTGAGTTCCTTACATGTTTAATACAAAAACTCAAGGAGTTTTTTTTACTGGGAGTTTTCTCCTAGGAGTTTTATGGTTTCTCATAAATTTAAGTCTTTACTCCATTTTGGAGTTAATTTTTGTGAGCTTTGTAAGATAGGGTCCAATTTAATTTTTCTGTGTGTGGTTATCCAGTTTCCTCAATACCATTTGTTGAAGAGACTATTGTTTCCCCATTGAGTATTCTTGGCTCCCTTGTCAAATATTAGTTGAATATACATGCAGGGGGTTAATTCCAGGCTGTCGATTCTGTTCTACTTGTTCTACTGGTCTACGTCAGACAGAAGTTTCCAACCAAACGTGAGTTCATAATTAATGCAATGCGTTTACCTGAGGTGTCTTCTGTTTTACAAAAAAACCTCTTAATGTCCTGGTACCCACTGGTCAAAAAGTCAAAGAGCTACTGTGTTGAATCAGAAGACACCACCCTGGCTGGTGTAGCTCAGTGGATTGAGCACGGGCCTGTGAACCAAAGAATCACAGTTCAATTCCCAGTCAGGGCACATGCCCTGGGTTGCAGGCCAGTTCCCTGCAGAGGATGCACGAGAAGTAACTATACATTGATATTTCTCTTCCTCTCTCTTCCCTTCCCCTCTAAAGATAGATAAATAAAATATTTTTTTAAAAAGACATGTATAAAATGAGGAATTCCTCAGAGGCTTCCCAAACTCTTTTTGGAAAGGCAAAGGCCCAGATGGAGAACACAGTGCAACAGACTGGGACACCAGCAAAGCAGGCGCAGAAGGAACAGAAAAGTGGTTTTCCTGGGTAAAGTAATTTGATCCTGAATGTCACATTTTTTGAGAATGTTTTCATGGAAAACACTGGAAATTATCTGGATTTCCTTCTAAATATTTAATTAGTTTTTCTTTGTGTATATATATATATATAATTTATTTTTTTAAAGATTTTATTTTTATTTATTTATCTTTAGAGGGGAAGGAGAGAGGGAGAGAAATATCAATGTAGGGTTGCCTTTTGTGCGTCCCCTGCTGGGAGTTGGCCTGCAGGGAACTGGCCTGCAACCCAGGCATGCGCCCTGACTGGGAATTGAACCACGATCCTCTGGTTCACAGGCCTGTGCTCAATCCACTGAGCTACACCAACCAGGGCTAGTTTTTCTGTTTTTTTTTGGGTTTTTTTTAGAATTAAATAGTGATGAGGTGGCACACTGTGGTATTTTTAGTATGTTGGGCACCTCAAGGTCTTGATCCAGCCTCATGAGGACAGCAGGGAGGAGGTCACGTGGTTTAATGAAACCACGAAAAGAGACTGGCATTAGTCCCCAGACCGAGAAGCCCCCAGTTTTCCTGCTTTACTCTAAATTCTTGCTGACCTCGTGATGACAACTGGCCTATTCACCCAAAGATCGTTTTTTTTTTCCAAATAATTATTAGCATTCTGGGAGATCCTGATAGGGGCTTGGGTTGGTCCATGTGGCTGGGAATCTGCCTTGCTTGGAACGCAGCAGTAGTCCCCATGTTTACATGGCTTCTTCATCTGCTCACTGGGTTTGCAGTCTTTCCTGCAGTGTCCTTTGATGAGCCAGCAAGACTTTCGGCCCCTGCAGACTGAAATGAGTAAAGAAAAGCAACCTTCTCAAGATAATGATGCTCATAGTCGTAACAATTCGGGCAACCCTATCTGTAATCTTCACAGCAACTCTGTGTTTATGAAGGGAGATTATAGAAGCAGAGCAAGGTTTGGTATAGACTATATTTCTAAGCATCTTACCATCAATGTCAGAGGAACTTGCTAACCAGCAGGAAGTGAGGTTATTTGGTAAGAAGGTGTGTGATTATGTGAAATGAGCTGATCAGAGTGAGCTAATCAAATTGCCATACCACAGGGATAGGAATTTCGACTTGAATTGGATGCACAAAAGTCACAAACATGATCGTCCCAAGAGGCAACAATGAAACAAAGTCAATGTCTTTGTTGGAGTTGTCAGGAACTCGGCTCCGGTGGGTCATTCGCACTCCCCACACTTGAGCGTGCATCACAGGCCTCCAGATGGCTTGTTGAGACACAGAGTGCCAGGCCCCACCTCCAGAGTTTCTGATTTAATGTGTCTGGGATGGGGCTTGAAAATTTGTATTTCTAAAAATGACAAGACCTTGATGAAAGAAACTGAAGAAAATATAAGTCAATGGAATAATACCCCATGTTCAGGGATTAGAAGAATTAATATTGTTACAATGTCCATATTAGTCCAAACCATTTATAGGTTCAGTACAATCGCTATCAAAAGTCCAGAGGCATTTTTCATAGAAATAGGAAAAACAATTCTAAAACCCCAATGGGGCCACAAAAGACCCCAAAGAGCCAAAGTAGTCTTGAGAGAGAAGAACATAGCTGGAGTCATCATGTTTCCTGATTTCAAATTATACTGCAAAGCTATAGTAATCAAAACAGTATGGTGATACTGATAGGAAAACAGACACACAGACCAAAGGAAAACCATACTTTGAAATACACACTGATTATTGATGTGCGACTAAGCGAATCATCATAGAGGAAACTACCCATGTGGCCAGCACTAGAGGAGCCCTTCATGTCTTCCTACTGTCACCGATGTTCCTTATCCCCCCCCCAAGGAATCCCACCCTGACTGTAAAAAAGACCTCGAATGTCCACCCCTTCTTAGATCCACATCCTTTGCTGTATAATTTTACGATGTTCTCCATTATGGTTGGAGAGAGGCGCCCCACCATCTGACTCTGGCATATCCGTGTGACTCACTTGTTAGTAAATGTGATTCCTTGTTTAGGTCAAAGGTTACTTAACAGTATGTTGTTTAGTTTCGAAGTATATGGATTCTTTGATATTCTTTTATGATTGATTTCTAATTTTATTGATTATGTTGGAAAATATCCTTATGATATTATTTGGCTTACTGTAGCTTTCTTTGCAGTTTTATTTGTGGGATACTTTCGTAAATTTTTGTTTTGTGCTCAAAAGAATGCTTACTCTCTGTTGGGTATATAAATATTCTTATATAAATATCTATAACTCTGTCTCTCTACCTACCTACCTACCTACCATAACTTAAGCTTATTCAGTAGATTGGTCAGCTCTTCAGTGTGTGGTTGTTAATCAGGTGTTAAAATTAGGTTAAAGAGCCTCAAACACCATTGCTAACTTCACGATTTTAGTCACTTGTTTTTCAGATTTGTCAAACAAGTGACAAATTTGTCTCTTGTTTTCAAAAAATCGTTTTTACAATTTCAAGGTGAAGTTGTAGGTGTTAATAGGTTCTTGCAGCTCCATTATTATTTTTTTACCAGTATATAATCCATCTCTTGGTTAATTATTATATTTTTGCTTCAAATTACTTTTTGCCACACATTAAGATGACTACTTCAGCTTTCTTTAGTTTATATTTGCCTAGTGTGGCACTTCGTTATTTTTATGTTTTCGTATCTTTCGTATCAAGCATGTCCGTGTCTTTCTAAACAAGCTATTAGTTGTTCTTTTTCATCTGAGCACCAAAACCTTTATTTGGTAAGTTTAATCCATTTACATTTATTGTTATTAAATTACAGTTGGACTTTTTCCTGCTATCTTATTTCACATTTCGTATTTAGTTTAAGTTTTAATTTACTACTTTTAATTAGATGAATAAGGTTTAAAAATGCACTCATTTTCCTTGTATTCTTTTGCAATTAACCAATGTCCAGGATAATCTATCTTTGTTCTTATCTATTTTTAAACTTGTCTATAATTATATTTGCGTCCAGAAGGCCGGCGCCTCAGCGCATGCCCGTTCCTTGGTCTTCTCTCCACTGAGCCTGGCCAGCCCTCCCTAGTCATGTTATTACCTAAAATTTACGGAAATTATGAGACGTATTTTCTCTTTGTCTCTCCTCCCCAGTCTAATTTCTTTGGGGTCAATTACAAAATTATAGATTCATGGATAATTCTTACCTCTCGTATCATTTCCAACATCCTTCCGTATCTTTTTTCTCTTATTTTAATTCTCCCAAGAGTGTTTTGAAAGTGTCTCTTTGCATATAGCAAACACTCTGAGGCCCTCTATGTTTGAGAGTATTTTTTGTTATACTCCTCCCTATAAGCAACAGTGTAAATGGATGTAAAATTCTAGGTTCAGAGTTCTTTTCCTTCACTATTTATTTCTCTTTTTTCATATCAGTGTTATAGTTGAGGAGTTGCCACAACCCTCATCCTTTTGGCTTTATGGAAAGAACATTCACTTGGGTTTTCTAAAAGCTCTTTTGCCCTGAGAGACAAGGGACTTGTTCTGGCCACCTGGTCCAGAGGAGACGTAGAGCAAGTGCTCCCCTCAAAACAAAATTATACACTTAGCCTACCTGGCAAGCTGCCCTCTAGGAATTTATTCAGAAATTTTTGTTCGTGGAAGCAAAAATATATGTGCAAAAAGTCAGTTGCAGTTTATTTCTGGTTTTATCAAAGATCTGGAAAGATTAGATCTTACCCTCGATAGGGATTAGGTGCATGAATTTTGATCCATTGCTGTGATGAATAGCACGGGACTTCGAGAAGCAATGAGGTCAACTGTGTATGTTCCCAAGGAAGATGCCTTCCACACATTGTTGAATTTAAAAAGTTTAGAATCACAGAGAGTTTTGTTTAAAAACTATAGGCAAGTACATATTGCTATGCACTCATCCATGCAGAGGAAAAAGGTTTCAAACATCAGACAGCTGAAGGGAATGGCATCTTGTCTAAAAATTACTCAGGCTTTCATAAACGGTAGTTTCAAAGCTACTGGACACACAGTCTTATTATAAATCATTAACAAAACCATAGGCTTTTGTAGTTGGACAGGAGCAGAAAGGACTCTGCTCTCTCCCACACGACTGCTTGGCAGATTTCCTCACCCCAGACTGGGAGAACAGGGACTTCACAAGGAGGGACAGTAGAACTTTGGATCTCAGAAAGGCTTATGGACTCGTGATTTAGTAGAGATTTAGCTGAAGTCAGGCAGCTCGTTGCTCTGTTGGGTCCTGGGCACACTGACTGGTGCAAAATGCCAAAGGTAATTTGGATGCCGAGGTCACACCTGAGTATGAGAAGGACTTCTTGGAAGATACCCTGCTCTGCTCCAAGCCTCTAGGGGTCCTAGCCAGAAAAACTTCCCCAGTACGGGGGCCTCAGGTTTGTCCTGGGGGTACATCCTGATAAGGTCAAGCAGATTTCAGGCTCCCCTACAAACCCTGTCTGAATTGGCAGAAAGTTAGTAAACCTTCCAAAGGCAGTTCCCCACCTTAGCTCTCTTTTCCTTTTTGGTTCTGGTTACCTGGCAACATCTGGAACAGGATGAAAAATATGGTAAGGGTCAGGAGCAAGAATTTCATGGTCTTTGAGAAGGTTGTGGCAGGTCCAGGAGTCCAGAACATTCTGCAGTGGGGCTCTGGACACGGGTTTTTATTTACTTCCATGGGGCGGGGTTCAGGGGGTGGCTCACAAACAATGAGACTAAGGGAGGTATAAAGGGCCATTGATTCTTTGACCAGTGGCATTAATTGACCATTCACTACTCAGAGCCCATACTGGGTCAGCCGAGGGGAGGCTGAAGAATACAAGAGCAGGGCGGGGCGGGGAAAGATCGTGGAAGTATATAAAGTGAGAATCACACCCCAAGAAGTCTTCCTACCCCACCCCACTCATGGGCGTGTTGCGAGCTCTCGGCTCATAGCTTCTCCCCCTCTATCCTAGTCCTCCTGGTACTGCACGGGGGTCTGACCGAAAACTTGTGAGGGCAGGAGCTCTCTCTTTACTGTGTTTCCAGGGCCAGGGGCTTAAATGAAGAAAATGGTATTTTAGTGAAGTAAGTAAACACATTTTCATACAATACATAACATCCTGGGGACTCAAGGAGGTCAGACTTCGTTGTTCTGTAGATGGAATGCGGAGATGGAGAGGCGGGGACGATTCGCATTCCGGGCGGGATGCCGCGGGACCCTGTGAGATTGTATCACGCTGCTTAGAACGGCATGCAATGTAAAACTTAGGAATTGCTCACTTCTGAAATTTTCCATTTAATATTTCCAGACCATAATGGAGCATGGGTAACCGAAACCTGGGAAAGCAAAACCACAGATGGCCGGGGCAGGGGGGGGCGGGGGGGGGCTACTGTAACGATTTTCTTCTGCCAATGAACTAAGTATGATCTGGGACAACATCCCCTATTAAATGTTTCTACTTCTTAATTAAATTCCAATAGTCTTACTTAATTTCTGTTTACATAAACTATTAAAATCTCCTGTGTGAGTGAACATTTCATTAAATTCTCTTCATATTAGATGTTACATTATAAATTAATATTGTTGCTTTTTTATGATGCATCCATTTTTAGGATTACACGGTTTCTCTGTAGATTGTGTCATTTACTTATTTTTTAAAGATCTTCACCTAAGGATATGTGTATTGGTTTTAGGGGTGGGGAGAGAAACATCTACATGAAACAGAAACATCAATTGGTTGCCTCCCGTCAGCACCCCAACCAGGGACTGAACCTGCAACCTACCCTGAGAGGGCAGGCGAGCGTCCTGACTGGGGTCAGAACCCACACACTTTGGGTGGACAGGACAACCCTCCAGCCACCTGAGCCACCTGGCCAGGGCTGTGCCCTTTACTTTTACATAATATTTTCCTTTATCTTGCCCTTGAGTTTCACTTTAACTTTTGTGATAATATTAAAATTTGTATATAATAATTGCTTATAAAAATCATTACCTAGAAAGTATTGTACTGCACCTCCAACTTCCAGAACTGCAGATGAGAAGTCTGATGCGAGTTTGAGTCTCTTTCCTTTGTTGGTATCTTGTATCTTTTGCCTGGAAGCTTCTGATACTGCCTCTCTACCCTGGGGAAGCAGATTAGTCTGTTTTGCCCTGTAGGTCTGGGTACGAGCTTTCTGCCATGCATATGCCTGGGACTGGGCAAATTCTTTCAGTGTAGAAACTCATGTTTTTCTTCAGTGTTGAGAAACTTCCTTTCATTATGTCTCTACACTTTCACAGGTCACCCTCCCAAGTGTTGAGCTAATTATTTGGAGAGACGTCATGGAAGTGTACTTTAAAATGTAAGCCCTCTTGGAGTGTGCGGCAGACTTTTATCTCGCGAAAGCGTGAGTAGAGTCGGGAAGCCGTCCCCAGGTCACAGTTTTCACCTCACTGTGTTCAGTTTCCACTGTGAAATATCCCTCCTGCGTCATCGGATAGGTCATCAATTTGGCTCTTCTTGTGACATCCTTTGTTTACTTCAATATAATTTTAAACTGACCATATTGCTTTGAGTTCTAGAGGTAGTGTGTGTGTGTGTGTGTGTGCGCGCGCGCGCACGCTTTATTTTTATTCCCTTGAAGTCTTCATTATGTCAAAAATTTAAATTTTATCTGATTCTTCTTTTGAAGTTTCACTTCAGTGAGGATGCAGTAGGTGTAAACTGTTTTCCCTGGCACAGTGTGTCCTGCTGGTCACAGAACCACCTCCCCAGGGCGCTGGCCAGAGCACGTGAGCTATAAAGGATGAACCCATTTTCTGGGGGGAATTGGGATCTAAAGCAAAGAAAACACTGAGACTGGAGCTCGTATGTCTTCACCCTAAAGGGACTGAGGAGCAAACCTGGGGCCTTTCCAGCTCCAAAGAGGGAGATGCGCTCTCTCGCCTTGTCTCATACGGCAGGGAATTACTCAAACATAAGTCGGTGCCGACGTGGGGCATCTATGACAGATGAATGTCCCAGACTGCTCCTCACGTGATGCGTCAGAGCCATTCAGACCCACGTCTGTCTGAATCAGAGCTTTGGGTCTTAATTACCGTGCTATACCTGCAGTGAAACACCCATCCTTTTAAAAAAGACAATGTCCGCGCTGTGCAGAAAATTGTCACTTCGATGTAATTCCATTTATTTATCTTTGCTTTTGTTGCCTGTACTTTCCGTGTCAATTCCACAAAAATATCGCCAACGCAAATGTCAAGGAGTCTCCCCCGCTCCCCAGTGTTTTCTTCTAGGAGTAGCGGTCACCTCCTCCGACTGACTCCAGGAGCCGCCCTGCTTGGGACCTGTCCTCTGGGGCACCCACTCCGCTTCTCTTGTTCCTTCTTCGGGGGGAAGTCTTAGGACTGTGAGCCTTCCCTCGGTTTCTCAAAGCCAGGCGGAGTGCTGAAGGCCTCGGTCGTTTTGCCTGGTGCGGTTTCCCGAGCGCACTTAGCACGTGCTGCAGAGACCGGCGTGCGGTCTGTGGGGAAACACAGCTGCAGAAGCGGGGGAGGGGTGGGTGGGGAGGTGCGGGCAGTGCTGGCGGGGCAGCGAGCTGGCTGGCTGGGTTTGCAGGTGGTGCTTCAGCGCAGGCCCCTTAGGGTCGGTGAGTTGGAATCCAGAGCCCTTTGTTGNCAGGCGGAGTGCTGAAGGCCTCGGTCGTTTTGCCTGGTGCGGTTTCCCGAGCGCACTTAGCACGTGCTGCAGAGACCGGCGTGCGGTCTGTGGGGAAACACAGCTGCAGAAGCGGGGGAGGGGTGGGTGGGGAGGTGCGGGCAGTGCTGGCGGGGCAGCGAGGTGGCTGGCTGGGTTTGCAGGTGGTGCTTCAGCGCAGGCCCCTTGGGGTCGGTGAGTTGGAATCCAGAGCCCTTTGTTGGGTCCTGCACCCCAGCTGCTGTAAGCCTCACCCCCTTTCTTTGCTCCTCGCTGTCATCAGAGCAGTCAGTTGCGCCCATCCCCTCGGTGTTCTGGGTGGGGCAAGAAGGAAGCGGACCTTCTGCGCCGTGTCCTGCACGGGCGAGGCCGAGCACTCGCCAGGCTCTCACTTTCCCCACGGGAGAAATTGCCAACCCAGGCGGTCTCTTCTGGCACCGACCTGTGTCGCTTCCGGGAAAGGGTGATGCAGGTAATTTAAAGCTGCTCTTCTTTCCCCTTTTCACTGAACTTATTATTTAAAAAATGTTTTCTAATCCTCACCTGAGGATATGTTCATTGATTTTAGAGAGAGGAAACGAGAGAGAGAGAGAAACATTGATGTGACAGAGAAACATTGATCGGTTGCCTCCCATACATGCCCCAGCTGGGATCGAACCCGCAACACTTGGATGCACAGGATGAAGCTCCAGCCGACTGAGCCGCCTGGCCAGGGCACATCTATTCTTGTTTTCTTTTTTCTTCATGGGGTGTTGGGACCCCTCTGCTGGTAGAGCAAAGAAATGGATGCGTGTATGTTAACTCATATATATGTACATATATGAAGGAGGACAAAAAATCCAGAATTTGTTTATTAAACTTGTGTATTTATTCTTATATCTTTGAACTTCAGTCACCTCCAAGGTGCTCTCCATTTGATGCAATAGACCCAGTGAGACATTCCTTCCACTGCTCCAGCGTTTGAATTCCTCAATATTGATGCCTTTTAGTGCTTCTGGGTGTTCCCCCCGCCCATCTCTTCCACATCAGCAAAACATTTCCCTTTGAGGACTTGTTTCATCTGGGGAAACAAAAAATTGCTTGGGGTGAGATAGGGTGAACAGGGAGGGGGGGGAGCTCAGGGGTCAAGCAGTTTTTGGTCAAAAACTGCTGAACACTCAGTGCAGTGTGAGCAGGTGTGCTCGTAAATCACCCATCATGAAATGGGCAAATGCGTTCAAAGAGGCTTCACAAAAAAATTCACTGACGCTGAATGCAGCCCCTCACAACACCAGCTGGTGCACTGAAACAGGTGGGTTCCTAGGACACTCACCTCGTGGGAGTAACCTGCACTACTAGGGGCGCTCGCTCCAGAAGATGATTCCCAGGTTCTTTTTGGGGGAGTCCCCTCTTGTACAGGTTTCTTCTTCTCTGAAGTGAGGCCATAATATGTATACCCTGCGGCTGTTATGGAAAATCAAATAAGAAAATGACTAAGCACGCTGTAGGAATGCTTTTGTTTCACTAACCACATCAGAAATACTTATCTCCACGGGGACTAACCTCAGCAACTAAACAGCAGTGTTTAGGTGTAGTTCTTTTGCCTTTTAAGACCCCACTCACTTCCAAAGTTATTTAGGTTAGCCCTTAGCCCCCTTCCCCTTTTGTGAGGTGGTTTCACACATTTGCAACACAGATTCCTGTCTTTTTTCACAGTCTGCATTCCATCCTGGGATCCACTGATCCCCTGAACCATTTAAAAAGTTTGTACATATTTATTTGCATACCGTTTGGAGCAACTCTATGGGTTTTGACAAATGCACAGAGTCACATACCAACTGTTACAGCGTCACACAGAATAGTTTCAGCACCCTGAAAACCCTAAAACATAAGCTTCACCCATCCAGCCCGCTGTCCTCCCCCCAAATCCTTGGCAACAATGAATCTTTTTACTGTCTCTATAGTGTTTGCCTTTTCCGAAATGGCATATAATTAGAACCATACAGTATGTAGCCTTTTCAGACTGACTTTTACTAAATAATATGCACTTCAAGTTCATCCATGTCTTTTCATGGATAACAGCTCTTTTCTTTGAATTGCTGAATAATATTCCATTCATCATTCTGCCACAATTCGTCTACTTACTCACTTATTGTAGGGTCTAGCAGTTATTTCAAGCCCAGAAGCTGCCCGGGGCCTTGAAATAACTGAGCTTTAAAATGAAGCAGGAACTCTGGGCACCGGCTTTTGCTCTGACTTTCCTGAGGGCAAGGTTGGACTTTTTCTGTGGCGGGATGGGATGGAGTCGGGACAGAGGGGACCCAGAGGCAACCTCGCACACCAGTACACCAGGCCACGCCACAGTCTCCCATGATTTCTGTGAGGCCCATTTTTCTGGTCCTCTGGTCAGAGAGACAGCTTCTTCCAATGGTACCTGCTGACCGGAAGTTGGGAAGTGAAAAGGAGGGGAATCCCAGCGAAAATCACCCTGTCATAGGCCGTTCCGTACATGTCAGTTCTCATCTCCAATCCACCTACCATTTTTAAGTCTGTACTTTCCTCAGGCAGTTGCTTCTTATATTTTTTCCAGTTATAAGTTTTAATCAGTGGGAGAGATAGGCTGTAATGGGTTCACTTCAACTTGACCAATATCCAAAGACTTGACATCCTGTTTTGTTTTGCTTTTTTATTTATTTATTTATTTATTAAAGATTTTATTTATTTATCTTCAGAGGGGAAGGGAAGGAGAGAAGGAGAGAAATATCAATGTATGGTTGCCTCTCGTGAGTCCCCTGCTGGGAACTGGCCTGCAACCCAGGCATGTGCCCTGGCTGGGAACTGAACCGCGATCGTGTGGTTCGCAGGCCCGCGCTCAATCCGCAGAGTCACACAGCCAGGGCTGCTTTTTAGTTTTTGATGTGCAAATTGTCGTCACTTTGGCCAGTGGGTGCCCTTCAAAGGGATTCCTTTGTCCTTTTAACTTGCGCCCATTAAATTTCTTTCTGAAGCATAAAATGACAACTGCGTTTTATTAATGACATGAGTACTATATATTTTTTGTACTACAGGAAGGAGATTATTGGTGTCTCCTTATTTTCCACATGAATGGAGAAAATAACTATCACACTGGCTTTTCTGTTTCTTACTTCAACAAAGCTTTGAGAGACTTTTATCCCTGAAATTAGGAAATGACACCATGTAGCAATATCTTGGCTGAACCAGGCAGGGAATGAAACTGAGAACCATGAGCTGCCAGAAGAAAGGTAAGATTTACTTCCAGCTGGGTCTCAAAAAACACTTCAAAAGAAAACTTTCATCGAGAATCCATAAAGTCACCGGGGCCCTGGCTGGTGTCGCTCAGGGGATTGAGCGTGGGCCTGCGAACCACACGATCACGGTTCGATTCCCAGTCAGGGCACACGACTGGGTTGCAGGCCAGTTCCCAGCAGGGAACTCATGAGAGGCAACCATACATTGATATTTCTTTCCTTCTCTCCTTCCTTTCATCTCTAAAGATAAATAAATAAAATTTTAAAAAAAGAATCTATGAAGTCACCAGGAAAATTTTTTAAATGCGGTTGTGCCTGACTGTAGACTTTCAGCTTTTGCCCCAGGTTTGTCAGTGGGCTGCGATTAGAGTTTTATTTGGGAAGACATCAGCAATGTCCTCCAAGGAGGAAATCCTGTTGCTGTCCTCTCGAGACACATGTTTGCAGGTCTGAGTGTTGACGAGTGTAGGATTTCATCTGCCTCCAGGCACATGAGTTCCCTTGGGGAGAACATGCCTCTGCTGTTTGGGAATAGAGACTGGAGTACAGAAGATCCCAGAAACAAAACCTTGAACTTAAAAGTGTTACCTGTCCTCAGTATCAGGAAACTGCTGCCCCCTGGAGGTCAAGAATCTCCAAGCAGTTTAGTGTGTTTTCTTTACCAAATAGATGTTTATTTTCTTGGAAAAATTAGGGTTGCTCTACAATCTCCAGCTCGCCCAGTAATTTATAGGTTGGTCTGTCGTGTGCACAGTTTCTCCTATGTGTGCGACCATGTGAACTGAGAGTGGAGAATCCAAGTGGACCTGCACAGAAACTTCATTTCTTTAGCGTGGACTTCTTTCTTTCCTTTTGATTTTTACAGGCCTCAGCCAGCTCCCTGACTCACCTGCCTCCTCCTCCCTTGCACGATCACTCCCTTTATTAAGTTCTCCGGATAATGAGGTTCTGCTTGGCAACACATAATCTTAGGAACAAAGCCTCAAGACCACAGAGACCATCTCAAACTAAAGATGACTCTCAGGCCTCCCTTGTGCTTCAGCTCCAGGCCCAGAAAAGCAGCCAAACCAGAGGCAGTGACACGGAGGCCGACATCAGGGCCAGATGCACTGATCAACCGCTCCCACCCTAGTGCTGACCAGTTGGGACCATGACCCTGACCGTGGCCCTAACTCCCTGAGTCACTGTGATGAATGATTTCTCCCTATGTAACCCACCCCCTCGAAGCCCCCGGGGAGCCAGGTCTCTGAGCATTAGCTCACCTGTGTCTCTGGCAGGCAGGGGCGGGGGTGGGGTGGGGTGAGGGGGACACTGTAAATGAAAAGCCTTACTTTGGGGGCTGCAGACTCCTATTTGAGTCTTACTGGGCTTTGACACGTGCAGGCAAATGAACCTCTTTAGTCCAGTAACACAAGAGGATTTTGTCCTTGAGTCTTTGCCTTCCTGGTGCTTTCTGATGCTATGTAAGTACACGACAGTTGCAGAAGTCACATACCTCGAATGTTGATGGAGATAAGACGTGACTGAGGGAAAAAAAGGAGTTTCCGTTAAAAGTTATCTATAGGTTAGATAGTTGAGGCTGCCTCTGGAGGTTATTGGAAAGTGTAAAGGTTTTATAAAAGCCTCTAAAATTTTTCAGACGGGCTGATTAAGATTAGATTTCTGGGCGAGGTCAGCAACCAGGTCAGGTTTTAATCTAGGTTTGGCATCATTGGCTTTAGCACAAATGATGCCCTTTTGGGCCCAAGATTTTTCTCTTTAATAATGCTAAAGAGTAGTACATTATAGAAAAGGAAATTTGGAAAAAAAGAAGCTAAGGGCATCTTCTGCAAATTCAAGTCTAAGGTCAAGTGTCAGTGGCCAAAGAGAGGGGAATTGTGAAGGTAAAACATTTAACATTTGCTAAAAATTTGTCCTGTTTATGTTTTAAACTCACTTCTCCCTCCCCCTCTTGGTAATCACCACATTCCAGCACTTGTCCTAGAGACCGTAAATCCTACTCAGTGTTGGCGAAACAAATTTCAACCAGATAAGGAGAAAATGTTCCCTTCTCTCAAGAAGTCCACTAACAAAGCAGAAAATATCCAGTTTGATACAACTACTCGCATGAAGATTAACGCTGACACAAAATTTTTGTAGCTCATCCAGACTTCCAAATTTGTTGCTATGTCCTATAAAATTAACCTTGACTTCCAATGGGTCTGTAATTCCAATTGGTTGCCACATTTATTATATTTGTAGTCTTTATCTTTTCTTACGATAAAAAGCCAGAAAGGATCACCAGATCTTCCAACTCCTCTCATCAGATGAAACAAGCAAGTAAAATGACAAGTTTGTTATCTACACCAAAATTTGCTTATAGTTAAATTAGTAATGGCTATTGAGAAGAGTTGATGCAATAGTATCATTTTATAAATATCTCTTCTACTGGATTCCACCTTATCCTCTCTCTGTGGGGAAAAAAAAAGTACTTTGTTCAAGACTTCAGATAAATCTGCACTCCCACCCTTGTTCTCAGGAGCTTCCTGGCCTTGAGAGAGTTAACACCCCTCTTCGAACTTCCCTTTCCTATTTGTATCTGCCCCTGTTGTTGCTGAGACCAGAGCCTGGCACAAAATTCGGAGCATTATGCTAAGTGAAATAAGCCAGGGGGTGAAATAGAAATACCACATGATCTCACCTCTAAGTGAAACCCAATCAGCAAAACAAAGAAGCGAGCAAAATACAACCAGAGACGTTGAAATAAAGAATAAACTTACAGTTACCAGAGAGGAGAGAGGGGAGAGGGGCAATGGGGGAAGGATCATGGAGGAACATGCAGAAAAGACACATGAACAAAGCCAAAGGGGGTAGGTTCAAGGGTGGGAGGCTGGGATGGGTGGGGTTGGGGGGCGTGGGGGGGTGAATATGGAGACAACTGTACTTGAACAACAATAAAAATAAATTTAAAAAATGTACTTGAGAAATAGTAATTGACCCTTCTTCCCTTGTTTCTTCTTTTCCTTTTTTCTTCAATTTTTATTCCCACCTCCCTGCCTTCTTCACTCCTGTAGTACCTGAGTGCATGAGAAGCTCTCTATAACTTGACAGAAGGGACAATTCATTATTTAAAAGTACTCTTTTTGTGAATGGAAAAGGGGCTATGTAATACATTGGACAAGCCCAGTGACTGAAAGTGAGCTGGTAAGGCGATCTGATCATAAATTCTTCACTAGGCCAGTCATGGTGGGTACTCATGCCCCAGGCCTATAAAAGGTTAATCTTCGCCTTAAGCAAACCCTGTTCCTTGTCCTTGTGCATTTAGGCTAACACACCTGAAAATGACAATGTGATCCGCTTTTCCAGGCCCCTCCCCTCAGAGGTGTAACCCCCTTCCTGGGAGCCCAAGTCTTGTTCATTATCCTGTCATCCAACCATAATTTTCCCACCTTGCTTTCTCCCACCTTCCTGCAGTCTTTACGTGCTCTCCTTAATTCCAAATGTATAAAAAGAACCGCAACTACTTTGAATAAATCAAGTGTTTATCCTGCCTCTCTAGTAGAAGTTGCATTTCTAGTAACCAAATAGCTCGAGTTGATAGGGAAAGTTCCATTTTATTGAGTTGTATCCAGCAACTCCTAAAGAATTTAGGCCAGGGCTGTAACTCGTGTTAAAACCACTAAGAGCATGATTGACACAGAATCAGACATCTGTAGAAGCAAGAGTAGCACCATATACAATAGATTACTTTGAATATATATGGGAAAACCACTACCATTCAATAAAAAGATCAGGCAGTCATCACTTTAATTCAGTAGTGAATATGAATATTAAGTGACATCCACATATTAAGTGAGCCCAAATGTGTTGCAATATAAAGAACCCAGAGTCACTTCTGGTGCAACTTGGTTAAAAATAATAACTCTAATCACTAAAATCATTAGAACAAACTTCCTATTTACATGGTACATGGGTGAACAAGCTGAAGAAAAACAGATGGAACAGAGCGCGGGCCACCATAAGGATAACTGGTCCAATGTCTTCAACGAACCAGTGCCTGACAAGTCGGCATATGCTAGACTGGCAGAGGTGAAGGGGTATAAAACCACATACAGTGCTTCGGGCATGCAGTGCTTTGCAGAGTATTTTGCTCTATTATGAGCAAATATGCATGATACATTTGAAAAATACTTCAAAGCAAAACAGTCCATCAAGCATAGCACTGGAAGTGATCCAAACCCGAATAGATCAGTGAGCCATGAAGACAAGGAATGGTACTGAGAGCCTCCCCTCCTCCCACCGAGTCCCACGCTCACAGAGTCTTAACACGGACTTCTAGTCTGTTCTGCTCAGAACAGTTCACGCTCTTTTGCCCCAGCATAGTTATTAATAATGCTCCCCTGCATTCTTGAATGTGTCCTGTTTATATTAATTATGCATGAATTATATGGTCACCTCAGATCTTGCAAGCTTTGAGGGAACAGTTAATTCCTGTCTTACACAAGTTGTTCCAGAAGAAAGAGGAAATGTAAAAGCTGCCCAGATGATTTTAGGTGGTTAGTGTTATCTTGATTTCAAACACAGATATGAACAATAAAGAACAGGAAACAATAGGCCGAATGTCCTCTGTACTGTATGTGCCAAAATTCCATATTAAATGGTAAATAACTAAATTTAATAATGTGTTAAAAGTATACTGTGATCAATTAATAAATATTTTAAAATGTGAAGATGATATATCAGAAAACCTAACAATGTAATTCTCTACATTAGTAGAAAAAGAGGATTATAGAATTACCTTAGCACAATTTACAATAGCCAAGTGCTGGAAGCAACCTAAGAGCCCATAAGTAAATGAGTGGATCAAAAAACTGTGGTGCATTTACACAGTGGAATTCTACACAGCAGAGGGAAAGAAGGAGCTCCTACCCTTTGCGGCAGCATGGATGGAACTGGAGAGCATTATGCTAAGTGAAATAAGCCAGGCAGTGAAGGACAAATACGTTATGATCTCACCTTTAACTGGAACATAATCAACAAAAGAAAAAAGCAAACAAAATATAACCAGAGACATTGAAATTAAGAACAATCTAACAATAGGCAGAGGGGAGGGGGGAGGTGACAGTAGGGAGAAGGGTTTTCAGGAACTACTATAAAGGACACATGTGTAGCTCAGTGGATTGAGCGTGGGCCTGCGAACCAGACGATCGCGGTTCGATTCCCAGTCAGGGCACATGCTTGGGTTGCAGGCCAGTTTCCGGCAGGGGTCAGTTCCCTGCAGGGGATGCACCAGAAGCAACCATACATTGATGTTTCCTTCCTCTCTCCTTCCCTTCCCCTCTAAAGATAAATAAATAAAATATTTTTTTAAAAAAAAGGACACATGGACACAACCAAGGGGGAGGGTGGAAGCAAGGGAGGGAGGTGGGTTTGGAGGGGGTGGGGGGGAGTGTTTCAAAGAAAATGCAGACACAATTATCAGGGGCTTTAGTATTGTTCCTCAAACCCACACATTTTACACATATACAGGTTTGTATATAAATACACACATTTTCCCCTTTTCATTGTATCACAAGTATTATCAAGATCTGTACAAAGGTGTGATATTACAAACACTTAATAATAAATATAGTAATATAAATTAATATGTAAGTCAGTATATGGATCAAATATTTTACATATTCCCTTTTAGTTTCTAAATAAACTTTATAATATTCAACAATTTACTATATAGTTAAGAGGATGCACAGTATTCTCACCTAATCATTCTAATAATTTCCAAATCATTTGTTAATTTTCATAAATCATTGATCTAGTCTTCTATGGTGTTTCACGTGGCTGTTATGGGGTTCGTGTTGTTTTGGTTTGAGCCGTGGTTTGGAATAAGAAAGTGCATCAACTCTTCTCAAAGGGCCCCTTTAAAGACGCTAGTCACTGTGACCCTGTTGCTTTACCGAAGTCGGTGGGCGGCTGGTGGTGCCCTTCTGGTCTATAGCTGCACTCATGTGCTGCAGGGCACAGACTCGGGAGCCCACACCAGGCCCCCGACAAATGCCATCACTGCCCGTGATGCGTGATCAGCACCCTCCTCTACGGCTCCCAGAAACTAGGTTTTCTTGGATTGGCTGGGGCAGCTACTCAGGCCCGTGCTGCTGGGCTCTCCACTTCCCAGGAGCTGCTGGATGGCCTCTTTCCCCTCACTCACTGTGCCTGCTCTGTCTCTGCTTTCTGCTGATTCCACTTGGGAAGCCACGTTGTAACATGCTATCTCGAGAACTAGAGAATTCCTGTTCATCATTTGGTTGGTTCTGAGATATCTTAATCTTTGGCAACTGAAGTGGCCAATCTGATGTGTGCCGCCAACTACTAGCCCTTCCATACCAATGCTGGTGTGAGTCCCACAGGCTACGCAGGTGCTTGCAAAAGCCGATAGCACTCACAGATACCCTAAAAGTTTGTGGAGAGTTCAAAAAAATCCTGAGTTTGTCATATTGGATAGACTCTGTTTTTCTAAATTCATCTCCATCAGAAATACTCACCGAGGCCAGCCACTCACCCTCCTGAGCTTCTCTCAGGCTTTGGCTACATTTAATTTTCTGAGGAGCTGAAGACAACCTAGTACCACAGTCTACATTTCAGCTCATTTTTGGAAGTTGCTCTTTTGAATGGTGAACAGTTATTTTTTTTAAAGATTTTGTTTTTTTATCTTTAGAGAGGAAGGGGAGGAGAGAAGGAGAGAAATATCAATGTATGGTTGCCTCTCATGAGCACCCTGCTGGGAACTGGCCTGCAACCCAGGCATGTGCCCTGAAACTGGGAATCGAACCGCAATCATGTGGTTCGCAGACCCGCACTCAATCCACTGAGCTACACCAGCCAGGGCTGGTGAACAGTTCTTGAGACCCAGTAGGTGCTCATTCATTGTTAGCAATTATCATCATTACCCTTATTATCCCCACAACAACCTGGGGAAGTAGGAATTCATTCTGACCTACATGTCTTTGTAGAAATTGGAAAGAATCTACAAGGAAACTATTAGAATTGATAAGGAAGCTTGTCAACTTTTCTGGATACCAACTCAACAATAATCAAAAATGAAGTCAGACCCTACAGGAGAAACAGGAAGTAGAGCGGTGGCCATGACTGAAGGTGGGTGGGTGGGAGGGATGGGGAGATGTCGGTTAAAGGGCACAAACCTCCAGTTATAAGATGAGTATGTTCTGGGGACCTAACGTACAGCGCAGCATGGTGATGGTTGTTGGTAACACTGTATCAGGTACTGCAAAGCTGCCAAGAGAATCTTGTACATTCTCACCACGAAAAAGAAACAGTGATGGAATGACAGATTGGAGGAACCAGCTCATGCTGCGGTGGCAATCAGTTAGCAATGTAGGTGCAGCAAATCAACACATTGTAGGCTCCAGACTTACACATGTTGTGTGTCAATTATAGCTCAATCGAGCTGTAAAACAGTGAATAAGACCACCTAAGCTAGTTTCTCCCTTTCTTATAAAAATTATTTAAACAAATGCATCTATATGCTTGTCTCCTTGAATGGCAGGCACTATCTAACATATTTGTTCCACGTCAGTAGAAGAGAAAACTCACGTACTTAGTTATATTCGTTCAATTTTCAGCAGTTTCAATCTGCCAATACCAGCTTTCAGCTTCCATATGTATGATGTGATCAATCTTTTTACATATCCTTAAATCTTCCCATAGGTAGTACTATGCACAATACCTGATTGTTCTCAAAGTAGGTACAACCCTACAATCCTATAGTCCTTACAATAATAGGACTAGTAAGTATATCCTGTAGTCGCTGAATAGCTAGTTGTTTGGTTGTACAGAGGTGGACTTATGACATTCCTTTTAAATTTACACCACCCAATCAGTGGGTCTGTAGTGTTATAGACAAAGTGATCTCTTGAGGCTTTACTCCATATTCGGGAAAAATTTTAGTTGGTATCAAATTCATGAGGTTGAGATACTTATTTTTAAGAAAGGAGGGATAGCCCTAGGTGGTGTGGCTCAATGGATTGAGTGCTGGCCTGCAAACCAAAGGGTCACTGGTTTGATTCCCAGTCAGAGCACATGCCTGGGTTGCAAGCCAGGTCCCCAGTGGGCGGCGCTCGAGAGACCACACATTGATGCTTCTCTCTATGTTTTCCTCCCTTCCCCCTCTCTAAAAATAAACGAATACAATCTTTTTAAAAAGCAAAATTAAAAAAGGAGGAATGAAACTATAAGATCCATGTTTAACTGGTACAAATAAAAAAATTACAATGATCAGGATTACTAAAAGGAAGTAGCAACAGTTTATCTCTGTTGAAGAGTCCATAAGAGTCTCTTTCTTTTCTTCACCTAGCATATACTTGTCGGGTACTTTCTGGAGACTATCACCTTCAGGTCCTTAATGGGAGTTACAACCCATTGAGTCACAGACGCTGGTCTCACGAGGGAGGCATGTATCCAGCTGTGGCGCTTCTTCACTTTGATAGTGGTGTGGGTGCTGTGAATTATTAACAATGTCTGGTAGGCCCTCCCCAGCGTGGTGACAGTCCAGCCTGCCACTAGAAGACCTTAACTTTGACTTCATCTCCTAGTCTGGCCACACGATGGTGTAATGAGCCCAAGGAGAGAAGCAAACACTTTATAGCTATTTACTAATGAATGTTTGGCAAATAAGGAGCTAGGCTTAAGTCCTAAATTCACAGAGCTTCCAAACATTAACTCATGCCTGCTCGAGAAAGTTGACCTCAGTTTTCATAGAATCAAGGTTAAGTCTGTTGGTCACTGTGAGCCAGTGGTTTGATATAATTTAGTCAAAGAATTCTTTGGGCAAGGTTCATTCATTCCATTTGTCCAGAAAGCTGGGGATGATCGGGAATATGACAGGGTATTGGCATTTGTAAGGTGTTGCAGAGCCCCTGATTTACCATAGAAACAAAGTGACTTCCTCTATCAGCATCTAGATGTCCAGGAATGACAAAGATTGGGATGATTCCATGCAGTAAGGCTTTGATCACTGTTTGAGCATCTCCGTTAGCCCATGGGAATACTTCTGGCCATGCAGACATCATACACAACTTTACTAAACAGTACTTCTTACCCTCTGGTGGCAGAAACTTTATGATGTTCAGTTGCCACCAGATCCTAAGTAACATGGGCCTCTGTGAGCTCCTCTGACGTACTTCGGTGCATCCTTAAGGAAATTTCCAGACAAACAGCACATGTTTGTATTATTTGGTCCTTATAAGGGAGTGGGGTGATTCCAAAAGTTTCGGTATGTTTATTTTGTCTGAGTGGTATTGCTAGTTAGGTGGCATGAAAAGCCATGCTTGTGCAAAATTGGGGTACAGGACTAGTATCACTGGGTAACCCCCATATTCCTACAGTGCTCTTGTAGCTCCCCTGGGTGTACAGTTTTCCAGTTTTGGGGGGGAATTNTCTGTGAGCTCCTCTGACGTACTTCGGTGCATCCTTAAGGAAATTTCCAGACAAACAGCACATGTTTGTATTATTTGGTCCTTATAAGGGAGTGGGGTGATTCCAAAAGTTTCGGTATGTTTATTTTGTCTGAGTGGTATTGCTAGTTAGGTGGCATGAAAAGCCATGCTTGTGCAAAATTGGGGTACAGGACTAGTATCACTGAGTAACCCCCATATTCCTACAGTGCTCTTGTAGCTCCCCTGGGTGTACAGTTTTCCAGTTTTGGGGGGGGAGTTGTATATTCCTGACACTGTGGATAGAAGTAATGGGACCTCGATTTCCCCAGCCCACATTTCAATCAATATTTTTTGTGTATGTTCATTTCTTTTTAGATATTTCAGCTTGTTGTTCAGTGGGAGTTCTGTGATGAATTACATAAATCTGTTTGGGAAATTGTGAGGACTCTAATAATCACCAGCTTCCATGTGGTATTTTAGGGGTTTTTTTTGCATTTGATGTAATTTAATGTTTGTAATGTGCAGGAAGGTTTCTTTAAAAATAATTTTCACTTTTCAATTACACTGGCTATACAATATTAAATTAGTCTCAGGTGTACTATTTTAGTTCATTGGTGCTAGAAAGCCTCTGTCCATCCACATCTGGTTGGCAATATGCAGATCTCATACCCACATTTACAGTCAGTAGAGATATTCCCTTCAAGGCTGGTGGCAAATTTAAAAGCTCTCACAGCAGCTGTAAGTGCGGCTGCTGGGCTGATTTTATATTTGTGGGAACATAAGACTCTAAAACCTCATGAGGACTATTATACTTTTATATAACATAGTACGCTTTTGTATTTCCTTGTGTGCTTCTCATACAAGATCCATGAGTGAGCTATATTAAGTCAGCATTGGGAATTAAAATACCAGATACAGCAGAGCCAGGTCAAGTGTCTTTGGTAGCTGCAAGGCGGTCATGTTCATGGCTTATTTAGGATCTGGCCATTGAACGGCTGGATTCAAAAAGTTATGCTTGACCAGAACATTAGTATTAGACAAACTCTGTACCCATTAAACATGAACTTGCCATTCCCCCATTCCTGCCCCTTCCCCAGACCCTGGCAACAATCACCCAATTTTCCCTCTCTGTGAGTTTGACTATTCTAGGCTCCTCCCATAAGTGAGAAATATTGTACATTTGTGCTCTTGCAACTGGTTTATTTCATTTACCACAAAATCTTCAAGATTTTTTCATGTTGTAGCACATGACAGAATTTTTTCCTTTTTAAGGTTGAATACTATTTCACTACATGTATATATAATATTTTGTTTATCCCACCTTGTGACTATTGTGAATAATGTTACTATAAACATGAGAGTACAAACATCTGTTTGGACCTTTTCTTTCTTTTTTAAAAAATATTTATTTCTAGAGAGAGGGGAAGAGAGGGAGAAAGAGGAGAGAAATATCAATGTGTGGTTGTTTCTTGAGCGCCCCCTGCTTGGGACCTGGCCCACAACCCAGGCAAGTGTCCTGACTGGGAATCGAATTGGCGACCCTTTGGTTCACAGGCTGGCACTCAATCCACTGAGCCACACCAGCCAGGGCTTTTTTTTTTAAGTATGTAACTAGAAGAAGAATTACTAGATCACATGGTAATTCTGTATTTAATTTTTTTGAGGAGCCCCTATATTATCTTCCATAGGGCTGCACCATTTTACATTCCCATCAGCAGGCACAAAGTTGCCACTTCGTCATTGCCAACATTTGTTATTTATTTACTTCTTCTTTAAATAAAACCATCCTAGTGGATGTGAAGTGGTATCGCACTGTGGTTTGCATTTCCCTAATGATTTGTGATTTTGAGAATCTTTCCATGTGTTCCTGACCATCTGTACATCTTTTTTGGAGAATTATCTATTGAAGTTCTCCGCCTTTTGGGTTGTGATTTTCCTGGTGTTGAGTTGTAGGTGTTTTGTATGTATTTTGGATATTAACCCCTTATGGCGTATATGATTTGCAAATGTTTTCTCTCACTTCATGGGTGGCCTTTTTACTCTTTTAGTAGCGTTTTTTATGCAAAAAAAATTAATTTAGATCAAGGCCAGCTTATTTATTTTCTCTTTTGGTTTCCTGTACTTTTGGTGTCATATCCAAAAAATCATTGCCAAATCTAATGCTGTAAAACTTTCTTCCTATGTTTTCTTCTAAGAGTTTTATAGTTTTAGCTCCTGTACTTAGACATTTTTTAAAAATCAAATATTAGGTCATTTTTGCATATGGTATCAGGTAGGGTTCCAATTTAATTTTTTTGGCATGTAGATATCTAGTTTCCCCAATACCATTTATTGAAAAGACTCTTTTTCCCCTGTTGAGTGGTCTTGACACCCTTGTTGAAAATTGTTTGAATATGGATGTGAGGACATATTCCTGGGCTCTTTCTTTTATTCAATTGTTCTATATGCCCGTCTTTTAAAATGTATTTGTAAATTAATTTTTAATTATAGTTGATGTACAATATTATGTTAGTTTCAGGCGTACAACACAGTGAGTTGACATTTAGATGCCTTACAAAGCGACCACTATAATAAGTCTAATAACCGTCTGTCGCAGTATGTGCCTGTCTTTATGCTGGTACCACACTGTTTTGATTATCATAGCTATGCAGTAAGCTGTAAAATCAGGAAGTATGAGTCTGACAACTTCGTTCTCTTTTGAGATTATTTTGGCTATTAAGGCTCCCTTGAGATCCCATTTGACTCATGATGAATTTTTCTATTTTTGCAAGAAAAGTTGCTGGGATTTTGATAGAGATTATGGGTTTTTTTCCAATTTTTTTTAATTTAATTATTTTTCAAGTACAGTTTTCTGTCTATTACTCCCATCCCATCCCACCCCCATGCTCCTCCCTCCCNATGGATGTGAGGACATATTCCTGGGCTCTTTCTTTTATTCAATTGTTCTATATGCCCGTCTTTTAAAATGTATTTGTAAATTAATTTTTAATTATAGTTGATGTACAATATTATGTTAGTTTCAGGCGTACAACACAGTGAGTTGACATTTAGATGCCTTACAAAGCGACCACTATAATAAGTCTTATAACCGTCTGTCGCAGTATGTGCCTGTCTTTATGCTGGTACCACACTGTTTTGATTATCATAGCTATGCAGTAAGCTCTAAAATCAGGAAGTATGAGTCTGACAACTTCGTTCTCTTTTGAGATTATTTTGGCTATTAAGGTTCCCTTGAGATCCCATATGACTTATGATGAATTTTTCTATTTTTGCAAGAAAAGTTCCTGGGATTTTGATAGAGATTATGTTGATATTTTAAAAATATTGTCTTCCAAAATAAATTGAAGAAGGTACAAATAAATGGGAGCTTATACTGTGCTCATGGATAGAAAGAATTAACATCATTAAACTGTCCATACTACACAAAGCAATCTATAGATTCAACTCAATTCCTGTCTAAATGCCAAGGATGTGTTTCACAGAACTAGAATAAATAATCCAAAATCTTAAAAGGAACCACAAAAGGCCCCAAAGAGCCAGAGCAGTCTTGAGAAAGAAGAACGGAGTTGGAGGTATCACACAACCTGGTATCAAACTATACTACAAGATTATAGTAATCAAAAAAGCACAAAACTGGCATAAAAACTGACACATAAAGAAATGAAACAGAAAAGCGAGCCCAGAAATAAACCCACACTCATATGGACAGTTAATATTTGATAAAGGAGGCAAAAACATACAATAGGGTAAAGATCGTCCATGTAATAAATTTTATTGGTAAAATTGGAAAGATACATGCAAAAAAATTAAACTAAACCACTTTCTTATACTATATATAAGGACAAACTCAAAAAGAGTTAAAGATTTAAATGTAAAATCTGAAATCATAAAACTAGAAAAAAACATAAGCAGTAAAATCTTGAACATTTTTCTTAGCAACATTTTTTCTGATATATCTCCTTGAAACAAAAGAAAAAATAAACAAATGGGACTATGACAACAAAAAAAGGTTTTGCACAGCAAAAAAAAATGAATGAAATGAAGAGACAAAATAAAAAGATAGCCTACTGAGTAGAAGGGGATATTCACCACTGATACATCTGATAAAGGGTTAATATTCAAAAATTTTAAATAACTGCTACAACTCAATACCCCAAAATCAATACAATTAAGAAGTGGGCAAAGGACCTAACTAAACACTTCTCCAAAGAGGACATACAGATGGCCAACAGACATATGAGAAGATGTTCAATGTCACTAATCATCAGAGAAATGCAAATTAAAAAACCACAATGAGATATCACTTCACATCTGTCAGAATGGCTGATGTGATGATTCAGAATTGATGATTTATCATCAATAAATCAGCAAATAACAAGTGCTGGCAAGGATGTGGAGAAAAGGAACCTTCATGCATTCTTGATTGGATTGCAATTTGGTGCAACTACTCTGAAAAACTATCGAGTTTCCTTAAAAAAATTAAAAAATAAAACTGCCTTATGACCCAGTGATTCCACTTCTGGGTATATATCTGACGAAACCCAAAACACTAATTCAAGAGAATCTATGCAACCTTATGTTTTTGCAGCATTATCTACAGTAGCCAAGATATGGCCGTAATCCAAGTGCCCACAAACAGAGGAGTGGATAAAGAAGTGGAATATTACTAAACCTTAAAAAACAATGAAATCCTACCATTTGCAACAGCATGAATGGACATAGAGGGTATTACGCTAAGTGAAATAAGTCAGTCAGAGAAACGCAAATACCATATAACTTCACTCATCTGTGAAATCTAAAGAGCAATATAAATGAGCAAATAAAACAGAATCAGACTTACAGATACAGAGAACAGACTGGTGGTTGCCAGAGAGGAGGAGGGTTGGGGGGTCTGGGTGAAAATGGTGAAGAGATCGAGAAATACAGATTGGTAGTCACAAAGTAGTCCCAGGGATGTAAAGTACAGCCTAGAAAATGTAGTGAGTAACATTGTAATAACTATGTATGGTGCCAGGTGGGTACTAGAAATATCAGGAGAACATTTTGCAAGTGAACATTTTGTACACTTGCAATGACTACAAAACAATATTGAATATAAACTGTAATTGAAAAATAAACAAAGAGTCTTGTCAGAAAAATCTCAACATATGATTCATTTTATTATAGTGTCTATTCAGGTCCTATATCCATTTTAAAGTTGGATTTTTTTTCTTTGCTATTGAATCGTGTGAGTTCTTTACATATTTTGGATATTAGCCTCCTATCAAATACGTGGTTTGCAAATATTTTCTCACATTTTATAGGTTGCCTTTTCACTTCTGCTCTGCCCTTAGTTCAATGTGTAAAACACTCTTTACAGTTCCGTGTTGCAGCTGTTTACAGTGGGAAGGCTAGTCCAGCCCCGTTCGCCTTGAATGGCAAGAGGAGGAAGTCCTAACCTAGACTTTCAAAAAAACATTTCACTTATTTCATTCAAAACACTGGACAACAACCATCCGTCTTCCACACGACTCATTAGAGTAAAAAGTCAACATGGTGTCCTCTTAAAAAAATCATTTTAGCCCTGGCTGGTGTAGCTCAGTGGATTGAGCGCGGGCCTGCGAACCAGATGATCGCGGTTCGATTCCCAGTCAGGGCACATGCCTGAGTTGCGGGCCAGTTCCCAGCAGGGGACTCATGAGAAGCAACCGTACATTGATATTTCTCTCCTCTCTCCTTCCCTTCCCCTCTAAAGATATATAAATAAAAATCTTTAAAAAAATAATTTTAGCCCCATTTCTCAAGGGATGACTGCTGGATCCCTCAGACTGAATTTGTTGTCTTGAATAATGACTAGTTTCTGATATTTAGCAATTTGATTACTTTTTTTGTTATCTTTCATTTTCTGTCCCTCCACTCACAGGAAGAATAAAAGACCCCCAAAGGACTATTCTGTCAGACAGACACCATTTCGAGGCCCTGTGCCTTATTAGATGTGTAGCATGGGAGTGTCACACCATGGCTCCAAACGTGTCATGCTTGTCTTTTTTTTTTTAAGGTTTTATTTATTTATCTTTAGNCCAGGTGGGTACTAGAAATATCAGGAGAACATTTTGCAAGTGAACATTTTGTACACTTGCAATGACTACAAAACAATATTGAATATAAACTGTAATTGAAAAATAAACAAAGAGTCTTGTCAGAAAAATCTCAACATATGATTCATTTTATTATAGTGTCTATTCAGGTCCTATATCCATTTTAAAGTTGGATTTTTTTCTTTTTTGCTATTGAATTGTGTGAGTTCTTCACATATTTTGGATATTAGCCTCCTATCAAATAGGTGGTTTGCAAATATTTTCTCACATTTTATAGGTTGCCTTTCACTTCTGCTCTGCCCTTAGTTCAATGTGTAAAACACTCTTTACAGTTCGGTGTTGCAGCTGTTTGCAGTGGGAAGGCTAGTCCAGCCCCGTTCGCCTTGAATGGCAAGAGGAGGAAGTCCTAACCTAGACTTTCAAAAAAACATTTCACTTATTTCATTCAAAACACTGGACAACACCCATCCGTCTTCCACACGACTCATTAGAGTAAAAAGTCAACGTGGTGTCCTCTTAAAAAAATCATTTTATTCCCATTTCTCAAGGGCTGACTGCTGGATCCCTCAGACTGAATTTGTTGTCTTGAATAGTGACTAGTTTCTGATATTTAGCAATTTGATTACTTTTTTTGTTATCTTTCATTTTCTGCCCCTCCATTCACAGGAAGAATAAAAGACCCCCAAAGGACTATTCTGTCAGACAGACACCATTTCGAGGCCCTGTGCCTTATTCGATGTGTGGCATGGGAGTGTCACACTGTGGCTCCAAACGTTCTCCTGCTTGTCTTTTTTTTTTAAGATTTTATTTATTTATCTTTAACGAGGAAGGGAAGGAAAGAAGGAGAGAAATACCAATGTATGGTTGCTTCTCTTGAGTCCCTGCTGGGAACTGGCCCACAACCCCAGCATGTGCCCTGACTGGGAATCGAACCTCGATCGATCGTGTGGTTCACAGGCCCTCGCTCAATCCACTGAGCTACACCAGCCAGGGCTCATGCTTGTCTTAAAGGAGAAAATACCACCTAGCTTCCCGGCGTTGTAGTGAGTGTTCGCACCTACACCACAGCATTTAGCCCAGAGACTGGCACATCGTAGGTTCATGGTAGGTATGAGTTTCCATTACTTTTGCCTCATGTCTTTCCCTCCCTTCCTCCACTTGCAGTTCCCTTTTGATTTTTCTTCCTCATCTTTGCTTTCACCATTGTCTTCTTTTCCTTCGTCTGTGATGCCTAGTACAGGATTCCTGTCAGGAGGATAAAGACAAATGTTCTTTAAAATATTCTTTATTTCTAAAATTATGTGTTCATTTTCTCATTGTTTGATAGTTTGATTGATTGACCCACTGGTTCATTCATTCCGACGTGTCTCACGCAATAGGCCGGCTGGCTCTGGTCTGCCTCTCCCTGGGAAGGAGGCCCACCTTGACATGGTGCTGCTGGCAGTTCTCCCAGATACGTGATGCTTGTCATCCTGCTGCCTGGCTGACTCCGGCTGCGCCTCACCCTTCTTAGTTCACTGCGCACAACCCTGGCCCATGTCCAAAACCAGTAAAGTCAGGGAGGGCACTGTCCCGCTGCAGTCATCTGTATTCGGGCCCCTGCGACACAGCCCTCCATTCTCTCAGGACATGTCAGTCATGAAGCCCTATTTAATGACCATTTCCATCCTTCTGATCCTGGTCCATAAGACTCCAGGTAATTCAGGCCTCTCTCAAAAGCTCTGGGGTCTTACCTGTGCTATTGGTGTCTTGGCAACTACACATACCTAAAGCCTTTCTCGTCTCAGACAAGTTGTGAATGCTAATCCCAGGTCCATCTCATGTAAAGCTCTCCCTTGGTTCTGCTCTGCTAAGACTAATTTAAGAGGTTGTTGTTTCCTGGGGTAGTGGGGTGTTGAAGCATAAGATATTTTAGGTAGCGCTGTTACTGGGATGGAAGCTTGGTCCACGTATTAGGTGTGAGAGAGCTATTGGAGAAATCAATGGGAGCCTGGAGAGTGAGTTTTGTGAGAAGGGATGTGGAGGGAGTGAGCAACGCTATTTATAAAATTGGGCTGGACTCATAGTTTCATGTAATTTGGAGAGGGAATGGTATTTCTGTTGAATGGAGCGGAGGGTGGAGTTGGGTAGAACTGAGAGTTGGGTTAGATTAAAGTTTGTGGTTGTTCCATGTTTTGGCTGCGAATTAGGACTGAGTAGTGTGGATAGTTTTATGTTCATGTGAAGTTTTATAACTGAGCCTTAGGTGGTTATCAGGAGAGATGGGTTTGGGAGTTAGAGTTAGAAATTTGGTTCGAGTAGGAGTCTTACACCAGCAGAACACATGTGGGGTTTATCTGGGAAGTGGTTGACTTAGCCCAGTTTTGGGGGTGAATAAGTTTGAATAAGACAGTCAAATTTATCATAGCAGAGCTGTGGCTATTGAAATGGGGAGAATGAATGCTGGATGAAAAATATCCAGTGATATTTTCAGATTCTTAAGAGTTTCTTTAGTGTGATTTTTAGAGACACTGAAAATGTTAGATATTAGTATAAGTAGAGAGAATAAATGATATCTGAAGTCTGAAATACCCTCAGTGTCTCTGTTGAACCTTGGCATGTACAGAGAAGCGCAGGAGTAGTCTCAACCCAGCCCTATGGGAAACAAACATTGTTTCTCCTTTTTTGGGATTGAGTTCAGAGTCACTGTGCCTAGCGTTTTATTCTGCTCCCCTTTCTCCTCCCTTTCCTTTCCCCCCTTTCCCATCTTCTTCCTCCTTCACATTCTCCTTTCCCTTATTTCTCACCCTGGTTCGTCTTCTTCACTTGACCGATGGTTCTTCTCCTGTCCAGGAAGGCTTGGTTCCCACTCAGAACTGTGGTAAAAACCACAGGTGGATTTGGGAAAACACACACATGCGCGCACACAGGAAGACAGCACTCAATGCTTCAGAAGTTGTGCAAAGTGCCTTAATAACTACCTGGTACTTACGCTTGGCAGAATTTACGGGCAGGAACTGTTCTGGACAAACTTTTCTGGGACAATCAAAATCCTTTTTTCCTTTCATCACCCCAAACATATGCATGTGAAATGAAACTCTTTGAAAGCCAAGACTGCCTTTTAAATGTATGTGTTCCTGGTGTTAAACTGAGTGCTTGGCACAGAGTAGGTGGTAGGAAATGTTTGTTGAATGAATGAACTTATAAATGACTTATGCCTGATAGACACACACAGGTAGGGAGAACCTTAAAGGCTGGATGGGAAAGGATCGCGTGTGCGGTGCACGGATGGCAGAGCAATTGATTTTGTCTCTACAGATTGAGATGAGGATACTTAAACCCCCCAGGTTATTACAAAGTATGACCCACCTTACTAACCTCCTTCACAAACACAGCGAGATTTTTCTGATCTGGTGCAAACTCCCCCGTTCCCATTTCTCCCATGGGGAGACTAGGCCAGAGGTCCAGAAGCTCAGAGGCAGTGCTGGAGTTCAAAGGCAGGTCTCCTCTGATTTCCATTGGAAGATGGAGGGATCATCAAAGGTGACATTAACTTGACGTAGGTGTTGCTGTTTGTTGTGACACAAGGCAATATATAAGGTTTGAACAGGTGCAGGGGTGAGAAGTCATACCTGTCCACGCCCTGGCTGGGTAGCTCAGTTGGTTAGAGCACCGTCCCCAAACACTGAGGTTGCGGGTCTGACCCTGGTCAGGGCACATACAAGAACCAACCAATGAATTCATAAATAAGCGGAACAACAAAATTGATGTTACTCTTTCTCTCTCTCTCTAAAAATCAATCAATAAATTTTTTAAAAAAATGTTTATGACAAAACCCATGTTTGTTTTTGTTTGTTCAGCCACCTTAAACAGAATCCCTTTGGAGTTGTCTTGACCTGCTTTCCACATGGAAAGAGTGAGGAAAAGGCAGCCTGCCTGATCCTTCTTCTCAGCATCTACGTTCCTACCCATCTTCTAGTGACTACGAAGTCAAAATCTTGGGTGCCCAGGCTTCCATGCAGTGTGTTCAGGAGAAGAGGAAAATCCTCAGTTCAGATTTAACCAGAAGAGTGTACGTGTCACTCTGGGGAGGCCCCCTGCGGATCTGCCTTTCCTACAAGTAGGCAGGTTCATAAGTGGCGGATCTCAAAGGAGACACAGGTTCCGTGATGGGGGCGAGGATTGATATAGGAAATGCAGTGGCTCCACGATTCCGGAGTGTGAATGAATGAAGGGGCACCGTGGTTGGTCAGCCGGCAGGCTGGCTGATGTAGCGGCTGAGCGCCTCCCCTGGACTGGAGGGCCAATGTGGGGGTAGTTCGTGTACGTACCAGCACCGCAGTGCTATGGGATGTCTGCTACTGAAGTCTTTCTTCTTTCTTTTCCACCCCATTCTCCGACTTCCCTTACACTTAAAAAATGTTACTTTGTCTTGCCAAAAAATTAATAGAGTGGAGTATTGGGGGGAGGGGGGGTTGCCATGCAGGAAATAACATCAGACTTGCTTTGGCCAGTGTTTCCTAGTGTGGGTGGGCATTGAGACCTATCCGTGCTTAGCACTGAGTATGTGGCTTGGCCCAGAGTGCGTGCTGGTAAACGGATGTGGAATAAGTGGATGGGTGGATGGTAAAAGGTTCTTGAATGCTCAGCTATGAATTCTGGACTATCTATTGAAAACTGTAGAAGCCTCAATGCCTCTAGAAATTTTCTCAGATAGAGAAACCATGTGACATCAAGAGGAAACAGTTGGGGCTTAACATCGTGTAGACCAGAAACTGAATCCTGATTTGGTCAAGCATGAGCTATAGGAATATGGACAGAACACGGCCCCTCTGTGAGCCTCCGTGTCTCTATCTAGTGAATGGAAATAACAGCAGGCTTTTCCAAGGGTTCAGTGAGATATTGTTTGTAAAATGCCTGGTACACAGAAGATGCGGGGTACATGGCGGTGATTGGTAGCATCATTTCCTTCCTAATGCCTCCTTGTCTTTGAAAGTCCCAGTGGGTAGCTAATAGTACGGATGACTAATATTTGCAGAATGATGACTCGTCACTGGTGTATTTCCAGGGGAAAAGCCTGTATACATATGAACATGTGTGGATGCCTGATACCTAGCCATTAATACTCACAAGTGAGCTTTGGCCATATGTAGAAAATGTATGTAGACATGTGTAGAGTGAGCACTTACGTATGTGTTTGCTCGAGTGTTTCGAAGGACAAAGGCAATGCAGGGGCTCGAATACGCATGCGCTGCCTCAGAGTAGATCCCAGCTGTCTCTGGTGAGACCTGTGTGTGGGAATACATCTATCGGTGGACTTGGGACATGACCGACAGGCCCTCACAGGGGCAGCCCTTGAAGCCCTGGAACCCCAGGAAAAGACTCCCATATCAACAACACTGCCTAATATTTGTTTTTTATTATTTTTCTGAGCATATTATATATGCTACTTTTATCATTGTCACAACGTTAAGAAGTTGGCTTAGTTATTATGCCCATTGTGAGGATGATGCAACAGTGGGCCAGAGAACTGGAGTGACTTGCTTAGGGATGAAGAGCTTTAAGGGCAGAGTCCAGATTTGAACTGAGGTGGTTTTGACTCCAGATCCTGTGCTCTTCATGTTCTTAGGGTTTGTTCTTTTTAAATCATGCTTCCTCCCTCCTATTTCCATTGCTGCATAGAAGCTAAACATGGCTGTGTTTTTTCCAGGTGGCCTGCTCAGATCCTCCTTTGGCAAGAGCCAGGAGCCTTGGAATCCATGCCACCTTTACCGTGGCATGTGCAGGAACACCTGCAGAAAAGAGGAAGTTCAACACCTAACCTGCCCCGACAAACAGAAGGGCTGCCTGAAACTTCCTTCAAAAATAACCAGTTCTGACAACGTGAAAAAGGACTCCAGCCTGTTGGTTACAGACACTTAAAGCTACTTGGAAATCTAAATATTCCGACATCTGGGATATTTAGATCTGGAACATCTTCCCCATAAAAATGCATCCTTTCTCACATGTGTGTCTTTCCTCTGAGGGTAGTCATTGCTGGGCAGGGACAGGTCAGGCTGGGAGCTGGAGAGCCATGGAGTTTAGGAAAGGGCACTGGCAAAAAAAAAAAAAGCAAACAGGATGTTAGGATAGCTCAGTAGATGGTGAGGGTGCCAAGGAAGGAAGGAGGTGACATTTCTGCTCTGCTCAGTGCATGAAGAGGGTTGCGAGTTATTCTGGAAAGCGCAGAGAGAAGGTGGCCCCTGGATGGAGTCTGGGCCATCCAGTGAGTGTGCAGAGGAGATCGCTGAGTCCTTGGAGTCGGTGCTGTGGCGTCAGGACAGGGACAACAGGGCTGCCTTTGATATCCAGAGAGTGTCCTGGTGTGTTTGGTACGATGTGGTGTCCTCACGAAGAACCAGAACCCAGCGGACGGATAAAATCCCTGGGCACTCGCTCATTTTGAGGCTGGAGGACCATTTCTGGATGTGGGACAGAGGTAATGGTGGTCATGGTGTCAGGGATTTGGAACAGAAGCTGGACATTGTACTTCATAACCTTTAAAACCCTTTTATTCCTGAGAATTGAGCAACATCGTTTTCTCACTCCAAACTTAGTGACGACTCATGTTTGGTGTGCTATGGGGTTTGCATTGTTGTGAATACTTCTCTTCCATGGCTAATGTCTTCTCTCTCCCTGTCTTCGGATCCAAACTAATAGAACCCGCGTTCCCGGCTGCACTCTGCAAGTTTCACGTTCCCAGTTTCACCCCGGCTAAGAGAAGTCTGGATTCTGCACTTAACACTCCACCAGCATGGCCCTGGTTTGCTCTCCAATGCCTTCATTGTTGAAAAACTTGAGTATTCTTTAGGTTTTCCCATTTACTTTGCTTCTAGTTACCATTTTCACTGCATGGCTCTCACTCCTTCTCTTTTTTTCCTTTACCCATTTTTTATCACTGTTCAGTTACAGTTTTCCCAACTCTCCCTTAGTATCTCTTTTTTGAAAAGAGTTTATTTAGTTATTTATTTATTTTTAGAAAGAGGGGAAGAGAGAGAAGAAGAGAGGGAGAAAAACATCTATGTGCAAGAGATTCATTGATCGGTTGCCTCTCATACACCCTCAACTGAGGTCCTGGCCAGCAACCTGCGTCCTGACTGGGAATCAAACCAGCAACCCTTCGGTTTGCAGGCTGGCACTCAATCTACTAAGCGGTACCAGCCAGGGCCAATCCTTCCTTAAAAATCCTTGTTTGCCTTCACTTCTGGTCTCTGGGTGCTCTTTATTAGCCCCCTTTGGGGTTTCTTCTTCTGTCATTTACCCCATGATATGTGTTATCTTCCCTATTTTTCTCTCTCTTTCTCACTATAGACCTTCTACCTGTATTTCTCATTGTTAGACAATGACAGTCCCAGGCCTAACCAATGGACCAGCGATCAGACACTCGATAAAAAATCAATACAGTTGGATTTTTATTTTCATGGAATTTAGAGGTCTCATGGAAAAATAGAATAATGTTTATATCTTTGTGGTAAGATATAATTTTGGCATAAGCAGCATGGTTAGACACACACACACACACACATATATATATTTATTTAAGATTTTATTTATTTATCTTTAGAGGGGAAGAGAAGGAGAGAGGGAAAGAAGTATCAATGTATGGTTGCCTCTCATGCGTCCCCTGCTGGGAACTGGCCTGCCACCCAGGCCTGTGCCCTGACTGGGAATGGAACTGCGATCCTTTGGTTCACTGGCCTGCACTCAATCCACTGAGCTACACCAGCCAGGCTAGACACATATTTTAGTGTTTGGAAGAAAGGGTTCAGCATTGTAGTTGCAATATATAATATTTCTAGACTTCCCACATCAGCAGCATTTGTAGAGTGAGGGTGGGTGTGGCATTCTAGATTTAAAGCAGATGCCCGAGTCCCTGATTTCTACGAGTCTCAGAGAGAAACACGACTACGGAGACAGAAGGGTTTCCCCCCTGCTTCTCACTGCTGCTCAGAAGCTGCATGATCTTGGGGAAGTTCTGTGTTTATATGTTCGACTCAGACTAGGTCCCAACTCACACATTAAATTGCATATTTGTTGTGTCCTCCTGGATTTCAGGCTCAAAGTGTCCTAAACTGAATTCTAAACCTGTTTCCGTGCCTGGAAACCTTTGTCTTTCCGTTTCAGTAACTGACATTTGCAATTCGTTCTGTTGCTCAATTCAGAAACCTAGAGTGAGTCATTCTCGATCCCCCTTCGCCCCCTGGATTCATCTCAAGTCACCATGTTTAAGCCATTAGAATGTGCTTGTGGGTCTAACTCTTAAACTGATCTCAATTTAATGATGAAATCAGCCTTTGCAACAATTGTAAGTAGAGAATTTCTATTTCACTATTATTACAGTGAGAATTCACAACTAATTAAGAAACCCTTCGTGTTTTTTATTCCCTCAAATGTACATTTCAACTCCTTCAGGAGTCGCCAACGCCATATTCCCTTTCTTCTTCTCCAAAGCAATGTGATTGCCTTTGTTTTCGAATGCCCATCTGTCTATCTGAATTCTGTTATCAGTACCCCCATTAAATAGTGTCTTTGACCTTTGCAGTTTTGTACGGTCTCCCTCATTCTCACCAACACCAGTTTTTTCTCGTATTTGCCTTCTCCAGTTTCACTTTTTCCACTGTTTATCAACACAAACCTTACAGGAGCCTTTTGAGGTATGTTAAATTATAAAAGAAAGCATGCAATTTTGATATGTTAAACAGCGGGGTGAAGTGATTCCCATCCCTTAGCTGACGGGCACCTTCCTCCTTCGTGGATCGGGTCGACCCTCAGGCTGGCTGGCTGTTAGGATTGATATCAGCTGCTGTGTATGCGCTGCTGTGTGGCTGCTGACCGCATGGAGCAGAATTTGCCCCAGCAGGATCTAGAGCGTGTTGAGAACTCCCTTCCTATGCACCCCTCATAAAGCTAATTAAATCCCATTTTGATGTTGTCTGAAGCTGGCCACTGGATTTGTTGGTTCTCAGGCCTTTTAAGAGGGACTCTGGTGCCACCAATGTCAGATACTACCTGTGACTGGCCCTGGGCAACCTTTTTGGAGATACAAAGTGATCCACAGTTTGTGGCTGTCTCTGCTAGGGCTGGATGTATGCAGGAAGGACCAAGCTATGCACCAAGGCCCGCTTCCACCAGCACCAAGTCTGGGGAGAGGTCATCAAAGGCCCAAGGCACCCCAAAGTCCACCTCTGCTTCCTTCCATCTGCCTCCACCTGCCAACTGCCCCATCAGCTCAGTCACTGAAAAAGCCTTTGGCAGCTCTCAAGTTGTGCGGGGTACGTTCTCAGGGAGTAAACAGATAGGAGCAAGGGGTGTTCACCAGATTGGTACAGGTTCAAAGTTGGTGCCAGTGCTGGGTCTGAGGCTACTCAGCAAATGCCTTAAGCCTTTCCTGTAAGGCAGGTCTAGCGATAATGAACTTCCTCAGTTTTTCTTTGTCTGGAAAAACTTTATCTTTCTTTAATTTTTAGAGGATAATTTTGCTGGGTACATATTCTCGTAACAATGTGGGCTCTGGATTCCTTTGTTACCTAGAGTTAGCAAGGAAAAGATTGTAGGGGTCTTTAGTGGAGAAAGCTTCATGTGTTTTCGGCAGTGATGAGGTTCTCTTTGGTCCTTTGGTGGCAAAGGCTTCTGGGTTGGATTTTTTCCTCTCCTTTTCCAGTGCAGACAGAGGTCACTGATGAGGGGATCCCCTTGGGTCCTGAGCTTTGCTAGACTGTGGAGGGGTGGTACTGGTAAAATGCTTCCAACACTTTTAATGCAGCCATCTTGGTTTTTGTGCTCCACTGTGTTGCTGTAGATTCTTCATTATACTCTGGAGCTCCCCCAGAGCTATTTTCACCAGTGGACACTAAAAAAAAATTTTTTTTTGGCAGGGAGGGAGAAATACTGAAATCTTAGTTTTCTGTGTCGCTGACATTATTGCTTCCTGACTTTTGTCTTTCACCTGCAGTATTTTTCTCCCTTTCCCCATCCCGCCTCCCTCAGTTTCCCCACATCGTTTTCTTTTCTTTACCCTGATGGGTAGTACATTGCTGTGTATACAGTAAGTGCTACTGACTAATGTGATATATACTCTGGACATCAATGTAAAAAATATATGTTTCAAAATATATGTTTCTCATAATCTCTTACTAGCTTTTTCCATTGTTGAATTGATTAACTCTCTCATTTATTCCAGTTTGTCTTGCACAATATATAAACTGGCTTTAATTTTACTTTGTCTCTTACTGGAAGGAAGGCCCACCTTGATGTGGGTACTGGCAAAGCGCCTACATTCACATGGAGTTCCCAGATGACATATGTAATACATGTTACCTTTCTGCCTGGATGACCGCAGGCATGTACCATCTTTCTCAGTTCCCTGCCCACAACCCTAGCCTACTTCGGAAACTAATAAAGCAGGGCACTGCCCTGCTGCAAAGCTCTCTGTTTTGTCCCTTGTATGTGCCCTTTATTCTCTCAGAACCTGTCGGTTATGAAGCCTTATTTAATCACCATTGTCATCTTTCTGATTCTGGTTCATACGACTTCAGGTAATTCAAGGTACTCTCAAAGGTTCTGGGGTCCTGCGTGTGGTTTTGCAGTTTTGGTGACCTAATGTCAGCCAGCTTAGGGATGCTAGCCTCACGTTCTTACTGTGCCAGGATTCTACTGGCCTCATACTGCTATGATCCACTCAAAGGTGTGGTGCTCCTGGATGGAGGGTTTGGAGAGAGCATGGGGCACAGAGCATATAGGAGTAACAATGTCATTAGGATGAGAGCTTCAGGCATGGGTTATGTGTGTGGAATTAAGTCCAAATTGAAGATTTTATTTATTTATTTATTTATTTTTAGAGAGAGGGGAAGGGAGGAAGAAAGAGTAGACAAATATCAATGTGTGGTTGCTTCTCATGTGCCCCCAACCAGGGACCTGGCCCACAACCCAGGCATGTGTCCTGACTGGGAATCGAACCGTGATCCTTTGGTTTGCAGGCCAGCACTCAGTCCACTGAGCCAAATCAGTCAGAGCCAAATTGAAGATTTATAAGATCAATCAAGGTGTTACTCTGGAGACTGGGACCTGAATTGTGGTGCAGAAAGAATAGGGTTTGGGGGTTGGAGTAATGGTAGAAAATAAATAGCAATGAGCTAGAAGTCAGTGATTGCCTTTATGGAATTAGGCTGGGCCAGTGGTTTGAGAGAGGCTGGGTTGGGAATAATAGTTGTGGTTGAACGGATGTTGCAGTGAAGTTGGGTGAGACTGGGAACTGGAGTAGATAGGGTTTCTATGTGGGGTTGTTGTTGAGTTGAGTCTGGATATTGGTGCTGTGTGGTTGGATTAATGTTGTGTTTGTCTCGGGATAGCATAGTACGGAGGTAAGGCTGGGATTTGGGGTCAGATTTTGTCAGGTGCTTGTTTCAAGGGGGGTGAATGTGAGGTTGATATGAGTAGAGTTTGGATTAGCTTTGGGTAGGGGCTGGTTGGACTTAAATCAGACACCCGAGTTTTTCTGCATTTATTTAGATAATCTCGGTGACGAAATTCCTGAGCTCCGATTTGGGAGATTCTTCATGTCTCCTTCATTCCTGAAAGAAACCTTGCTGGAGAAGGTATTTTTGGTTGGTAGATTTTTAAAAAAATTCTGCACCTTAATGTATCATCCATATTTCTATAGCCTACAATATTTTTGTCTGTTTTTTAAAACATTGCTAAGAAAATTGCTGATAACTTTATGGGGTTTCTTTCTTTATATGTGAAAAAAAATTTTTTTCTGCTGCTTCAAAATTTTTCTCTTTGTCTTTGACGATAGGCAGTTTTATTATAATGTGGTTTTCAGGTTGAACTCTTAGGTGACTCATTAATTTCATGAACACGCGTGTTTAATTCTCCCTGTATTTGGGGAGTTCTCATCCACTATTTAAATAAGCTTCTCGCTCCTTTACCTCTCTCTCTTCTTTCTAGGACTACGATAATGCGTAGGTGATTTTTCTTAATGGGAAGCCATAGCTGATGTAAGCTTTCCTTACCCTTTTTCCTTCTTTCTTTTTGCCCCTCTGGCTGGATGATTGTAAATGACATATCTTATAGCTCACTAATTCTTCTGCTTGGTCAAACCTGCTGGTGTAGGTTTCCATTGAATCCTTTTGTACAACCATTGTATTCTTCGACTTCACTAATTCTGTTTGTTTTTTTAATGGTTTATATTTTTTGTTGAACTTCTTTTGTTCATGCAGTGTTTTTAATTGAGTTGTCTGTGTTTTTTAATCACTCTTTCAATTATTTTAAGAGGACTATTCTAAATTATTTGTAAGACAGTTCACAGATCGCCATTTCTTTAGGGTCAATCGTCGGAATTTTATTAGTTTTTTATGGTGATGTCATGTTTACTTGACTATTCATCACCCTTGTGGACTTGCTTTGGTGTCTGTGCATTTGAGAAGTAGGTACCACTTCCAGTCCTTACAGACAGACTGCCTTTGGAAGGCAAAGGCCTTCCAAAGGCAGCCCACTCAGAGCTTCTGGGTGAGCCATATGCCAGCCTTCCCAGGAAGGTTTGAGGCTGGAATTTTGGGCACTTGGTGTGTCAAAAGCCTGGGATGGCAGCAGTCAGCCTGGTCTCGGGTCCCATCAGAATCCTATGTGCACATGTGCCCCCCTGCAGCCTGGGTTTGCTGATGCTATTGGAAGATTGGGACCTCGGGAGACAACCCAGCACCCACATCTGCAGGAGATGGCCAGTGCTCGGTTGTGCTGGGAGAATGGGGCTGCAAGGGTCATCTGGGCCCCTGGAGCCAATGGGTCCTCTGGTGAGAAACATGGGTTTACAGAAGTCCACTAGCCTCCTGGTTCGAGGGAAGTTGTCAGTGCTGGGGTGAGTTAAGAATCTGGGTTTGTCAGAGTCCATTGGATGTCCTGGGGCCACAGAAGCTGTCTGGATCCACGGGAGCCAGAAGGTGCTGTGGTAGCTTATGGGTCTGGGTTCAATGGGGCCCTTAAGACCCTGGAGCCAAGGATGCTTTCTGAAGCAGTGGCAGCCACCTGGGCCTGCTGAGCTACCTGGGGTTTGTTGAGCAGACAGGCACCTAGTTTCATAGGGACCTGTGGAGAACCTGAAGCCGAGGAAGCCAGCTGGAGCCACTGGAGATGCGGGGGGGCGGGGGGCCTCACTGGTAGCTGCCAGGGTGAGTTGGGGCCTGGATTTTCAGGAGCCTTCTGGGAGCCCAGTGCTTCCAGAGCTGCCTCAGGCATGGGAGCCTCCTGAGAACACCAAGGCCAGCAGGCTTCAGGGTGAACAGGGGGTCTCGTACTGTGGATGCTGCCTGGGGCCATGGAGTCTGCGGATGCTGGGGTTAGCTGGAGGCCTAGATTCATCGAACCCATTGGGAACTTAGTGTCATGGATGCCACCTGGAGCAAGCAGGAGCCAAGGTTACAGGAGGGCCTGAATTTGTGGAAACCCACTGGGACCCTGGTGTCAGTGGGAGTCATCTGGAGCCACGAGAGCTGTCTGTTTCTCCCTTCAATTCTGTCCAGGTTTGCTCCCTACATTTAGGAGTTCTTGTCCTGAGGCTTGTCCATGGGACCAAAGTCCCCGGAAGCTCAGTTAAGCAGCACTGCCCACCACTGCTTTCCCCAGCCTCCAACCTGACACCAAATGACACCCCATTTCTGTCAGTTCGCTAAGTCCAGCAAGGCAGGAACTAGTCCCTACGGTGCTCTGAACTAATTCAGAATAATGCAAGCAAATTCCACTTTCCCCGTTCCACCCTGACGGAGGCACTGAGAAGTGCGGGGCTTCCTCATCACCACGCCATGTTGCACCAGAGAGCGGATGGGGCAAAAATGAGCAAAAAAAAGAGCGTGGATAGGGACGAATGTTCCTAACATTCTTTCTTTAAGTGTATTTTGTTGATTATGCTATCACAGTTTTCCTAATATTTTCCTCTTTGCCCCCCTCTGTGTAGTACCCCCCTTCCCTCCACAAATCCTCCACCTCTGTTCATGTCCTTCAGTCGTGCATATAAGTTTTTTGCCTTTTCCATTTCCAATGCTTTTCTTAACATCCCCCTGTGTATTTTGTACCTACCAATTTTGCTTTTTAATTCCTAGACATTTCTCCCATTCTCCCATTTCCTCCTTTCCAGTGATAACCCTCTGAATAATCTCCACATCTATAATTCTGTTTCTGTTCTAGCTGCTTGCTTAGTTTGTTTTTGTTTTTTAGATTCAGTTGTTGATAGTTGTGAGTTTGTTGTCATTTTTCTGTTTATAGCTTTGATCTTCTTTTTCTTAAGTCCCTTTAACATTTCATATAGTAAGGACTTGGTAATGAACTCCTTTAGAATTGTCTTGTCTGGGGGGGTGGACTCACATGAATAAGTATGAAAGACACATGGACAATAACTAAGACGGGGGGCGGAGATGGGAGGGGGTGGGGAGCACTGGGGGGGTGCAGGGCTGGGAATACAAGAAAGAAAACTACTTGAACAAAAGTTAAATAAATTAAAAAAAGATAAATAAATAAATAAAATCTTTAAAAAAAAAAGAATTATCTTGTCTGGGAAGCACTTTATCTGCCCTTCAATTCTAAATCATATTTTTGTTGGACAGAGTAATCTTGCTTTTAAGTCCTTCCTTTTCTTTTTTTGTAAATTTTTTAAAATTTTATTTATTTATCTTTAGAGGGGAAGGGAAGGAGAGAAGGAGAGAAGTATCAATGTATGGTTGCCCCTTGTGCGTGCCCTGCTGGGAACTGGCCGGCAACCCAGGCATATGCCCTGACTGGGAATCAAACCACGATCCTCTGGTTCACAGGCCTGAGCTCATCCACTGAGCCACACCAGCCAGGGCGCTGTTCTGGGTGTTTTTTGTTTTGCAGTTAGTTGTGATCCTTCTTATTGTTGTGCAAGGAGGCAAAGTGTGTCTACCTATGCCTCCATCTTGACTGAAAGTTCCCTAACATTCTTGAGTGTAGATTTTTTTTTTGGTTAGGTGTTTGCTTCATTAATGCATGTTCTTAACTGGTTTTGTTACAGAACAGACCCTGGGGGTGGTGAACGATATACTATTACTGAATGGACCCACCCTTGTGCTCAAGGGTCCTCCACCCCATACTAGGTTCACCTTGCCTGCCTCCAGGGAAAGATGTTCTTAGTGCCAGATACTGGTGAAAAGGAAAGGGATTATTTATTTAAAGAGTTATATGAACTTAAGAGTAATAACTGAATGTCTTCATTGAGATCCCAAAGTCCTTTAGAATACCCACAAATGCATAGTCCTTCCTTCCCCCTCTGCTCAGTCTGTGGTACTGTATCTCAGAAAAAGAAATAGAAGTCCACGGTCCTTCTCTGCTCAAGCTGTGTGGTCCCAAAAAGACGCAGCAGGGTTACCACGCCTGGGTTTAAATCCCTGTGCCAATCTTCCCCTGCAGCACCATCTCCAACTCCTCCCACAATTGGCCACAGCTGCCAGCATTCCCATATTTCTCCAGCTTTACTGAGCTGCCATAGTAAGTCTGGGCAGGCGTGGCCCTGTGATGTGGAGCCAATCATCTCCAAGCTCTTACACAGGCTCTGTAACCAGGGGGAGTTGCCTCCCAGTTATATCATGGGTTGAAGTCACTCCCATCCCCCTGGCTCAATGCATGGCCACAGCTGTTTAACATGTTTATGAAACCAGTTAAAGGTTATAGATATGTTAAATGACTGTTCTAGAGGTTATCTGCAAAACTGTTGCTATTCAAAACAACTCTCAGGCCCTGGCTGGTGTAGCTCAGTGGATTGAGCACAGGCCTGTGAACCAGAGGATCGCGGTTCAATTCCCAGTCAGGGCACATGCCTGGGTTGCAGGCGGGTTCCCTGCAGGCCAAATCCCAGCAGGGGACACATGAAAGGCAACCATACATTGATGTTTCTCTCCCTCTCTCCTTCCCCTCTAAAGATAAGTAAATAAATAAAATTAAAAAAAAACAAAACAACTCTCAATGGCCCTGCTCCATGTGGCCCATCCCCCAGCTCAGACTTGTGCGGGTGAGGACATCCTATATATATTTTTTTCTAATATTTCCTGGACACACTGAGTTCTGGACCTCATTACAAATCTCTTGGCTGCCCTTTGGGGCCCTCTTTGGCTGCATCCTGTTACAGTTTCTGGAGTTCCTTTCCACAAAGTTCCTTTGGTACACATGTTGTTTATTTTCTGTTTCTATGAGGGAAATGAGAACTTAAAGCTTTCTTGTCTACCATCTTGCTGATGATGTCACTCCAGTGTTCTGAGTCATGTAGACCAGAACTGTAACTTCCGTTCTCTCCCTTACCAAATTGGGGGCCTCAGCAGAAACATCACATCTCTTTGTGCTATAATTTTCTTTTGTTGACAAATGGATATGATGATAGTTTTCACTGAAGCAGCATGCAAAAATTATTGACACAAGTGGTATTAAATGTTTGCTAGTAGTTTTTATTTTCTTTCCAAAGGCCTTGTTTTAAAAAAAAACCTAACTATTACTCCTGATTAATGCTGATAGAATGCTAGTTATATATGTCAGGAATTGTATCACTAAAGTATTTTCAGGCAAAGGATATATATGTATACACACACACACACACTCATATATATATATGGTTTGCTTGCCTGTACATGGTTGTGAACACACACCCATACACCTGTGGGTGTTTACTGCAAACACATATCCCCATGTTCAGTTTGTGTATGATTGTGGACCTGTGAATAAATTGAAACATCCACATGTATCCATGCTATTGTGCCCACTGTTTATTATTTTAAAACACAAAGGCACTGGTAAATATATGTACACCCTAACTTGGAGTAGATCCTGGCTATCTCAAAAAAAACTGAACATTAAGAATACAAGTTCAGGCAAATTGGAACTTGCCCAATTTTGTAGTCTTAAACGCTCAGAAAAATACCTTTATCTAATAATAATAACAATAGAAACAACAACAATAATAACAAGAAGGACTAGGGTTTAGTTATCTCTTAGTAAGGTTCTTATTCTAAGAACTCACATATATAAGCTCATTTAATAATCACAAGAACTGAAGGAAGTAGTCTCATTGTTGTTGCTGTTATACAGATGAGAGCAGCGAAGGGACAGAGAGCTGACATTCCTTGTCCAAAGACCGAGATCTGGTAAATAACAGAATGCAGGTTGGAATCTAGATGATTTTGATTCCAGTCCTGTGAGCTTAACATTCCATGTGTTCTGTTATCATGGCTGCGTAGAGTCTAACCAGAGCCATATTTTTTTCCAGGAGGCATGAAAAACTCAATCCCCAAAATTAAGACACAGAAATTTGCAAATACATGTGAGGGAGACCAAGGAGTATGCAGAAAGAAATGCAAAGAATCTGAAACTATAATGCACTACTGTTTAAACAACAAAATATGCTGTGTGAAATCATCTTCAACCATCCTTACTAGTGTCATTGTGGAGGACACTGAGTGGAGAAAATTTGTCACCACCACAAGTCAACCTTTTTACTGAAGATCCTCAACCTTTTCTCCTTCTGGAAACCTTCCTGTCAAATACCCCCACTATAAAGTGGCATCCCAGCCTTTTGTGTCTGTCTTTTATTCTATGAAGATTCATGATTGGAAGAGGAAAGCTGGGTGGGGGCTATAGAATTTGGTAAAAAGCTCCAGTCAAGAAAACAAAATGCTGCCCTGGCTGGCGTAGCTCAGTGCATTGAGCGCGGGCCTGCGAACCAGACAATCACGGTTCGATTCCCAGTCAGGGCACATACCTGGGTTGCAGGCTGGTTCCTTGCAGGCTAACTACCAGCAGGGGATGCACAAAAAAAGGCAACCACGCATTGATGTTTCTCTCCCTCTTTCCTTCCCCTCTAAAGATAAATAAATAAATAAAATCTTAAAAAAAAAAGAAAGAAAACAAAATGCTGAGATGGCACAGAGGAAGAGAGATTATAGTTTGCCTTGGAAGAGAGATTATAGTTTGCCTTGCTTATCACAGACCGTGAAAAAGACATAGACAGGTACTTGCCAAAATTGGGTACATAAATGGCCACTTTACATGCAACTGGGTGTCAGTACTCATTACTTATCAAGGAAAAGCCCACGACAACCTCAGTGAGCTCTTACTCAGCATATGCCAACATGGCCAAGCACATGACAACGCCATAGGCTGTAGGGGATGCAGAGGAACTGGCACCCTCATCTTCTGCTGGTAGGTAAATAAATGAAACATTGAACATCTGCTTCGCCATGCTCTCTTACTTGAAACATATACATGTGGAAATGTATGCATATATACCATATCCCCACATTGTGTATATCAAATCATCATGCCTTAAATAATATAATTTTTATTTGTAAAACAAAACCAAGTAAACAAAGAGATCTCTCTGGGAGGAAAAGGAATGAATATACAAGACTTGGAGCAGGTGGAAGTTCTGTTCAGGTGTTGATCACAGAGAAACATAAGTCTGCTTTGCAAGAAGACTCTTCCCAGCAAAGGGGGAAGCCTATAAAAAGGAAGGGAAGAAGCCCCAACCGGTGTAGCTCAGTGGATTGAATGAGGGCTGCAAACCAAAGGGTCTCCAGTTTGATTCCCAGTAAGGGAACATGCCTGGGTTACGGGCCAGGTCCCCCCATGTGGGGGCCACATGAGAGACAACCACACATTGACATTTCTCTCCCTCTCTTTCTCCCTCCCTTCCCTTCTTTAAAAATAAAATAAATAAACTCTTTTAAAAAAACAAAAGCGGGAGGGAGAAACATTAATTCTTAAGAATACAATCTGGTTGTGAGGTCCATGGTGGGAATTGAAAGGGAGACTACCAAGGCGGGCAAGAAGTGATCATAAAGAGAGTGCAGAATTGATTCCTTTGATCATTGTACAGCTGAAGGGTTCAACAGGAAAAGTTGGAAATGGGTTTTAGATATAATCTCCTGGCAAATGAATAGAAAAAATACAGCGAGTCAGAGTCATAATGGAAGACAGAGGGAGCATAGGATGCAAATGTTACAGTGTGTGCACTGATTTGGTAGGGCTGCCATAACAAGTACAACGCAGGGCAGCTTACACAACAGACTTTTGTTTTCTCACAATTCTATAGGCTGAAAGTGCAAGATCGAGGTATTGGCAGGGTTGGTTTCTTTGGAGGCCTCTCTGTTTGATGTGTAGATGAGCATCTGCTCTGTGCCTTCTCTCTGTGAAGACATGACTTCCCTCCCATGTGGCTTTGTGTCTTCTTCTTGCAGGAATGCAAGTCCCAGTGGATTAGGGCCCACCCTAATGATTCAGATGGTCTTGATTCCAGTCCTGTGCACTTAACATTACATGTCTTCTGTCATCATGGCTGCATAGAGTCTAACCATAGGATTAGACTAAAGGATTTAACATAATCACCTCTTTAAATTCGGACCCTATCTCCAAAGGCAGTTTCATTCTTAGGTCCTGGTGATTCGACCTTCAACATACGAATGTGGGCATTTTGAGGGGACACACTGCAGCCAATAATAGTGAGCGAGGAAAGGTGACGGTGGACTTAGAACAGCAGAGGCCGAGACGGAGAACAGGGGCCGTGGAGGCAGACTTGAGCAGCCTTTGTGGCCGACATGACAGGGGGGTCAGGGGGTAGCGAGGAAGTGTGTAAGATGCATTTTAGGGTCATGGTTTGAATACTCAGGTTGAGGCCACATTTCTGCTTCTCAGTCTCTCTTCACCTTTCATATCTTTGCCTTCTAAGGAGGCATCTTCTAAAGCCACAGGTAGAGAGTGGATTTTCACCATTATTTCAAGAATGCAAAAGGCTTTAAGGTTTGAAAGGCATATGGAACTTATAAACTAGTCCAACACTTCCATTTTGGGGATGGGCAAACTGAGGCCTAGAATAGTGAGGTGACTTAGCAACATTCTATTAGTGCATCTGGATTTTCCCTGCACCCTTTTCGCCTCTGTAAGACTAGGGCCTGGAGTCATGTTTGCTCAGCTCTCTAAGACCCCTGGGCCCAACTGTGAGCGTAATTTCTCTAACCAAAATGATATAAACACTCTCAGTACAAGAACCGGAAGCTGCTAAGGACTCTCTGCAGCCACTGGTGTGGTCTGGGTTGATGCTGACGTATTAACACGAGTCACAGGGTCTAGGTTACCCGAGATCCTGACTGATCCACTCTCTACGTGTCCCAAACACATCCTTTTAGGTTTGGGACAGAAACGTTACTTCATAGTACTGCAGCGGGGAAAATGAGAGAATTGATGTGAAAGTATTTTGAGAAGTGGGTTAGAGGGTAAGGTGCTGCCATTATTGTGATGACTGTACCTTGTCTTTCAACCGTGTTGTCTATATACTGTGTCAATAGGGGCTTGAGATCATTTTCAACTTAGACGTGACCGGCCTTGGCCTCTGAACTAAGTCTATCTGCTGAGTGGAAACATCTTCCTCCTTAACCGCAACTCAGAATAATGTGTATTTGTGCCTGGATATACCAGTTGGTCCTGAGCTCGTTACATATTTTAACCACAAGGAGGCCCACCAAGCTTTCCCTTTCACACACCTTCCCCGCTCAGGATGCGCGTTCTGGGGGGGAAGAGCACAGGGAAGCTTTTCTTACTGCCACCTCGTCTTCCCCTTGGAGGAAGCACACGCCTGAACTCCCTGGGCTCGAAGTCCTGCCACTGAGCCAGCGGTCTGTGCCTTTGCGGCGAGTCATTTAAAGGCTACAAAGTTTAGTTTCCTCTTCTGGAAAAGGAACATACATCCCTTTGTGTTCCTGTGCTTTGCCTTATCGTGTGTGCCTCACAGATATGGTTTATTTTATGTTTTTTTTGTGACGGTGGCTCCGTAGTAACCACCAGCAAAAACAATGACAACTTCCTAAAGGTTCGGATCATGGTTAGCATTTTTTTTAGTAGTAAAGTGTTTTTTAATTAAGGTTTTTTAGATGTAATATTATTGCACAATTCATAGGCTACAGTCTAGTGTAAACATAATTTTTATATGCTCTGGGAAACCAAAAGTCTGTTTCACCTTTTGCAGAATCCGCCTTGGTTAGGTGGTCTGAAACGGAACCTGCAGCATCTCTGAGGTGTGCCTGTAGTTTCGCCTCATGAAGCAGTTGTTAGGGCAAAATGAGGTTGTGTATGTTAAGTGCTTAGGACAAGGCCTTGCACACAGAAAGTTCTCAATAAATGTTGAGGGTTTTTGTTTGGTTTTTACTATGTTTCCTTTCCATTTGTTCGGGGTGGAAATGGTGGCCCCCTGGTCAGAGGGCATGCCAATCTTTGGACAGCAAAGTACAACTAGGAGATTAGGGGAAGGGATAAATTCTAAGAGTGAGACCACGAGACAGAGCCTTGGGCTAACCCTTGAGCTAAATGGGCAAAGAAGGCCTCTGGATCACACTAGCCTATCTCAACAAGCCAGGGTGAGGCATTAGATTCAAATGAGGGGCCAAGGTAGGATTTGCATTAGTGTGGAAAAATTCCCCAGCCAGAGACCTAGTGGCACATAGTCAGAGACTTAAGAATTCAGGATTCAGACCCTATAAAACTGCCTTACTCTGAGAACCAATATTATCAGACACATCCTGGGACAATCTAGAGATATTAAGCTACCCAGGACTAGAGAGATGAGATAGCGTGATAGCTAGAATGAGCATATTTTTCTTTAATGAACGGTGGGAATACCCAGCAGGTGTCTAAAATCTAAGGAGCATGCAGGTGCCCTAGACAGTCATCTCACTTGCACGTTATAAAGTCTGATGACATTCTTTCCTCACGCGTCTCAGAGATAGTTGTACTTGCCATAGTCTTACGTGTCATCTCTTGTTTCTTGAGAACGCTTGATGATTTTGGCTTTATTAGAGGGATGCAGCAAATTTTTTTCCTATACATTTTTCTTTCTCCTTCTCATTTTCTTTGCAAGCATGTCTTGCATTGGCCAGTACTGTAATTGCACCTGTGGACCCATCCATCTATCAAAATAAACAGAGATGAATAAATACATACACAAAAAAAGAGTTGAGACTATTATCCTAAGGGTGTTGGTCATTGTAGTGATAATGGTGCATGTAGAATGCTTACCGCTGGTCTCAAAGTGTACTGGATACAAGTGGTTATCTCTCTTCCTCCCACTGGACTTTATGTCTATGCTTTTGATGTTCCCACTTCCGAAATTTTTCACAGGCTCATCAACCCCAGTTTCTCCTTGTCCCCAAATCCAGGTGCTTGCCAGGGAGTGGACCTACACCTTCAGTTCCCCATCCACCATTCATTGTTCACTCATCAGTGATTTGTTGGGCACTTGCCATGTGCCAGGCACTGTTCTGGTGCTCCAGGTGATGCCTAGAACAGGGCTTTGAGCACTGAATGATCAATTTATATTGCTGACCTGTAGGCTAATGTTCTGGATGGTGTGACACTGCCCTTATATGGTTTATCATTTCTTTTTTTTAATTTTTATTTATTTATTTTTAGAGGGGAAAGGAAGGAGAGAGAGAGAGAAATATCAATGTATGGTTGCCTCTGGTGTGTCCCCTGCCGGGGTCTGCAACCCAGGCATGTGCCCTGACTGGTAATCGAACCGCAATCGTGTGGTTCGCAGGCCCGCGCTCAATCTACTGGGCTACACCAGCCAGGGCTTGATTTATCATTTCTGACTCAGCCCTACCTGGGTCAATAAAACACAGAGTGCATGCAGACCCTGCTTCCCCAGCACATTGGGTTCAGTTGGGAGACCATAGTATCTTGGTTTAAACTACACATTCCCTCTGCTTGCTTTTTCCCCAGACTGTACTCCTGGCAGGGAGTTTCCAACTCTCTCTTTCTTGCCAGGCTGTTCAGACTGGACAAATCAAAGTCAGGATGACTCTGATTCTGTCAGTCAATGTGCAGACTCACTCTCCAAAGTATCTCTGGCATCTGCAACTCCCTCCTCTGAGTTGCCTTCGCCAGAGTTGAAGGCAGGCTGAAATCCACTCAGGGTTAGTCCAGTACTACCTTCTTTTGCTTCTAGAACAACTGAGTGATTGGCAAAGACTTTCAGGTTGAAAATCTGATCCAAGAGAAGATGCAACTTCCAACAGCAATGACCGGAAGGAAAACCACAGAATTAAACACCATAAACTTTAGAAGCACCAGGAAGCCTAAGTGGAAACTTTTCCTTTAGAAAGTTATTCACCACTCGGCCAGGAAGCCTGTTGTGTTGTTAGATAGCTCTGACCATGTTTAATTTGGTATCCAGAATCTTCTGCCCTAACTCCAGCCCCACCTTAAAATACACCACCATAGGTATCCAACATCAACCTGCATATTTCTCACTGTATACTCAAAAACAAGAGCAAGATTCCTCCTCTGATGGCCCTAAAGGAGCATTCAAAGCCAAACTAGAATGGAGAGGCAAAATAATGGGACTGGTTCCTGCAAGAGGTGCTGTCAATAGGAAGAGAAATTGAAGTGGAAGGTGCCTGGGATGAGATTCTGTTGACGTCTGGGCCAAGGGTATTAAGAACACTTAGGGATATCTCTCACTTTTGCATATAGATGGGATTTCATACAAGACACCCTGGTTTCTGCTGATATTCACCAGGTTTCCTGATGAGAAGCACCATCATGGTGGAGGGCGACAGAATGCCCTTATTAATGGAGCATATTCATTACAAGGCTTCTCACCGAATCTCCACCACCCCTGTGAGCTGTCCTCACTCCCACATGTGTTCAGTTTCCCAGTGATTCTACCAGTAAGACCCTATTCTTACTCCATTTTCCCTCCTCTCCACAGTCTGGTGCCCTGGGGAAGCCTGAGGCAGGACCACACAGGACAGCTAAGGCCAGGAGCAAGAACTTAATGTATCCTGAGGGGGGCGAGGAAAGATCCAGCCGCATACTGAATAGGCTAGGGAAGGCAGGTCTTCACTCTGCATTTTATTGCCTTGGGTAGCGCCGAGTCATGGGCGATAAATCAGAGAAGAGCAGAGTGTTCCACCACACAGAACATCAACCTGCAGGTCAGCGATATACATCGGTCATCTAATGCTTAGAGTCCTTCTCTAGACGTCATCTGGGAGAGTGGACAGCATCAGCAGAGGGTGTACAGGGCCTGCACAAGTTGTGACATTGTGCAGAGAATGGGTCCACTTTCTTTTTTTCCTGTATTTTTATTGTTGACACTAGTACAGATGTCCCCATTTTCTCCCACTTTAAACTTCTCCACCTATTCCCACCCCCTTGCCCTTTGGCTGTCTCCGTACCCTCGTCTGTATCTATGAATTACGTAGATATGTCCTTTGGCTAATTCCTTCACCTTCTTTCATCTGCTCCCCCCCTTGTCCTCTGAGAGTTGTCAGTTGGTTCCACATGCCCACGCCTCTGTTTCTCTTTTGTTCGTCAGTTTATTTTGTTCACTAGATTCCACACATGAGTGAGATCTTATGGTATTGTCTTTCTCTTACTGAGTGTAATAATCTCAGTGTAATAATCTTCAGGAGAATGGACCACTTTCCAAGGAGACGTCTTGATCCTCTTCTTGGGTATTTAACTCCCTCCCTTATGTTCTCACACCCTCTCTTCATCCTTCTTTCTGCCATAATATTTATCATGATGAGCTGGAACTAAGTATTTTCCTAATTCATCTCCCCTATAGGGCTAACGCCATTGAGGGCAACTTTTAATAGACAGGGAGACCCCTGATGGCAGAAACCGCTGAAGGCTGGGATTTCTGTCATCCAGGGTGTGCAGAGAACCTTTGTGGAAATCAGCAAATGGATGAATGCATGTATAGTAGTCACTCGTATCTTGATGGACCTGAGAATTGGCATTTCTCAGTTGACAAAAGGCAGGCCCAGAGAATGAAAAAAAATGGTCTAGGGTCACACTGCTGGCAAGAAAAAAACAGACGGAGAGCCCTCATAACCCGAGTCCTAGTCCGACTCTTTCTAACTCTGCGTGTCCTCCTTGTCTTCTACTCCAGTTCCTTAATATTAGCTGCTTCTGGGTCTTTCTTGGACTCTAGCCTCAAAGGATAGAACAGAAACGTTTTGAGTGGGTTCCCTAACAAAGGCGCACGGAAGGGGGCGCTGCCGGGCCTCCAATAGGAGGTTGGAGTCCTCCGGACTTCTTTTTCTGGTCCTTGGTCTGTCTTACTTTACACCTTTTGATGGGTCTACCCGCTTCTTCCTACATTCGGCAAGTATGTCCCTAGGTTAGGGACGGCCGGATGGGATTGAGAAAACCTTTATACCCTTGATATCAGGTAGTACCTTCTCCAGAACAGCAGTGAGCATGCGGCCAGGCACTGGACACTCACATAGGTGACCCCCAGAATCCTTGCAGGGCCTCTGACAGGCAGATGTGATTTGCTCAGGGTGACACGGCGCTTAGGGACGACTTCTGGATTCAGATCTGGTTTACCTGACCTCAGAGCGCCTGTTCTGTCATCCCAGAGGTCTATGCCTGAGTAATGACGGAAAGGAAGGCCCGGTTAACCTGAAAAGCAGTGCTGGGCTGTAGAGAGCTGTAGTCCCCTATCTTCTGAAAGGCGTGTTCTGCACACGCCTAGAGGGCAGAATGAAAAGTCTGGGGTGGAAATTGCAGGCGGGCAGGTTTACACCAATTGGAAAGAACTTGGATAATCAGAACCATCTGGAAATGGCTGGACCGTCTGAGAGAAGCGCTGGCTCCCTGTGTCCCCGTGCCCCAGACTGAGCCCATGTGATCATTTCCCTCGGATTCTCCCGGGAGGATTGCTGAGTTGGCTGAATAGGGGTCTGTGCCCCGAGGCACAGTGCCTGGCACTGGGTCTAAGAGGAGGAAGAGAAAGAAAGTCCTGCCGTCTGGTTAGAGAGAAAGACAACAAACCTAAAAGGCCCGGTGGTAGCAGTGCTACAAACAAAAACAAGCCCCGGCCGATGTGGCTCAGTGGATGGAGCGCCTACCTGTGAACCAGAAGGCCACAGGTTCGATTCCCAGTTAGGGCACACATCTGAGTTGTGGTCCAGGTTCTCAGCTGGGGGTGTGCTAGAGGCAACCACACATTGATGTTTCTCTTCCTCTCTCTCCAAAAATAAATAAAATCTTTTTTTAAAAAAGGGGCAAAGAATAATATGATGTGTGTGTGTCTATTTTGAACAAATTACTCAAAATAGACTCTCTGAGGAAGCGACATTGGGTAGAAACTTAAATGTGCTGAGGACGGTAGCCAGCCACATGGATATCTAGACTCTTCCAGGCGGTGAGAGCAGCGAGAGCAAAGGCTCTGAGGAAGGAAGGTTCTCGGCATCCCAGGAAGAGCTGAAAGTCAAGTGTGTCTGGAAGAGAGTGAGCGAGGGAATGAATAAAAGGAACTTACGTCACAGAGGCCGACAGAGCCACCTCAAGTCAGATCTTACGGGGTCCTAACAAGGACTTTGAGGTTTATTTGCTATGCAATAAGAAATTGTCTTCTACAGCTTAAGAGACCTTCAGCTATGAGTGTTTGTTTTAGCCTTTTTGTCTATAAGGCATCGCTTTCTTCATCTGTAAGGTCGAGCATCTGGGATAAAGTAGAGTTTCCTAAAACATGGGACCCTTGTCCCTGGTGGTATGAGTGATAATTTAGGTGGCAAAATAAGTTCATATTTTTTAAAAAGATTTTATTTATTTTCCTTTAGAGAGGAAGGAAAGGAGAGAGGGAAAGAAATATCAATGTATGGTTGCCTCTTGTATGTCCCCTGCTGGGAACTGGCCTGCAACCCAGACAGGTGCCCTGACTGGGAATCGAACCGTGATCCTTTGGTTTACAGGCCTGTGCTCAGTCCACTGAGCTATACCAACCAGGGTATAAGTACATATTTTTAATAATTTTTATCTTAAGCTCATTTGAGAAAAAATATCAGTAGCTCTTGGTGTGTTGAATTTACAAATAGCTTCACTTAGGATATGGTCAAATATGAATTTAAGTAAATGGAGTGTGTTCTATAAAAATATTAAGCAAATGATACTATAGCTTATCAATGATTTGCTAAAAAGTTTGCAAGATAATACACAAATGGCTGAATTTTGTGCTAGAAAATTGATAAAGACCATTCAGTGGAATAGAAAACTGAGGCTCAGAGGGGTCAATTGATTTTCTTAAGGTCACACAACTGGTAAGTCATGGAGTCGGGAGTTGGACTTTAGTCCATCTGACTCCAAATCCGCTGCTCCTGGCACCGGGGGATGCTCCCTCACGAAACACATGAATCTTCTGCCAGCAACTGTGTCTTCCTTTGTTTATTTTGTTAACTTTTTATTTTGAAATTACCAGAGACTAACAGGAGGTTGCAAAGAGTGAAGAAATCCTGTCTACGCTCTACCCACTTTCTCCAAGTGTCCCATTTTTAACAACTATAGTACAGTGTCAGAACAAGAAAAATGAGCTCAGTACAACGCTGATGTGTCCTTCTGCGTCATCTTAGCACAGGTGTAGATATAATGTTAGCAATCAACACGCAGAACTCTCCAACCGCCACAGAGATGTTCCCTGTGCTAACCCTTTGCAATCACACTAGCCCCTACTTCCCAGCGTCCCTACCCCCTGGCAACTAATGATTTGCTCTCTGTCCCTCTAATTTTGTCATTTTGAGAATGTTTTCTAAATTTAATCATACAGTGTATGACCTTTTGAGATCACTGCACTCATCCACTGTACGTTCCTCTCACTGTTGTATAGCCTCCCATGCGATGGGTGTACTGAATTCATTTAGCCATTAACACATAGGAGAACCTTTTGGTTGCTTTCTGATATGGGTTATTACAAATACACCTTCTATGAACACTTGTGTGCAGGTTTTCCTGTGATCATAAGTTTTCATTTCTCTGGATAAATGCCTAGGGGTGTTATTGCTAGATGGTAAGATGTTTGTAAGTTTAGATTTTTTAAAAATTGTTCAACTATTCTTCAGAGTACCCACACCTTTTAACATTCTTGCCAGGAATGTATGAGACATTCACCTCATCAGCATTTGGTATTATTATGGGTTTTTTAATTTAATTTAAATTGTTGTTCAAGTACAGTTTTATGTGTTTTACTCCCATCCCAGCCCACCCCCCTAGTGCTCCCCACCTCCCTCCCATTTCCAACCCCCCCCCCGCAGTTTTTGTCAATATGTCCTTCATACTTGCTCCTGTAATCCCTTTCCCTTTCCCCCTGAAATTCCCTCCCCTCTCCCCTCTGGTTGCTGTCAGCCTGTTCTCTATTGTCTGGTTTCTAACTCTAGCTGTTCTAAGAGCTATGTGGTTGTATCTTGTGGTTGTGGTCTTCGTTTGCATTTCCCTCACTGCTAGGGATGTTGAACATCTACAGCTACGTATTTGCCTCATGTGTCCTCTTTGGTGAAATGTCTGTTCATTTTCCCCTTTACTTTTTTTAAAAGATTTTTATTTATTTGTTTGTTTGTTTATTTGTTTGTTTTTAGGGAGAGAGGAAGGGAGGGAGGAAGAAAGGGAGAGAAACATCTATGTGCAAGAGAAACATCAATTGGTTGCCTGTCCCATACCCCTAACTGGGAACCTGGCCTGCAACCCAGGCATGTGCCCTGACTGGGAATCGAACCAGGGACCTTTTGGTTCACAGGCTGGCACTCAATCCACTGAACCACATCATCCAGGACTTGCCTGTTTTCTAAGTGAATTATTTGGTTTTAATTTTTTGAATTTTGAATTCTGAGAGTTCAGAATTTTTGAATTTTGAGAGTTCTATATATTTCAGGTCTTTGTTGAATATGTAGTTTACAAATAATATCTGTTTATATTTGTTCTTTGAATCCTTTTTTATTCATTACCTCTTTTTTGTCCTTTTTGTGGTGAAAGTACTTAATATAGTTAAGTACTTAATAATAGTCACATTGTGCCATAGGCCTTCAGAAGCTTTTCATCTTGCATAACTGAAACTTAATACCCCTGGCCGACACCTGCCCATTTCCCCTGCATGCAGCCCCTGGTAACCACCGTGTACTCTCTGCTTCTGTGAGTTTGTTTGATCACTGAGATTCTGCACATAAATGAGATCACGCAGTATTTTTCTTTCTTTCTCAAGCTACTTCCCTCAGCATAATGTCTCACAGGTTCAGATGTGTTGTCATGAATGACAGGATTTCTTTCTTTTTAAAATGCTGATTAATATTCTCCTGCGTGTATATACCACGTTTCCTTTACCTATTCACCTGTCAACAGACATTTGGGTTGTTTGCATACCTTGGCTGTTGTTATAAATACTTCAGTGAACACAGGAGTGCAAATACCTCTTCAAGATAGTGATTTCAATCCCTGGCTGGCGTAGCTCAGTGGATTGAGCACGGGCCTGCGAACCAGACGATTGCGGTTCGATTCCCAGTCAGGGCACATGCCTGGGTTGCAGGCGGGTTCCTTGCAGGCTAACTACCAGCAGGGGATGCACAAAAGGCAACCATACATTGATGTTTCTCTCCCTCTCTCCTTCCCCTCTAAAGATACATAAATAAATAAAAAATCTTAAAAAAAATAAAATAAAAATAAAATTACCCATTACATAAAAAAAAAAAAAGATAGTAATTTCATTTCACGCACACATCTGCCCAGAAGTGGACTTGCTGGGTCATATATGGTGGTTCTCTTTTTAATTTTTTGAGGAACCTCCACATTGCTCCACAGTGGCTGCCCAATATTATCTTCTGCCTATGAATTTATTTGTGTCTTCTTCAGTTTCTTTCATCAGTGTTTTTGCAGTTTTCAGTGTAGAGATCTTTCACCTCCTCGGTTAAAGTTATTCCTAATAGTCCTTCTGTTTGTTGCGATTGTAAATGAGATAGTCGCCCATGAACCACTCCAACTATCAACTAATTCTAACACTTACTAGTTCTGCCCACATTTATCACAAGGTGAAAATAGTAAATCAAGGAGGGAATAATTCCTAACTGAATTAGTACAAAAGTATGAAATACACACAATGGCTTTATGGGAGAGATGAGGCTCCTCTGTGTCTTTCCCTACCCCACACCGCCTCCTTCAACTGTGAGGTGTAGTCACGCTGAGATTATTGTGAAATTGATTGCACAAATGCTGTGCTAAATGTAGATACTCAGACAGACAAGATCGTTTTGCTGTAGGAGAGCCTAGGCCAAGGGCCACTGGTGCGGGCTGTGAAGTGGAGAATTAACTTAGCATACTTGCATTTGCCCAAACTCTACATGTTTCACACCTCCACAGATCGGTCCTTGGCCAGCTCCTGGCGCATGTTGAACCCCTGAGCCTTTAAAATATCCTACCTGATAACGTCTGAGACTTGGGCCGTGCAGGAGAGCGTATGCTGACAGAGCGGTTTATGATAAACGACTGGTTTTGCATACGTGGGGCTTCAGTTCAAGCTGCATCATCAGGGCTGTCCGAACTTTTGGCATCTCCGGGCCACACTGGAAGAGAAAGAGTTGTTTGGGGCCACATATTAAATACACAAACACTAACGAAAATTGATGAGCAAAAAAACCAAAAGGTCCGTGCATAATTTTCGTGATATCCGCCACCACAGAGAAGCAAAGAGGTCCTCCCATAATTCCCCTAATTATGCAGCGGCCCTTTCAATAATCTTTTAAAATCGTTGAGCAGTTCTCAAGTTTGTGATCATTAATATAGAAAATGTATATATCTAAGTAGTGAAACATAGTGTAAAACTTAGTAATATCCCTGGCTGGTGTAGCTCAGTGGATTGAGCACAGGCCTGAAAACCAGGGGATTGCGGTTCAGTTCCCAGTCAGGGCACAGGCCTGGGTTGCAGGCCAGTTCCCAGCAGGGGATGCCCGGGAGGCAACCATACATTGATGTTTTTCTCCCTCTCTCCTTCCCTTCCCCTCTAAAGATAAACAAATAAAATCTTAAAAAACAACTTAGTAATAAAACTAACTAATGTTTTAAGTAAATTTATAATTTTGCGTTGGGCTGCATTCGTATCCATTGTGGGCTGCACGTGGCCCGCGGGCTGTGGGTTGGACACCCCTGCAACTATGTTTGAAATCTGGGAGCACGGCCTGAAGACTGAGTAGCTAATTTCACTCATGCGCTTGTTCCATGCTTTCCCCCCAATAAAACTTGACTCCCACTAAAAATTCTGGATTCCAAGGCTCCAGTGAGCTTCCTTGGTTGGCAACACTTTGCACCAATTGTCCCACACGGTGCCCAGCAGAATTTAGCTGTGACCACATGGCTCCACGAGGAAAACACGAGTGAATTTCATACCTGGTTTCTTTGGGACTCACCATATGTGCGTTTTGACTTTTCTGAGTTCAGTCTGTATCCTTCAACCATAATAGACTGAACCCATGAATATTGTAGATCTGGTTCTGGTGAGTCCTTCTAGTAAATCCTCAAACTGGAAGGGTCCCTGGGAACCTCCCGCAAACCATTAGACCCTAATGTAGAGCTGATATAGAAATGTCACAGAACTGAGACCCTAAAAATAAACCCTAAGATTTATGTTAATTCATATTCTATGAGGGTGTCAAGGCAATTCAACAGAGAAAGAACACTCTTTTGCAGTTCTGGGAAAACTGGAGAAAAAAACCTACAGAAAAATGAATTTGGACCTCATCTTCTATCATGCAAAAATTAAATTAAGATGGATCAAATAGCCAAACATAAGGGCTAAAACTATAAAATTCTAAGAAGAAAATACAGAATAAATCTTTATGACCTTGAGTTAGGCAATGATTCCTTAGATATAATACCAAAAGCAAGAGTGATTTCTTAAATAAAAGGCAAATGGAACTTCATCAAAGTTAAAAACTTATAGTTTAACACACATTATCAAGAAGTGAAAAAGAAACCCAGAGAAAGGAGGAAATACATATTGAAATGCCACATAGGTAACTTATCACACCACATATCTACCATGGACAATGTAGCTCAAGAGACAGGGAATTTCACATTGGAGCTGGAGACTAGACAAAAATGAATCAAATGCAAATACTATGTGTATAATTTTATGCATGAAGTAAGCAGCAATTTGGACACGAATTCCAATGTAGAGAAGTGATGGGTTATTGAGCTACAGGGAATCCTGCAGTCGATGACAGAAAGAAAACAAAAGTCAGCCCAGCGCAGCCCTGGCCAGGTGGATCAGTTGGTTGGAGTGTTGTCCTGTACACCAAAAAGTTGCAAGTTCAAGCCCTGGCTGGTGTAGCTCAGTGGATTGAGTGCAGGCCTTCGAACCACACAATGGCAGTTCAATTCCCAGTCAGGGCACATGCCTGGGTTGTAGGCCAGTTCCCAGCAGGGGATTCACAAGAGGCAACCATACATTGATACTTCTCTCCTTCTCTCCTTCCCTTTCTCTCTAAAGATAAATAAATAAAATCTTTAAGAAAAAGTTGCAAGTTCAATCCTTGGTTGAGGTGTGTGCAGGAGGCAACCAATGGATGATTCTCTCCTCCTCTTTCCCCCTCTCCCTCTCTTTCCCCCTCTCCCTCTCTCCCCGCTCCACCCATTCCTCAAATCAATTTTTTGAAAGGTATATCCTCGGGCGAGGATTTAAAAAATTTCTTTTAAAAAGTCAGCATGCTGCATAAAGGAGAATGCTTTAATTTGTGGAAAAGGAAAATCTAGAAATTGCAGAAAAACTGAATGACCAAAGTAGTAGAAGGACCATATCAGTCAGCATCAGGGTGTTTGAAACCTTCTGTAGGTTTCAGGAGTGATTGTCAACCATTTTGTTTTGGAGGATGTGTTTTTCATACAGAATTTAAAAATAGTAGAGAAAATATTTCACCATGAATCTAAATCATAAAAACAGTTATTGGGTGTATCATAAATGTTTATGTAAAAATAGGCTTTAAGTATATTCAATGGTATCAGTATAACAACAGGCTAATGACAACAATCCATTTAATACATATGCAAAGAAACTTTTCTTTAACAATTAGAAACACTACATCATTTTTCCTCTTTAACCTTTTATTCTACTAATTTAAGTTTTTATGCCAACCTCTCCATAATATTGGATCATAATGTAATATATTTTTATGTTTGAAAGTGTATTATTAATCATTCTATCATATTTACCTGCAAAACATGGGCATATATTATAACTTATTATTGTAAAATTTCTGCAAATTTGAAGCTCTAAATGTTTAAACAGCATAGTCAAGATTAAGTTATCATTGCATGCTTGGAACAAAATTACTATATTTAGAATAAATTAAAATTAAAATCACATGAGTATATTATCAAACATGAAATATAATTACTAACCAAAAATAATTTTTTGTTTTACTATAAATGCATCCAGTTAATAAATAAATGATGTTTTTATTAGTTTATGCATACATGATGAATATGATTTTTAACTGAAGTAGATGAAGGTCAGTATCAATTTTCATTCCAGTTTTTATTGTGAAAAATGTAAACACTGAGAGACCTTATTCACACCAATAGGCAGATGTGACAGTTGGCAGGTCAGGCAGCAGACAGACAGATCACACAGTTCTTTTGTCTCCTTACGAGTTATATGTAGAAATCCCATAGTGGACTATCATCATTTAGTAAAAAAAAAAAAAAAAAAAAAAACTCAAAACTTAAAGTTATTTAAATTTCCAAAGGATTTGTTATCCAAAGTCTATTACTCACATTCTGAACATCAATACCAATATTTCGATTATCCATTGATTTGAAACCTGAAGGATTTTCCACTCTGGGCAATCCAGGATTGTCAGGCAAAAGATGGTGAGAGGTAAGTTATCTTTAGGGAGTATGGAACGGACACTGAGAAAGCAGAGGTAGAGAAGAAGAGCCCCATGCAGAAGGGCCCAGTCAAGAATGCTCTGAGCAGCATAAGAAAGTCAGAAATTGAGGGTCTAAAAAGTTAATTCCCTTAAAATGCCAATGTGCGTATCTTGGAAAAATCTTTTGTAATCAGGTTCTCAGTTTCAATGCTTCTAATTTACATTGTGTGACTTTCTTGTATTTACTGAGATGATTGCATGAACAGCAGGATTAGGTGTACATTATGGTGGTTATGATTGGCCATAAATAAAGAAATAACCCAGTAATTCAGAAGGAAGACAAAAAATAGACAAAATAATTTCCAAGAGTTTAAGTGATAGAAAGAATACTACAATAGAGTAAAGAGTGGTCATGGCCAAGGGTTATTTCTACTGAGATGACATCTGAGGCACAGATGTGGGAAGAGCACTCCAGGATAAGGCAGACTGCAGGTCTAGAGAGATCTTTACGGTGAACTCTGTGAAGGTTTGACATGTGACCAGAGTGATGAGGTGTCAGCCGCACAGAGAAATGGAGAAGAGCATTTTAGGCTGAGGTACACTTGGAAACAGGTGACCAATTTGTCCAGTTTGCTAAAGACTTTCATGATTTGGATATTTTAATTCCCATGATCTGGAAAGACCCCCAGTCCCAGGCAAACTAGGAAGGTCTGTCAACCTAACAGGGGGTCAGAGATCTATTGAAATATGAGGTCTAGGAAAGATCAGAAGTCCGATTACAGCCATGGTCACTGGCGGCTTGCTCTAGACCAAAATAAAAAGGATTAGAGAAATAAACCCTGATTTTGAAACACGTAGGCATCTAAGACTCTGGTTCTTGGTAGCACTCCAGCCTTAGCCCAACACATTAATAATTAATCGACCTTATCATTAATAACTGCTTGTTTGTGATATCAGAAAGCAAACTTGCTGACCCATCAGTTGCCATGCAAATGGCACTCGTATACATATAGGCACACACAACATCGTACCCTACACACAACCAGCATTCATGGACAAAGTGAAGATCTGGAGAGGCTATGAGATCAGCATAGGTGAAAGCTGTACTTTTGAGTGGAAAGGTAAGTAGAATTTGTGGTTTGGCTTTTAATGTTATATGATGTGCTCTCAAGGCAAACCCACTTTCATCTCTGTCTGGTTAAGTCAGTGTTTGTACTGAATGAGGTAGTTTTTAACTTTAACTGGGTTACTTCCTCGTGGAAGCCGTAAACAAAAGTTGACCTCATGATACAGACAGGAATTGAAGTCAGAGCTTATGATACAAGTTGAGGGAATGGGGAAGGGAGGACTTGCCTGGAATTTTTTATATGCCTTCATAGATTCTTTTGTATAAGAGAGTGGTGGTGCAGGCATAGTGGTGGTACTGGTTACTAAAATCAAAATCTTCATCTGGACCAAAAAGGCAGCTCCACACTGTGGCCTTCATTGGCAGGGAACGGACATGGGGAAATACACAGACACACAAATATTCACTTGAGACCAAATATTAGACTGTATATTTTAATACACATGAGAAAGACAGACAAAGAATTTAAGCCCAATAAAGAGAATCCCTGTACCACCTACACACTTCTCTTTTCATGTTTCTAATCGTCAAGTAACTCTCTTGGCTCTTGTCTTGGCAAGTAGCATTATGTCCATTTCCGTGTCATCCAATCCCCAACAGAATTGTCTCTGGTGAAATAACATCAATAGAATTGGCTCCCTGGATATTACTCCCAATGGTTATCTCTAGTGTCCCATAGCTGAGAAAAAATGTTAGTTAGTTGTACCACCATTGCTACTAACAGGAGATGTCAAAGGCTGTGTAGGAGTTGTCAAAGGCTGTGTAGGAGTTGTCAAAGACTGTGTAGGAGTTGTCAAAGGCTGTGTAGGAGTTGTCTTCTCGGAAGCTGTGATCTTTGTGACTGAGGTATCTTTGGTTGGGCCAATTGTTACTTCATCATTGAGTGTAGCTTTGGGGGTACCAGAAGAAACACCCCAAGTAAAATCACCAGTAAAATCTTCCACAGGGAATAGGGAAGGTAGTGGCCTTGGAGTGTATTCGTCGAGTTTTATGGGAGTGCAACAATTTAGCTTGTTCATACAAAGAGCTTTGTACCTTTCAAAATACAAACATCGTCTTCTGCAGTGTCCTACATTATTCTTCCAGCATCTTTGGACTCCCCAGCCAGCTGTAAGGAATAAATAAGTAGGTCAAGTTCTTAACAATTGTTACTTTATCGTAACAATACAATAAAGCCTATATTGCAACATATGCTGCAAAGGAACCAAGGAACCAAGGAAATTGCAGGTGGAGAGAAGGAAAAGAGGAGGAGAAAGAATAGACACAGGGTGAATATACTAAGAGCTGATATTTAAGCCACAAAGGCAAGAAGGATAAAAGGAGCCAGCGAGGTACACAGGAGGCAGAGATTATTTCAGGAAAGGACCAGCAAACATTCGGTCCCAGTGTTGAATAACTGCATAGTGTCTTTCAGGTACATGGAGAAGGCTAACGAGTCTGAAGCATAATGTACAAAGAGTGGAGGAGCAGGGGATAAAACGAGCTTGACATAACAGTGCCATCTCCCAGTCATTTTAGGGCATTATCAAACATTTTTATTTATTTCAAAATATAATATGAGCTAAATCACTTTATGTTTCAGATAACTAGTTAGGGTTTCCTGTGAATATTCGACTAGAGAAAGGAAAGAGTAGAATCAGGGACACATGTTGGAGGCTTTGCCAGTAAGGACACAATGGTGGCTAGAACTGGTGCTGAGCAAGTTGTGGGAAAACGAGGACAGAGTTAAGACATCGACCATTGGATATGAGGTCAGAGGAAGATGGAGAAGTCAAAGTGCTTCCCTACATTTCTGAATTGACACAGGGAAGATTAGTGATATTTGCCAAATAGGAAACTGAGGAAAGAACAAGATTTGGAGGGGAAAGGTGGGCTGAATAGGAAAGAAGGAAGATGAGCTTACAAGAGAAATATAGTAGGATTTCTCAGCAGTGTGACAAATCAGTTGCAGGGTGAATATAAGAATCTAAAATGAAACTCATCTGGTCCATTGTATGATCATCTATCAAGCAAACTACATGGCCATCTTTCTCAGCAAATGCCTTGAGAAGTACCAAGGTCAGTGTATTCTTGTCATGGGGACAGATTGCAGCTTCTTAAACAGTAGTTAGCATAGGTCTTGAAAGAAGATGACAATTAAGCAGTGACTTGGAGGCAAAAGAATTAGCCACACTGGCATCTGGGGCAAATACATTCTAAGCAGAGGAAATGAATAGGGCTCTGTGGGTTGAGCAAGCCTGGCGTGTTTGAGGAAGAGCATTGAGGCCAGTGCGGCCCTAGCAAAGTAAGCAAGGACTAGAACAGTAGGAGAGGAGATGAGAGAGGTCATAAGGGCCAGACTGTGGAGGGCCCTGGTTATCGATCTTAGTGAAGTGGGGGCCATTGCACAGTTTTGAGCGGAAAAGATACATAAACTGATCTCCAGTGTGAGATGATCATGCTCTATGCTATCTTGACAGTAGACTGCAGGGGGCAAGACAGGACCAACTTGTGAGGAAGATATAGCAGCAACACATGAGAGACGATATTAACTTGAATCAGAGGGGTAGCAGTGGAGGTGATGAGGTTGCTTGGCTTTGGATATTATTGGCAGGTAGATGTAACAGACTTCCTGATAGATATGGATGTCACAGCCAAAAATATTGAAGATATTTTCAAGAATGTAGTTTAGGAGACTTCCAGTCAAGATGGAGGTGTAGGTAAGCACGGCTTGCCTTCTCGCACAACCACAGCGAAAAATTACAACTAAACTACAAAACAATTATCATCCAGAATTGTCAGAAAATTGAGTTTCATGGAAGTCTGATAACCAAGGAATTAAAGAAGTCACATTCATTCAGATGAGCAGGAGGGACAGAGACACAGAAATGTGCGGACATGCAAAGTCAGAGAACAGGTGGCCCCACACCCATGTGTGGTGGGTAAAGATCAGGAAGGATAGCTCAGGAGTGAGGGGTCCCAGCCCCACACCATGCCACCCAGCCCAGGGTCCAGGGCCATGATAATAAGTTCTCATAACTTCTGGCTGTAAAATCAATGAGGGTTGGGGCCACGGAAGAAACTGAAGGATTGCCTCCTCTTAAAGGGCCTGCAATGGTCTTAGGACTTACACAGACTCACTCCCTCTGAGCTCCAGCACTGGGGCAGCAGCTATAAGGGCATAAGTGGCATACAGGGAGAAACTGAAGTATGTGGCATCATGGTGAGAAATAGAGGACAGCTTCCTCCCGGATAAAACTCCAAAGGCCAGAGAAGGCATTGTCCCCTTTCTGTCCCCACACAAATCCAAGAGCAGCAACACTGTATTGGGACTCCATCAACCTGGCTCACGCGGGTTGCCCCACCCTGGCAATTACCTAAGGCTCTGCCCCATCTAACTTACTGGTGCACTTTTCTACAAAAGGCCACACCATGAAGACAGGAAGTCAAAGTAGCTGTACCTAATACAGAGAAACAAACAGAGAGGCTGCCAAAATGAGGAGACAAAGAAATATGGCCCAAATGAAAGAACAGAACAAAACTCCAGAAAAAAGAAAAAACTAAACAAAATGGAAATAAGCAATCTATCAGATGCAGAGTTCAAAACACTGGTTATTAGGATGCTCAAGGAACTCACTGGGTACCTCAACAACATAAAAAAGACATAGGTAGAAATGAAGATTACAAATGAAATGAAATAAAAGTTTACAGGAAACCAACAGTAGAGAGGATGAAGCTGAGAATCATATCAATGATTTAGAACATAAAGAAGAAACAAACATTAGCCCTGGCTGGTGTAGCTCAGTAGATTGAGTGTGGGCCTGCAAACCACACGATAGCGGTTAGATTCCCAGGCAGGGCACATGCCTGGGTTGCAGGCCAGTTCCCAGCAGGGGGCTCACGAGAGGCAAACATACATTGGTATTTCTCTCCTTCTCTCCTTCCCTTCCCGTCTAAAGATAAATAAATAAAATCTTTTTTAAAAAAAGAAGAAGAAACAAACATTAAATCAGAACATCAAGAAGAAAAAAAGATCCAAAAAAACAAAGATAGGCTAAGGAGCCTCTGGAAAAACTTTAAACATACCAACATTCGAATGATAGGGGTGCTGGAAGGAGAAGACAAAGGTCAAGAAATTGAAAACTTATTTGAAAAAATAATGAAAGAAAACTTCCCTAATTTGGTGAAGGGAATAGACACACATGTCCAGGAAGCACAGAGAGTCCCAGACAAGATGGACACAAAGAGGACCCTATCAAGACATATCATAATTAAATGCCAAAGGTTAAAGATAAAAAGAGAATCTTAAGCAGCAAGAGAAAAGCTGATAGTTACCTACAGGGGAGTTCCCATAAGATTGTCAGCTGATTTCTCAAAAGAAACTTTGTAGGCTAGAAGGGACTGACAAGAAGTAAGGACTTAAAACCAAGATTACTTCATCCAGCAAAGCTATCATTTAGATTGGAAGGGCAGATGAAGTGCTTCCCAGACAAGATAAAGCTAAAGGAGTTCATCATCACCAAGCCATTATTATATGAAATATTAAAGGCACTTATTTAAGAAAAAGAAGACCAAAACTATGAACATTAAAGTGGCAATAAATTCACAGCTATCAACAATTAAATCTAAAAAACAAACTAAGTAGCCCTGGCTGGTGTGGCTCAATGGATTGAGCTCTGGCCTGTTAACTAAAGGGTTGCCAGTTCGATTCCCAGTCAGGGCACATGCCTGGGTTGCAGGCCAGGTCCCCAGTGGGGGTGCATGGGAGGCAGCCACACACCAATGTTTCTCTCCCTCTCTTTCTCTCTCCTTTACCCTCTCTCTAAAAATAAGTAAATAAAATTTAAAAATAAAAACATTTAAAAAATTAAAAACAAACTAAGCAAACAAGCAGAACAGAAACAGATTTTAGATATGGAGATCATTTGGAGGGTTATCAGTAGGGAGCGGGAAGGGGGAGAATGAGGGGAAAAGTGCAGGGATTAAGAAGCACAAATTGTTAGGTACAAAATAGGCAGGGGGGATGTTAAGAACAGAATGGGAAATGGGGAAGCCAAAGAGTTTATATGCATAACCCATGGACATGAACTAAGGAGGGGATTGTCAGAGGGAATGGCGGTACCAGGTAGAGAGGGGCAAAGGGGAGAAAATGGGGACAACTGTAATAGCATAATCAATAAAATATATTTTAAAAAAGAACATAGCTCAAGCAATGCAATGATGGTACTTAGGAGTAATTATAACTTAATGTAATTTTTTCATAATAACAGCAGTCATTTTTGCAAAACTTCTCAGTCTGGAATTACTTTGCTGTTAGGACCTGTGGCCTCTGTCACCAATATCTCAAAATCATAAAACTAAAACATATGAATAACAACTGTATTACTTCAGAAGCATAAGCCACGGAGCCAGAACATTATCCCTTGTGTGAATTCTCTCAAAAATGCACCAGATACAAAATCAGACAGCATCAGCTTCAATACAGTTATTCGCAGCAGTCTGTTGATGGACAACTCGGCTTGGTAGAAAATTCTGTATAAAAACCACAAGATGCTGTCTCACTTGCAAACACAACAGTAGTCAAACACATTACAAAGTTCAGTTTCAAAGCAGAACCTACAAGGGAAAATGAACAGAAATCAAAACTATCCCCCCAAGATACAAGGGGAAAATAGGCTGAACCACATAATTTGTAGAAATATTAAGATGCACAATAAGTATATATTTTAATTTTGACTTCTCCATAGCAAAGAAATGAAAAAACATATACATTTATATAGTTCCTTCATTTTTAAAATTTGCAATATTCAGAAATTGATATGCACTGAGCAGACAGGAGTGAGATGTATTTCTAGGAATTTTATATTGAATAGTATGTCTAAGGATAGTTATGTAGAATAAATTGTATGTGAAACATAAATATACTTATAATGGCATAAAAGCCCAATTATAAAATTGATAAGTAATTTACACATCTATACCAAAATATTTTATGCAATTACTGAATATTTGGTTTTTGAAAAATATTTAATATGTGGGAAAATACCAATGATGTAATAAAAACAATTTCAAGGTAGGCTACATATTTTTCTCCACCCACCATCCAACAAATCTGAGGGAAAGCAACAAAGAAAAAACTTATCTTTACTTCTTTACTATTTCAAAACTTTACAAAACTCCAGCAAGTGATTCATAATCAGAATTGAGTGTAGATATTAATCTCTACCTCACTTAACTAAATCAATGTGTCTCCATGCCAATTAAGATATAAGATCATAGGCACACTTATGTCCATTTCATGGAAGTGAATACCTTTCTTAGCATCTCCAAACTTTAAGAGTAAAGTTTCTAAGTACATAGTGAACTCTTAAAACCAAGAAAGAGTTCAGAAATCCAAAAGGGACAGGTATTCAAACTTATTTATAGTTACAGTTAAAGTGATAAATTTAAACAAAAAAACATTTTCATACCTAACAGGGAAACAGTTGAAAGAATCATAGAAAGTGTGATCATGATGGTGTGAGAGAGAAGCTGACACCCACACTAGAGATAAGAGCCACCAGCAGCGCAGCCCACGCAGCTGGTGGGTGTTTCACAGTCACTGGTGTGTGTTTGTGTGTACAGTCATGAATAAGAGACTTCTAGTTACAAATTCTTCTTACGAATTGTTTCTGACAACGAAAACTGGTTTTCCAACAGTCGTGGATGGATTGAATTAAGCAAGAAAATTCACCCACCCACATTCTTTAAGTTCTATGTATGCATTAGTAATAAAGTTGGTTCATGTATTGAGAAGAAATATTGAAGACACATTGCTAATGCACTGCAGAAGAATTCACACGGCTTATTTATACTAGGTTTTTTTGAAAAATGTAAGATACATATATCATACATATATATTAACATCTGTGTATATTATGCATACATTTAAGTCTTAGCTTGGTAAAAAGTTTCTTTACAAAAGCATCACACGCTGTCTCACTTGGAAATGCATATATATAGTTGTGTCTGCTGGTGTATATACGGACATGATTGGTAAGAGGGGCTGATCCAGAGATTCTAAAAGGGAAGACTGAAGAACTGCTTGTTATTCTATGGTAGCAGAGTAGTTATCCTTAAATGTTTAAAAACCCATCAATTGCTTGATACTTTTTAACAATTGCAAGTATTATTTTTCAATAAAAAGTACATAATCTTCAAAAGTAGCATTATTAAAAAGAGGAACAAGCTCAGTTATCTTGATCTAATATCAGAAGCGCCCCATTGGTCACAGTCTTTATCTGCCTTAACTTACCCCCAGCTGTAACTCAAACCTGTGCTGTCTCTTTCTCTTGGCAGCTCTACAGAACCTACAGTGCAATGAACTTGGTCACCATACTTCAGAACATGAAGGTGAGGGACTCCCTTGAAGGCACTTTCACAAGAAAAGAGAATTCAAAATGGCAGTAAGAGCTAAACTAATAGGGTACAACAGTGAGGTAGCTGTTGTACTAATAGCGTACAACAGTGAAATCATTCAACCAGGAGTGAAGTGAGGCTGCGTTCACGCTGGTTAGTTATATAAAGAGGCATACAGAACTGCCAAGAGGATTGAGGAAATTCTTGTCTTTAGAGAAATTTCTCAGAAAACACCCCAGCTTGACAGGGGTCACTGGTAGACAGACCCTAAGAGAGCAGGATGACAACATGGGGTTGCCATAAGAAGAGCATTTTTGCTGATCTTTACTGGCCCGAGGCTTCTCCAGTGGACCCTCTTTGCCCTTTGGGACCCCTGGGAGCTCAGTGTCAATAATTCACGCTAGTTCCTTCACCCCTGTATCCTAGGCTTCCATTACCTTTGGTCACCGCAGTTAGTAGCCCACATGTAATGAAGGTCAGCATGAGGAGATTCATGGTTTCTGAGAGAGAGGAAGCTCTGCACCCTGAGGAATCCAGAACACTTTGGACAGCCAGGAATCTAAATGGTCACTTTTACTGGCCTATCATGGGTGACAAATCAGAGAGGGGAAGAATGCTATGCCGCCCAGAACACCAAACTATTCACTTGCACCACTGAGTGTGCATGACAAAGAATGCTCTGTTCTAGAAACTGTGAGAGGAAACCGAGGCCTTATGAAGCAAGTTGTCATTCTGAGGAAGTGTAGGTAGTGTGTGATGGAGAGAAATAACTCCTAAAGGAAGTCTCCTGAACACAGATGGAACCTTTCTATTTTTTTATTATTGTTGTTCAGTTACGGTTGTCCCACCTTACCTTCTGCAGCACCATATATACTCACTGAGTATATAGCATAATGCTTTGTAAATATCCCATGTGTTTCAGACCAATAGCTCATGACGTCCAGTAGAGCATCCTCCTCTCCCGTTGAGAGACCTCCCCAATCTACTTCATACGGATTTTGTGTGAGGTATAAAACTTTGTTTGAGATGGACTTTTCTTTCACAGTGGATATTTAATTTTTGCAGTAACAAATTGTTGAAGGTGCTGTTCTTCCTCCATTGAACTGCCTGGGCACATTTGTCAAAAATTATTTGGCTGTACTTGGTTCTCTATTCCGTTTCATTGATTCTGTGCCTATTCTGTTGATACAACACTCTGTTGGTGACCCTGGCTCTATTCCATGTTTTGAGATAGTGTAGCAACTTCTCCTGTTTTATTCTTCTTTTTAAAAATGATTGTAGCTTTGCCTTTTAATAAAGATTTTAGAATAGCCTTGTGTCTTTCTATGAAAGATCTTGCTGGGGTTGTGATAGAAATAGAGTTAAACCTGCATGTGGGTTTGGGAAGAAATGACTTTACTACGTTGAGTCTTTCAAGGCAGGAACACATGTGTCTGTGCCACTGCAGTTAAGTCTTTTTAAAAATTTTCATGAGCATTTGTAGCTTCTTAGTTTTTCGAATACATGACCTACAATTTTTTCCAATTGATACCTAAGTATTTTAACTTATAGGTGATTTTGATTTTATATTTTTTATTTCAATAGCCACATGCCCTTACTAGTATACAGCAATATGACTCATTTTTTTTATGTGTTAACCTTGCAACCCAGACCTGGCTTAACTTGCTTTTTAGTTCCAAAGGTTTTTTTTATAGATTCCTTAGTCTTTTCTATGTACACTAACATGTCACCTGCAAGTGGGGACAATTTTCTTCCTTCTTTTCCAATCTGTGTGNTAGAATACATGACCTACAATTTTTTTCCAATTGATACCTAAGTATTTTAACTTGTAGGTGATTTTGATTTTATATTTTTTATTTCAATAGCCACATGCCCTTACTAGTATACAGCAATATGACTCATTTTTTTTATGTGTTAACCTTGCAACCCAGACCTGGCTTAACTTGCTTTTTAGTTCCAAAGGTTTTTTTTTATAGATTCCTTAGTCTTTTCTATATACACTAACATGTCACCTGCAAGTGGGGACAATTTTCTTCCTTCTTTTCCAATCTGTGTGCCTTTTATTTCCTTTTCTTGTCTTTTTTTAAAGATTGTATTTATTTATCTTTAGAGGGGAAGGGAAGGAGAGAGGGAGAGAAACATCAATGTGTGGTTGCCTTTCGTGCGTCCCCTGCTGGGAGTTGGCCTGCAGGGAACTGGCCTGCAACCCAGGCATGTGCCCTGACTGGGAATCAAACCACGATTGTCTGATTCGCAGGCCCGCGCTCAATCCACTGAGCTACACCAGCCAGGGCTTTCCTTTTCTTGTCTTGTTGCACTGGGTATTGTTTTTCAAATATGTTACAGAATGATGAGGGTGAATATCCTTGCATTTTTTATTTTCATTCATTAAGGATGAAGTTAGCTGTACACATTTAGTAGATGTCTTTTTATCAAGTTGAGAAAGCTTCTTATCCATTTTTAGTTTTCTGAGAGTTTTTATCATGAGTGCATATGGAACTTATTCCAATATGATTCATGCAGATTTATGATATGATCATATGATTTCCCCTTAACCTATTAATTTCATGGGTAATATTAATGATTTTCAAATGTTTAACTGCTTTGCAACATGCAACAAATCCCACAAAGTTATTTTAAATCTTTTCATATATTTACCACTTCCATCAGTTAATAGTTTTAATAAACATTTTAGATGAAATAATTGTAGATTCACATGCAATTGTGAGAAGTAACTTAAGAGTGACCTGTGGACCCTTTACCTTATGATTCCTAATGGTAATATCTTGCAAATCTTTAATACACTATCAACAACCAAGACATTAACATTGGTACATCCCACCAACCTTATTCTCATTATCTAGTTTTACTGGTTATCATTTGTGTGTGCATGTGCGTGTTGTGATAGCATGTGTGTTTGCAGTTTCATACAATTTTGTCACATGTGTAGGTTTACGTATCCACCCCCACACTCAATACACAAAATGGTTCCATCACCACAAGGGTCCGCCCTTAATTTACTTTGGACCTTGTCAAAAATCAGTTGAGCATATTTTAATGGTCCATTTCTAGGCTAATTTCTTCCAATCACATGCATTTATCATTCCTCCAATCCCACGCTGCCTTGACTATTGGACCTACACTTTGATATTGGACAGAATGATACCTCCCACTTTGACTTTCCATCAAGATGGTTTCATTACTCCAGGGCCCATGTCATTTAATATAAATGTTATAATAAACTTGCCTTGGCATGGGTTTCTTTTAGATCATCCCATTTGTGCTTTACTCAGCTTCTTGACCCTGTAGGTTATTATCCTTTTGCCATATTTGGGAGTATTTCTTCAAATACTACATCAGCTCTCTCTCTCCACTTCTTCTGGGCTCTGATGATTTAAATATTAACTCTTTTGTCAGTGTCTCATAGGACAACATGCACAGAAAGGGACCCTTATCCATTCTAGGCTAGACTATTTGGTCCATTTTGGTTATATGTGAGGCATCAAGAAAACTCAGGGAACCCAGTCCCATGTAGCGGTTCAAGTCCTAGGAGTAGGACCAGCAGGTGGACCAGCAGTCCACCTTCTTCTCTCCACCCTGTCTGCTGCAGTAAATCTAGAGTGTTTTGGATGTAAGAGGGAGAACCTGGCAGAAATCGGTACTCAACTGTGATGAAACTGGAAGCCAATCGTATTTATTTTTGGTTTGATTTTTCCTACCATGCTCTTAGCAGACACCTTCAATTAGAGACCTCATTTCTATATCCTTTAATATTTCCCTTCTCTTTGGTTCCTTTCATATTTTTTCCACTCTGCTGTCTTTGTATTCCCCATGCACATTTATTAAATAGATTTTCACATTTCTTAACATTTCCCTACACTTTGTAACCCATTTTCTTGTTTTTATCTGTAATCTAGAATTTTCTACCCAGCTCTTCCAAACTACTAAGTTACTCTCTAGTGGGGCTCATTACAGTATTAATATAAAGTAAAAAGGTTACATATCAACAGGTATGCATTTCATCATTCCTATGTTCAATTGTCCCTTTTTGTAAATGTCTGCTTCATTTCACGGATGTGCTACCCTCTTACCCTTCCAAGTACATTCATTACATGCCCAAGGGAGAGAGTGGGAGCTTCTGTTGAGGCTTGCATTCCGTGGCGTTATTAGTAAAGGGAGTTTAGAGACCAACCAGCTTGGTGTTATTCTCTGGCAGCTACGCTTCTAGGCATATTAACGGCCCAAGGGCCAGCAGTTCATGAAGACAGAAGCTACCTTCCCTCTACTAGTGCAGGGTCTAACCGGAAGGGGTGAGGTGCTCAACCCAACAAGAGGTGCTCCTGCTGCAGCACTCCGGTCCTTTTCCTCACCGGCTGTCCCTGGCATTTCCCTCTCCGGGCCTTACAGTCTCTGTGGATAGCGCCCTTCCCCACTCTCCACAGCGGCACTCTCTCACGTGCCTCGGAGACTTCAGGGTTTCGATTCAATCAGATCTCCTCGATGTCTTCTTCTTGAAACACATTCTCTACTCCAGTGAAGTTTCTTCCCTTGTCCGTCAAGAAAAAAAAATCATAGAAGACAGGCAAGCTCAAAGAAATTTAGGAATCGTCCCAAAGCATTGTTTTCACCTTAATGTAGAGCATTTTGGATGTGGGTGTGTGTCTGTGCGGGTGGTTGTAGAGAAAATGATAAGTCCATTCATGTAATTTATTCCTCCAACAAATATTTATGAGGACCTGCTCTCTGCCCGTATTTGTGAAGGGGGCAGAGACAGAGCCGTGAGGAAAACAGAAGCAGCCGTGATTTCATCCAAGTTAAACACAAGTGGGTTAAACTTCCATGCCATGACCTCATACTCGGGGCAGACTCTAGATAACTGATTTATGCTTTATGGGCAGGAGAAAAACTGCATGTTCTTTTTCTTTACCGAAAGCACTTAAGCGGAAATAGGGAATCATTTAAAACTAGGATGAAAACACGGCATTCAAAAATATTTATGCTGGCTCAGGAGTTATAACTCAAAAGTCTAGGATGACACAGCATTAGCCTGTATAGCAAGAAGCTAGTTCACCTCGTAGAAGAAATAATAAGGTGCCAGAGATAAAGTACGAGGGAGCTATACCCTCATCAACCGCAGAAGAACGACATTGTACAAACGCTATCTAAAGGAGAGCAACCGCCGTCATGATTCATTATATAATAACGGCCACCCAATAATTCATTTCACTTTGTGGCATTTGCTTTCTGGAATGTGTGTTAGATGATATGCTTACGGCGTGTATTGTTTTTTACATTTTCCTTAAAAGTATCTTTGCATGTGAATCGAGGTAATCGCTTTCTGATTGTTAAACTGTGGAAGCTGGTGAGCCTAACTATAGGAAGTATTTGCCACAGCAAAAATAGGTTGGTAACTGGGTCGAAGCAGTGAGCAGGGACATAGACAACTTGCATGAGGATATTTTCCCACCAAATATCATCTCCCCAACACTGTGAGTGTTGCCCGGCCATATACTGTGTCCTAGTATGAGCGGCTGTTTGAGAAGCCCCTCTGCGTTCCAGGAGCGGTCATCTGATACCAGAATCCATCAGCTGACTTAAAGAATCTGCAGTGGCATCGCTCAGCCGTCAACACAGCTCTTCTATCTGCCCCATCTCTAGCCTGCTCCTTTCACGGATGGCGGTGTGAACACGCAGTTCCTCTCCTGCCCTCGGTGACAGTCCGCAGAACTCAGGGTACGGGTGTGCCCACAGGCTGCCAGCACAGCTCGATCTTGATGTTCCAAGACAGGGATCATTAGCGCTCCCTGTGGGGTCTGCCACGGCTCCCAGGGAATTCAGTGCGCACCTTGATCTCTGCTGAGGAGTGCGTGTGCCCTGGGAATTCCATTTTATTTGCTCCTTATCACATCATATTGTGTCTAACTGATGATAGTTTAGGTGCCCCAGTATGCCCATGTAAGCAATTTTTCCAAATTTCACAAATACACAGTGGCATAAAGTGATAAAACCATGGCCAGTGACATTAAACAGGATATATCTTTTGGTAGTGTATCTGGGAAAGGGCAGAGATTCAAATGGCAGGTACCCATTAGTTTTTTCCTAGCCTCTCTTTTGCATAAAACATGGTCATAATGCCGGAGGCACAGGCACAAGCTAGGGATGCGGGAAAAGAAAGGAAACGTTGCTTGGTGCCTGGTATTACTGAGAATTGCTCATCACACCGCCTGACTTTATGTCACATGAGAAGGACAAGACCCAAATTTGTAGGAGACACACGTTTGCATATCTCTGTTTTACATTATAACCTGTTGCGCTTCCTGAGAATAGGCCGTGTGTTATGGGTTGGACTGACTGAGGGACAGAGCACCCCCTTGACGTTACAGAAATGTAGTTTTCTTCCTATTTTTCATTCTCTTTGTCTTCAGTTCAGTACAACAACAATTAATTATATTTTCCTTATCTGGAAAGTCACAACATACTGTAGACCAGAGAAGTATAGTCTAATAACTCTAAGAAGAATATTATCCCATTTTTGAAAATGACCCCAAATCCCACAAAACGTTAAGTCAAATATCTGCCTCTGTTTTTTCTCGCTGCTCTGTCCCTGGCTCCTTCACCAATTCAGGCAGAGAGCAGGTGCCCATAAATATTTGTTGGAAGAGTAAATGGGTGAATGTGTCCATGAGTATCCACACAAACACCCACATTTACGCACACATGTACACAAACACACACACACACACACCAAAAAACTCTACATTAAGGTGAAAACAATGCTTAGGGAGAGGCTCCTAAATTTCTTTTAGCTTTTTTAATTCTCAAAGACTATAAAAATATATTTGAAGTGAATGGAAAATAAAACACAACCTATCAAAATATGTGGGCCACACCTAAAGTGGTAATTAGAGGGAAATTCATAGCACTTTATGCTTGTAATTAAAAAGGGAAAGAAAGATCTCAATCTAAAGTCCTACCTCAAAACTAGAAAGAAAGCAAAATAAACCCAAATCAAGCAAAATAAAAGAAACAATAAATACACTTTTTTTTAAAAGATTTTATTTATTTATTTATCTTTACAGGGGAAGGAGAGAGGGAGAGAAACAGCAATGTATGGTTGCCTTTTGTGCGTCCCCTGCTGGGAGTTGGCCTGCAGGGAACCAGCCTGCAACCCAGGCATGTGCCCTGACTGGGAATCGAACCGCGATCCTCTGGTTCGCAGGCCCGCGCTCAGTCCACTGAGCTACACCAGCTAGGGCTAAATATACATTTTTTGCTCATTTTAATTTTTCTACAAGTTATGTGGTTCTGCCTATGTTTGCCCTTTATGTTTTGGAAGGGTAGTTTTAAATTCTGTTGATTTATAGATTCTTCTCTTGCACGTTTTGTCTCAAAATTTAACTATCTAATGTATTTGAGTTTATTTTTGTGTGTGTGTTTTCAAGTTTTGGTGGTCTTATAAAGAAACTTTTTTTAAAAATTTTATTTATTTATTTCTTTAGAGAGAGGGGAAGGGAAGGAGAAAGAGAGGAAGAGAAATATTCATATGAGGTTTCCTCTGGCACCTGGCCCCCAACCCAGGCACATGCCCTGACTGGGAATCGAACCAGCAACCCTTTGGTTCACAGCCTGTGCTCAATCCACTGAGCTACACCAGCCAGGGTTATTTTTCAATAAAATAAAATGATGTGATGTTGCTTTTAATTTATAAGATCAATAAAGATTAAAAAGTTCAATAATAGTAGTGGAGCGAATATGAGGAAATAGGTATTTTCCCTTCCAATTCATCAGGCTGGGGGGGGCTAGAGGCCTCCCTCTGGTTTNTATTCATATGAGGTTTCCTCTGGCACCTGGCCCCCAACCCAGGCACATGCCCTGACTGGGAATCGAACCAGCAACCCTTTGGTTCACAGCCTGTGCTCAATCCACTGAGCTACACCAGCCAGGGTTATTTTTCAATAAAATAAAATGATGTGATGTTGCTTTTAATTTATAAGATCAATAAAGATTAAAAAGTTCAATAATAGTAGTGGAGCGAATGTGAGGAAATAGGTATTTTCCCTTCCAATTCATCAGGCTGGGGGGGCTAGAGGCCTCCCTCTGGTTTCCAGAAGGTGGCACTACAGCTCCGGTTTGCGGGTCCTCCCTGGCCCCCAGACCCCATCCCTTTCTCTGAGTTCGCCATTGATTATCAATGGAGCTGCTGTGACTGCTGCCCTGGAGAGCCCACACGAGGATCCCTGCGCAGAATGTGAAGAAGCGTGGGCTTAGCATCGGGGTTGTGGGTGCCCATGGACCTGGTGGGGAGGATCCTGGAGAGAGCAGATTCCTTGCTGAAGTCCTGAAGCCGTCAGCAGGAAACACTCTGTTTTAATGCCCCTTGTTATGCTTATGTTTCCTTCCCTTTCTCCTCCCTCCCCGCAGTTATAGGGGCCCTGCCTTGGTATTCTGGTTCCTTTTGGAGAGAAATCAGTCTCCAGCCACAACCTGCACAACTGGGGTAACAGGGAATGCACTCACTGCTTTCCACCTCCACAGTGGAAGAGGTGGCCACCACCCTGAATAGCTTTGCTACCCTGGCTCCCTGCAGTTTTGCTTTAGGGGTAGTGGCCTGGGTGCTCTGGTGGAATTCCTCCCTCCCCACTCAGTCCCAACTCATTTCCTTCCTGCTCCGGTGTGCTGGAATCTCCTTCAGGCAGGATGGACTTCTACAAAATCTCCATAGCTTGGTTTGCAATTTCTATTTCAGATAAATGACATCTGTCTTGGCACTGATTTTTTGGCTATGATGCCAAAAGCAAAACAGGTGGGATTTCATCAGACTTAAAAGCTTCTGAGAAGAAACCATCAACAAAATAAAAAAAGGCACCCTACACAATGGGAAAAAATATTTGCAAACCGTATATTGGATAGGGTTAAAATCCAAAATATATAAAAACTCATACAACTCATTAACAAAAAAATCTGTTTTAAAATTGGGAAAAAGACTTGAATAGACATCTCCCCAGAAAAGACATCCAAATGGCTTTTCTCTCTTTATGTCCATCAACATAAATGTAATACAGTCATAGTCAGGGATTTTAACCTACACTGACACCAACAAAGAGATCTTGCAAACAGAAAACCAACAAGGAAACAGCAACCTTAAATGATATATTGGACCAGATGAGCTTCGTTGATATTTTTAGAACATTTCACACCAAAATAGCAGAACATACCTTCTTTTCAAATGCACACACAACATTTTCCAGGATAGACCATACCACATGCTAGGCCACATAACAAGTCTCAATAAATTTAAAAAAATTGAAATCATATCAAGTGCCTTCGAAGACCATAATAATATGAAAATAGAAATTAATCACAGGAACACTGAAAAACATGCAACACATGGAGCCTAAATAACATTCCACCAGACACTAAATAGGTTAACAATGAAATCAAGGGAAAAATCAAAAGACACCTTGAGTCCAATGAAAATGAACACCCAAAGAGCCCAAATCTCTAAAACACAGCAAAAACAGTCCTAAAGGAACTAGAAAAAGAAAAGAAAGCCCAAGGTGAGTAGAAGGGAGAAAATAAGAGCAGAGCAGAAATAAGGAAAATGGAGTCTTAAAAAATACAAAAGATCAATGAAACCAAGAGCTGGATCTTTGAAAAGGTAAACCAGATTAATAAACCTTCAACTAGATCCATCAAGAAAAAAAGAGAGGACCCCAATAAGTAAAATCAGAAATGAAAAAAGGGAAGTGATATCTGACACCACAGCAATAAAAGGATTATAAGAAAATAATGCAAACAACTATATGCCAACAAATTGGACAGTCTGGAAGAAACAGATAAATTCCTAGAAACATACAATCTTCCAAGACTGAATCAAGAAAAACAGAAAATTTGAACAGACTGATCACTACTGAGGAAAAAAAATCAGTTGTGAAAAAACTCCCAACAACAAAAATCTTTGACTGGATGACTTCACAAGTGAATTTTACCAAACATTCAAAGAAGAATTAACACCTATCCTTCTCAAAATATTCCGGGATGGGGAAAAAACCTTCAAGAGAAGGAAAGGCTTCCAGCACATTTTATGAGACCAGCATTGGTCATTGGTCTGATTCCAAAATGAAACAAAAGCACAGAAGAAGAAGGAGAAGGAGAAGAAGGAAGAAGAGAGAGAGAGAGAGAGAGAGAGAGAGAGAGAGAGAGAGAGAGAGAGAGAGAAAGAGAGAAAGAAAGAAAGAAAGAAAGAAAGAAAGAAAGAAAGAAAGAAAGAAAAGAAAGAAAATTATAGTCCAATATCCCTGATGAACACAGATGCAAAAATCCTCGACAAAATATTGGCTAAATGAATTCAGCAATTCATCTAAAAGATCATACACCATGATCAAGTGGGATTTATTCCTTGATTGAAAGGTTGCTTCAATATTTGCAAATCAATTATCATGACACACTACATGAACCAAATGAAGGATAAAAATCACATGATTATATCAAGAGATACAGAAAAAACATTTGATAAATTTCAGTACCTATATATGATTAAAAATCTCAGCAAAGTGGGAATAAAGGGACCATAACTCAACATAAGAAAGGCCATACATAATAAATCCACAGTTAGCTGACTTCTGGCCAAGATGGAGGTGTAGGTAGACACACTGTTCCTCCTCGCACAACCAAAAGAAGGACAACGACAATTTAAAAACAAAAACAACCAGAAAATAGAACTGCGTGGAAGTCCAACAACCAAGGAGTTAAAGAAGAAACACTCACCCAGCCTGGCAGGAGGGGCGGAGACAGGCAGCTGGGTAGAGAGGACTCACAGCAAGGTGGTGGATGGCACACCCAGTGAGGGGGCAGACTGTGGAGCAGGACAGGCAAGGCTGTAGCTGGCCAGAAAGACAGCAGTGGCAGACGCCTCAAACCAGCAGTTGGTGGAGCGGGCAGCACCACATTTGCGTGCAGATAAACTGGGAGGTACACCTGGGGAGAGGGATGGACTGCGCAACCCAGTGTCACAGGGTGGGGAAATAAAACCTAAAACCTCTGAAAACACCTGTGGGGGTTGAGGCGGCAGTGGGAGAAACTCCCAGCCTCACCAGAGATTCGCTGAAGAGACCCACAAGTGAAAAAGTTATTTGAACAAATAATAAAGGAGAACTTCCCCAATCTGGCAAAGGAAATAGACTTCCAGGAAGTCCAGGAAGCTCAGAGAGCCCCAAAGAAGTTGGACCCAAGGAGGAACACATTAAGGCACATCATCATTACATTAGCCAAGATTAAAATGAAGGAGAGAATCCTAGAAGCAGCAAGAGATAAGGGGACAGTCACCTACAAAGGAGTACCCATCAGACTGTGAGCGGATTTCTCAAAAGAGACCTTACAGGCAAGAAGGGGCTGGAAAGAAGTGTTCCAAGTTATGAAAGTCCAGGACCTGCATCCAAGACTGCTCTATCCAGCAAAGCTTTCATTTAGAATGGAAGCGCAGATAAAGTGCTTCTCAGATAAAGCTGAGTAAAAGGAGTTCGTCATTACCAAGCTCTTATTATATGAAATGTTAAAGAGATTTATCTAAGAAAAAGAAAAATATGAACAGTAAAATGACAGCAAACTCACAATCATTAACAACCACACCTAAAACAAAAGCAAACCAAGAGGACAGCTAGATCAGGAGTGGAACCATAGAAATGGAGATCACATGGAGGGTTAGCAACAGGGGAGTGGCAGGGAGAGTGAGGGGAAAAAGGTACAGAGAGTAAGTAGCATAGATGGTAGATAGAAAATAGACAGGGGGAGGGTAAGAATAGTCTAGGAAATGTAGAAGCCAAAGAACTTATATGTACAATCCATGGACATGAACTAAAGTGGGGGAATGTGGATGGAAGGGGGTGTGCAGTGCGGAGGGGAGTGAAGGGGGGAATGGCACAACTGTAATAGCATAATCAACCAAATATATTTTAAAAATAAATAAATCCACAGTTAGTATAAAGTTAGCTTATCACACTCAATGGGGAAAAGCTAAAAGTATTTTCCTTTAGATGAAGAACAAGACAAGATTGTCCACTTTCGCCACTCTTATTCAGCAGAGTATTGGAAGTCCTAGCCACAGCAATCAAACAAGAAAAAGAAATAAATTTTCCAAATTGGAAAGAAAGAAGTGAAACTGTTATTATTTGCAGATGACATGATATACTATATACAGAGAACCCTAAAGATTCTGCAAAAAAATCCCTATATAACTGATAAACGAATTCAGTAAATTAGCAGAATATAAAATTAATATTCAGAAACTGGCTTCAGAAATCAGTTTCATTTTTATACATTGATAATAAAATATCATAAAGAGAAATTAAGAAAACAATCTCATTTACGATTGCATCAAAGAAAAAACAACCTAGAAATAAATTAACCCAAGGAGGCAAAAGACCTGTGCTTGGAAGATCAAAACACACTGAGAGCAATAGTGAAGATACATATTACATGGAAGCAGATACTGTGCTTGTGGATAGGAAGAAGTAGCCTCATTAAAATGTCCATACTATGCAAAGCAGGCTATAGATCCAATACAATCCCTATCAAAATACCATTGGCATTGTTCACAGAACTAGAAAAATAACCCTACAATTTACCTGGAACCACAAAAGACTCCAAGTGGCCAGAGCAATCTTGAGAAAAAAGCACAAAGTTGGAGGTATCACGCTACCTGATATCAAACCATACTATACAAGTCTCCAGTAACCACAGAAGCATATTACTGACATAAAAACAGACACATAGATCAATGAAACAGAAATAAATTCATGTCTACTTAGTCAATTAATATATGACAAAGGAGGAAAGAATAGACAATGGGGAAAAGACGGTCTATTTAACAGATGGTGTTGGGAAAATCAGCAGATACATGCAAAACTAAAACTAGATCACCTTCTTACATTATATACAAGAATAAAATCAAAATGGATTAAATGTAAGACTCGAAACTGTAAAAACCTCAGTAGAAAACATGGGCAGTAAAATCTCGGACATCTCTTGTAGCAATACTTTTTCTTTGTCTCCTCATGCAAAGAAAACAAAAGAAAAAATTTTAAAATGGTACTATATCAAACAAAAAAAGGTTTTGCATAGCAAAGGAAACCATCAACAAAATGAAAAGATTACCTACTGAATAAAAGAAAGAACTCATACAACTCAGCACCAAAAAACAAACAATCCAATTTAAAATGGTTAGAAGACCTGCATAAAAATTTCTCCAAAGAGGACATACAGACGGCCAATAGACAAATGGAAAGAAGCTCAAAGTCACTAATCATCAGAGATGCAAATTAAAACCACAATGAGATACCATCTCACACCTGTCAAAAAGTCTGTTATCAATAAATCAGCAAACAGCAAGTGTTAATAAGGATGCAGAGAAAAGGGAACCCTTGTGCACGGTTGGTGGGACTGCAAGTTGGTGCAGCCACTATAGAAAACAGTGTGGAGTTTCCTCAAAATTTTGAAAATAAAACTACCTTATGACCCACAATTCCACTTTTGGGTATTTATCCAAAGAAATCCAAACACAGATATGCACCCCTATGTTTAGCGCAGTGTTTTCACAATAGCTGAGACATGGGAGCAACCCAAGTGGCCCTCAATAGACAATTGGATAAAGAACATATGGTACTGTACATATATACAATAGAATATTACTCAGCACTAAAAAAAAGAAATCTTACCATTCTCACCAACATGGATGGACTTACAAATTATTACACTAAGTGAAATAAGTCAGACACAGAAAGATAAACACCATATGATTTCACTTATATGCGGAATCTAAATTAATCCACATGTACAGAGACCAAACTGAGAGTTGCCAGATGGGAGGGTCTTGGAAATGCTGAGTGAAAAAATGTGAAGGGAGTAAGAAAGATGTTACAATCTATCCACAGTGATACATGGGACAGCCTAGGGAATATGGTCAATAATATTGTAATAAATATGTACGGTGCCAGGTGGGAACTGGACTTATTGGAGGGATCACTCTGTAAATTGTTTAATTGTTTAACCACTATGTTGTACACCTGAAACAAATATGAAACAATACTGAGTGTCAACCGTAATTGAAAAAAATTTTTTTTAAGAGTCCAAAAAATGTTGGTGCTTCCCAGTTGGGAATTGCAAATACATTGGTCAAGGAGTAAAAACCTGCAGACAGAAGATAAGTTCTGCAAACGTAACACACAGCATTGTGATTATAACGGATAATATTGTGTTATGTACTTCAAAGTTGCTAAGAAACTAGATCTTAAATGTTCTCACCACAGAAAAAGGTAATTATGTGAAGTGATAGAGGCGTTAGCTAATGCTACAGGGGATACCATATTGCAGTATATACATATAACGCCACCAAAAAAACCAACAACAACAACAAAAAAAACACCACACTGCACACTTCAGCTCACACAATGTCATGTGTCAATCTTATTTCGATGAAAAAGGACTAAGGAAAAGATACAACTAATAAGTTAACAAAAGAGACAGAGTAGAAAAATTTAAAACTACCTTATTCACATAAAAGGAGGCAGGAAGGAGGGGAAACAAAAGAAAGAACACACAGGACAAAGAGAAAACAGCAAGATGCTAAATGTAAACTCAATACATCAATAGTAAAATTAAATGATCTTAACATTTAAATTAAAAGGAATAGATTGTTGCATCGCATAGAAAAGCAAGCCCGAAGGATCTGCTCACTGTAAGAAATATTCATTAAATCAAGAAGAGTGAGGCATTTGAATAACTATATTAATAGCAGACAAAACAAATTACAGAGCAAAAAATATTAGGCATAACAGGATCATTTCAATAATAATTAAGGTGCCAATTTGTAAAGAGAACTTAGCAATCTAAATGTTTAAACACTTGATACCAAAGCTTCAGAATACATCAAGCAAAGACTAATAAAATTTATGACGAAAAGACGAATCCACAATTATAGTCAGATATGCCAACAACCCTTTCTTTCTCAATAATTCACGGAACAAATAGAGAGGAAAGAAAGGTGAAGAATCAAACAAACTATCAACTAATTTGACCCAACTGACATTTATGACCAGCACACTTAATTTCAGCATTCTTTTTCATTGTATATGGGACACTAACAAACCAATGAAATCAAACACTTGTTTTCAAAAAGATCAATAAAATTACTAAAAACGTAGTTGAAAATCATCAAGAAAAAAAGAGAGAAAGAGATTACCGATATCCAGAATGCAAGAAAGAACATCATTAGAAGTCCTTATAGGTATCACAAGTATAAAAGGGGTTTATTCTGAACAACTTTATGACAATACATTTAACAACTTAGGTGAAGTAGCTAATATCCTGAAAAGCACTAGTTATTAAAACACCAAGTTGGAAAGGAAGAAATAAGTAAACTGTATCTGTCAAAGAAAACTGAATTTATAATTAAAAACTTGCCCATTCGTAGCTCAGTGGATTGAGCGCGGGCCTGCGAACCAGACGATCGAGGTTCGATTCCCAGTCAGGGCACATGCCTGGGTTGCAGGCCGGTTCCTTGCAGGCTAACTACCAGCAGGGGACGCACAAAAGGCAACCATACATTGATGTTTCTCTCCCTCTCTCCTTCCCCTCTAAAGATAAATAAATAAATAAAATCTTTTTAAAAAATTTAAAAAAAAACTTGCCCATAAAGGAAATTTTAGACCTAAATGGTTCCAGTGGCCAATTCTACCAAACATTTAATGAAGAAATAGTAGCAAGTCTACATAAACTGTTCCAGAAAACTGATTAGGAAGGAACTTCCCAATTCATTCTCCCAGGCCATCATCACTCTCCTCCCAAGACCAGACATTAGCATTAAAATAAAACTACAGACCAATATCCTAAATGAACCTGAATACAAAAATATTTAATATTTTAGTAATAAAATACAAAAATACTCAAAAATTATGCAGCATGAACAATTGAAAATTATTATAGGAATTCAAGTTTACTTAACTTTAATTGGCAATGTAATTTGACATTTTAAAAAATATTTTTAAAGATTTTTTAAAATTTATCTTTAGAGGGGGAGGGAAGGAGATAAAGAGGGAAATATCAATGAAGGGTTGCCTCTCCTGGGTCCCCTGCTGGGAACTGGCCTGCAACCCAGGCATGTGCCCTGACAGAATCGAACCATGACCCTTCCGTTCGCAGGCCTGCGCTCAATCCACTGAGCGACACCAGCCAGGACTAATTCAACATTTTAAGAGCCCCCAAAGAAAAGCATTATGCTCATATCAGAAGAATCAGAAAAAATTTCAACAAAATTCTTTCTCCAATCATGGTAAAAATGTTCAGCAAACTAAAGACAGATGGAACTTCCCCAGTGTGGGAAAAGACAACTATGAAAAACCTTCAGCTAATATCCCACTGATGGAAAAAAATGAACATGACTGCTTTCCTCCTAAATCTGGCAAAAAAAAAAGGTAAAAATGTCTGTTCTCACATTTCTATTCAAAATTGTACTGTATGTTTTTACCAGTACATTAAGGCAAGAAAAATAAAAGCAAGGCATCCACTTTGGAAGAGAAGAAAGAAAACTCTTTGTATTCGGAAAGAACATGTTCATCCAGGCAGAAAAGCCTAAGTAAGGAATCTGCATAAGAACGTGTAGAACTAAAACAGTAAATTTAACAAAGTTTCAATATAAAAGTCAATATATAAAAATTAAATTTATTTCTGTATGCAATCAGTAAGAGAAGACATTAATATATATATCAGATCAGATATAGAAAATACTTCACAATAAGTGTGACAAGGGTCGTGTGAAACTAAATAAATTATCACTGAAATTAATCATGACCTAAGTGCATAGAAACAAACTAAACTCATGGTTTGAGGTATTAACATGACCATTTTGCCCACACTGACCTATAGATTAAGTGCAATCTCCCCCTAAAGTCCTAGCAAGCCTTTTTTGTAAAAGTTCACTAGCTGATCTCAAATTTATACGGAAATGCAAATGACCTAAAATTGACAAATATACTTTATTTAAAAAAGCATAGTTAAAAAATGTATACTACTTGAATGCAAGAATTATTGTAAAGCTCTAGAAATTAAGAAAGTTAGTGTTGTCATAATGATAGACACATACATCAGAATACAGCATCTAGAAATAAACCCAGGCATTGATTAGTGAAAAAGGAAAGTTTTTCAGTAAATAGTAAAAAAAAAAAAAGGGTTTTGATTGAAACCTCGTACCACATACAGTTTTTTAAATTTACTTTTTAATTTAATTCTTATTCAAGTACCACATGCAGTTTTAATTCAAAAAATTGAGTATAAACATAAATGTAAGACCTAAAACCACCAAACTTCTACTTATCTTCAAAGAAGATAAGTTTCTTTCTTTCTTCAAAGAAATTTTCTTCTGAAACATCAAAAAGAATGTATGTGATCTTGTACTTAGTAAAGGTTTATTAAATATTATACCAAAAGCAGAGATTATAAAATAAAGATCAATAAATTAGACTTTATCAAAACAAAAAGCTTTACTGCTTAAAAGATATTATGTCTGTGAGAAGAAAAATAAATTTGCAAATTATTTGTATAATGAAGTTCTTATGCCTAGAACATATAAAGGACTCTTATAATTTAATAATAAGAAGACTCCAAATCAAAATATGGGCAAAAAATGTGAACTGACACTTCACCAAAAAAGATATGCAAGAACTACATGAAAAAAATGCTCAATATTTTTAGCTATTTGGTAAATGCATATTAAAATCATAATGAGCTACCCCTACACACTCACCAAAATAGCTAAATTTTTTTAAAACTGATCACTGCAAGTTTTGTTAAGGACATGGAGGAAAATGCCATCAGAAGGGGCCGGGCTGAGGCGGATGTGCCCCAGGAGGGTTAGGAATGTGTGCCTCTTGACTTTGTGCAGCAGAGATTTCAAGACATGAGTCGAGGAGATTTTGAGAATATGTTTATTAAAGCCGGAGACAGTGAGGCAGAAGAAGGCCTTAGCGTAGAAGGAGCAAGGCCACAGCAACAGGAGTGAGCCAGGGCGGGGCTGCTTTGGCTCACTGAAAAGTCACAGAGAGAAAAGGAAAGAAAGCCCTGGGAGCTAAAGGAAGGGGCTCAATGGGCACACACTGGGTCCTTCATCTTGCCTTTTGTCAGTTTTCCACAGGCAGGGATTTTAGGGGCGGTCTTGATCGGAATATTCATCAGCTTTCCGAGTGTGTCTTTCAGTATGCTGATGCATCAAAATGAGTGTACGGTGGGGTTTGAGATCATTCTCTGGTCAGCTTCACATCTCTCTTAGATTTTCTGACGCTCATGGGGTTTTTTTGTCACTTAGTCCCCTGATTTCTTTTGTTCTTGGGTTTGTCTGGCACAAAAGGCACTAATTGGGTCTCTGCTATTACCTCCCTGACTGGGGTGATTTAAGCTACTGCCCTCTGGTCTGGGAGATGGAAGCCATCTGCTATCAGGGGTCTTTGGTTAGAGAAGATAAGAGCTTGTGATTTATTAGCTGGCTGCCAATTGCTCAGTCCTTTCTTTAACTATCTGGCTCAGATTTCCCATTCCACTTGTCAGGGAATTTCCCACGCTTCTTCCTAACCTGCCTCAGAAATGAGATTCTCATAAAACTGCTTGAAAGAATGTAACATGGTCCAACCACCTGGAAAATAATTTGGCCGCTTCATAATAAGTAAAATATATACCTACGCTGTGGCTCTACCGTTGAATGCCTACCTGTTTACCCAGGAGAAGAAAGGGCACATGTCCACACACAGGCTTGAACACAACGGGTCGGTAGCAGGTTTACGTAGAGAAGCTGCTACCTGGAACCAACCACAATTAAGAGGTGAATGAATAAACAAGTTTTTGTAGATCCATGAAATGAAACATTAACAATGGAAAAAAGGAACTATAAATACAAGCAACAATATGGATGAATCTCAAGATAATCATTTTGAGTGAAAGGAGACAAGCTAAAAATATCTACCTTATTTTTTGGGCTATCAGATGCACCTTCCCCCTCACCCCCAAATTTGGGAAGAATAATGGTTGTTAATGCTGCTGTTGAGTTCTGTTTATATTTATATTGGTGGAAATATTATGTTATTTATGTTATTAAATATTTTACCACATTTTTTGCCTCAAAACTTTTTTTCCTATTTTCCTCTAAAACCTAGGTGCGTCTTATGGTCCAAAAAATACGGTGTATATACTGTGTGATTTCATGTATATATTCTAGAAATTGTAAGTCAGGCTATAGAGAGAGACATCAGACCACTTACTGGTTGTGTGAGACGTGAGGGAGGGGGAGAAGGAAATGGATTTCCAAGGAGCACAAGAAACCTTTGAGGGCGAGAAACATTTTCTTCGTCTTGATTGTGGTTCGCAGGCCTGCGCCTGCAATGGTTTCACAGATGTTTGTGTATGTCGGACTCATCAAACTGAACCCTTTAAATACTACAGTTTAATGTATGTCAGTTATACATCAATGAAACTGTAAAAATGAAGGAGAAAAATCTCACAAAAATAAAATCTCTAAAAGCTTATGGATTCCAGTCCCAATCCAGAGGGCCAATCCAAAAAAAGATTTTGCCCAACTGAAGTTTCCTTGTACAGCCTGCCTCAAACCCACTCCCATTCCAACGGCTATGGTTCAAAGGATGTGCCTTCTGCTACCCTTTTTAATCATGCAAACTATACACAAATTAGAACCACTACTTTACATGTTGTTCTTTTTTAAACATAGTGTTCTACAGCGTGGCTCAAAAATACATGTAGAAAGACAAAATCTGCTGCATTCTTTTGGGCAGAAGCCTCATATTAAATCATGTAGATACATTTCATTTAATGATATTCTATTGGTGGGCTGCAAGGGGAATTGAAAACATTTTTTGCACATATATCTTTGGGCATTGATATAGTTCCTTTAGAAAGACTTTATAAATATCTATTGTCAAAAAAAGCATTAATTTATTCATTCAAGAAACAATTACATGGCTATTTCTCTGTGCCCAGTACTGGTAAACAGAAAAGTGGTCAGTGTCTTGAAGGACATCTCATTTTCTGGGTAGAGACAGGTGAACAGACTGTCACAAAGCAGTGAGAGAAACACTGATAGAATCAACACAGGCAGCAGTACCCAGCCTTGGGGGATCAGAATAAATCACTCTTGTATGCATTCTTTCTCTCCAAATTACCATACCGTTCTTAGACCTTCTCTTCTTCTACATTCCCCCAAGGCATGCTTGTTTTAAGATTCTGAACAATGGCGCCTCAGTGGAGCTGCTGGCCAATGGACTGAAGTCCTGTTTGGCCCAGTGTCTATCCTCCTGCTTCACTGGCTGAGCCCAACCCCACCTGGGAGGACAATAAAGACCTGCGCTCAGAGTCATGCTGCATAGAGAGTTCTGGACTCCAGAGCACCCACTGCCTGCCTACTGTCTTTCAGGAGCCATGAAGTACCTATTACTCGCTCTTGCAATTTTTTTGCTCCTGGCCCAGTTGGTCTCAGGTAAATAGAATCTTGGGGAAGAGGAAACATCAACAGAGAACAGGATCCTGCCCATGGAGTCCCTGTTATCAAACTGGTGATAGGAGAGGGGGCAGGGCTCTCACGGGGGGCTGAGGTTTGCCTCCCTCCTGCCACACTCCTCTAAGAGACCCCCGAGGCTCTCTTGGTGCAGCAGTGTCCTTGCTGGGAGCTGAGGGGGGATGATGAGAAGCTGAGGACAGAGAAGATCCTGACCTCCCAAACTTCCCTGGGGCCTACCCCTGAGGGCCGGCTCTGTCCAGCCCCACCTCACTGCCCTGTGTGGGGCACCAGCTGCCACCTCCTTAAGTAACAACTGTTGCTTCTCCCAGTTGTCTTGGTCTTATGGAGAAGGTCTCCCTTTTATTTTATTTTTTATTGTTGGTTCTTGGGTGGGGTGAACGAGACAGGGGAGGCTGTTTCTAAATACCTGTAGAAGAACCCTAAGGTAGGAAAAGGAAATAAAATTATTCTGGGTGGACTCTGGAAAAAGATTCAGAATTGCTGGGAGTCCTATGTTATATTTCCGTCCTCCTTTTTAATGGATCCTACAGTCTATACTTACTAAATTAAGAGAGGAACAACACTGCAAGTGTTTGGGAAATAGAAAAACTGGCTACAATGTAACCAACTCTTAGACTTTCTAAGTTTTGGCCAAGTTACATAAGCATGTTTCTAACCTTATCTTTTAATATTTTATCAGAAAAAAAGTTTGCAGATCTTTAAATATTCCTTGAAAGTAAAATTTTATATAGATGTTTATTCTGGTTTTTAATTTCTTTTTAATTGAGTTCATGGAGGTGTCCTTGGGTAATACAATTAAATAGGTTTCAGGGGTGCGATTCTGTAACACATCGTGTGTGCGCTGCCCTGGATGCTCCCCACCCAAAGTCAAGTCTCCCTCCATCACCACTCAGCCCCCTTGACTCTCTTTTACCCCACCCCCTCCCCCTTCCCTCTGGTCATCACCATGCTGTGGCTGTCTGTGCCCATGAGGGTTTTTTTCTCTGCTCAGTCCCTTCACCTTTTTCACCCCGTCCCCCAACTCCCCTCCCTTCTGACAGTTGTCTGTCTGTTCTCTGTATCTGTGAGTCTGATTCAGTTTTGTTTGTTACTTTATTTTGTTTCTTAGAGTTCACATGTAAGTGAAATCATATGATACTTGTCTTTCTCTGACTGATTTACATCACTTAGCGTAAGACTCTCCAGGTCCACCCATACTGTCCCCAAAGGTAAGATTTCCTTCCTTTTTGCGGCCCAGGAGTAGTCCATTGTGTAAATGTAATACAGCTGTTTTATCTACTCGTCTACTGATGGGCACTTGGGCTGCTTCTTGGCGATTGTAAATATCACTGCAGTGAACATAGGGGTGTATGTATTTTTTTCAGATTAGTGTTTCATGTTTCTTCAGCTATATTCCCAGACGTGGAACTGCTGGGTCATATGGCAGTTCCACTTTTAATTTTTTGAGGCAACTCCACACTGCTTTTCCCAGTGGCTGCACCAGTCTGCACTCCCACCAAGAGTGCACTAAAGTTCCCTTTTCTCCACATCCTCACCAACACTTGTTTGCTGATTTATTGATGATAGCCATGCTGACATGTGTGAGATGATAGCTCATTGTGGTTTTAATTTGCATTTCTCTGATGGTCAGTGACACTGAACATCTTTTCAAATGTCTGTTGGCCATCTGTATGTCCTCTTTGGAGAAGTGTCTATTCAGGTCCTTGGCCCACTTTTTAATTGGATTGTTTGGGTGTTGTTGGGTTCTGTTTGGTTTTTCAGTGTTGAGTTTTTAAGTTCTTTATTAACTTTGCATATTAACCCTTTATCAGTTGTCCTCGGTGAATATGTTCTCCTAATTGGTGGATTGTTTTTTCACTTTGTGGATGGTTTCCTTTGCTGTGCAAAAAGTTTTTCGTTTGATGTAGTCCATTTGTCTATTTTTTCTTTCGTTTCCCTTGCCCAAGGAGATATATTTGAAAAAATATAACAAATGTTAGAGATTTTATTGCTTATATTTTCTTCTAGGATTTTTACAGTTTTGAGTCTTTAAAGACTTAACATGTAAGTCTTTATTTTGAGGTTATTCTTGTGTATGGTGTAAGAAAGTGATCTAGTTTCATTCTTCTGCACACATCTGTCAAATTTTGCCAACACCATTCATTAATTGACTATATTTACCCCATTGTATGATCTTACCTCCTTTGTCAAATAGTAATTGACCATAAAGGCATGGGTTTATTTCAGGGCTTTATATCTATTGTATTAATCTACATGTCTGTTTTTATACCAGTATCATGCTGTTTTGATTATTATGGCTTTGTAGTATAGTTTGATATTAGGTATCATGATTCCCGCAACTCTGTTCTTCTTTCTTAAGATTGCTGTGGGTTTTTAGGGTCTTTTGTGGTTCCATATAAATTTTTGGAATATTTGTTTAGTACTGTGAAACATGTCATTGGTGTCTTGATAGGAACTGCATTGAATCTATAGATTTCTTTGGGTAATATGGACAATTAATGATATTAATTCTTCCCACCCATCAGCAGAGTAGATGCTTCTGTTATACTTATTTATATTATCTTCACTATCTTTCTTCTGTGTCTTAAAATTTTCCAAGTACAGGTCTTTTATATCCTTGGTTAAATTTTTTGCTAGGTATTTTTTTATGTTGTTATAAATGGGATTTTTTTTCTTAGTTTATCTGAGAGTTCATTATTGGTGTATAAAAATGCAACTGATTTCTGGATATTTATTTTGTATCCTGCTACTTTACTCAATCATGGTAGTTCTCTGGTAGAATCTTTAGGTTTTTCTATATACAGTACCATGTAACCTGCTATTCTGTTTTTGTACCCACATTTACTTGGAAAGACCTCTATTGTGTCCTTTAAGTTATTTTCCAATGTGTTGGCATAATAAATAATGTTATAATCTAGTTCATGGATCATTGTGGGATTTCTGACATTTATAAATAAATTTTAGAAGCTCCATTTCCAGGTTATAGCATATTATTTCTTTTAAGGGAACTGCTATGTAGTTTCAAATGGTTACTCTTAGTAATCTTAGTAACCTCTTTCTTACTAATTTAAGTTTGACCTGGTAAGTATTGCTATATTTGACATTACTGTGAATATTTTGTGCTGATTTTTATGCCTTTATTGGTATATAAATTCATATCTGTCACAAGGTATTTTTTAAGGGAACTGGCATACATTTTTAAATGGTTACTCCTAGTATATTACTGCTTTCCTACTTATTTGTTACTTCTACATGGCAGGTATATTAACTTTGCATTTTGTGTAAATCATTTTGTTGATTATTTTTAACACCTACTGATACAGAATTTACCTACCATATAGTTCATCTATTAAAGTGTAGAAACCAGTATCTTTCATTATATTTAGAGATTTGTGCTACCATCTAGCGATCACCCCTCACTTGGCCCCACCAGCCCAGTGCAAATCACTTATTAATCACTTTGCAAATTTTTATTAATTAATTGAGGCACAAATTTTTCGTTTTCTTATCTATTGATATTTTTGCATCCTCCATAGTTGAGAATGTTTCTCCCCACTTTGAGAAGTTATTCCTGCATGCTTTCTATCTTCTTTGGTTCAATCATTTTTACATTGGACTGTGTCTCATTTGCAGCTTTTTAGTATATGGAACAAAGTGACAAACTAACTTTTTGAGGAAGAACTTCTGAACAGAGAGTTGTATAATAACACCTCGGCTTGCCTGCTCTAGGGAGAGTCGTTTTTGCTCTCTATCAATAGCAGGCTGTTCAAATGTATGGAGAGGACATTGAGAGCGGCATGAAAGTCTCCTCAGAAGATGTGTCTGGTCTACCGTACCCTTGAAATCCTGTGAATTTAAATTGCACTGTCCCTCTCTGCCTCGGGAACACGGATGCCACGTATCGCATACTCTCATGGTGTTTTATTTCTAAACCGGAAGGGGATCTGTGTAAACTCAAATGCTATGGATTCCCTTCCTAGACAAATATAAGCAACTTGGGATTATTCTGTGATGAACCGATGCATCTTCAAGACCAGGTGGCATTAGAAATGTAGAAGGAACATGTGGAAGAATATGCTGATGGAAAAACCAACAAAACGCCAAGAAACATGGAATATCCGGAATGAGAAGACAATAACTCGATCTGCGGATTTCCCTCCACATATCCAAGCCGAAGACAGACATCTGAGGGTCATGCCCATGGAGAAGATGTGACAGTGAGAGAAGAGGAGATAATAGATAGAGTGGCTGGGACACAAGTTTAAGTCCAAGTACTACTGCGGACAGTCCTTGAGGTGTGCAGAACGGGAAGAGGAAGACCAATCACGGAAACAACAGAAGTTCTACAGATACATCCAGCTCTTCACAAGCGCATGGCTTTGCCTGTGCTGCTCCCTTTCCTTCGAACACTCTCCTTCTAGCTCTTCACAGAGCTGGATCTTTGCTAGCTCTCACATCTAGCCCTGCATGTCTCTTCCTCAAGGACGGTTCCCTGCAGTGCCCTGTCAATAGTAGCTCTACTCATGTTCTCTCTATTCCATCAGCTTACTTCTTTCCTTAGTTATACTCATACCAACCGGCAGTCATGTGTTTGTTTATTTTTTTTCTCCTCCTCTCTAATGTAAGCTTGTCTGTCTTGCTCAGTAGGCATTGATTATATATGTTCTGGTTAAATAAAAAAAATGACTCAACATAAGGCAAGGTGGGGAAGAATTGCAACATCTCTCCGAGTTCTTCTATATGTGATGGGAGACTTTATAGGTGTATATAGTATGCACATATATATAAGCCCACCCTGAAGAGTGTATCTCTGACTAATACAATCTTAGTAAAATACCTCTTTTATATTTTATTTCTAAAATTAAAAAAGGGCAAATATCTCAAAGCTGTATATATAATCAATGTTTACATATAAAGTTTATAGGTACGTGCCTGTAACTCAACACAATGGTTTGAACAATACAATTTGTAAGGCAAACAGAGTTACATTTCAAACATAATGTGTAAGACCTCAGAAACATGGAAGGGCATTTTTAAAAAATCTCAGCCAAAGCCTTGCATTCAGGTAGGTAATGCCGAGAAGCATTACGGTAATATAATTTAAGCATTTCACATCTTAAAATAATAACTTTTTAGTTCTATTTAGGTATTTAAGTGGTTACATTTTAAGAAATTCATTGGGAATTTGTGTTGATATGTTATATTTTTTCCCACTTAAAAAAATAAAGAATCAGATTCTGGCGGAAGAATGCATGCAGAATTCTGACTTCGGGATGGTCAGTCCATGTAAACCTTCATGTTTATATACTCATATATACTCATTGAGCCCACAGAAGTGGTTTTGACTATTATTGTAAATATATCAAAGCAACTGGTAAAGACCTGAATAGTCAATGCTAAAAAACTTGCTGTTTTAAAATCATTGTAATAAATATCCTTGGCTTAAAGATCTACACAATTCCTTACACAGGTAATTCTCCCTTGGCAAGGTGTGAATACAACTATGGATTTTGCAGGAAGAGTTGTATAGAAGGCGAGTTTCCAAAGTATCGTACTCAATGGAACTGTGGCAAAAATAAAATATGCTGCACTCGGCCTAAGGACATGAAAATTTCACGTCCTGTTCACAAAATCTATCCACCGCCTAAGAACTGACAGCCATCAGCTACTAAGAAACTAAAAACCACAGCAAAAACTTCACGTCTGCTGCTGTTTGAATATTCCAGCCTCTGTCTCCTGACATAGGATTTCTCATTCATTAAAGCAAAGGGGCTTATTCTGAGTCAGTCTTTTCTCTATACCCCCCCTTCCCGCTTTCCCTCCACTCAGCAGCGCTTTTGAGGCATCACACCTCCACGGCACCTGCAGCTGCGGGGGGGGGGGGTGGGGAGGCAAATCAGATAATAGCCAGGCACAGTGAGAGTTAGTCGAAAACACCCACTGAGGACAGAAGGGAAGAAGTGGTGTCATCACTAAAGACAGTCCCCAGTCCACACACCCACAATCTGCCTGTAGTCGTGATTATCAAACTTGAATTTGCATCAGAAACATCTACAGGAACTGCTAAAACACAGACCTCTGGTCCTCCCCTCCAGTTTCTGATTCTGAGGTAGTGCCTGAGAATTAGCTTTGCTCCCAAGGTCCCACGTGATGCTGGCGTTGCTGGTGAAAGAGGCACACCTCGAGAACCCCAGTTCTACAACATGGCGTGATGGAAGCCCTCCCCCTACAGACTGAAGGTGTTTGCTGTGCATTTTTGGAGTCGTCAGTCACACGAAAGCACTCCTACAGCGTGCTTTCATGTTCGTCTTCTGATTGGATTTCCTACAACAACTGTGGGATGTAGGTATGGTGACCTCACTTCAGAGGAGAGAAATACTGACTTGAAATATTAAGTAGAATGGAGACAAACTTAACTAGTTAGAGCATTCAGTCAATACGCCATGATATATTCGATTCTTTTCTCTACCTGGAAATCTACATTCATGTCAATTGCCAACTTAGTGAGGTTAGAAGGCAGGTCAAAGGCTCCTGGCCTGAACACCAGGATTGGCACTCATCATTAGTAGCCACAGGACTTTTCCCTAAAGAGCTCTAACAACACAAGTCAGAGAAGATAATGAGAATAATATATCACCTTCATTTATTCTCTTCACCAGGAGACAGGCCTCTACCTCCTTCAAGAGACACATCTGTGCTCCGTGTCATTCATTATCTAGTAGAGGAGATTTGAGGGGTGGGGAGACACAACCAGGAGCATATCGCTGCCTTTTGTACTCCTGGCTAGCATTGTAGATAGAACTCGGGAACTCACACAGGAAGGTGGAGGGACACAGCCGGTCACGTCAGCAGAGAAGAACAGAGAAAGAACCCATGAACTTTTGGGTCAGATATACATGAGGTCATTCATGGTCCTGCCAGGTATTCAGTCTTGGACTGTGGACAACTGATTCCCCATCTCTGACCCTAAGTTTCTGAACTGGAAGAATAAAGAAAACATTTACTCCCACTCAGGCTACCTCCAGGGTTGCTAGAGCAGTTATCTTCAAATTCACTCACGTCACGGGGACTTAGCTAGCAGGTGGCTGATTCCAGGGTGAGGAGCAGAAAGGTACATTTCCCGAGGGCCCTGCCCACTGGACCATGGCTGCTCTCAAGGTTATGGACAATTATAAGCCATGTTTCACCTGGGGGGAAGCTCATTACTATCAGAGAAGAATAGGACAGAGGTTAGGATGATAGAATCTCTTTGAACAGCTAGATGGAGTTTCAAAGCCTCCCAGCAGAACTCACTGTGCTTTCTCCTCAGTAATCACCTTGATCACCACCTTGAAAACATCTCAGAGCTGTGAGCACAGTAATTACAGATGAGGAATGTGATCTTAGCGCTGAGGCCTGAAACCTGTCTTCTTGCCTTATATCCATTCCTTCTTCACCCTGTGCTTGAACTTAGGTGGAAAGTAATCTTCCCTGCCTCGGGGTTTGGGGGAGAAAAGGGACCTTCATTGTACGAGAACCCACAATGGACCAGGTGCAACGATGCACAAACTCATTAAATAGAAGCATTATATAATAATTACAATAAGATTGTTAAAGCCAAGGAAACTGTAGCAAAACATGTCTAGATTCTCCCTTTACTACTTTTACTTACCATGTGGTTTCTACTGAAATTTCCTCATTGGTAAGGCAGATATAATCACACACTTACTTTGTAGAAGAAATCTAAAAATTAAAACATGTAAGGCACACAGAACATCACAGTCTCTAAACCCATGAAACTGTGAGACGTGTAGACTTAGAGAGGTATCAGTTATTCCCACTTAAAACATAGAAAACTAGGTAAAGTTGGGCACACTGAACACTGAGCCCAGTCTCTGGCATCTGTGAAATGCTTANTTGGTTGAAGTGTCGCCTCATAAACCAAAAAGGTCACATATTCAGTTGTGGTCAGGGTATATGCCTGGGTTGTGAGTTCAGTCCCCAGTCAGGGGTGCATATGAGAGACAACTGATCCGTGTTTCTCTCCCTCATCAATGTTTCTTTCCCTCTCTCTCTCCATCCATTCCCTTCTCTCTAAAATCAATAAGCATGTCCTCAATGAGGATTTTTTTAAGTCCTCAGTGAGGATTAAAAAAAAACAACTACAGGTAAATATCTCTGACAAATATTGATGTAATAATTCTCAACAAAATGCTAGCAAATAAAATCCAATGGCATGTAGAAGGATCATACACAATAACCAAATGGGATTTATCCCTGGGATGTAAGGATGGTTCAATATACAAAAATCAATTAATATGATACAGCACAGTAACAGAATTAAGGATTAAAACCATAAGATCATCTCAAAAGATGCAGAAAAAACATTTGACAAAATTCAAGACCCTTTCATTCTCAACAAACTAGAAATAGGAGGAAGGTACTTCAACATGATAAAGCCACATGTGAAAAGCCAACAGCTAACATCATACTTACTTGTGAAAAACTGGAAACATTTCCTACAAGATCAGGAACAAGTTAAGGATGCCCACACTCACCAGTTCTATTTAATATAGTACTAGATGGAGGTGGGCAGTTAAGAGGTGCAGGGAGTGAGCAAAAAAGAAAAAGAACTTACAGACACAGATAACAGTGTGGTGACTGCAGGAGGTAGGGAGACATAAGAGTGATAAGTGGTAATGTAAAAAAATAAAATAAAATTGTATTGGAGTGCCTAGATAGTGCAATTAGACAAGAAAAAGAAATATAATGCATCCAAATGGGAAAGAAAAAAATTAAATTGTCTGTTTGCAAAGGACATAATCTTTCATGTAGACTGTTCTAAGAATGCTAATAAAATCTTGTTAGAACTAATAAATGGATTCAGTAAAGTTGCTGGATACAAATTAAACATACCAAAATTAGTTTAATTTGTATACACAATGAACTATCTGAAAAAGAAAGTAGAAAACAATTCCACTTATAATAGCACCAAAAAAATGCTTACAAATAAACTTAACTAAGAAGGTGAAAGTCTTGCATACTCAAAATTATAAACAATATGAATGAAAGTAATTTAAAAAGATACAAGTGGAAATATATCCCATGTTCATGCATTGTAAAAATTAACTTTGCTAAAATGCCCATACTACCCTAAAAAATCTACATATTTAAGGCAACCCCTATCAAAATATTAATGAAAATTCTTTACAGAAGTAGAAAAAAACTTTTGTAAAATTCATATGGCATTAACAAAAGACCGCAAACAGCCAAGCCAATCTTGAGGGGGGGAAAAACAACAAAGCTGGAGGCATCACACTTCCTGATTTCAAATCATATTACAAAGCCACAGTAATCAAAACAGTATAGTACTGGTATAAACATAAACACATAGACCAATGGAACAGAGTAGAAAGCCCATAAATAAATCCACATATATTTATAGTCAACAAGGGTGCAAAGAATACACAATGAGAGAAGAATAGTCCCTTCAACAAATGTAGAGAAAATGGGATATCCCCATGCAGAAATATATCACCGGACTCTTGCACCATACACAAAAATCTATTCCAACTGGATGAAAGACTTCAATATAAGAAATTGTAAAACTAGTAGCAACATAAGAAAAATGTTATGGTCTTGGCAGTGATTTCACAGACATGACACCAAAAGTACAGGTAACAAAAGCAAAAAGATGAAAGCGGAACTACATCAAACTGAAAAGCACAACAAATGAAAGAGTCAAAGGAAGTTCTGGTCAAGAGGGAAATGCAGGTAGATGCACTTTGCCTCCTCGTGCAATCCCATCTAAACGATCAATGAGGAGCACCACCTCAATGTTCTGCACCAGTTAAGAGATGCAATGTGATGAAAACGGCCACAACTACGGGCTGCTGGTGATTGGCAGCTTCATCACAACAATGTGCCTGTTCATGCATCACAAAGGATTTTGTAGAGTGCTTTGAACAGTGGAAGAGACACTGGGAGAATTATGTGAGGTCCCATGGTGCCTACTTTGAAGGGGACTGAGGCGTCATTGTCCTATGTACAATGTTTCTTGTATCTAGTGCCTTCAATAAATGTCTCTCTTTTGCATAGCATATGGCTGGATACTTTCTGGACAGAACTTGTACACCTTACCCTGTCACTCAGTCATTCCATACTTAGGTGTTTGCTAAAGAGTGATAAAAGCATTTGTCCACTCAAAAATTTGCACACAAATGAGCAGTAGCAGTCTTATTTTTTTGTAAGCAAAACATGTCTAATTAAGAAGTGACTGAATTAAAGATTGTTACACAAATCTATAAGAAAGAATAGAAGGCAAGAAAAAGAAATAAACTATTAATACACACAACAACATGGGTGAATCTCAAAATAATTGCCCTAGATGAGAGAAGCCAAGCAGAAAAGGATGCATACTGTATGACTTACTTTATAGAATACTCCAGAAAATGCAAGAAAGCTATAGGGAGAAACAGCAAATTAGAGTTGCCTGGGTATGATGGAGGTGAAGAGATAAATGCAAAAATGTTGATTTTGGTGATGTCAAACTCATTAAATTGTACATAATAATTAATGGATTTCCATGTACATAAATTATGTCTCACTAATTTTATTTTTAAAGAGTTTATTTATTTATTTTTAGACAGAAGGGAAGGGAGGGAGAAAGAGAGGGAAACATCAATGTGTGATTGCCTCTCATGCAACCCCCACTGAGGACCTGGCCCACGAACCAGGCATGTGCCCTGACTGGGAATCAAACCAGCAACCCTTTGGTTCACAGGCTGGTGCTCAATCAACTGAGCTACACCAGCCAGGGCATGTCTCACTAATTTTAAAAAAGGAAAATTGAAACTACTCACACAGAATAAAATCTCTACACCCTTAAGGCTCCCATTCACAATCCATTGGGCCACTCACAAAAAAAAAAAGTTTAACAACACAGAAACCCTGTTTGAATGCCTGACTCAACTCATTCCGAACACTATTATCAGCATGACATCTAACTCAGTCTTTTAGTTAATGCACTTATTTATATACACCACATATAATGTCCTTACCTCACCACATATAATGATTCTAGTAAATTAGAATCATTACTAAAAGTGTTGTACTACTTTTCCACTCAAAGATATGTTCAGAAAGACAGAATCTGCTGCACTTTTAAGAGATACACAGCATCAAATCTCATGGCACGCTTAACTTTACGACGTTCTATCGCTGAACTCAAGTGGGGGCTTGAAGACATCTGTGTACATACATTTTTTGAGCACTATTTCCTTAAGAAATACCTTCTAAACTGCCAGATTATCAGCAAAGTATTTTTTCATTCAACCGACAATTGCTTAGGCACTCCCCCATGCCCAGAACTAATATAAAGAAAAAGAATAATATCTAATCAGTGCTCAAAAAATACATCTCCTTTTAGGGGGAGAGGCATGCAGGGGAACAGATTGTCACGGTGTGGTAACAGAAACACTCTGGTAGAACCAACACAGGGGACCGTGGGAAACGGGTGGGAGTACCCAGCCTTGGGGAAATCAGCATAAATTCTTCTGTGTCTTCCTCTCCAAGTTGACATACCTCACACCTGCTCTTCTCTTTCTCCTTCCCCCAAGGCATGCCTAAAGCAGGGTTCTTGAAGAGAGATGCCTCGATGGAGCTGCTGACCAATGGACTGAAGTCCTGTTTGACACCGTGTCCTATATTCTCCTGCTTCACTGGCTGAGCCCAACCCCACCTGGGAGGACAATAAAGCGTGACCTGTGCTCAGAGTCACGCTGCATAGAGAGTTCTGGACTCCACAGCACCCACTGCCTGCCTACTGTCTTTCAGGAGCCATGAAGTACCTATTACTCGCTCTTGCAATTTTTTTGCTCCTGGCCCAGTTGGTCTCAGGTAAATAGAATCTTGGGGAAGAGGAAACATCAACAGAGAACAGGATCCTGCCCATGGAGTCCCTGTTATCAAACTGGTGATAGGAGAGGGGGCAGGGCTCTCACGGGGGGCTGAGGTTTGCCTCCCTCCTGCCACACTCCTCTAAGAGACCCCCGAGGCTCTCTTGGTGCAGCAGTGTCCTTGCTGGGAGCTGAGGGGGGATGATGAGAAGCTGAGGACAGAGAAGATCCTGACCTCCCAAACTTCCCTGGGGCCTACCCCTGAGGGCCGGCTCTGTCCAGCCCCACCTCACTGCCCTGTGTGGGTCACCAGCTGCCACCTCCTTAAGTAACAACTCTGTTGCTTCTCCCAGTTGTCTTGGTCTTATGGAGAAGGTCTCCCATTAAAAAAAAAATCTTAGATGTGACTAACAGAGCGGGGAAAGTTATTTCTAAATATCTATAGAACCGTAAGGTAGAAGAGGGAAGAAAAATATTCTCAGTGAATGGGGCAGGGGGCGTTCAAGACTGCTGGAAGTCCTGTGTCCAGCTTTCGCTTTCCTTGAGGAAGCCCCCCTTCTTTTGAATGAATTCTACAGTCTATATTCACAAAATTAAGACGGGAACACTGGAAACATTTTAGGAATAAAGAAATTGGCCACCATTTCACCACTGCTTACAGTTTTTAACCTGTGGCCAAGTGAGGAGCAAGTCTATAATCTGCCCTTTTTTAAAAAAAAGATTTTATTTATTTATCTTTAGAGGGGAAGGGAAGGAGAGAGGGAGAGAAATATCAATGTATGGTTGCCTCTCATGTGTCCTCTGCTAGGAACTGGCCTGCAACCCAGGCATGTGCCCTGACTGGGAATCGAACCGTGATCCTTTGCTTCACAGGCCCTCACTCAATCCACTGAGCACACCAGCCAGGGCTAATTTGCCCTTTTAAAATTTAAGAATGTACCAGGGAAAGGCTCCCCAGGCTTTAAATATTCCTAGAACATACAATTTGCAGTAGATGCTTATATATTTTTGTCATATTTGTGTAGTAATGTTAACTTGGAGAATCCCTCATTGTGTATCATTTGGGTTGTTCTTCCAGCATGCCACTGTGATAAGTAACATTGTGCAACCTGATTAACATATCATGGTAGGGTTCTCTGCTTATAAAGGTAAATTCAGAAGTTCCATTGCTTGGTCACAAGGTAATGAAGGAAACTGGTATATATTGCCAAGCGACACTGTTGGTGTGTTACTATTTTCAAACTTTCTATTTCCTTTTTTTGCAAATATTTTCTAATATATTGGTTACTTCTAAAAATGTTTATTGATTTATTTGAGGCACAAAAATTTCATTTTCATGTTGTCAGATCTATTGGTGTTTCCTTTACATCCTCCCACTAACTTAGAAAGCTCTCCATGTTATTGTATTCACCATGCTTACAGAGTTTTTTGTTTTGTTTTTAAGTTTAAATATTTTATTTTACTCATATCAGAATTTATTATAATTTTCCTTTCCTAGCTTTAATGAAAGCAAGCTCATCGGCAACATTTTCATAACCTACTTCTTTGCCTACGTCGCTTTTGAGAGAATTGCCACTTTTAACAATTTTTCTTGAATAAATAGTGAGCTGAAATAATTTTTAACTGACTTCAATAACTGAAACTTCTTTTACAGGTTTTAGTATTCTGTTCTTCCTATTGGACTAATCCCCATATTTTATATATGGCACAAAGTGAGAAACAAACTTTTTTGAGGTACAGTTTCTCAATGGGTAGATTGTTTTCTATAATAACTCGACAGCTGTCTCTACAGACAGTACTTAATGTTCTCTAGAATTTGCAGAACTGTTCAGGAGGAAATTAATAACAATATGAGGAGTGCCTCAAAATGGTTAAGATATCTCACATCCTTGAGATTCTATGGGCTTAGATTGCATGATTTCTCCCTCTCTCTCCAGAACATGAATGGCATACATCACGTACGCACACTGTGCCCCTTCTAAACCAAGGGGCCTGAGAAAACCCCTCAGTTCCCTCGCTAGGCAAACACAAGCAATTCGGGATTATTCGGTAAAATGATCTAAGTCCAACCCAAGATCTGGAGGCACTGGAAATGCAAACCTTTTGCTGGGCAGAAGGATTTTAGTTTGAATATTGTTTAGGAAAGTCTCATTTAATCCTCAGAGGAGGGTTAAGCGGTTGAGAAATAATAGTAGGGTAACAGCACTCAAAAACGATTGCTCTCTGCTACATCACATTGTTTTTTTTTCAGTTTGTGGCACTTACCACAAACTGGAGTTACTTTATTTACTCATTTACCTGTCTTTTTTCTCCCCCCTTTTCCCCAGTGTAAGCTTCTCAGAACTGGCCTTTCTGTTCATCATTTATTCCCATCATCTTGCAGGGTTCTTGACACGGTAGGCACTCATTATACATTTGATGGTTCAGTAGAGAGGAGTGAGTTAAGCAACACGGGACAAGGTGAGAAAGAATTTCAACATCTCTTCAGGGCCCTCTGTGTGTTATATACCACATGATGAGAACATTTACTATATATGTGTATAGTATATATACACATACAGCCATATTCTGCAAAACATCTCCCTAATGAATATATTGCTAGTGGATTGGCTTTGGTTTTTTATTTCCAAACTTTTGTAGCATGTATTTCTATCTCAATAATATATAGTTATAGGTATGTATCCAAATATAGATATATACCTAAAATTATATTTAACAAGGCAATATATAAGGCAAATCCAGAGTTACATTTCAAATATAACTTGTAGGCGCTCAGAGACACGTAAAAAGACATTTTGAAAATCTCAGCATCAACAAACGCTGTGTGTGTTTGGGGGACAGCGAGAAGCACTACAGCAATAATTTGAGATTATATTTTAAAATTATAAGGGCTTTTTACTTCTATTTAGGCATTAATGTGTATCTTAGTTACATTTTCTGAAATTGAGTAGGGGTTTTATATTCATAAGTAATCACATGTTATGTATTTTTTCCATTTGAAATCATGGGAAATAGACACCTAGCAGGTATTTATATGTAGAAGTTTGGTCTCAGAAAGGCTCATACATATGTGTATATATTTATAAAATCTCATTTAATCCTCAGAGCAGGTGTTCGTGATTAGGAAAAGTGTAATAAAGCAACTGGTAAGGGACTTGACTAGTCAGCGTTGAAGAAACCGTTGTTATCTTTATCTTTTGCAGTAGAGCTCTGATTTACACGCTCTATATAATTCCTTCATGCAGGTAACTGGTATGTGAAAAAGTGTGCAAACAAAAGTGGAAACTGCAGGAGTAAGTGCAGAACTGGAGAGGTTCAGATAGTGCCCCCTACCGGGATGTGCAGCAAGGAAAAAACGTGCTGCGTTCTGAACGGCAGAGAGCTCAATCCTGTTCTCTGCGGTGGTGGTGGTGGTGGTGGTGGTAGCAGCGGTGGCGGCACCGGCGTCCCCGGCGTCCCCGGCGGCACCGGCGTCCCCGGCGTCACCGTCAGCTCGAAGATTACAGGTACGTCAGACACCGGAACACAGTCCACCACAGCTGGGGCGAATATAACACCTGTGTCTACTATGGCAAAGGCTGCAACTACCTGAGGATTCTCGCCTGTCTCCTGGCACAGGATCCCTGGTTTTCATTAAAGCAAAGGGCCTTATTTGGGTGTCGGTCTTCTTGCTGCTTGGCGCTCTCCCTCCTCTCCACAGAGTTTGGAGAGGCATCACACCTCCACAGCACCGGCAGTTCCGTGGTAGGGCAGCAAACGAGATAGAGCCCAGACACATGTGAGTCCAAAACACACATTTAAGGACAGATGGACACAAGCAGTATCATCCTGGAAGGCGGCTCCCAGGCCCCAGGACCACAATCTACCCATAGCCGGGAATATCAAACTTTAAGGTGCATCAGGAGCACCTGGAGGGACTGCTGAAACACAGATTTCTGAGCCTTGCCTCCGGTGTTTGATTCTGTGGTAGAGCCTGAGAGTTAGCATTGCTCCCAAGGTCCAGGATGCCAATGTTTCTTGTCCAGGGACCACACTTTGAAAACCATTGGCCTGTAATACGGAATGATTGAAGGCCTCCTTCTACAGACTGAAGACATTTCCTGTGTATTCCTGACATGGTTAATGAAACAAAAGCATTCCTACAGAGTGCTTGGGCACTTTCTTATTAGATTTCCCTGAAGAACCACAGGGTGTACATGTTATGACCTCACTTCAGGGAAGAAGAAACTTGATGTATGGGAGTGAGGGAGAGTGGAGTCCAAAATAAACCCAAAATTATCTTTTGAAGGGCAGACCCCTTGTAGTACAGGCTTCCCCACATGCCTCCCCCCCAAAAGGTGTGTGTTCTAAGAACTCATCTGCATCAGTGTACCAGCTGGCATTATTGTGAGAGGCTTCAGTGAATTTTTTTTTGAAGACTTTCCATGCATTTGCCCATTTCGTGATGGGTGATTTACAAGTGTACCTGCCCACACTCAGTGTTCAACAGGTTTTGACCAAAAATGGCATGACCTCCATGCCCCACCCTCCCTATTCACCTGATTTTGCCCCAAGTGACTCATTTTTTGTTTCCCCGGATGAAAAAAGTCCTCAAAGGAAAACGTTTTGCCAATGTGGAAGAGGTGAAACAAGAACAGCCGAAGCACTAAAGGGCATCAACATTGACGAGTTCAAAAATTGTTTTGAGCAGTGGAAAAAACATCTCAGTAGGTGCATTGCATCCAATGCAGAGTACTTTGAAGGTGACTGAAGTGTAAACATGTAAGAATACATACACAATTGTTATAAATCCCGGGGCTGCTTGGGTCCCCTCTCATGTGAGCATTAGATCTGGGACAGGTTTAATTGACTACCGAGAGCATTCTGTCACTACACCTTGAGGTCCGTTTTCTCCTCGCCCCGGAAATCCTCAATCACAGATCCCAACTTAGATAGGATGGAAGAGCAAGATCTCCATAGCGTGACCTGAAGGCTAAGACAGACGCTCACCTTGAGCTGTACGATTTTTCCCTTAAGAGTGTTTCCTGTACCAATGAGATGACATGGAGCCTCATGGTCATCCATCTATGCCCACTTCTTTGACACTTGGAAGGGGCAAATAGGAAACACAGCTGCTGCCACTTTCCAGACACTTCCGGGAGTCATGTTTTTGCAGTGTCGGGTTTCTGACTTATGGAAAGAGAGGGTTGGACAAATGTCTTTCTCCTCACCCTTGTTATGCTGCTATCCTTCTGATTCTGTAAATATGAGCTTAGTTTATGCCTTGCGGGGTCCACTTCACTTTTGATCTCATTAGAGGCCGAAGACTTAGTGCAGAGAAAACAAACAAACAAAACACCTACTAGAAACCTAGGTGGAAGGGTTATCTCCATCTTAAAGCCCAACTCCGTGAGTGCCGTCGCAGAATGCTTTTCTTCACTTGATTCCTAATTAGTAACATGCAGTTACTAACAGGTCCATAGGCACCTCTCATAAGCACCATCACCTTTCTCTCACCTGCTAGTGTGAAGATTCGGCCCTTACAACTTGCTCCGGGATTGCTGCAGTAGCCTTCCCACTGAGCGTTCTGCATTCCTTTCACATCCATTCACATCCATCCTTCTCAGTGACAGCAAGTCATTTTTCTCGCACAAAGCTACTCATTAAACTCCCCTCTGGCACCATTGCCACGGCATCCCAGCCAAATTTCAGTGCAGCCTTCATTGTCCTTCATGTTAAGACCTTAGATTCTGTTTCCAGTTTCATCGCCTATCACTCGCCCACAGAGCACCCTACACGTCATACTACACACTTATTTGAGGTGACTGATCTGAACTCACTGGATGGCTTCCGAATTTGAGTTGTTGGACATATGTTTTTTCTCTCCACTGTAACCTGCATGGAATAGTCTTCATTCTCTTCTAGAGGGCATTGATAATCACATTGCTTCACCCAAAACAGAACCGCCACCGCTTCCTGTTCTCAATTATTAGGACTTCTCCAGAAGTTCTCATCATATCATATCACGTTCTATATGTCTGCTTGGATGCCTTCTCCTCTACTCGACTTTGAAGTTTTATTCAGGGAAAATAAATTCTTCAATCTCTACTGCTCCTATCATCCTCTAACTAGATTCTACAGTAATACCTGTTGATTAAAGAAGAGTCTCTTGAGGACCTGCAGAATTCGGGGATGGTACTGAAATTTCACCTTCATTTGTTCTAGATCGAGATTTTCTCCAGAAGGCTGCCCTCTGCCTCCTTCAAGAGACACATCTGTGCTCCGTGTCATTCATTATCTAGTAGAGGAGATTTGAGGGGTGGGGAGACACAACCAGGAGCATCTCGCTGCCTTTCATACTCCCGGCTAGCATTGTAGGTAGAACTCGGAAACTCACACAGGAAGGTGGAGGGACACAGCCGGTCACGTCAGCAGAGAAGAACAGAGAAAGAACCCATGAACTTTTGGGTCAGATATACATGAGGTCATTCATGGTCCTGCCAGGTATTCAGTCTTGGACTATGGGCAATTGATTCCCCATCTCCGAGCCTAAGTTTCTGAACTGGAAGAATAAAGAAAACATTTACTCCCACTCAGGCTACCTCCAGGGTTGCTAGAGCAGTTATCTTCAAATTCACTCACATCATGGGGACTTAGCTAGCAGGTGGCTGATTCCCGGGTGAGGAGCAGAAAGGTACATTTCCCGAGGGCCCTGCCCACTGGACCATGGCTGCTCTCAAGGTTATGGACAATTATAAGCCATGTTTCACCTGGGGGGAAGCTCATTACTATGCAGAGAAGAATAGGACAGAGGTTAGGATGATAGAATCTCTTTGAACAGCTAGATGGAGTTTCAAAGCCTCCCAGCAGAACTCACTGTGCTTTCTCCTCAGTAATCACCTTGATCACCACCTTGAAAACATCTCAGAGCTGTGAGCACAGTAATTACAGATGAGGAATGTGATCTTAGCGCTGAGGCCTGAAACCTGTCTTCTTGCCTTATATCCATTCCTTCTTCACCCTGTGCTTGAACTTAGGTGGAAAGTAATCTTCCCTGCCTCGGGGTTTGGGGGAGAAAAGGGACCTTCACTGTACGAGAACCCACAATGGACCAGGTGCAACGATGCACAAACTCATTAAATAGAAGCATTATATAATAATTACAATAAGATTGTTAAAGCCAAGGAAACTGTAGCAAAACATGTCTAGATTCTCCCTTTACTACTTTTACTTACCATGTGGTTTCTACTGAAATTTCCTCATTGGTAAGGCAGATATAATCACACACTTACTTTGTAGAAGAAATCTAAAAATTAAAACATGTAAGGCACACAGAACATCACAGTCTCTAAACCCATGAAACTGTGAGACGTGTAGACTTAGAGAGGTATCAGTTATTCCCACTTAAAACATAGAAAACTAGGTAAAGTTGGGCACACTGAACACTGAGCCCAGTCTCTGGCATCTGTGAAATGCTTACAAAGAAGGAACTCTTACCTTTGCAACAGCGTGGATGGGCCTGGAGAGCATTATGCTGAGTGAAATAAGCCAGTCAGAGAAAGACGAGTATCATACAATTTCACTTATATGTGGAATCTAAGGAATGAAATAAACTAACAAACAAAATAGAAACAGACTAGTGGATACAGGGAACAGACTGACAGCTGTCAGAGGAGGGGAGATTTGGGGACTGTTGAGAAAGGTGAAGGGATTAAGAAAAAAAAAAGACCTCATAGACACAGACAATAGTGTGGTGATTACCAAAACAAAAGTGGGAGTCGGGAAGTAGAAGAGGGTAAAGGGAAGATAAATGGTGATGAAAGAGACTTGACTTTGGGTGGTGAACACAATACAATATACAGATAATGTATTATATAGAATTACCTATTTAATTTTATTACCCAATGTCAGCCCAATAAATTCAATAAAATAAAACAATTTTAAAAGTACATGAATGGACAGACAACTGTAATTGAACAACAATAAAATAATATAAATTAAAAAAACAAAACAAAGTATGCAAATGGGGACAGACTCAAGGATGGAAAGCAGGATGACAGCTGGGGCGGGGGAGGTTAGGTGGCAGAAAGAGTGAGCAAAAAGGAAAATGGACTCATGGGTATGAGCAACAGTGTGGTGATTGCTGGGGGCAGGGGTATAGAGGACTAAGTAGTAATGGAAAAGAAATACAATAAAGATTAAATTTTAAGCCCTGGCTGGTATAGCTCAGTGGATTGAGCGCGGGCCTATGAACCACACGATCGCGGTTCGATTCCCAGTCAGGGCACATGCCTGGGTTGCAGGTCAGTTCCCGGCAGGGGCCAGTTCCCAGCAGGGGATGCACGAGAAGCAACCATACATTGAAAAAAGAAAAAAAAAAGATTAAATTTTAAAAGTATGTGAGGTATAGGTTATTACCATTTAAAATATGAAAATCTGAGTTCATGAAGGAAAAGAATCTTGAATACGAACAACCACACTGGGGAGGCAGTCTCACCTCCTTCTAAGGCCACACATCGCCTACCCATCCAGTGCTCATCCCGAAGGCATCTTCAAAGGCGACTTCTAACTTCCGAGCTTTTCATCTTGCATCACCACATGGGCCTCAAAAATGAGCTCTGCAAACCATGCACATTTGTATTTGTACATATTCAGGCTCCAGTGTCTTCGTAGAAATTAAATGAAAACCCTGGCTTGTGTGGCTCAGTGGATTGAGTGCCAGCCAGCAAACCAAAGGGTGGCTGGTTTGATTCCCAGTGTAGGGCACACGCCTGGGTTGCTGGGCCAGGTCCCCAGTAGGGGACTCTTGAGAAGCAACCACACATTGATGTTTCTCTCCCTCTCCATCTCTAAAAATAAATAAATAAAATATTTTTAAAAAAATAAAAAAGTTAATTAATTAAATGAGAATTCTATTTCAATGCTCTTTGGTATTTGTCTTTAATATGATATGTTAACCACAAAGAAAACCTATGGTAGTGTGGTGGAGCTTTGTCCAGCAGGGCTCATCCCTGCTCGTCACAGATAAGTATAAGTCTACCAAGACATGATCCGCTTGGGGAGAAAATGTAGCCAATCTCTCAAAGGAGAAAGGCCTTGAGCTTGTTCTTCAATGGGCTTTTACTGGGTTCAATTTATACAGCAATACAGGTAAAGCTCATAAATCATTGTCAGGCAGTAATGATCAAACAACAGATAACATTCAAAGAACTACAAGTATAAAAGACCATTCTGAATGGCATGGGCCCAGCTCCCACTCAGAGATGCACAGGACCCATGCCCACAAATAGGTTCTCCCGTGGGGAATCAGGCCTGCATTGTACCTAGACTGCTATGAGACTTACTTTTGCTAAAACTCCCTCACCCTGAATTGAGCCAGAAAGTGTTTATTGTAACTTCCTAAAGTCTGTGCTAAACCTCCCAGTATGAAGTGTACCCAGTTCAATCACTTTTCCCTTTGCACTTGCAAATATTTCTTCTGTGATACAATTAGCGGCATCCTCTCCTTTATTTTCGGTAAAAGGTAGCCACCTAAACCAAATCTGTGCATAGTAAATGGGGACCATCATGTAATGTGCCCAGAAGAGCAATGGAAGCTTGTCAAGGCAAGAGCTGAGGCTTTTTCTCTTCTTGAAAGAGAAGCCATGCCATACCTTTTCCATCACAGGACTTGGTAGTCTGTGTGAATTTCTCTCGACTCATCCATAACGCCATGGAATCTATATCATACAAGAGCTTATTCTGAGTCAGGGTTAGTTATCTAAAGGGCCATAAAACTTTGGGAGACAAATTCATTTTATGCTTGCACCCTTATCAGAAAATTGAGGGCATTTTAGTCAAAGCAGGTTTCACAGGATTTTATGCATTTTTTCTTGGGCCTGTTTGCCCCAGGGAACTGCCCATTCCTGCCCAGGGTTATACATCCCTCTGGTATTGTTTCGGGCTTAAGTCATTCAAGGAAAGTAAGGCAGCCAAGAGATTAGGAAACTTCTTACAGACAGAATGAGGACTCAGACTATGTCAAAGCCAGGGGGTGAGGGTACATCACCCCTTTTTTCTATAGTCCCCCAAGTCCTTTCCTGAGGGCCCCTTCATGACCATGCCTGTCTTGGGTCGTCTCTTCCTTGAGGAATTCTACTCATCATTGGCTAACCAGTCATCCACCTGGGGCCAGGCAGGGTGAAGTAAAGGGGGCAGAGGCAGCACTCCAGCCAGGAAGATAAGCTTTATCTCCTTAGTGGCTTATGGTCCCAAGTTCCTTTACTCAGCCTTAGCCATGGGGTTTACAACTTCTGAAACCAGTCAGGGCAGTTCCCAACATGGTAGATGCACAAAAGATAAAGAGAAAGGAATTACAGCATCCTCCCTACAAAAAAAAAAAAAAAAGAAAAGATCACAAAGGAAGACAGAAAGACAGGAAGCAAGAAACAAAGGACCCAAACACACTCAGAAAATAATTAACAAAATGAGAATAATAAGTTTTTATTTTATCTATCAATAATTACTTAATATAAATGGACTAAATTCTCCATTCTCCACAAAGTGGCTAAGTGAGCCCCCCCCAAAAAAGCCAACAATATACTGCCAAAAAAAGACTCATTTTAGCTTTAGGAAAAATATAAGCTGAAAATTAAGAGATGGGATGAGAAGTTTCATGCAAATGGTAAGCAAGAGACAGCAAGAGTAGCTACACCTACATCAGATAAAATAGATTTTCACTCAGAATCAGTCATAAGAGACAAAAGATCACTATGTAGTGAAAAAGGGATCAATTATAATCAAGAGGACATAACCATTATAAATATATACATACCCAAATACATATGCATGCAAATTGGAACCTAAATATTTAAAGTGAATAGACTAACCAAAAAACAAGAGGGTTCATATTGACACAATTAACTGATAACACAGAAATACAAAGGATTAGAAGAGACTACTGTGAGCAATTACATGCCATCAAATTGGATAACCTAGACATAATACGTAAATTTCTAGGAACATACAACCTACCAAGACTCAATCATGAACAAATTAAAAACCTGAACAACAAATAATTGCCTAAGGATGATTGAAGCAATAATCGAAGCCCTGCCAACAAAGAAAAAAAACAAAAACAGATATTTTCAAAAAGCTGGTGATTTCTACAACATTGAAAGAAAAATTAACATCAATCCTTCTCAAACTCTTCCAAAAATTAAAGAGAGGAGGAGATCCTTCAAATTCATTATATGAAGCCAGCATCACCTGATACCAAAAGCCAGACAAAGATGCTATAAAACAAACAAACAACAACAACAACAACAACAACAACAAACTACAGGCCAGCCCTGTCTGGTATGGCTCCATTGGTTGAAGTGTCGCCTCATAAACCAAAAAGGTCACATATTCAGTTGTGGTCAGGGTATATGCCTGGGTTGTGAGTTCAGTCCCCAGTCAGGGGTGCATATGAGAGACAACTGATCCGTGTTTCTCTCTCTCATCAATGTTTCTTTCCCTCTCTCTCTCCATCCATTCCCTTCTCTCTAAAATCAATAAGCATGTCCTCAATGAGGATTTTTTTTAAGTCCTCAGTGAGGATTAAAAAAAAAACAACTACAGGTAAATATCTCTGACAAATATTGATGTAATAATTCTCAACAAAATGCTAGCAAATAAAATCCAATGGCATGTACAAGGATCATACACAATAACCAAATGGGATTTATCCCTGGGATGTAAGGATGGTTCAATATACAAAAATCAATTAATATGATACACCACAGTAACAGAATTAAGGATTAAAACCATAAGATCATCTCAAAAGATGCAGAAAAAACATTTGACAAAATTCAAGACCCTTTCATTCTCAACAAACTAGAAATAGGAGGAAGGTACTTCAACATGATAAAGCCACATGTGAAAAGCCAACAGCTAACATCATACTTACTTGTGAAAAACTGGAAACATTTCCTACAAGATCAGGAACAAGTTAAGGATACCCACACTCACCAGTTCTATTTAATATAGTACTAGATGGAGGTGGGCAGTTAAGAGGTGCAGGGAGTGAGCAAAAAAGAAAAAGAACTTACAGACACAGATAACAGTGTGGTGACTGCAGGAGGTAGGGAGACATAAGAGTGATAAGTGGTAATGTAAAAAAATAAAATAAAATAAAATAAAATTGTATTGGAGTGCCTAGATAGTGCAATTAGACAAGAAAAAGAAATATAATGCATCCAAATGGGAAAGAAAAAAATTAAATTGTCTGTTTGCAAAGGACATAATCTTTCATGTAGACTGTTCTAAGAATGCTAATAAAATCTTGTTAGAACTAATAAATGGATTCAGTAAAGTTGCTGGATACAAATTAAACATACCAAAATTAGTTTAATTTGTATACACAATGAACTATCTGAAAAAGAAAGTAGAAAACAATTCCACTTATAATAGCACCAAAAAAATGCTTACAAATAAACTTAACTAAGAAGGCGAAAGTCTTGCATACTCAAAATTATAAACAATATGAATGAAAGTAATTTAAAAAGATACAAGTGGAAATATATCCCATGTTCATGCATTGTAAAAATTAACTTTGCTAAAATGCCCATACTACCCTAAAAAATCTACATATTTAAGGCAACCCCTATCAAAATATTAATGAAAATTCTTTACAGAAGTAGAAAAAAACTTTTGTAAAATTCATATGGCATTAACAAAAGACCGCAAACAGCCAAGCCAATCTTGAGGGGGGAAAAAACAACAAAGCTGGAGGCATCACACTTCCTGATTTCAAATCATATTACAAAGCCACAGTAATCAAAACAGTATAGTACTGGCATAAACATAAACACATAGACCAATGGAACAGAGTAGAAAGCCCATAAATAAATCCACATATATTTATAGTCAACAAGGGTGAAAAGAATACACAATGAGAGAAGAATAGTCCCTTCAACAAATGTAGAGAAAATGGGATATCCCCATGCAGAAATATATCACCGGACTCTTGCACCATACACAAAAATCAATTCCAACTGGATGAAAGACTTCAATATAAGAAATTGTAAAACTAGTAGCAACATAAGAAAAATGTTATGGTCTTGGCAGTGATTTCACAGACATGACACCAAAAGTACAGGTAACAAAAGCAAAAAGATGAAAGCGGAACTACATCAAACTGAAAAGCACAACAAATGAAAGAGTCAAAGGAAGTTCTGGTCAAGAGGGAAATGCAGGTAGATGCACTTTGCCTCCTCGTGCAATCCCATCTAAACGATCAATGAGGAGCACCACCTCAATGTTCTGCACCAGTTAAGAGATGCAATGTGATGAAAACGGCCACAACTACGGGCTGCTGGTGATTGGCAGCTTCATCACAACAATGTGCCTGTTCATGCATCACAAAGGATTTTGTAGAGTGCTTTGAACAGTGGAAGAGACACTGGGAGAATTATGTGAGGTCCCATGGTGCCTACTTTGAAGGGGACTGAGGCGTCATTGTCCTATGTACAATGTTTCTTGTATCTAGTGCCTTCAATAAATGTCTCTCTTTTGCATAGCATATGGCTGGATACTTTCTGGACAGAACTTGTACACCTTACCCTGTCACTCAGTCATTCCATACTTAGGTGTTTGCTAAAGAGTGATAAAAGCATTTGTCCACTCAAAAATTTGCACACAAATGAGCAGTAGCAGTCTTATTTTTTTGTAAGCAAAACATGTCTATTAAGAAGTGACTGAATTAAAGATTGTTACACATATCTATAAGAAAGAATAGAAGGCAAGAAAAAGAAATAAACTATTAATACACACAACAACATGGGTGAATCTCAAAATAATTGCCCTAGATGAGAGAAGCCAGGCAGAAAAGGATGCATACTGTATGACTTACTTTACAGAATACTCCAGAAAATGCAAGAAAGCTATAGGGAGAAACAGCAAATTAGAGTTGCCTGGGTATGATGGAGGTGAAGAGATAAATGCAAAAATGTTGATTTTGGTGATGTCAAACTCATTAAATTGTACATAATAATTAATGGATTTCCATGTACATAAATTATGTCTCACTAATTTTATTTTTAAAGAGTTTATTTATTTATTTTTAGACAGAAGGGAAGGGAGGGAGAAAGAGAGGGAAACATCAATGTGTGANCTTTTTGAGTCCTCTGTGGCATATGCCCCTGTCTGAGAGAAGTTATTTTTAAAGTTACAATTTGGATACTCTTTGAATTATAAGTGAGGTATAACACCTGAGTGGCTATTTAAATTATGATTTACAATGTTTATTTACAACAAAAGTGGACATTTAAATGTTGGCATTTTGTTGCCAAAGAATATAATTAAGTGACAAAAAAGCTTGTCACAGTTATGAAACATTTTTGACTGTTATAAAACTTTTAATATTTGACCTTATGACTGTTATCAAGTTTTAAGAATAATATGAAAATTCTATGACTATATAATATGGACTAACAAGTATATTACTTTCTTGCAGGAAAAATATAGATTTTTATTCACCAAGTAAGTCTATATTTAAAATATTTTTAAAGATTTTATTTACGTATTTTTAGAGAGAAGGGAAGGGAAAAAGAAAGCAAGAGAGAAACATCAATGTGTGGTTGACTGTAACCCATCCCCTACTGGGGACTCAATATGCAAACCAGGTATGTGCCCTGACTGGGAATCAAATCGGCAACCCTTTGGTTCACAGGCCAGCACTCAAGCCACTGAGCCATACCAATCAGGACCTTATACTTAAAATATTTTTTAAAAACTACAGTTGGCTTTTATTGATCAGTGTACATTATCTTTCCCAATTTTTAATTTCCAGGCTGTCTCACATTTGCAGGATATTGATGTGTGTGGAGAGGGGCTATACATTAGTTATATCAAAAGTGGTTATGGATAGAAAGGAAATTCTTTGGTCAATTCCACTATTAGGAATATATCCTAAGAACCCTGAAACACTAATCCAAAAGAACCTATGCACCCCGATGTTCATAGCAGCACAATTCACGATCGCCAAGAGTTGGAAGCAACCTAGATGCCCATCAGTAAATGACTGGATCAAAAAGCTATGGTACATTTACACAATGGAATTCTATGCTGCAGAAAGGAAGACGGAGCTCCTACTTTTTGCAACATCATGGATGAAACTGGAGAGCATTATGTTGAGCGAAATAAGCCAGGTGGTGAAAGACAAATACCATATGATCTCACCTTTAACAGGAATCTAAACAACAAAACAAACAAGCAAGCAAAATATGACCAATGACACTCAAATACGGAACAGGCTGACAAGGTCCAGAGAGGAGAGGGGAGAGAATCATAGGGGAAAAGGGGAGGGACTCACATGAATAAGTATAAAGGACACATGGACAATAATTAAAGTGGGGGGCGGAAATGGGAGGGAGGTGGGGAGCACTGGGAGGGGCAGGGCAGGGAATATAAAACAGAAAACTGTACTTGAATAAGAATTAAATTAAAAAAATAATAAAATATAATTGACAAACTTTAGGGTTACTATTTATTGTTTAAATAATTTATTTTTTTAAAAAAACTACTGGTTATAACTAAGAATATATCTAAAATAGAGGCAATAGTTCTGTACAAACCTATAGTAGCATTTGTGACCAGCATTTTGTAAGAATTAGATATATTATTTTGATGGTCTTATGAAATTTTATATATAACGTAGGAAATGTGGGTTGAATCTCTTAAATTTTGATAAACTAAATAGACACAATGAAGCAAAAACATTATATCATTTGTTGTCTGATTCAGCCAGTTACGCTATTTGAATGTGATTGGTAGATAGATAATGAATAAGTAGATAGATAGGTAGAAAATAAACTTTTAATGAATAAATATATGTTGCGGGAATAATTTAGTTCAGACAAGATTCATACCAGGATTATAATGTGAGGTCAAATATATGCACTCGGATTTTTCTTAGGTAATTTTGATATTTCAGATCTTTTTACACTATTTTATATGTATGTTGTTTCTTTATAGTATTGTAAATGTTAGCTAGTGTTAGAGTTGAATACTTATAAAGATTGGGAATTGAAGCACAATGTGTTACGTTAATTTAGTTTGTTTTGAAGGTATAATAGCTACATACAATGTTTCCTAATTCACAGATGCTAGAAAACTTTTTTAGGAAACATTTTAAGGTGCTGTTAAAAGATAACAATATTTAAAACCATCATTGAGCCCTGGCTGGTGTAGTTCAGTGGATTGAGCACAGGCCTGCAAACCACATGATCGAAGTTCGATCCCCAGTCAGGGCACATGCCTGGATTGCAGGCCAGTTCCCGGCAGGGGACTCACGAGAGGCAACCATACATTGATATTTCTCTCCCTCTCTCCTTTCCTTTCCCTCTAAAGATAAATAAGTAAAATCTTTAAAAAACATCATTGAAAAGAAATAAAAGTTGTAAATTCATACATGCTCAAGAGAATGAGTCATGAATGGTCCTAAAATCAAGTTTTTCTGTTTTATTTTTGCCATTTTTATAGATTTGCTTTGCTCTATGGAAACTCTAAAATTATTATCTAAACAAGGATCATAAATTGGAGATAAATATCCCAAAATACAGAGTCCAGAGGAAGTCCTTTCCATGACAAAAGAAGTCTGCTGTGAACATCTTGAACTGAGTATTCTATATTTTTCTACAAGATAAAGGAAAGAAGAAAGAAAGAAAGAAAGAGAGAAAGAGAGAATCTCTATGTTTGGGGTCATAGTAAAATATATATATAATTGACATTTTAGTTTACTTAAAAATTAACTAGACTAAAGAAAGCTATACAAAATAGATCAAAAGTGAATGCATTTTTACCATAATTAATTTTATGACTCATTGTGATAAATCTAATATTCAGTCAAGTTTATCATTCATGAAAGAATTGAAAACAAAGAACAATATGTAAGTTAATTTATGCTATATAGACTAACATCAACATACATAGATCTTGTTATACCTTTTTTTTTTGTATTTTGGTTGGGACGTGAAAGTTTACCATTACCATTACCATTACTTCTCATGGTAAGATTTAGTATCTTACAAGGGGGGAACTCTTAAAAATTTCAGAATTATTTTGTGGAGGGTGGGCCCCTTGTAGTACAGGTTTCCCTTGCTAAATGAGTATCCTAGGACCCTACCTGTATCAGTGTGTCAGCTGGCATTGTTGTGAGAGGCTGTATTCAGTTTCAGTTAATGTTCCTGAAATTCTTCCAATACATTTGCCCACTTTACGATGGGTGCTTTATGAGTGCACCTGCCCACACTGCATTGAATGTTCAGCAGTTTTTGACCAAAAAATAGCATGATCCTTCTGCTCTACCCTCCCTGTTCATCAGATCTTGCCCTCAAATGACTATTCTTGTTTCACCAGATGAAAGAAGTCCTCAAAATAAAATGTTTTCCCTATGTGGAAGATGTGAAACAAAAAATGGCAGAAGAACTGATAGCATCATAATTGATGAGTTCAAAACCTGTAGAACAGTGGAAAAAACATCTTGATAGGTGCATTGCATCAAATGGAGAGGACTTTGAAGGTGACTGAAGTTTAAACATGTAAGAATAGATATACAATTTTTTAATAAATAAATTCCAGAATTTTGGAGTCCCTCCTGTACATAATAAAAAATATATTTATGCTACCCAGCATTAAAATATATTGTATTTTAATAGAACAAGACCCCCAAAATCATATGCCATCTAATTCTATTTGCCAGAGTGTTTTTAATAACAATTTTATATAAATCCTTCTTATTAAATAATTTGAAAAGGCTAAATACTTATCAAGTACTCTTTTGAAAGTTTTAAAATAATTATTTTATTCTTTTTCCCTTACTATAGCATAATTTCTTATGTTTTATAGTTTGAACAAATGATAGGCAGGACTCTGTTTTGATGAGACCCAGGAGCAGTACTCCTCCATCTTATCAACCACATGAAATTATTTATTTTTTTATGTTTTTTTTCCAGGCTACACCCACAAAATGTAGTTTATGTTGTCATCCGGTGATTCCCATGGGCTCCATTAAAGGGTCAATGTCAATTCTGTGCATATAGTTTTGAAATGGGGATTATAGATAATTCTTATCAATAGAACATTTACAAAAGGTGATATCCCAAGAGCTGTTATGTAAATACAGAAATTTAGAATGCTAAATAACTTAAGTTTCTATTATCTTGGGAGTTATTATAAGTAAAAGTCAAAGTCTATGTAAAGTATAACATTACACACTTATCTGAGATAAGAAAAACTTATAAAAAATTTTAGAAAGAAATATGAAAGATGGTTGGTTCTATTTTTATGTCGTTTTTGAGAAATCTTTATATATAAATAAATTTGGGGATGAAAACTTCATAGGTGGCACTGTGGCACTTCAAACAAGAGCAAGGACATGGAGTAAGTTAAATAAAATGTCTATTTAGAATAAAAATAACATAAAGCCAAGAGGATGGAGTAAAAACCAACATGTCTGGGTGATTGGAAGAAGATAATTATGATATTATATGCAATAAAAAGGTAGAAGCAGAGAAGAAAGTTCAGGAAAGAAGCAAAGAGAAACAAATACCATAGAGAGCTAATGACATAATCAAATGAAAATTTCCTTTTGATTAATTCTTTTGTCATGGCTGAAGGTTCAGAATAGTTTGGTAAAACTGAGGGTGGAAGCTAAAGGGAAGCGGATGAGTGACAGATGGAAGACAGCTGTCTAAGAGGATTGGTAAGAACAGGTCTTTATTTTCAAGTTCAAATATTGAGAATGGCAGAAATGATAGGACAATGGCTAGTAACTAACTTGAGGTTAGAAACTTAAAAAATAACCAAACACTTGGTGAAATGCATGAAATCTGCAACAGAAAATTCAAAGATTAAAAAAAAAAGCACAGTCAAGTGATGGAATCAAGACCATTGTGACAACAGCTTTTAATAAGAGTAGGGACAACTGGTCACTGTAAGACGATAAAGGAAAAATGTTGTTTTAGGGAATGGGGATTAGGTGTAAGATATACTTTCTAATCCTCCGTACCTTGGAATGTGATCTTATTTACAGAGGAAATCAAGTTAAAGTGAAATTATTGGAGTAACCTTTAACCCAATACGACTGGTATCCTTATAAAAAAGGAAATCTGGACAAAGGACCATACACATAGAGGGAAGATGATGTTTGAGTGAAGTCTTCACTCAAACCCTTTGAATGAAGACTCAAAGGGAGGAGACAGCCACCTACGAGCCAAGCAGAAAGTTCTAAAACAGATCCTTCCCTCAAACTGCACAAAGAACCAACACTGTCTACATATTTTTGGACTTGTAGCCTCCAGAACTGTGAGATAATAATTTTCTGTATGTAAGCCTTCCAGTTTCAGGTACTTTCTTGTGGTAGCCCCAGCAAACTAATACAGAGGCTTACCAAAACACAGGTAAAGAACAACAAATTAAAAGCTTTTCTCTCAATTATTTATGATATCTGACACTCTTTAACCACCCTGACACGCACGTACGAAAGGCTGCATTTTGTTACTAGGTATGTGGACAATTGCTACAATTTTTTATTTAATTTATAAATATGCTATGTAAGGAGTATATTTTCCACTTGAATTTATATAGTGGCAGCAGAGCTAAATAGGATGTACCTTGAGCGAGATGAGAAACGACCTGGGTCATAGTCCCGGCTGTACCACACAGTGTCAAAACAAAAATAATGAACTGAAAATACATAAATAAAATGATTTTCCCTCACAAATTCATTGCATATAATATACCTGTCTAATCACTTCACCTGATTATCATAACAACAATGCAAGAATAATATATTTTTCACAAGTATATAAAATACACAGTTGTCACAAACATCAATGATTAATATTTTTAAAGTATTTCACAAATATAAAACTGAGAAAAATATATAACTTGTATATTAACAAAACACAGATGACTACTGATGTCTTCAATCATTTGTTGTTTCATTATTATTGAATTTATTGGGGTGTCACTGGTTAACACAGTTATCCAGGTTTCAGGTGCATAATTCCACAGCACATCATCTGTGCACTGTATTATTGTGTGTTCACGGCCCCAAAGCAAGTCTCCACCCATCACCATTTATCCCCACTATCCGTTCTTCACCAGCCCCTACCTGCCTTCCCTGGCAATCACCACACTGTTTTCTGTGCCTGAGTTTTTTTCTCTTTTGCTCAATTGCTCCGCCCCCATGCAGAAGCCCCCCCAACAGCTGTCAGCTTGTTCTGTCTGAGTCTGTCTCTATTTTGCTTATTAGTAATCACTTAAAACACTACCCTAAAAGGAGCAAATTGTAAATGGCTAACTTTTAGTTTTAGTTCTATATTAATTTAATTTAAATAGCTATCATCAGAAAGTAAAAGTCATTTAAATTCTGTACACACTTAAGGCAAGGACCATCTGTCAGTGTAAGAGACCCTTTAGCCTCCTGCTGGGCAAACCCAGATAGTAGGCATTTCAAAATTGACTGCGTTTGAGAAGAAGAAATTTGTCATATGAAAGCTGGCAGTTAAGGAGGAAAAAATGTTTTTATCCTAATTGGACTGGATTTGGCCACCAGGATCTTTTCTATTCACCACAATAAACTTAGAAACCTTTTGTAAATGTGTGCCACTCAGGATTTCCTAGTTACCTGGTAAGTTACCTAACCGAGCTGCTGGTGCTGAGTCTGCTCTTTGCTTCTCTAATAGTTTCCTGCGCTCTTTCCCTTGTGGGCTCCTGAAGAACAGAAGGAGGGATCCGGGTTGATGGAGCAGCTGGTTGCTTCTCATTAATGGATGATGAATGGGCACCTCTGGAAGACTTTACTTGAAGCTTTACTTCTCTCTTAGCTCATCCTTTATATTTGAGGGTGTGTTTTTGCTTGAACCTGTCAGGAATATAATACATGCTCAGAAAGTTTACAATTAGCATCTACTGTAATGTTATGCTAATTGCTTATTCTTGGTTCACATTTTTTAAAGCAAATGGAATAATGCAGTGGAAATACTGTGTTTTAGCAAAGAAACATTACAGTGTGGTAAATTAGTACCAGTACCTAAACTAGTATCTACTGTTAAGTCTTCAGTTAAAAGACTACTTGGATATATACTTGGTTTAGTATTTACTAATCGACTTTCCCTGAAAGTGCAAACACACTCATGCACACACAGAGACACACAATCACATATACAAACACATGATTATTTCCAAGTGGTTTAAATTTCTAGTTAAAATAATTATAGTAAAACTTACTTGAGTACATTAAATGCTGATTTTCCAGTTGTTGCTGGTTATGTTAAATTTTTAATATTTTATATATCCTCAAACAGAATGCTAAAACAAGGTATTTGAAAAAACCCATACTCTAAAACTCCATGTGATTTTGAATGGTATTTTCCTATTAAGATTAAAGATTAAAATATTGGAAGCCTGACCTCCTGAACGGGACTGAGTAATAAGCAATTACACTTGTTTTGTTATCTAGAAATTGTGTCCCCATCTCCACAGAGTCCCTTGAAGTTCTGTGAGCAGAATTCTAAAGAAGGAGAAAGAGATCTTTTAGAGATCCCCAAGGAGTAGAATGTATATACACATATGAAAATAACACAAAAAAAGCTCCTAATAAAAATTAGAGACAGAGGACATAATGGTATGCCATTCTTAAGTTAGATGTCTGCCTACTTAGGAAAAAAATTACCGACAACGTAATTTTGACCAAGGACCAGGAGATAAGGGAGAGGAAGCAGTGTGGGGGAAAGGGCTTCACTGAGTCTGAGTCCATTCCCCGCATCTGCTTTAGCAAGACTGCGTTTCTTGCTATCAGTTAACAGGCAGCAGGCTGGTAGCACAGCGTCAGCACACTTCCTGATATGTTGGGTGAATGTATGTTTTATTGTCCTACAAGAGACAGTTTTGAGAGCTAAGTGTGTCACTATTAGTAATTCCTTCAGACATAAGGCATAAACCAAACTATACATGGTTGTTTCCCTGCTATTCCACCTGACTAAATGCACCTTCTGCCTTCTCTTGACCAAACTTCAGTCAGGCTTCTCTCCTCTCTATAGGCCCCGTGGACTCTGCTCTCTCCAAAGCCTAAGCAAACACAAACTACCTGAACATGCCACCTCGTTAGCTTTCCTGGGAACTGGCTCTTAGAGCTAGATATTTTTCCCTGAAATGATTCTGTCTGTCTATCTATCTATCTAAATATATATATATATAAACTTAAATATAAATGATTTTACCTGGATAAAATATTTTTCAATGATGATTGGTAATATGTTTTTTCACAGTCTTGCTACTATGAAGTAGACATTACTACTACTCATTTATTTTAAATTTCCCTACTGTACTTGGTAATTATATCAATCACCCAATTTAAGAGAAATTAGTGTCTCCTTTTATTGTCTTCACAGGCAATGTGATATTCCTTAAAAAGTTATGTTCTACTATTTCTCTAGTATCTGTGCCTTGTCATCTATTACTTATTCTTATCTTGACTTAAGATCATGTTCTATTCATTTATTTACTTACATATTTTTAATTGTTTTATTGTTGTTCAGTTACAGTTGTCCCACTTTTTCCCCCATTACTCTCTGGTGCTGGGCCAACCCCTGTATCCAATCCTCCCACCCTGTTGTCCTTGTTTTGGGGCACTTTATATATGTTCCATGAGTTGACCCTTCATGTTCTCTTAACAGAATTAGTGCAAATAGTGCTCACCACATGCTTGTGCCTTTATTTAGACACCCTCCATTCTTTCCTTTTTTGTAATCACAAGTTTCATTTATCTCTAATCAAATATAAAAATTTTAATCTCAATCCTCAAATGCTGATGTCCCTTAACCAACTGACAAATGATACCAAAACTCCTTGCCATGGAACCCCTCTATACCAATCTTAGAAATTTTGGTTTTTGACTCACTTCGTACAACATACTATTTTGCAAGAACAAATTGCTGTGCTTTTAGTCAATTTGCCTAATTTTTTTTCACTTGGAATGAATGTATTCCCTATTCTCTTCACTCATTTCATTTACATATTTTTATCATTGCATTTACTGTTTTATTGTAAATATGTGTTAATTAACTTCTATTTTCTATGTAAATGTAGGCTTATTACAATGAGTGGCCACATTATGTGTAATCAAAAATGGGTTAACATATGGTTTAATAAATATTATCCTAATGAATAAATAAATCATCAAAATTCTATAGAACTGCCATTGCATTTGGACTAGTTATTGTATAGTTAATTAATATATTATAATTACATGTAGTATAGTATTATATATTATATTACTATATATAATTTTATATAATTATGTATACTGTATACTGTGTGCAATATATAATATGATGTATAATCATAATGTGATACAATATAAATAATTAAATTTTGTATATAATAATATATGAAATTATATATAATTATATATTTATATATAGTATATATAGTATAGCATTAATATAGTATAATCATAGTATAATTAATTGATGTAATTAATGTAACCATAATAATTAATTGTCAATAGCTACAAAATTCTTAAAAAAATAAATCACATATTTTTCTTGGCCTCCTTCTCTCCCTTTCTATTGATATAAAAAAGTTTCTGTGATCTCACATTCTGATGACGTAACTGTCTGCTTTTTAAAGTTGCCTTTTGTGAAGCACCTTCCTCTACTTTGATATCTAGATATGAGAGTGTTCCAGGGCTTTCACTCCCTTCAAACTTCTTATCTGTCAATCACTGTACTTCAGTAATTCAATCTGTCCAATGCCTTACATTATTATATGCTGTGTACGTGTGTGTATATGAGGTCTGTCCAGGAAAAGTCCAGCCACTGTTAATATAATGGATCACATCATAGTAACCTGGCAGCCAAGGAGAGTGGACTGGAATGCACACATGGGAACACTTGCACTGTATTTGTCAGTGGGAGGGTAGATGCCACTGAGTGAGCATGTGTACTGTGTGGCCGTCACATTCAAAATGACTGAGCAAGTAGAGCAACAAATCTGCATCAAACTTTGCATTAAGCTTGAACATTCCCCCTCGGAAACTATTCAGATGATTCAGAAGTCTGCAGCTATGGCAACTAGTGATTGGTAGCTTCATTATGACAAGGTGCCCACATGTGCACCACATCTCATGCAGACTTTTTGGTGAAACATCGAATCACCCAGGCGACCAACCATCCTACAGCCCAGAGTTGGCACCCTGTGACTTCTGGCTTTCGCTGAAACTACAATCACCTTTTTTTTTAAAGATTTTATTTATTTATTTATCTTTAGATGGGAAGGAGAGAGGGAGAGAAACATCAATGTATGGTTGCCTTTCATGCGTCCCCTGCTGGGAGTTGGCCTGCAAGGAACCAGCCTGCAACCCAGGCATGTGCCCTGACTGGGAATCGAACCGCAATCGTCTGGTTCGAAGGCCCACGCTCAATCCACTGAGCTACGCCAGCCAGGGCTTACAATCACCTTTTAAAGGGAAGTGATTTCAGATCACCAACAAGATTCAGGAAAATACAATGGGGCAGCTGATGGCAATTGGGAGAATTGTGGGAGGTCCCAAGGTGCCTACTTTGAAGGGGACTGAGGTATCATTGTCCTGTGTACAATGTTTCTTGTATCTTGTATCTTCTTCAATAAAAGTCTCTAATTTTTTTATATTATGATGCTGAATGCCTTCTGGACATACCTCAGGTGCGTGCCTGAGTGTGCAGTTGGTTCACCAATATTTAACCCTTGTCTAGAACTTTATTTTGGGTTCCAAATTTTTGCTAATTTGATATCTTCAGTTTTATTTCTAATAAACTTCAAGCATAACAAATGCAAAACAATATTATTGATTTTCACACTGAACTCAAAAATTATCTTCACCCAGTTCATCACATCTCAGCAAAAATAAATCATAAAACCCATTGTCTTGAGAGCTAAATTTTTTTCTTAGCTTTTTTCTTCAATTTACCTCACTTTCCACATTCATTAAGTGACTACATGTCAATTCTATCTTCAAAATCTATTTTAATCCTTCAACTTCAATTTGTTTTTTGTCTCAACTCTGTCACTCTAGTCTTGTTGCCTCATCTTTCCCAATCAAATACAATAGCTTATCAACTTGCTTCTAATTTTACCCCTACTGAAATATATTTTATATACAATAATAGAATAATTCTCTTTTAAACCATAAATCAAATCACATAACTCCCTCAACTAGAATTTTTACTAGCTTTGCAATGCACATTAATAAAATTGAATCTTCTTATTATATCTTTTATGCCCTCTTATTTGTCTGTTGTCTACATATTTGGCCCCATCACCTGACACCTTGTTTCTTACTTTCTAAACAACTTGGCCTTCTTTAGAAAAACAACTCCTTTCTCAGAAACTATGTTTGGAATTCTTTGTTCAGGTGAAAATATCCTGGAGAAAGAATTCTGTGATTATCATAGGGTTTCCCGTGATTACCATGACTTAATCTCTTTTCAAACATTTTCATATTATACATTTTTTGGTTTTCCTCTCTTACCTGTTTGTAATTATCTTTTTAAAATATCATTGCTTATTTCTGATCCTTCATACCTGTGTGTAAGTCCTTACAAATAAGAATATTGTCTGCCACATTCATTGATGTATGCTGAATATAGAGGAATGTCTTCATTTTAGAGAGGTCACTTTTTACAGTACAGAAAACACTGAAAAGAAAGTATGTATATAAAAACCTTGAGTATATCTAGTATTTAACTTGTGAATAGAATTAAAACACACTATTCTTTTTTCTATATTAATTAGCATATTCATAAACTAGTAGTGAAATTCTTGCTTACTTGATACTATCACTAATTATGTATGAAAAATTACTCTGCAAATTTTAAAGCACTGTACAAATACAAATTTTATTGCAGTTATTATCTTTTTAGATGTCTATTGAAGCTACAAAGTCAAAAAACAGATCTTCACAATTCATATAAATATTTGATCTTTTCTAAACACACTGAACTCAGAACCTTGGACAGCTAGATTTTTTGTGATGATTGCTCAGAAATTGTACAGAAGTAATTGATGCATGCTCTAAGTTTTAAGACTAATTGGTTTCTAATAATTAAAGTAACAATAATGAAAGAGACTACTGTTATCTGACCATAGGATTATTTAAATTTATAAAGCAGTGTTTTTAAATATTGGCAACCATGAAACAGTTACAGAGCGAGATGTTTATATGATTATTTTTATAGGCTAAGCAATGGTGGCAAGATATTAGAAGTCAATGTCCATTGCAAATAACTGGAAAACTAAAGTGTTTTTAAAATTAAAATATAAATCAATGTGAACTGAGTCAACTGAAAGAAATTAAATTTTTAGAACACATCTCTTCCAGAGAGTGTGATGCAGTTGTAGATATTTGGCTAATGACCTAGGGACTCAACCAAATTTAAGGTAGATAATTCTAGTTTTGTCCATGGAACTCAGAGAGTGTGTGGGTACAAGCACGTATCATTCACAAGCAATGGGAATAACAATTTTTATAAGAGAACAAAGGAGAAGAAGATGCATTAGATATAAATTGTTCCTTTGTTAATTAAATAAATAAAAGTTGACTTTTAAATGGTATGTTTTATTTGGAATTCGATCATCCAGTCAGTCAATCAGTCAGCAACTACTGACCAAGAACCTCAGTGCTGGGAGTTAGAGAATGAACAGGGTAGAAATAATCTCTGCCCTCTCTAATTTTAAAACCTGCTGTAAGGGGGTCATGTGAGGACACAAAAAATACACAGAACGAATAGAATAAGTCATGATAACTCTTATGATAGGAAAGTTTAAGATATGAAAGTATGCCATAGGTAAAGAATTTAACTGAGACCTAATATGATAAGAAAAATAAGACCATATGCTCATTACAAAATACAGCATCAGCAGAGTTTTAGAATCTTTTAGAAGGTTAGGAGGAAGTGTATTACAGACAGTGTGTGCACATGAGGAGTGATGCAGTGTTGCCGGAGTCGGCTGCCAGAACTAGGAGAAGGGTGAGAGCCATAGTTAGGGATTTAAACTTTATCTTAAGCCATGGGAATCATGGAAGATTTTTAAGCAGGAGAAGGTCATAACTGGATTTTTGTTTTGGAAACAAAATGTTGGTACTCGGGTGGAGAATGGTTTGAAGTGTGAAAACACGTGACCAGTTAAGTTTTGTTGTTAGATTTTTACATGTGTTTGTGTCTATTTCATCTTTTATATTTTTACTTTGGGCAGGGATCTAAACAAGGAATAATAACTGCTTGGGCTAGGGTTTAAAAATCATTGTTAGAGACATGTGAGTGATTAAATAGGCATTTATGAAGTAAACTTTGGAGAATGTTCGTATATTAAGTGTGAAGGACTGGTCAGAGGTAAATCCCAAGATCCTAAACTAAGTCACCAGAAATACAAAAATAAATTCATATTTCAGGGAAAAAGGGATGTATTCAGTTTCAACATCATTAATTTGAGGGATGTGTGGTATTACAAAAGTGATTTCCACTGGAGATTTTTTTTTTAATTCAAAATCTTTTTTGATGAGATAAAATCAGACAGGCTCAGAAACTCACAAACCCCGACAAAGCATGCTAGGTTCGGAACTCTGCCCAGCTGTTCAACGTGGCCAATAGCCTGTGATGCAGTTCACTAACAGAGGAAGGACAAATGTAGAAATTTTGACATACACTGATCAAGGACAGTTGAGCGTTAACTTGCTGAAATTATTCCTGGTAACCTACTTGAACAGTTATTTCTCTAATGCAGAGTATGAAGGGAAAAGAAGGCAGTTTTCGAGCCGTCTGTTGTTATGGTTTAGAGTAGTTTCCTCGAACATTGAGAAACCAAAACAAGGGATTAGGAAGCTTCTCCTGTAGCTCCAGCTCTATTCTTCACTAGCAGAGTGATTTTATGATGTGGACTCTGGCTCATGGGATCCGCAACATTGTGGATGGGGGAGAGACATTCACACGGACTACTGAGTCCAGTGGAGGAAAGGGGACAGCATGGCTTTTTCTCTTAAAGGGAGCCAAAAGCCCCGGCCCCCACTGCAACCAGCTTTTATAGGGTTTCTCAGCACCGTAAATGAGGTCCTTATTTACTATTCACAGGTTCACTTTAGGTGGTTACCTTTTACAGACAACAAAGAAGTCAATGCCGCTAATCACAACACGGAAGAAGGATATTTGCAAATGAAAAGGGCAAAAGTGGTTGAACTAGTTACACTCTTCCTTGGAAGGTTTAGCATGGATTTTAGGAAGTTACTTTGCAGTAAATGTTTGCTGCAAATCCGGGTGAGGGAGTTTTTAGCAAAAGCAAGACTCAAAGCGGCCTAGGTAGGTAGCAGGCTTGATCCCCCACTGGAGAACCTATCCGTGGGCGTGGGTCCTGTGCATCTCTGAGTGGGAACTGGGCCCACAGCACGCAGAACGGTCTCCTACAATCTTAGGCAAGTTATTTATCCTCTCTACATTTGACTTTCTATATTCTTCTCTTAATTTGTAGAGAAAATGGGCAAACTGATTCCCAATTAAAAGCTAGTTTCTAGACCGAGTCACTTAAAAAAAAACTTCTTACACTTAAAAAAGAGAAATATATAACTATGGATATGGAAGCAATTGAATATTTACCTGACTTTGTAGAAGAAACAATAAGAAACAGGAGGAGTAATTTTATAAAAACCTTCCCCCTATACAAGTTTGGCACATACTTCTTAAATTATTTTCTTTTTCCTATATGCTGCCTCTCAGTTCTATAAAGAGCATAGTTTTAGACAATTCAATCTCTATCATCTAATCTTTTCTGCTATTTATTTCTATTCTATCTCTCTTCTTGATTATCACTGTTGTCTCTTACAAAGTAAATTTCCCAGACTTATTTAATCATTTTATTTATCCTTCTTGACTTCCCTGGCATATATGGAAACCCCCATTAAGGTGGAGGTAAAAAACAACAACAAAATAACCTCAACAACAACAAACAATATCTAAACTTTCATAGATGTATTATCTTTGGAGGTTAGATAAGGAACAGGCAGGGACTGGTAGTCATGTTACTGTGGGGAAGGACAGAAGTCTTAAATGTAAGTTTCTACAGTAGCAAAAAAACACATATTTTAAGGATGCCTACAAGTCTCCCATTTTGAATAATATTTCCTCCTACTCCATTGAAGAATATGTCTTACAGAGAGGAGTAATTGAATTACATATTCTGTCTAAGCATGGATCACTGATTTTACACACTGACATTTTCTTTATCTCAGTTGTAGGTTCATTGTGTCATTATGTCAGTCTTATTTAAAGACTGTCAGATTTACTTTAAAGATGCTGTCTTGTTTTTCTGCAATTCAGTGGATATTTTTGTCTGCTCAAACTATTAAATCTAAATGGTTTTATTTTTTTAAATACAGATGTGTTTATATGCTCTTGTTTCAAATATTAAAAATCAAAATTTAACCCCTATAATTTTGTGTATGTGAAAAGTTTGTGTATAACTCATTGTTTAGTATACCTTTCAAGCACATTGCTATATAGAAAGCTAAAAATACTTTATGTGTTGTCCCAAAATGAATGTGCATCTAAGTTGAAAACAATGCTTGTAATATTGAAGCATGGTTGATAATGAATAAAAATATATATTTGAACATACAGTAATATTAGAATGTTCTTTTGTGACCAGATCCTAATATAAACTACTTACAATGTATGTCAAGATCAGATAACATTTAGAAAAATAAATCAATAAAATAAAACCTTTGTAGACGATCAAAATCAAAAGGAAAATCTTAAGAAGGTAAAGAGTTTTATATACATGCATATAACCTCGCATATAAGCATAATCATATGCTTTCTCCACTGTACTGTTAATTTCTTCAATTACCATGATTAATTTCAAATAGTAAATTCAACATTGAAGACTACACAGTCTTTACATACTCTACTACCAGATTCTGCCTAGTAATATTTTATTAAGGACTTTCACACATATTTCTTGAATAATATGGGTCTGTGGTTTACTTTAGTATTGTATATTAGTCTATTTCTGGTATTAGGTAATTTGACCTCATGAAATGACATGAGAAGAGTTCTAATTCAAGTTTTCTATTTTACCTTGTTTTCGTTTAGTCACATGTGTCTTTGTAGAAATGTGTTTCTTTTGATAAATATGAAAATGAAGCTTTCATATTTATTGCTCTACACTTATTAATAGTATATTTGTGTTATATTTTTAATATCCATGGGGTCTATAATTAATTCTTGCTTGTTATTTATGATATTGACAATTTGTTTTTTTTCCTCTGTGTTTCTCGAGAAACCTGACTAGCAATTTGTCAGTCATTCAATGTTTCAAAAATCTAGCTTTTGATTTATTTTTTATTATTTGTCTATTTTTCATTTCAGTGTTTTCTGTTCTTATTTTTATTATTTCTTTTTTCTTATTATTTAAATATAACACTTTGCTTTTTATTATTTTAAGTTGGGGGCCCAAATTATTGATTTTATACTCTAATTATTTGTAGTATAACTATTTAAACTATAAAATCCCACAAATGTTAGCATGGTGTGTTTCAACATAGTTCCTTTCACAGTATCTTACATCTTTTTCTTTTTTCATGCATCTTTTACTTAAAAATAAACTGTTTAGTTTAACAATATTTGTGAATATTCCAAAAATCTCTTTTCTCATTGTTTTCTAATTTAACAAGCTATAATCAGAGAACAAATTTTGTATGATTTAAATTCACCTAAATTTTTTTTGATATTAGCTTTATGGTCTAGTGTTTTTTATTTCCCATGGTATTCTGCTTCGGTAAAAACAATGTCTTTATACTGTTATTGTTACTGGTTAATAAGGACAATATAAATATTTATATTCTATAAATATCAACAAATTTAAGGTAATTGGTAATGTCATTTACATGTTTTATACATTGACTGAATTTTTGGCCTTTCAATAACTAAGAGTGGAGTAATGAGTTCCTTAACTCATATTGGACATTTATTTATTTATTCTTTTAGTTTTGTCAGGTTTCCTTCATATAATGTTAAACTCTAGTAGTACAGGAAGCAGATTTGTGATCATCAGGTCTTTCTGAAAATTTGACTTATGAATCACTATAAAGAATCACTATAAAATATCTCTATTAATATAGTTTAATATTTATTTCTGTAGCTTATTGTTGGATAATAATATAGCTACTCCAGATCTTATGATTAGAATTAGCAAGGTGTTCCGTTTTTAGCATATTATTTGTGGAGAAACGTAATCTTTTCTTACTTGTTAATCTAGTTTGAAAATCTACTTTGAAGTATTTGAAACATTTTTAGTGGAGCATTTGTTGAGATTCGGGTTAATTTTACCACTATCTATTTTATTTTTTCCATCTATTTTTTTCTATTTTACCTTTTCCTGACTCATTTTAGTGAAAGTAAAACATGGAGACAATACTGCCTCACAGTTGACATCATACTAAATAGTGGAAATTAGAAAGCTTTCCCTCTAAGAATCAGGAACAAACAAGGGTGCTCACTTGCCACAGTTTCCATCCAACGTACTGACGGTATTGAACATTCTCACCAGAGAAATTAGGAAAATAAGTGAGTAAGTGAGTGAATAAATAATGACATTCAATCAGGAAGAAAGAAGTTAAATTGATTTAACTTTATAGAATTCTGTAATCCTTTAAATAGAAAATTCTAAAGATTATAGCAAAAACAAATAATCATTTGCATTCTCTACACTAACAACAAACTATTTGAAAAAGAAATAAACAGTCTTATTTATAGTAGTGTCAAAAGCAATTAAAAACAAATACATTTAACCAAGGAATTGAAAGGTATATACACTGAAAACTATGACATTTATAAAACAAATTGAAAGAAACTGAAATAAATGGAAAGATATCCTGTGTTCATGAATTAAAAGAATTAGTATCATTCAAAAATCACAAAAATGAATTCAATGTGGAATAAAGACTTAGAGACAAGAGCTGAAACCATAAAAGTTCTAGAAAACAACACCGGGGAAATGTCCCTTGACATTGGTCTTGCATTGATTTTTTTTTGGATATGGCACCAAAAGCAAAGGCAACAGTAAAACAAAGTGGGACTACTTAAAACCAAAAAGCTTCTAAAACAGAAAAAGAAACAATCAACAAAATGAAACAGCAATCTGTTGAATTGGGGAAAATATTTGAAAACCATATATCTGGTCAAGAGTTAAAAACCAAAAAAATTAAGGAACTTATATAACTCAATAATACAAAAATACAATTCACCTGAAAGAAATGTGCTAAGGACTCAAGTAGGCATTTTTTCAAAGAAGACATAGAAGTAAATTTTATTAAAAAAGACTAAAAATATTGTTCAAACTTTTGGTATAAATGCATTATAAATACATAGGTAAGTAGATAAATAGTTGAATGTAATGATTTTTCTGATCATAAGAAAATAATGGGAATAACAAAACTTGAAATCTAGTCAGTTAATATTCGGTATCTCACCAGTATGTAGTGGATAATGGACAAGCAGAAGCTATTAATACTATCTTAATTCCACTGCAAATATTACTTTTGCTTTCCTTTTCCAAAAGATTTATTTTACTAGAGACATCAACTTTACCCCAGCAGTTAAAAATTTAAATGTTAGCATATGTTAGCATATGTCTTAGTTGTCATTTTTAAATATGATTGAATAATGATATTTTTACTAAAATTTCTATTATACAAGTTGCAATTTAATTCATTTATTTTAAAATATTTTTACTTATTTTGTTACTGCTATAGAAACAATTTGTAAATTATAGTTCTTATTGCAGAAAGCCACAAAATTAGCTTATATAGTAATTACATGAAAAAATACTCTTAAAGTATGGAAACTGGTAGTCCCGTGCATCTTAGATAAGCACTCTTGAAACAGCTGACTCCTTAATAAGCCTTTTTCATGAACAGAAATTTTGACTCTGTGTCTATTCTATTATTAAGTTCTCTCATAAACTATCAGCTATTCAACTAGTTCCCTAAATTTTTCAATTATTTGGATATTTAGCTTTAAGCATAAACTAATTTCATGTTATTGTCAAAATACAACAAATATTTCAAATCAATTTAATAAACTTGCTATTATTTACTTAAATTATTAATTTGTTTTTAGAAATATAAAATCCTCAAATTTCAAAGCACACATATTCTTATTTAACTATTAATTTTCTACACTTCTTATTAATTCCATACATGCTTCTGGTGAGAACAAAGGAAAAACTGGAAGTAGCCCTGGCTGGTGTGGCTCAGTAGATTGAGTGTTGCCTGTGAACCAAAGGGTCATTGGTTCGATTCCCAGTCAGGGCATATGCCTAGGCTGTGGGCCAGGTCCCCAGTGAGGATGTGCGAAAGGCAACCATATGTTGTTTCTCTCCCTCTCTTTCTCTATCCCTTCCTCTCTGTCTAAAAATAAATAAATAAAATCTTTTAAAAAACTCTGAAAGTAACATCATTTTGATGTAATAGTTTTGTTTTTCTGGAACTTACTATTCTATTCTACTACTGAAATTTTGGTATTATTACAAAGAGAAAAAATCAAACTGAACAAAAAAATGTAATTTTACATAATTTTTTTCATCTTTACAAATTGCAAATCCTTTTCTGGGGAATCTTCCAGCACTAATGACCTAAAGGACAGATGCACTAACTGTAGCCATAAAGGCACTCTGTGTAAATACTTATTAGTTATCGTCTCTCCTTTATAGTCCCCTGAGGCTTATTGTCTTCTCAGTCAGTAAAAATTTTGCCTGTTCATCTGTTTCATCTGCCTGCAGTACCAGCGTTATGCCAAAAGTGTTTGCTGCATAAATTAATGAGTGCAGGTTATTGTACAGCATTTTCAAAACTCTACAATCACACACACTGGGGAAAATAACCACAAAATATGTTCTACACTGGTTGCTTTCCATACACAACCTGATTGTTGAAATTATTCTTTAAAATATCTTCATAATATATTAAGTTTTATTTGTTGTATAATTATTATATCATTGGAACGAAATAATTGTAATGAAATAAAATGAATAAGTCCATTTAATAGGTAAATTAATTAACTTAAAGGTGTCACATTTTTACTCTGTTTTTGTTGTTTGTCCTCCATTACCATTTATTCCCCATACCGTCTTCCACTTCTACTCACTCACCCTGACCCCACACACACCACACTGTTGTGCGTGTCCATTAGTTCTTTTTCTTTTTTGCTCATCCTTCCACCCCTTGACCCCGCCAGAGCTGTCAGCTTGCGTCTATCTATGAGTCTGTCTCTATTTTGCTTGTTAGTTTAGATTTGTATAGTAACATAGTAAAATAATCATGAATATAAAGAATCATAAAGTATATAATGTTGGGGTGGTTCAAAGAATTTTTTTAAAATTTAAATTAGTAGATAGAATCCTGGGTGGTAAAGCTGTCATTGCTTAAGCTGTTTAAATTGATTGCTCAGGTTGGTGTGGTCAGTGATCTCTGAAACTGACACAGGAAGCTCACTCTGTGTCACCTGGACAATAAACTAACTGGTGCAAGAGGCTGCTCACTTATCTTTGCATAAGAATTTCAGTTGAAATACATCCAATTCTCCAGATGCTAGATACCTGATGTTTTTCAGACAGCTATTATAAGCAGTTAGGATTCAAATGCATATTGTCTGATACTCAAGTAGTCTCCTTCTCTTCCTACTGGTCATATGGTTCTCAAGAAAGCCCTGTATGCATATATGAATGCCCTGTAGATGGCAGAGAAAAAGAGCTCAGAATATGTCACCAGAACACACGCTCTCTCACTGCATGCCTTCAGCACACTTCTGTTGGGGAACCTGGGGGCACAGAGGGACCTCTGCCTTTGCTCAAGGTATTAGTGTGACTAATGTTTACCTATTTATTATCTGCACCCATTGCTTTTGTGCCACATTCTAGGCACCTGCTCTGACTGTATTACACCATCATGGATTAAAATAGTAAAAGTGAAAGAAGATTAAAGTGTTATTAAATATTAATATCAGAGAGGGGCTAATTTTTAGCCCTAAAATGTGTCTTCATATCACGGGTAATGTTTACATAATGGTAGGCAAATATTTTATAAAGAAATAAATTCTGTCTACACACCAATTGTTTAACCTACAAAGATGCCAAGAATTCCCACTTTGTTTTATTTTGGTTGTGCCTTTCTACTGATCAACAAATTATTTTGATACTGAATAGATACAATTTTAGTTATCATGAATGTCAAGTAGTAAGTGTACTATAGATGGTAAATGTGATTGAAAATATGAAATGAGGTTTATATTGCTCTAAAACTCAGAGCAATTCTCTATATAATCTATATTATACTTCTTTTTTCCCCAAGAAATATACAGATACAATCACTCCTGTGCCTAAACTGTGAACTATAAGCTACGGTTTCATTCTGGTGTGGCATTAGCAATGCACACACCCTACTGCTTTCAAGGACTAGTATTTATCCAGAGTGGAAGCACTACAGATTAAAATAGAAAGCTGGAGAGAGAAAGTGCACTCGAAGATGTAATATATAGAAAGAGCTACAGAAAAAATATCTCATTTGGCATCACTACAGTAGCCTATCCAAATTTTTGTTTCTTTTTTTTTGTCTTCTTTTTAACAGTTGACATAATTGCAGGTGAATGGCTAGTTGTTAAGAATTTCAGAGTATATGTTAACTAGCTGGGCTCATACCATTTATAGCTCTATGGTGTTATGCATTCCTCCTCTGCCTCCACAGGATCCATTATGGCTTTAAGGGCTGGTGCCTACACGAGGCGGCCGAGTGAGGCAGAGATAGGGGGGGCTGCTCTGAAGCTGCTGAGTCCATCTGTCAGAGCAGAGATTTTAGCATTTACATTCAAATCACATTTCCATTCCAAAATTTTTTCAACTACTAACTCTTGCAGCACTGTGTATTTTTGTACTGTTGCTATTTCTGGAGCAACTACTTATGACTAGCTTTGTATTAAAATCTGACCAAAGATGAATGCCTTTTCAATCCGTGGGTATGTTAAACTTTGTTATTTAAGAAGGTTGGGGAATCTGATGCTTTAGGCAATTGAGTAAATGTATAAATGTCACACACTTTAAGTAATATGAATAATATATGTATCCCCCAAGATTTAAATTAATACTGGTAATTTTTAATGTTAGGAGAGATTATCAGTTATGAAGTTTACAATGTTAAAATCAGCCTAATAACAATAACATTATATATGTTTAAATGACTCTTAATAACAATTTTCAATTGGAGAATAAAATCTATCTAGGGTTATTTCTGGACATATGTGAGTATGTATATACAATAGCATGTGTACAGTGTATGTATGTATATATACACATATTAGTACACACTATGCAAGTCCATAAACATATACATACATGATGTCCATATATCTTGTGTGCACTATTTATGTGTGTGTACATACTCATATACCAAAATGGACTAAAAATGTGGACTGAATCCATATCTGTATGCATATATATATATATCCCTGTATGTATGTATGTATGTATGTATGTATATATATATCATATACATGCATTCATAGAGGCATTGTTTCCTATATGCACAGGTAGTTATGTGATACCATATTTAAAATCTGTAGCACTTAATGTCTGTCAGTAACCCTGCAAAGAGAATTTCAATTCATTATTAGACCTGTCTCATATATTCACTGTATTTAACTTATTTCTAAAAAGGATATGGGATAAAGAACTTGAAGTGCTTATTTGAATAAAATTGTAGTTGATATAAAAGGTCTGCCCAGTAAAAGTCCAACCACTATTAATATGATGAGAACAATTTGTGTGACATTGATATAACCCAGCAGCCAAAGAGAGTGGACTGGAATGCTCATGTGTGAATAATGACAACGTCACTGTACTAGTCAGTGGGGGCGGTAGATGCTATTAATGAGCATGTGTACTGTGTGGCTGTCATATTCAAAATGACTCAGTAGAGCAGCGAATCTGCGTCAGATTTTGCAATAAGTGTGAACATTCCTCCACAGAAACTAATTTGATGATTCAGAAGCCTGCCACTATGGCAACTGGTGATTGGCAGCTTCATCATGACAAGGCGCCCACTCATGCATCACATCTGGTGCAGAGTATTTTGGTGAAACATCAAACCACCCAGGTGACTTGGACACCCTACAGCCCAGATTTGGTGACCTTAGACTTCTGGCTCTTCCCAAAACTAAAATCAGGTTTGAAAAAGAAGAGATTTCAGGCCACTGATGAGATTTAGGAGAATATAACAGGGCAGCTGATAACAATTGAGAGAATTGTGTCAGGTCCCAAGGTGCCTACTTTGAAGGGGACTGAGGTGTCATGGTCCTGTGTACAATGTTTCCTGTATCTTACATATTCCATAATAAATGTCTCTATTTTTCATATTATGTGGCTGGTCACTATCTGGATAGACATTGTATAATTGTGAGGATTAAGTAGATAATGAAATTATATATCTAATCAATGCCTCTTAGTTGAAGATAGCTCTGTTTTACAGGTTTTTTCCCCCATTGTATAACTCAACAATGTATTCTTACTGAGACTGAAATGAAAGGTGATTCAACTATTTGATGGAATTTTTGTTCACAGTGACAGGTATATTATCAATGGAGAGAAAATTAATGTTGATTTCATCAAAGAAAAACAGGTTGTTGAAAATCAGTAAGCACAGCTAAGAAAATAGTCCCTGCTTTTCAAGCCATCAAATGCTTTCATAAACCTCTAAAACTATAAGGGAATTAAAATGTCAAGTAGCAATTTTATTACACATTTTGGTGGAGTAAAAAGAGAAATGGATTATAGCATGTTTTCCCTTCCAGATGTATGTACTCATACTCAAAATCGAGAGTGAGCAGACTCCCTGTCAGAGCTGGATCCCCTGGTCCAAGTAGCCTCACCTGTCTGCTGTACCTGAGAGCAGACTCAGACCCTCCTTTTCTGACACCCCTGGAGAGGTACTCAATTTAACAAGCAGCTTTGTTGAAGCAAAAATTAACTGGTCATATATTTGCTGTATCTTATGAAAACATAGGCAAAAATTACATTCCCAGTTTTCAAAGGATCTGATTCCAAACTTTAGGCTTTTTACATGATGGAACAAAAAAAATGCTGAAGACCTGTGTGAAGTTACCTATCTCTTCCTTAGCACATCTTTCTTGATGCAGTCAAGATTTCCATCTCATCTATGGCCCAGACATAGAGGCCTGTTCTTCATTATTTCCATACTGAGGTATAGTTAGTGTAAATTAAAATGCACCAGTATTCTTTTCAATAATTTCTGACAACTGAGTACACCTTTGTACCCACCATCCTTGTACTTGCATAAAACCCTAAATAATATTGTTGGTATGGTTCTATAGAAAATGTTGAATTGAGAAAAATTACTGAAAATTCTTATAAACTATAAGTTGACTACATACTCTTTATGATTTGACCTGATAACAATGATTAATTTATGGTACGTGTATTATTTGAAACTCCTTCTCTGTGCCAAAAAACATTAAAAAAGCAAAGCTGAATAACAAATAGGTATCATTTTGAGTATTTCAGCAAGGTAGCATATATGTATATATGTATAGCTTTTTAAAATTTGCTACAAAATACATTAAGAAGGAATACCTAATAGCTAACCAGAGAATTTGATGCTTTTATTAATTCTTGAGGGGTCTATCAGAGTTTTGCTCAATGAAATTTCTTGAAAGTCCTGTGTTTTCACAGGTTTCTACAAATGTCATGTTTTTCTGTCCTTGATCTTTTTCAAGTAATTTGGTATTAGTTACGATTTTCTATATATAATATGTCATCTGTAAATAGTGAGTTTTACTTCTCCCTTTAATTAACATAATATAGTTTGTTTTTAAACATTGCTATTTTTTAAAAGATTTTTTTTTATTTATTTATCTTTAGAGGGGAAGGGAAGGAGAGAAGGACAGAAATATCAATGTATGGTTACCTTTTGTGAGCCCCCTGCTGGGAACTGGCCTGCAACCCAGGCATGTGCCCTGACTGGGAATCGAACCACAATGGTGTGGTTCGCAGGCTTGTGCTCAATCCACTGAGCTACACCACCAGCCAGGGCTGTAAACACTGCTATTTTTAACTGGCTAATTTTTATAATATAATTAGATCCACAAACAGATATGTCTATAGTTTTCTTTCTTTGTGATTTTCTTGTGAAGATAACTATAATCAAGTTTATAATAGCCTTGTAATATAGTGGTATTTTCCTTTTTATGTCTACTTTCTGAACAGTTTTAAGTAGAGTGACTATCTATTCTGTGATTGGTGAAACTTAGCTTGGGCCTAATTACTTTCATAATCCATTTTTTTGCAAATCATTTGTATGAATTAGTTCATAATGTTCACAAATAAATTTTTAATATCTATCATTTTTCAGTGTCTTTTCAGTTTATTTTTCTTATATTTAGGTCTTTGGTCTATGTGGGGTGAATTTTTGAATATGGTGACAAATACAGTCTAGTTTCATTCTTTTGCATGTGGCTTTCCAATATTCCCAGCACCATTTTTGAAGGGGTTTTCTTTTTCCATTACAGGTTTTTTACTCCTTTTTTTTGCCCACAGAAAATTATTTGCCCACAGATGCAAGTTTATTCTGGGGTTCTCAATGGATACAATACAATAAAGTAAATTAAAAATTTAGACAATGGATATACCTGACACACAAAAATTTTTAAATAAACTTCATCACCTCAAAAATGTATGTTTACCTCACCCTCATTTCCTATTATGTATAAGTACCTTCAAGTATAAACCCTAAAAGATCAAAAACCTCCCATTCGTGTTACTTGGTGTATACCTCGGCCCTAGGAGAGTGTCTGGCACAGAACTATTGGAAAAAGAAACATGATTTTCAGTTTTGGAATGGATATTTAATTGACTTCATGTAGAAATTTAGTGTCACAAGGATAGTTTCAAGAGTACTTTGAATTGTGCTATTTTCTTTTCGATCTGAACCAAGTTGACAAGGATTCTAAAGAGAATCTGACCTCATAAATTTCATAACAGTAGGTTTGTTTTAACCACATGGGGCTCGTTAGCCGATAGCCTTTTTCATCTAATGGCTCTTTGTCTCCGAACTTTCTTGTGATTTCATCTTTCTTGAAGGAGCTCACCAGCAGGCTTCAAACTAGGATATTAGTCTAATCCCACTGAAAACTCCACAATTTCAGATGGAAGTAACCAGCTAAGTAATAAAATATTGAGGTAGAAAGAAAAAGACTTGCACTTACTTTTAGATGATTTTATTTATTCTGACCCAAAGAAGCAGCTGGGATTTTTGTTTGTTTTCTTTTTCTTTCTTTTCTTTTCTTTTGTTTTCTTTTAAAGTTAAAGATAAAAAGAATGTTAAAGTTATAATTTACATATCAAAATTGATTGATTTTATTCTGTCATTTATTATAACTTTATCATTTATAATAAATGACAAATTATATGTCATTTATTAGAGATGATTTAATTGAAGAAATATACCTAGCAAACCATGTATGATTCTTAAGTGACATTTGGTGATAGTGTCTCTATTGTATAAAAATTACAATTATATGTTTGTTTCATGAATAAGTTTTAAATAAGTGAATTGATCTCTAAAAGCTTTACTACTTGTTTAAAGGATTAAAACAGTTTATGCTCTTTTACATTATGTCAAATTATTTCTGCCTTATAGTGTATCAGTTTACACTATTAATAACAATATATTAATGTTAGACATATTAATGCATTGCTATTAATAGTGTAAATGGAAACTTCATTCATTTATTTACATGACTTCATTTATCTCAAACGAATAAATTATATCCTTTACACATGACACCATTCTCAGTGAAAGATGTTTATAAAAATGCCAATCTTATGACAGTAATAAATAAATTTATAAATAAATATAAGCAAAAATTTGAAAAGTCCTTTGTTACAAGGTTCCTACATGTGTTCTCTTACTCTTAGGCTTTTCTGTTTCTTTGTGATTGTAACTTGAAAACAATATGATTTTGTCACATTAGTTTTCTCTATTAATCAGAGCCCTCCCACCATAAAAAAATTTATTTTGCCTTTAATTCTACAATCTCCCTCAGGTTTCCTGCAGACCTTAACTTCATATTATCATCTTTACCTGACACCTTTTACACCCAGTCATTCAATAGTGTGGAGGCATCACTTTGGCAATTATTATGCAGTGAGTTTCAGTATGAGACTATAAGAATAGTCTCATATATACCTATTCTTTATGCCTGTATAAAGAATATACAGATATTCTCTATATTTATTTTAGAAATATATTAATCAGGATCAAAATATGAGTCTACTACTACTTTCAAATGTATGAAAATTTACATATATTTATGTGTAGTGTAAAAATCTAAAATATAAAACATTTTAAAGTAGAATGAGGAAGATGTAAAAGATAAAATAAAATCTGGACTTAAATGTAAAACTGTTGAAATAAAAATACTGTAGAAAGAACCATTGCCAGATAAAAATTTATTAAATCATTTTGTCTTGGTGAAGCTCTGCAAGAACTGCACTATGTTGATTAGTAGATGGCTATAGATAGTTGATTATGGTTTCCTGAACTACATGCAAATATAACATGATATCTCACATTCGTCTTAATAAGTGTAATACCATGTATTGTAAGTATTGGTCCTGGCACGACAATGAGGGTAGTAGTCTCCATGACATCATTGGTTTAATTCCTAGTGGCATTAGTGATGACAAAAACTTGAAATAAAAAATAAGATATAATGAAGTGTATCCATTATATCATTCTAATGCATTTTGTTGTGTGTTGTAAGAACCAGAGTTGATGAAGTCTGATATATTATACACCTCAGTAATGCTGTTTAGCTACATAGAAGCTGCACAAAATATGCCATTACTTCCAAATTGTTTTGGTGCTCCCAGCTGAAGTAGACAAATTTTTCAGAGTATGAATTACATTATTATTTAATCAATATATTTTCTCTTTTACTTTATTGTTTATTCCACATGTAGGACTACATATGTGATTAGGCATATCCTAACTTCATTTTACATTCCCCAGTTGACTTTGTGATACTTTGAAATGCAGTTTGGTTTAAAAATATGTGGGCAAATGGAAAATAGATTTGCATTAAAATATTCATTTATTTAAAATGGGTACCTTCTTTACTGATAACAAAATAACTAAAATATCCCTACTAATCTTGGCTCTATTGTACTTAGTATATCCCTTATGGTTAGTATTTTTCATCTACAAGATGTACAGAAGTCAATAATTATTTAACACTTTATTTAAAGGTCATGTGAAAGATGTACCAAGTGTGTGAATGTGTGTGTGTTTGGCTGCCAAAGGTAAACCCTTCTTCTGTATCTGTGGATGCTGTGTGTGATTTCATTAAGACATGTGTATTTGAAACAAAGCTTCAATTAAAACTTGCTTTTTATAATCTCATTGAGCATTACTATGTCTATTTATACATCTAACTCATATAGTAATTTGGTATGCAGCTCTTAGTAACTCCTGCATATTCTGTGTATTGAAAAGTATGTGGTTAATTTACTTGGTGGATTTATATTACCTCCTTTCTCTGGAAGAGAAGAATGTTTGGCTCTAAAATAATAATATATTTGACACTACAATTGAGTGTACCAAAGCAACAGTATACTTAGTGGGAAAGTGATTTTGTGATTTTTTTCAATTATTTTTTCAATGAATGGCAAAGCGTTATTTAATTTTTTCAAAAATGTTTATCTTTGATACCTAGCAAATGCAAGGAAAAGGCCAATCTTTAATGATGTTGTTTCATCCAGGACTAACATTTATTATAGACTATCTGCTAAAAGCAAAGCTTCCTGAACTCTTGCTCTGTCGAGACATGTTCATATGTTATTCTTCACTTTTATTTTCCTGATAAATTTTGCATATCAAATTGCCTTTTCATAAGACTATGCTATTTTGATTTAAATCCTTATGAAATAAAATTGAATTATTTTTATAATAAAGTTTATTAAATTTATCCTCATTTAAATAGAAAATAAATCACTAAGATTGAAATGCATTCTTAAATTTATTATCTTAATGCCAAAGTGATATCAATCTAACCTAAATTTAGCATCATTTTATAAAAATATTAACTGTTCAATCACTTTATTATTATATAGCATTAATATTAATAACATTTAACTATATTAATATTCTCAGTATTATTAACAACAGTAACATTAATGCTAAAATTAGTTTAATAGGATAATTTCAGTAACATTAATATATGATCAACTGAATTATTCATAATATAGAGCCATTAAAAGTGTGTTTTTCCTGAAAAAAATACACACCAAAAACTGTTTAGGGTAATGCTGCTAAAGAGATTGAATTTCACCATAAAAAGTATCATGTAAAATTGTATTTTAATATTTAATATTTCTAAAGTAGAATGTTCACTGAGATAGAAATAATATACAGATTAATAAAAAGCAAAATGTTCTACTGATGTCAGTCTGATAATAGAAGTACTTTAGTATATGTTTAGCTGTATTTAAATTTGTTCTACGTGCTTATACATATAATTCAGTACATACAATTTTTTACTATTTATAGTGTTTTTTCAAAATTAATTACTGTTTCTTATGGAGCTATTTTAAGCTAAAATTCATGTATAAATAAATAATGAATTGACTGACAGGAGAATAGGATGATAGCTGCTTTTGTCTTATGATTCTTCCAATAGAAATGATTTGGTGCCTTCCTGACCATCTGCCAAGCAGTTGGTTTCAAGCATTGCAAAATTTAATATAATTAATTAAACATGTGATTTGATGGTTAGCAACTGAAATAAATACTTAAATTATGAGGATATGTGATTTTGATGTTCAAATAATTCATTCAACAACCATATGACTTCCAAATGGTATTATTTTAAGAAGCATATCATTTATTTGATAACCAGCAATCAAATGTAAGGGTAGGGGCTCTGCCATGAAATGACAAGTTGTTTAAAATGACACGCACCTGAAGAAAATGGAGCAAACTTACTGAACGGAACACAAAACAAATAAGTAAATTGTTGAGTGCTTCAAATGAAAATTTAACAACAACTACACCAAAAAACCAACAAAACACCTTCCCTCAATTCTTACCTGGCCTAAATAAAAACCAGCAAACAGGCCTCATCATTTTCTCCCATGACAAATAGCTGCTTTCTTTTTTCCCCCTACTTGTGCCATCTATCAACACAAGACACCAACAACTACAAAAAGGAAGAGATATTTATAAATAACCCAAGACTAGTAGTGCAATTTCAGCACATTTTTGTTTCACAGAACTGTTTTTCTAATGTTTAAACCTAAAAAAATCAATCAGGATTCACTCTGTTACCATTTGTGCCATAAAGTAAGCCCTGTTCTGAGGCAGGAGAAAATGGGAGTAAATCCACTTAGTACTGTAGTTGCCACTGATAGACAAGAGGTTGTTGGAAGTGGTTAATAGAGAGATTCTTAGTAGAGCACTTGAAACCTGCTTCCTTCAGGACATGAATGTTCAGTCACATTTTCAAGGAAAGAGAATAAATCCTATCAGGTATTGTTGTCAGGTAGCAAATTCATGTGATCCAGGGCGAAGTGTTGTAATGACTATTATCTAAACATGTCATGTATTTTCACATCTCCATGTTTCTGCACATCATGCCTCCAATGCTGAAATAGAACGTCCTTTTGCTTACCTGAAGAAATAGCCATTATTTAAGGGCCAAGTTATATGTGTAATGAAATACTGTGAATATTAGCTATCATGCATCTTTCCTTGCACAGTTGCAAACAATGTCATTTTGCCAGACAAACACGAGCTGTTCATTGACTTGAGGAGTGGGCACAGTGAAACCAAGGGCAAATTGTTGTATAGTGTGAACCTTAAAGTAATATATCGAAAGAAATTTCTGAGTCTCTTTCCACACATATCCCAAAGGACATATTAACTGTTCAGTGGCGGAGGGCATTAGAGAGGGAACAGTGGCATGAGGTACTGGTTTGAGTGTTGTACCCCGTTCATCCACCATCACTGGGGTTAGCATGAGGTCGGGGGACAGGAGATGAAACGCGCAGATAACCTACAGGATTTCCAAGTAGGTGCCGCTTGTGTCTTGTGTCTCATCTGGAACTCTGGAGGGCAAGAACCCCACAGACTACTTTGAACTCCCAGCGTGAACAGGACGGAGATCAAAGAGAAGCTTCATGTAAGAGTAAACCAGCTCTACTAAGTTTTCTGAAAAGCCAAAAAATGTGTGAAAGTGGGTGAGAGGAATCATAACTACAAGAAAGGACAGGAGGGCCACAGGGCTTTTCCAGTCTCAGGCACTGAATCCACTCGAAGATGCAACACGGCACAAAGGGAACACAGATGTCTTGGCAGACGCTCACTTTGAAGGACAAAAGTTACCATAGATCACATGAGACAACGTAAACCCTATTATTTGCTCATGTAATGACTTTGGGTGGGATTTTTGCTTATTCATCACATCCTGCCCACATATGTCTTGAAACTAATGAGTGTCTCCAACATCAGTGTAAACCAAGAAAACTAAAGGTGGAGGGACTTTAAATCAGTTGGAGAAGTACTAACATAACTTAGTTTATTCTAGAATTATTAAGTTAAAATATCCACTACTTGGAATACTCGATGGTATATTGGGGGTTGGAAAGAATTTAAGTACAATTATTTAAAGACATTTTTATGCATGATATATGACATATTGCATTAGACTCATCACTTATGTGATCTGAAAACAAAGCTTTCCGTTTCCCTCCTAGTCAAAGCAATTGCTCCGTCTGCTTCCCTAGAAGACTTTACGCACCACTGTTTACAGCACTTCACAAAGATGTCCATATGGTAGAGTCATTCATGTAGATAGCAGTCTCCTGACATAGTAGAAAAGTCTCCAATATGTACAGAAAATATCTGTTTAAATATGGATCTCTCAGTTCCTAGCAGAGGGCTCAATATTTTATTGAATTTAACCTGGTGGGACTGAATTGAAACTACGGAGTAAGAGTTTCCGAGTGCAATGAGTAGCGAACATATTTGTGAAGATTAAGTGTTGGGAATGATTTTGCAGTAAGAAGCATATTTACAACACCAGAAGGAAATAAGAACTTACCACAAAGATACTGTAGTGCACAGAAAAGAGCATTGAACTCCAGATGAGAATAACTGCCTCCTTGGGCTTATTTACGAAAGCAATGGGTTTCTCATCATAAAAAAATGAAAAATATGCTTTACTTTTTTGAAGTGGTAATAACTTTTATCTTATCTAATAACATTTCTAATGTAAAAAATTAATATATGTGAACATATTTTTAAAGATTTTATTTATTTATCTTTAGAGGGGAAGGGATGGAGAGAGGGAGAGAAATATCAATGTATGGTTGCCTCTCATGAGTCCCCTGCTGGGAACTGGCCTGCAACCCAGGCATGTGCCCTGACTGGAAATCGAATTGCGATCCTTTGGTTCGCAGGCCCGCGCTCAATCCACTGAGCTATGCCAGCCAGGGCTATATGTGAACATATTTTCGGTAACATAAAACATTAAAATGTAAAGTGCTGTTATTGCATTTATTAATATAATATATAATTAGTTATGTATTAGTTACATGTAACTAATATATAGTTACAATGGTACATTGAAAAACATATTTGCTCAATAAACATTATATGAAAGGCACTGTTCTAAGTGATGAGAAAATTAGGAGGCAAAAAAGCAGACAAATCCTCATGCTCATGACTTTTAACTTAGTGAATTATATAATACATTATTCTTGCCAGTTTTTTAGTAGAGGGACAAAAAGATAGCTTTACAATGATTTAATTTTATACATCTACTGAGGGACATTCCTCAGAGATATGACTATAAGAATGGATGATCAGAAAGGAGATTTAACATTCTTCTTGAAAGAAAGCCTTCTCTGTGGACTGTCTCACCTTGAAGTTTCTAATCCAATTCATTAAGCAATTTATTTGATCTTTCTCTAAATGATGACTCATATCCTTTGGCCAAGAAGGAATCGATATTAACTAGACAAACACTGTATGTACATGTGACATGCAGGATAGTATATATAGTAAATATACAGAAGGATTCATATTTGTGTAAAAGTGAAAAGTGATAAAAGCAAGACATAGCAAAGAAAGAAATTAAAAGGTAAAGTAGCTAATGAGTTCTGACACAAGTACGAGATGTTTTCAATGCAAATACAACTGAAAAGCTATTTAAAATAGCCAAATATTGAAAGACAGATTTTGGTATGTAGTTGGAACTCAGTGTTTGATGAGTAAATGAATGATGGGAATTTGAAGGTTTAAGTTGGTTTGTATGTTATCAATCCAGGGCTGTACTGACGGGAGTTGTTATATAAGCAGTAAACACTGAAACAGTGAAATGCTAGATTCACTCATTCCAAAAACATATTCCCAGCATCATACTAGGCCCTGATGATAAAAGAAAACATGTTTCTTGGTTTTAAGGACCAACGAATTGATTTCAATAACTACCTGCAGACTGAACAGAAATCAATATTCTATGCTCAGTCTGCAGATAATATCTACAAAAAGGTTTTGTCTCCCCATCTGTATTGTTAAGAAGCAAGGGTCAAGGGAAAAATTATGCTTCTTGCTTGCATTTAACAATCCCCAATCTATGGAGCCCCTACAATAGTATTTAAAACTGCTCTGAGAAAAGTTAAGTCCATTTCACTTCAACTATTAGGATGCATCAAAATGGCATAGGATGCCATTTAAATAATTGCACAATGTACAAAAACTAAGAAAAATCAAATACTGACATGCAAAATAGTATCACAACTTTTAAGACAGTATCTAATGTTTGTATGTGTCACTTTGCCATTTAAAATACCCTTTCATGGACTCTAATACATCTGATTCTCAAAACTAGCTTATCACCCCGATTGAAGAATACCTAAATCAAGGAAGTTAGATGGCTTTTTAGACCTGTAGTAATATGCAATGAACAGCTACAAAACATTATATCTTACAGACTCCAAACACTCTTCCTACCCACATTTGATTTTATCTCCCAAGTAGTGAAAGAGTGGGGCCTTCTCTTCACTTTAAAGTTGTCCATCCCTGAAAATGCCATGGGAAAGATGTCAAACTGGAAAGTTTAAGACTAAGCGAAAATACAATCAAAAGTTTAAATTCAAACTGTATACTGTCTCACAAATGGATTCTCTGGAAAGATGCAACTTACTGATCTCTTCCTCATGATCCTTCCTTAAAATGACTCATTTTATCTGAAACAAACAGGTGCTGGATCAAGAGGGTAACTGCAGGTGTTAAGTAGGAGCTTTGTGCCAGTTGGATACAAACGAAACAACAGAAAAGGTCTCATCAGGTAAGAAAATGAGCCCTGGCTGGTGTAGCCCAGTGGATTGAGTGCGGGCCTGCGAACCAGAGGATCGGGGTTCGATTCCCAGTCAGGGCACATGCCTGGGTTGCTATGCTAGGCCAGTTCCCTGCAGGCCAACTCCCAGCAGGGGATGCACGAAAGGCAACCATACATTGATGTTTCTCTCCCTCTCCTTCCCTTCTAAAGATAAATAAATCAATAAATAAAATCTTAAAAAAAAAAAGAAAATGAATGGGGGGAAAATGACTAATGTGGTGTGGACAACAGTCTGTAGAGAAAAGAGCTGCTACCTTGTTTTTGAATAAAATCAGAGAAAGTCATTTATTGGCCATGGAAATGATGGCAACTGTCAATGGAATAGGAGATACAGAGGAACTTAATATATCAGCAGGTGGAAAACTGACTAAATAACACTTGTTTAAGCATGCAAAAATAAGGAGAAAAGTAAGAGAGAAAGGTCAACATAAATAAAATCTAAAGTAATTTTGAAAAACTCAAATTATATAAGAAAGTTGTTAGGCTGAATGATATTAACAAAAGACGCCTGGCTGGTGTGGCTCAGTGGATTGTGTACCAGCCTGTGAACCAAAGGGTTCCCTTTGCTGCATTTAATCTCTTTTACTAGTATCATTAATTTTTTTTAAGATTTTATTTATTTATTTTTAGAGAGGGAAAAAGAAAAAGAAAGAGAGGGAGAACAACATTAATTCGTGGTTGCTTCTTGCATGCCTCCTACTGGGGACCTGGCCTGCAACCTAGGCACGTGCCCTAGACTGGGAATCAAACCAGCAACCCTTTGGTTTGCAGGCTGGCACTCAATCCACTAAGCCACACCAGCCATGACCTAATTAATTCAAATTTAAATATTCATTCACCAGATAACCAGATAGAATGGCTATTGCCAAAAAATTAAATATAAATCAGCCTAATTTACTCCACTGTAGGGAAAAAAAGGTGAATATTCCTTGCTTAATGAGATTGCTATAAATATATTTTGCCATTCCCATCAACATATTTCCATGAGACCAGTTTCTCTACAGTGAATTACTATTGTATACTGGTAAAACAAAATTATACTTTTAATAGGGATTATCCATATTAATCATCAATATACATGTATTCAATGAGCAAAATTCATACCAATATTTTAAAGTTTAAAACAACACAGGAAAGTTCTTTTTTCTTCTTTAACTTTATGTTGCTACAGAAAGAAAGAAGCCTAACATGATATTAAGTGTTTGACTTAAACAAATGGAAGGACAGACTAGCTATTGACTAAGAGGGAGTAGAAGAGGCATGATTTCTTTTTTCAGGTAGAAATCAGAGCTCAGCTTTGGCTATGTCAAGATCACCATCTCTAATCCACACTGGAATGAACATGTTGACAAGGCAGTTAGCAGGAGTTAGAGAAATATAGGTTAGAGACACAAATTTGAGTGTTGTTATCTCATGAAAATAATATAAAAGCATGGAAATGGAAAAATTCCTTAAAAATATCAGCTGGAAAACAAAAGAAAAAAAGGAAGTAAGGCCTAAGATAGGAGTGTCAAACCCATTTTAACCAACAGCCACATCAGCCTCCCAGTTGCCTTCAAAGGGCCAAACGTAATTTTAGGACTATATAAATGTAACTGTTCCTTTACTGGGGCAAGGAGCTTGGTGCTGCCACTGGGTAAAAACAAGAGGCCAGGCTGGATAAAACAAGGTGGAGGGCCGGATTCAGCCCATGGGCCATGTGCTTTCCACCTGTGCCTTAAGAGATACAGGATATAAGGTTAAACCCATAAATAACAGTGGGGAACAAATGATTTGTGTGCAATATTAAGGAACAGGAGAGTATAATGTCTTGGAAACAAAGAGGAGCGTTGTGCTTTTAAAAACAGAGAGTGATTTCTTGTAACAAATACTGCTCTGATGGTTTAAATAAAAAGAAATCTGACAGTTGAATATTAGATTTAGCAAAATAAGCTCATTGGTGACTTTGGCAAAAAGTAGTTTAAATGAAACAGTGGAAGTGGAAGAGACAAGTTTTAACTGAGTTTTACGGAGAATGGGGTTACTCTTACAAGAATCTTAGGTGCAGATGCAAACATAGAAGCAGCGTTGCTTATGGAGAGCAAACTAACACCATGGGAAAGAACGACGTACGCACATGTGTTCAATTGTCAAGTTTCATGCAAATCACTCCAAGTTCTACAAAACAAACATCAAACTATGTTTGAATAAGTAATTAAAATGTCAACATGTGCATTTTCTATACTAACATCTAATTTTTCTAGTTGGTGCTGACAAAAGAGTCACTGGATAAAATTAGAATAACTTGAAATGACTACATAGTAAGAGAACATTAGATCTGCCCACATTTAATGAGACGACAATTTTAAAACAGAGACTAGAAGTAGAACGTGTCTAGTTAGCTAGAGAAAAACTGCTGATTCTGTTAGAATAAAAATTTCTGCCTCCTAAAGAAAAATTTTTAGTTATATATAATAATCACTATTTCTATTATGATAAAAATCTAAAATATTTTATTTTATAGCCAAATGTGCTTTTTTCAAAAGATACTGGAGTTAAAAACATATATATAATATATAATAATATATAACATAGTATATATAATAGTGTATGTATAATATATATAATTCTAAATATACAACCAAATAATAATGCATATCATGTCAAACGATTCAACAAAATATATATTATTTTACCATTAAAATATATCATTTGTTTACATCATTACTCTGTGTATACAGACCACTGTTTTTCTGAACCAAATACGTTTACTTCAAAGTAGGTCTACATTGTTTAAATGTCTATCACGCTGTAACACAAAAATCCCAGCTTTGAATACTGGAAGGTCATTGCTGTACTAGGTTAAAATGTAGTATTTGCAAACTCCCCTTTTCACTTTCCTTGGACCTACTCATATTTAGGAGCTTTTAAGTATCTAGAAATATTAGTTCTCATTTGTATAGTTGCCAAAATAATAGAAAAAACCATTTAAGAAACTATTGTTTCAGAACAATTTTTTAGTTAAAAAATTTAGTGAATTGTGTATTACACAATAATTTTGAAATTTCAAAAATTTGCCAATATAAAAATTTTTGAGGTCCTCAAAACATTTATTAATATTTATGAAGCCCTTAAGAAGACTATATGATTACCTCTGACTATGGTGACTAATTGCTCTAACTAGTACATTATAGATGTGCTATTTAACTGTATTAGTTTCTGCATTGTACTAATGTACAATATTAAAGAGAGACAAAAATCTTTTAGAAAATGTATCTGAAGCTTTAGTTTTAGAATTATAATTCTAAAGGTAACTTGAATTTATAATAAGTATCCTTGAAATTTTATTTTGTGTGTTATATAGGATTAAAAACTATGCATATGATCATTTGTCTCCTACAGTCTACCTTTCATCTACTTTTCCCCCTTTAGTCATCCCAAATCAATAAATGGTATTACTATTCACTGTTACTCAGGTCAAAAACCCGAAAACCAGGTCAAAGACATGGCCGATTCATCCCACCGCCAACGTCCTTTGGCTAGCTACATCCTTTCTCACCTGGATTGTACATGGAAATTCTGCCTGGGATCTTTCTTCTCTTCTTGACATCTGCAATCTGTTCTCTGCACACTAACTAAAGTGATAACAAAAAATTACAAATCTCACCATTTAAAACTGCTTATCACCTAAAAAGTTTCCATCTGCATGTTATGACACATGAGGCCCTACTTATGTGCTTCTGCTGACTGTCCTGCCACATCTTCAACCACTCACCCAATTGCTTGTTGGACTGGAATCATACCAGCCTGAACTAGTCCCCCTTCAAGGCCTTTCATTTTGTGGTTCCTCAGCCTAAAATACATGGTCCTCACATTTTTCTTTTGTGACCCAAGTACAATAGTATTATGTCGCAATGCCAGTACTCCATAGAGTTGTTTTTGACCAAAAGTCATTCCTTGACCACACAAAAACCGAGCTCTAAGTGTGAGAGTTCCATTGTATATATTATTTCTTGTCCTCTATAATGGGACTTCACACCACTAGGTACAGAATACATATTCTATAAGCCAGAAAATACAATTCACTAGTACATGTGAATCTTAATTTGTAGATTACCTAATTAGTAGATGTGAAAAGGAATGAGAAGGATGGAAAGAAAAAGGCAGAAGCTCTTTTACCAAAGATTAGAGTTCAAATCTCATCTCTCCCATTAATTCTATATGGACAAAATATATAATGCCACTGGACTTTTCTACAAAAAAATCCAAATAGCTTTCTGTTTATTAAATACCACTGTTCCTAACTGGTATTTAATAAATGAAATAAAACTACACTTCATACATGTGTCATTACTGAAAACATAATGTTAATTACTCTCTTCCTTTTTGTGGATATGTTCTAAACAGTAACTTCTTGAGGTATTGTATTACCTCATGCATGGTAAATTATTAGGTAACAAGTACATTTGGGAGAAATACATACATACTAAACTGAATTGAAGAATGATGCAGATTTGAAAAGTTTTGTCTAAAAATGTTATCTCTAGACAAATGCTGACATGACTCTTACAAAGCCAGTAGGCACAGTTTAGAAGCTTTAAAACCTCCTCAGTCCTTGTATCTTTCCCACATAGAAATCATAGAAGCAATTTGTTTACTATATGTATGTTTTCTAGTTAGGGATAATTTAATAGGTATTAAATCTAATAATTTCATGTATAACTAAATGATTCCATATTTCATAACAAATATGGAAATAAATAACCTCTCATTATGTAAATGTGGATCAAACAACTCTGTAGTTTTTGAACTTTCAATTGTTTCCAAAGATACATATACCATTATATACCATTATACATATATCTATACCATTATAGATACATATACCATTTAGTTTTTTAAGCAGAAAGCAATCTGATCTTTAACCGACTTTGAATTTTATTCCTCAGAGGACATATTCTTTGTGTTCTGTATTGAACAATTAATGACACTGGAGAACAGAAAATTAATAGCTCTCTCTCATTACAAACATGTGGAGCATTCCAGCTCCACCGTGACTGCTGCCTACTCGCACTGCCTAAGCGGAAAGCAAGGGTCTGCTCTCTATTCTTGTTTTCAAATTGCCTTCAACAAGTGGTTATCCAAGTGAAAATTATTTTACCTCACAAAGATTCAAATTCAGTTTCCATTCAGGATAGTATAAAACAATAGGATCATTCAGCTAATGGATGATAAAAGTTATATTGACATAATAGCAATTAGTATAGGAAAACCAGTATTGGTTTTTTCTCTGTTGTTAGAATGACAGAATATTATATTCTTTTTTTAAAGATTTTATTTATTTATCTTTAGAGGGGAAGGGAAGGAGAGAAGGAGAGAAATATCAATGTATGGTTGCCTCTGCCGGGGACACACAATGTATCGTGTGTCCCCTGCCAGGAAATGGCCTGCAACCCAGGCATGTGCCCTGACTGGGAATCGAGCTTCGATCCTCTGGTTCACAGGCCTGTGCTCAATCCACTGAGCTACACCAGCCAGGGCAGAATATTATATTCTTAATGCTGCCAGTCTTCTTAAGAATATCGAAGGAAGAGGACAGATTTTTCACTAACTGTGCAGTTGATATGGACGTATAGCCTTAGAATTATCTCATATACAAAATCCTGTAGTGGTGATCTAATTCACTAAGACAAAGGAGTAATACTTAAGTTCTAAGTCACTTAAATTGATTTCCAATTCTCAAATGGTTATTTTAAACCCCTAGTATAAAAAACAATGCATTTCAACAATTTTAATTCAATGCCAACTAATGTGTTAACTCTATTTTTTATCATGCTTTAATTCTTAAGGTGCAGAAAAATAGGATTCATCTGAATAAAAATGTCTTATATATTTTAATCAGTCATTGGATAAAGTAGAATGTGAAGTAGAAAAATACAGGACGTGAAAGTAGTAGAGGCGTAGTTCTGCCGACCTGGTAATGTGAGTGTTAAGAACTAAGGAAATTTAGTAGGTCCTTCCTTCCATTGTAATAAATTTTCTTTTGTTATTTTTATTAGTTTATTTCTTCTAGAAACTCAAAGTGTGTCATCAATTTTTTTTTAGATTTTAATTATTTTTCAAACATTTCATGTAGTTTATTTAGCTTCAAGTTAAAATTTAGAGTACTTTGGTTAATTTTTTTTCTGGAAAATCTTTTAAACTTTGATTTGTACCTCACAAAATACTGCATTATCCCTCAAATTTTTAATGAATTATTATAGGTTAAAATTATTTTTAAACAATAACATCCATCAATCCATTTCTATTCACAACATGTCAGGTAGTTTTTGTCTATGTCAACTTTTGCTTCTGGCACGATTGCATACATACAGGTTGTAAAATGTGTTTATTAACATATTAACATATACATATGTACATATACATGTTTCTACACAGTCTAGCACAAATAGCACCCTTTTTATTACAAAATCTTTTATTGTAAAATTATAAGCATTAAATCTGTAAATAATAACATCACACTCAAACATATCATGTGACATTTAATGTGAAATGTTCATGTTAAAATGATAAATTATTATACCCATATGATTACCCTACCAACCACACTCAAGTAAGCATTACTTTTGCAAGACCTTGTATATGATATTTCATTAAATAAATTAACAAAAAATAAACAGTAAAAAAGTAATTATGCCCTATAATAGCTGATTATTTGTTGAGAAAGATAAAAATTACATGTTAAAATATTAGACAATATGACTAGTTGGGATCATTGATTATCCTTAACAATTTACCAAGAAAGTCTTCACTGTGAGCCAAACTTTGAACATTCTATTAACATAACTGTTTTCCCAAAGACTATACATTTTTTTAAAAAGATTTTATTTATTTATCTTTAGAGGGGAAAGGAAGGAGAGAAATATCAATGTATGGTTGCCTCTCATGCATCCCCTGCTGCAAACTAGCCTGCAACCCAGGCATGTGCCCTGACTGGGAATCGAACCACAATCCTTTGGTTCGCAGGGCTGTGCTCAATCCACTGAGCTACACCAGCCAGGGCAAGACTATACATTTTTTAAACGGAAATTTAGTTTTATAAGTTGTGCTGTAATCATAACCATAAGTATTATTCAAGCAACAAACCTAAGGTATCAGTTTTGATGAGTAAGCATACTGGCTTCCTTTACTGACTTATAGTTAATATATATCTTTTTGATTACTTAGCTTTCTTTCCTTAAATAATTCAATCATGAAAGTTGAGATTTTGTACAAATACTATTCTTTCCATCAGTGTTTGTATATTTTACCTCTGAACAATGAAAGGAATTCTTAGTGAGGATGTCAAAGAGTTTGAATTGATTCCTAGCTGTATAATGCATTAACTGTATAATTTCAATCATACTATCTTAATTGTTCTTCAACTTTACTTTCTATAAATTGGGGCAGTGATGTTGTTGTGGAATTAAATAAAGTAATATAAGTAAAATCTTAGGAAGGTATCCACAGATATATGTAATGTTAGGCATTAATATTACAAATTTAGTGGTACTGACCTTGAACAGTATAAAGTTTTTTCTTAGATTACACACATCCAAACACATTAAGTATATTATTTCAAGAGAAGGAAATATTACTTTTTTTATAAAGCAGAATATTATGTGATTGGGACAGAAATGCAATCTATCACCTCAGCCACGGTAACTTCATGCTTTTAAGAGAATATTCCCAACATATATCCCTCATATATATATATGATCCTGTATATATATATATATATATATATATATATATATATATAAGAAGTTTCAGAAAAAGGGTATGTACCCAAATAAATTTTGAAAATATTACACATAGTTACACACACATCATTCATCCAGAGAATAATAATTTACTATATAGTAAATTATAAGTAAAAACTAGTCAAAAACTTTAAAGCTGGCCAATCACAAATTTATGTCACATAGCACTCATTCTTATGGTGTATATGTAGGAGAGAATAACCTTTAAATAAACTTTAACAGTAATATTTTCTGGAACACAGTGAGGGAAAATTTGCTGTGAGTCCACAAATGTCCTTTAACACAGGATCAAAAAGTAACTGAGACTGATATTTATGAAAAACTCTCAATATAGTGAAAGTTTTCAAACAGTCAAAACTTTGACTAGTTAATGAAACTCTTCAAACATCTTAGGTCTGCAAAAATTTTCTAGGAACCTAACCTCTTGCACACTGGCTTTATTATTAGATTGCTGGTGATTGCTGCTTCCCTCGGGCTAGAAACATGCTTAGACCAACCTTTTAATGGTTTCACGTAATTCCTGGAACCCAGGAAATGCAGAAATATATCAAATATAAGAAACCTGAAAGTTGCAAAAGTTAACAAGTTTTGTGAAACTTCACATTGAAGAAGAAATTTAATGAGCATATCTATTAATCAAAAGCAAATTTCTCACTTTTAAATTGTCATTTCTAGGAACTATTAAAAGCAGAACAAACAAAAGTCAGTGTTTTATTGTCAATGTATTCATAGTCTATGGATGTTTTGAATTGTTTTCTTGTTCTATTAATTTAGCTGAGGAGACACATACTAAACAATTCACATTTAATCTTTATCTTTATCATTTACCTGGACATGTAAAATTGAGTTTAGTAAGTTTGTAAATGGGATTTCTCACAGAGTGTGATCAGAATACTCATTGAGGAACAGATGATTTGTATATTGAATTGCCCTTATAAAATCAGTGGTCTAGCTTGCTTCGAGTTAGCAAACATTCTGCACTGTATTCAATCCAAAAGAGCTTGAATAGCAGGGTAAGAAATCCAGAATCAGCCCTGGCTGGTGTAGCTCAGTGGATTGAGCGCGGGCTGCAGATCAAAGGGTCGCGCCTAGATTCCCAGTCAGGGCGCATGCCTGGGTTGTCTGCTCACCTCCCAGTGGGGGCCATGTGAGAGGCAACCACGCACTGATCTTTCTCTCCCTCTCTTTCTCCTTCCCTTCTCCTCTCTCTAAAAATAAAATTAAAAAGAAATAAAATATTTTTTAAAAAGAAATACAGAATCAAAGTAGAGGTCAAAAATTTGTAAACCTGCTTCACACATATAATGTAATAATGAAAACTAAAGCTAATAATGTGTTCACGAATTAACTTTAAATTTCACATATAAATTGGCATTTGATAGAATTAATAATATTCTTAATGTTTTTACATTTCTTATATTATTTGTAAATTTTAAAAGCACTCCTTCGATATTTAAATTAGAGCTAGAGGAACTCTATTATTGTAACATAATAAGGTTGTGTTATCTTAAAATTATCTTCATTTTATTAAAGACAGTTTAAAACTATATACATAAAATATAACACCACTGCAACTTAAGCAATTCTCTGATTTTTTTAGCTTGTTCATAGAAAAAGTTGATGTACAAGAGCAAGTAAAATTTTTACTGTCCTTAGATACTTTTATGCTTTATAGGCTAGCCAGATTTGTAAGCTATTTTTTATTCTGACATATCCACTTACAGTAGGATAGAAGAGAGAGAAAGGAATAGATACAAGTTTTATTTTTGATTTGTACTGTGATAATATGTTCAAAATGTCTAGATTTGATTGATGTTCAAAATTCACTATTCTCTCGTGAGACACATTCCAGGGTTCCCTCCGGGACCCATGCGCACTGGGGGTCTTTCAGCTCCCTTTATTTTGATCATAGCAACTCTCTATTAGACTGGCTGTTTATGTTTCCTTATTTCCCCAATTGTCAATGTTACAAATTCAGCTTCAGTCTCATTTGGTCCCATTCTCTGTTCAGATGGACAGAACAACAAAACAAAGTCAATATTGGCTTTCTCTCCAACGCATGGCTTACAACACATTTAGGACTACAAGGCAGCAGAATTTAAGGGGTTAATACATCAAAAAAAAGAACCAGAAAAGACAAACAAAATCACCTTACAGAGGCATTTGCCAAAAACTGCAGCTGAATAAGAGAGATACTGGCAAAACAACAGGTTTTCACTTATTTTTCTTCATATCATTGAATTGTATAAGTTGACATAATCTGATTCCAAATCTTTTATCTGACAAATACATTAAAAATATTTCTCCTAGTCAGGTGGCTCGCCTTTTTATTTTCTTCAGGGAGTTTTAGAGGAGTAAAAGGTTTTAATTTTAAGTCCAACTTACCTTTTATTTCCTAGAGTTTCTGCTTTCTTTAGACTTCATTTAAATAAAGAAAAAGATGTATCTATGAAATGGAAGATAGAATTCTTATAAATATTAATTCTCCTCAAATTTACCTATAAATTAAATTCACTCTCAGTTGATTGTTTTGAACTCTAGCAAACTGTTTTGCACAAAATTAGCAAGATGCTTAAAATGTATTAGGCAATGCAAAGGAAAAATAGCAAGTCACTTTTAACAGAAAAATACAAGATGCAGTTGTGTTAGACATCAAGAGTTATGAAACACAGGGCTTCCTTGGCAGAAAATAACAACAAATATAGCAATTAATCAATAAAAAATACATGAGCAGACACAAATTCACATGGTACTTTGACTTATAACAAAATTACCACTAAAATTCTATGAAGGATTTTTTTAAATTAATGGCATTTGTTTAGTTGGATATTCATATGGAAAAAAGTAATTACTACCCACAGATACATTAAGAATAATCAGATATGGGCCATACAATTAAACAATAAAAACTTTATACTTTAAATAAGAAAATGTCTTTATGTACTTGAGGAAGCCAATAATTTCTTAAATAAGACACAAAAATATTAACAGTTAATGTGATAAAGTAGGCTTTATTAATATATATATATAAATATATTCATCAAAAGAAAATATTATGAAACTGTAGTCAAGCCAGAAACTCAAATTTGAATATATTTATGATAAATATGCCAAAAGCAGATTCTTACCAGAATAGAAACATAACTCTTAAAAAACCATTGCTTCTTGGGCTTTTGGCTAAGATCAGGCATGAAAATCAGCAAAATATATAGAGAGAGAGAAGTAAAATTTAAACAGCCATTTCCAAAAAAGAGCATACTAGGAGTCAAAAAGTCAGTAATCTAAGAAATATAGATGAAAACCATGAGGTATCATTATCTCCCCATGTATAAGGACCCATGGACAAAGCCAAAGGGGGTAATATTGAGGGTGGACTGTGTGGGTGGGTGGGAAAGAGGAGAGTGGCGGGGGGGAAATGGGGACAACAGTACTTAAACAGCAATTAAAAAAGAAGAGAAGAAAGAAAACCAAATGTAAGTGAAGTTACAGAGTGACCAGTACTCACACATGGTGGAAATGTAAACTCACATCATCTCTCTTCTTAAAGACAGTTAAATATATTTTAATAGCAAATATATAGGAAAAGAACAGAAGACAGACAATATTAAAATATGTTCTTGCCAATAGGATAACTTCAAAAAGCATAATGAATAGATATTATGTATCATACAATTTTTAAAAATACTATGAGCACTATTTAGTCAATGTCAATAAATGTACTTCTCATAAATTTCCAAATGCAGAAAGTGTGATTTTATTTATAATTGTTTTAATAATCAACTGTTAAAACTTGTTCATAAAATATTGGAATTTGGATTTTATGTCCCCTCTTCTTTATTAAATACTAACACACAAACGAATGTGAGAAAGAATCTTGTAAGAATCTGATTTTGTTTCCTTTTGCTGTTTTACATTAGCTAGTTTCAACTCAAAGGGTGCAAAATATCTAGTATTCAGAACCACAAACAAAAAGAATTTTTTTCAAAAGGAAATTCATGTATTTTCCTTCAGACTGAACATTAAATACCTATGTGGCATGCTACTGAGTGTTTCTTGCGTAATTGCTATACATTTTGCATTTGCATGTATAGAAGCCAGGCCGATACCTTCAAACAGGCCAGATAATTAGGCTTCAGTTGTCCCCGCACATTACCAATAGCTGCATTCAGGAAGCACATGCATCTTTTGGAAACCTGTACAATTTTCCACATCAAATGGTAAAAAACGAGTTTACAAATTAAAGAGTTTGGGGAAATCCTGATCAAAACACGTCTGATACTGTGTTTCATTGTACTGTACTACAGGGAGTAGTGAAGAGATTCTTGCAAAGAGGTTTGCAGCCAATTGCTTTGCAGGCTCGGTCCAGGGTGTAAAGAACTCCCTGCTGAGCGCTTCCTAATTGCCTTTAGCTCACAGGTAGAGACATTCGCACTGCTGCTAGACAGTGACTGTTACCGCAGAAGCAGCAATTGTAAATTCAGGTAGAATCACTTTAACCAGTAACTTGGCATGACAATCCTAGGTTCATACCCAAACATGGTTAACAAAACAGATACTCATAATGTCATAGAGTCAACAGAATTGATAAGTTATAGTGTATTCATATTGATGTTGCCATTCAGTAATGAAAAAAGCACTGTTGATATATATAGATATCTGCATCTATAGATATAGATATCGATCTATAGATATAGACACCTATATATATCAACAGTGCTTCTTTTTACATCTTTATACAAATTAAACATGTATGTCTATAGATATTTCTAAATATCTATAGACAGACGGATAGATAGATAGATAGATATCTCAATGTGGATCACTTGCATCAAGTTAGGATAAAGAAGCCAAACATAAAACAGTAAACCTGTATCCCTACCCTTAAATAAAGGTTAGAAATAAGTGAAATTAATCTCAAATTTTATTTTTTAATTTTAAATACAATTTTGCCATTGTCTAGTATTCTAGCATTTTATCTATGTACTTGATACTGAAATATTGTCAATTACTCTGAAAACATAAAACAAAAATGATCATCTGGCCCTGGCTGGTGTAGCTCAATGAATTGAGCACGGGCTGCATACCAAAGAGTCACGGTTCAATTTCCAGTCAGGGCACATGCCTGGGTTGCAGGCCTGGTCCCCAGTGGGGGCCATGTGAAAGGCAACCACACATTGATGTTTCTCTCCCTCTCTTTCTCCCTCCCTTCCCCTCTCTCTAAAAGTAAAAAAAGAAATTAAGAAAATGATCACCTTACCCAAAAATGTTTAAAATTGAGGAATTATTAACTCTTCCTGTACCTCTCTCAGCACTACTACACTTTTATCTTTGTAATTTCCTTTTTAAAAATATTATGTAAACAAGCATGAAAATAGCAACTCTATATTTCATAAAATAAGTTAATAACAAACATCATTAAGTATTTTAACACCTTAAAACATGTATATCAAATTAAAAATAGAAATATTAAGGAGTACACAACTATGGTAGGGGTAAAAGATGTCTTTTATAATGAATTTATTATCTAGTAACAAAGATAATTAAATTATATTTCAACAAATATAAAAGATTTAATAATAAAAATTTTAGAAGAGTTACTTTTTGTTATTTTTAAGGATAAGATTCACACTTAATTTCAAATTATAATTTTAACACATAATTAAAATGAAACACCTGTATTGTACCAAAAAATAAAACTTCTAATTTAATAACAAAATTAACTATTTAGACATTTAAAAAGGTTTTAGTTTATGATCTCAGAGTCCCCATTTCCTTAAGACAATCTCACATACCAGTGTGCTATTTATTTTTGTTTTCATTTCCTTGACTGATGGATATTTTTGGTCCTATGTACTCATTCTATTTTATTCAAGTTTTTCTCATCACTTCTGAAAGCTTTTAGTACATTTTACAAATTACCCAAGATATCTCTACCATTTCTAATATAGATCACAATACAATGAAAATATGTTGTATTCCAAAAATATATATATATATATATATGTACTTTAGCACGGAGATTGATTTTGCATTATATATACTCATCAGTAGTGCCTTAAATCTGGACTGTAATTCATTGCAATCTATCTTTCTGAAGGATTTTCTTTAAAAAAAAACTTTCTCCAAGTTATTTAGAATTTTTTAAATTTGCTTTCTATTATTTCACCAGATAACTCTGATTTTTCATTGCTGAAAAGAGATCGGAGGCAGCAGATAATGTGTTTAGAATAATCTTCATAGTAAAGCTTCTGAGGAAGCTGTCAGTATGAAATGGTGACCCGACACCTCTAAGATCTTGTACATTTGCTGTACTATCACGACACAAGAAAGCATAGTATTTTAAAGAAACTGCCAACACAATCATGCTTATACAGCATTAATTGGGCAAAATTACTTTTATTCTTTCAATAATAAATTATTAAGGAGTTAAAATGTTTGAGGTATTATGTCAAACCCTGAAAACATAAAACAGAATGAGATACTTGCTGATTTTTCAAGAACCCTGGAAGTATCCAACCCGGGGTGTCCAACCTGCAGCCCACAGACCGCATGTACCTCAGGATGGTTATGAATGTGGCCCCGTGCAAAATCGTAAATGTACTAACACCTTTTTTGTACATTAGTTTTAGTTAGTCTTTGTGTGTTTAATGTGTGGCCCAAGATAATTCTGCTTCTTCCAGTGTGGCCCAGAGACACCAAAAGTTAGGGCACCCCTGAATGGAAGGTAGAGATATAATGCAGCATTGTAAATTTCATCTTATGTGATGTTAAGGAAAGTGATGGAAGATTATATAATGTAGAGTCAGAAAGTCCTTCTGAGAAAGTACACTGAAGAAACTTAAAAAGTAAATAGGCACTAGCTAGGGAAATAAGCTAGAACATTGGAAAGACTTGTTGGTGTATGGGACAGAAAAAAGGAAAGAAGAAGTGGCAACAAATTGATAGGGCCATACTAATATTTAAATAGTTTTTGAAGTTTTAAGTAAAAATTAGGAAGTGATAAGAGATTATGCTGAAGAAATTGGCAGGGATCAGAAAATGGGAGGCTTGCTATTTTACACTTAGCATTTTGACTTTCATCTTGTCTACTTCAGAAGTGATAAGATTGTATCAAGTAAAAGAAGAAACATAGAAGTTAACATAAAACAGTCATCTTTGATTTATGAATGAATCTTTTTTGATTTGAGGGGAGTGCTCCAGAATTAACACCTATTAAGGAGCAGTTGAATTTGTTCCTGTGATATATGATGGAGACCTGGTCTACAGAAGTAATTTGGAATAGTTCTTTCATGCAAAAGAATGAAATTAATAAGTAATTACTAAACGAACTTGCAGGCTTTTTGGTTATTTGATCTTGGGAAGGGACTATCAAGTTTTCTAACAATACTGAATGGCTTTACAATGTTTTCTTTCAAAAAAGTACATTAACATGAATTATGTTCAAGAAATATTGATAATGTGTAATTACTAATGTATACGGAGCAACCTAAAGTAAGTGAAGCTCTTTTGAAGACATGGTATATTCCTTCTGAAACTCCTTTCCATCACATATCCTTGAAGTCTTCTGCAGAGGCAGAGGAAGAGTTGGGAGCTGGCCATGAGTCAACAAAGGGAATGAAATAAATGCAGTGAGACACATCCATACATGTATTTCTTTTAAATGTGGCAAAATAAGTGTCAACGTCATGAAGGTATCCATAAACCAAATGTTGTCCATTGTCTCACTTATTAACAACTATTGATTAAGCACCTACTGTGTGTAAGGCATTATAAATATGGAAATTTTTATAAATTTCCATATTTATAATGGAAATTTATATAAATTCTCACATGGTAAAGTATATAAAAATCTATAAGAATATAAAGCCTATGAAAATATAAAAGTAAACAGATCAAATGATTAAGCATGTGAGAAAGATGGTCCAAAAATGTTGACATATTTTCACCCTTTTCACATTTTGTAGATTTTGTTATATAAATTGTAAATTTTATAAAGAACTTGAGTAGGTCATTTATTTATTTAATTATATAATTTTGTGAGATTTGTAACATACTTCATTTATCTGCTTTATGGAAATTGATGGGGAATTTATTGTAAACAGAGCTTTTAAATGTGTAATACATATTTTAAATCTATGTTACAAATTGAATACAAGTGTAAAATTATTATCTAAAGTGTATCGATACTTTTCCAATTATGGAATATCTCTCTGTATCTATTATATTTTTAAATATTTTCTTTATTTATTTGTAGACACAGGAGAAGGGAGGGAGAGAGGGAAACATCAATGGGTGGTTGCCTCTCGTGCACTTCCCACTGGGGACCTGGCTTGCAGCCCAGTCATGTGCCCTGACTGGAAATCGAACCAACGACCCTTTGGTTCACAGGCCAGTGCTCAATCTACTGAGCCACACCAGCCAGGCCTCTCTATATCTATTATATTTTTTAACTTACATTGTTTTTAAACTATGATTTTTGGTTAGTGTTGGCATGAAACATTTTGTTTATATTTTTTAGTTCCAATCTTTCTTTATATTTAATATGTCTCTCTTTAATGTGGTCTGTAAACATTTCTTCCCTAAATCCATTGTGAGAATATGAATCTTTTAGTTGCGATATTTAGTTCACTTTTTACATAATTACTAATAATATTTCAGTAGTTAGCTACAATTCTAATGTTTGAATTCAAATGACATCTAGAATTGAAATAGATTATGTGAAACCAACGTAGGATTACAATGAAGAAATGATAAGTCTCAGTGAGTGTTCGTCTACCCCTGTTTCTTATTTTGAGTCTCCCCTGAAGCAAAGCCTGACTAGGATTAGAGTATGTGGCACTTCTGTTTAGGAAGGTGCTTCCAGGAAACATCAGAAGGGGGGTGACATTGTGTGACTGGAAGGGGAAGGTACAGAATATTTTACCAAAATCTATATAACCTTGTTAGTCTCTGAATTTCTTGCTTGACCCAATCATTAATCTATCTCTCTATTTTTTATTTTTATTTTATATGTTATATTTTATTTATTTATTTATAAAGAAAAGGGAAGGGAGAGAGAGAAACATTGATGTGAGAAACATCAGTAGATTGCCTCTCCTGTGTGCCCCAATCAGGGACCGAACTTGCAACCCAGGCACATGCCCTGTCTGGGAATTGAGTCAGCAACCTTTCATTTTACAGAAAGATGCCCAGCCAACTGAGCCACACCAGTCGGGCCTCTCTATATTTTTATTTTTCTCTTGAATGCACTCTTTCATTTACATGCTTTGGATCCACATGTCTTATACCCCATGCACAAAAACTGAATCAGCATGTTGTGGTTGCCTCCAGAATATTTTCTTGGTTTGGTTGCATGAGGCATCCATGAAATGAGGAACTTCCATTCCTGTACCCAAAGACCACATCTATCATCATTAGTGTCAATTATCTTAAGTTAGGCTTTCTCTTGGGTCATCATTAGACTAGTCTAAGGTCTTATGCTTGCAGCAGTCTAATCACTTTAAATGGAGTATCCCATTTATAGGTGGGAAAACGTGGAAAAATAACTCTTCTCAAAATAGGTTTGTCATGGCTTCTCACTAACTCCATGCAACTGACCAGCTCTCAGATCAGTCAGAAGCATCTGCACATGGAAGCTTGAAATCACATAATTTTTGCAGGCCCTGTTCCATTTATTCACGCAGAACTTGAAATTAGCAATGTGCCTGTCTGAGCATTGGGTCTGCATATCCATGCCTAAGTAGCCCAGGCTTCCGCCAGCACATCTCTGCGAAATACTCAAGTTCTTTAAATACTCAAGTTAACCTTAAAGCATTCAGTCACTCAATATTAGCCTCCAACTATAAAATTGTTTGTTATTATAGAACTTATTTGCCTCAATTTGTGAGTGAGTAGGACATATTTTCAGGTAATAGACAAAAAAAGTAGGTTGTCTAGTAAAAGAAAAAAAGTTTTACAATATTTCTGCCACTGCTGTTAGCAACTGCTAGGAAATAGAATTTTAACATTTACCTAATCCACAGGATTGAATGGTCAAGCACACTTACGGATATCAAATTTTACTAAACAGTGTGAAAGATATAAGCTACCACAGGTTTGGATGAAGCAAAGTCTGGTATTTCAGAAGTTGTTCCTGAGGTCCTCCTCCTGCTAAACTTGTCCCTCAAGCCCCGAAAAGAACATGTGGTCTCTAAATGGACTTAAAGAGATCATCTCACAGACCAAAAGCAACGTGGTGATGAAGGAAGTTCATTGTATACTGCGGAGACTTGTGTAGCGCTGAATTCTCCAGGAAGCCTTGTCTTATGGGTCCTGAGCTCTGTTACATAGTCCTTTGACAGGAATATTCACTAAGGCCATTTTAGGGATGAGCTGGCTTCCTCTCAGCAAATATCTATTCACCCATGTCATCTTCTTTTTTTCTGAGGCATCCTCCTGAAAAGAAGGAATGGACCTTCCAGATCAGCTCTTTTTACTGCTTTCTCCCATGCCTTGTTCCTTCCGGCCTTTGCTCCTTCACATTCCACTGAGTTTTCTCATGGATCTAAGCATGTTTTCTCCAAATTCTATTGGTGACACTTGTACCTCATCATTTCCCTCCTTTTTTCTTGTTAAATATGCCTTAGCCAATGGTGTGTGGACCCAGAAGATAATATTCATAACACCAGTATGAACTAACATGAAATCGCAATGGTCAAATCAAACTCACACAAATTAAAGCTCTTACTCAGTACCATGCATTCCTAATATTTTCAAAGATACAGCAGTCTAAATGTATGGGTAAAGCAGGAGAGGCCTGGGACATTCCTCCTGTTTACCCAGGCCTTTGCTTCCTGCAATGGAAACATTTTGATATGCATGTTTTTAATACACCTTAGTAAAAGATAAAGTCTCTGCGAATTCAGCAGATTATTATCTCACACAGCTGGTAGCATTTAAATTATTAACTTTATACATCAGAGTCATATACAGCTGAGGTGAAATTCTCCTAGGGGTAATGCTTTGTACTCCACAGCTTGTAGGTGGAGTACAAGAAATCATAAGCTAAGTGATAGTTTACCATAAGAAATCTTAAGCTAAGTGATATGGACTACCTGTTTGTATCCTCCCAAAATCCATATGATGGAACCTTACCCTCCCAATGGGAAGGTATGAACAGGTGGGGTTTTGGAAGGTAATTACATTTCAATGAGGCCATGAGGGTGGAGCCCCCATGGTGAGATTAATGTCCTTATAAGTAAAAGAGAATAGCCTTGTTCTCTCTACCTTTGAGGATACAGTAATAAGGTGGCCATCTGTAAAACAGGAAGAGGGTCCTCACCAAGAACCCAACTGTGTTGCTGCCCTTGTTTTGTGCTTAGAACCTGAAGAAGTGTGAAAAATAAATATTTGTTGTTTAAGCCATTCAGTGTATTGTAACTTGTTCTAGCAGTGCAAACTAAGACACTAGGAATAGTATGCTCAAAGCATCGGACTATTAGTCTAGAGTTCAAATTTTCAAGTTTTTCATAAAATTAGACTGATCACCTGCCTACCTTTCCTATGGGAATTTTCCTCCATGAATAGCTTATTATTTAAATATCAATTAAATTCCTTTTGAATTTAAATGACTGTCAAAAGAAAGAACTAAATCTTATATGCCTTTTCATATCCTCCATTGTCAACTTAAAAAGGTTTGAAAGTAAAGAATACATGTTCTCATTGTTTTCTTCTGAAAGACAGCACAGTCGTGTTCATCACACAATCATGTTACCTTCCTGCTAATAACAGAAACAGATACCGTCCATCCTAAAAGTTTATGTCTAAACTCAAAATCAACACCCTAGATACTTTTGCTGTCATTCACAGACAAATACAAAGAGGATAAAATGTTAAGTTCTCAAGTACGTGCATTCCACACTAATGGTGAAGAAGGTGACTCAGCTTTCTTCTTTCAGTTCTCATGCTGCAAACATGCCCTTTCCAAGATTTATTTAATGCCACGATTCATGCATTTTTGTGATTTTCTCATTTTTTTGTGGTGATTTTACTGTTTAAAATGCCCCTGAACATACTGCTGATATGCACAAGAAAACTGTCATGAGCCTTATGGAGAAAAACATGATTCTGACAAGCTTCGGTTCAGGCATGAGTCTGTGCATTCAATGTTAATGAATCAACAATACGGTACATTAAGAAAAAGGAAGAAGAAATTTGCCAATCTACACAGGATGCCACTCCAGAAAGTGTTAAAGTAACTCTTACAGCTTGAGATAAAGCTATGCAAAAGTTGGAAAAGTGGTTAAATTTGTGGATTTGGAAGACAACATCCAAAACAACCTACTAAAAAATTCATTGCACTGAGGCTAAAGGCCAAAAGTATTTATAGTCTCTGATCTTCTGATTTAATAGGCCTGAGTAGGCAACGAGAATCTTTATATTTAGCTAGCAGAGAGGGTAGCTCAGATGCAGGCAGTCTGCTCTTCAAAAACAGCAGATAACAATCAAGATGAGTTTATTGTCAATTTAGGGAATTATTTCATTATAAATCAAACTTGTTAAAACTATTAGTTTAGGCAATGTCGTGAAGCATCAGTATTTCAAACAAAATCACTGGGATCCCATTCTAGTTGGTCACAGGAAGTCATTAATTTTCCCCTCCTAAATCCCATCACTTTTTATATAAAAAGAAAGAAGTGTGGTTGGAAATGAACTGATTGTTCCTGTTATGTTGGAAACAGTCCTGAAGAAGTTTAATAATTACTCAGCTATGCCTTCCTCTAAGTCACTATTTTTTCACTGGTGGTACCTAACTGACCAAGGGTAGGTTTTCAAGGCTGTGTATTATTTTATTTCTTTTTAAAAAAGGAGTAACTGGTAAATTTTACATATTGTAATTATTTTTATATTTTTAAAAACAATTTTAATAAAAAGTAATGGTGTTCTTATTTGAGTGGTGTTTAAATGCAACTAAAGTTCTGACTATAGTTGTGAATTTCATGAGATTAAAATGGTTTTATAGATTAACACAGTTTTATAGAATGCTAACATGAACATGTTTAAAGTGCTACAGTTGTTTGAATAAGTCTTAAACAGGTTTTGTTGCTAATCATATTTTTATAGATGATGTAAGCTTATTTCATTAATGTTGGCATCAATTGGAATATAGATATTGTTGGAAATCTTTTCGTCTAACATAAGTGCTTACTGGGCACTAGTGTTTAATTTTCTAGTACTTATGTATCTTGTGATTCTAGTGATAAAACTAAACTGTGACTGCTTTGCTATATGAGTTTATATTGCAGCATTTTGATTTATTTTCTAGGGCAGAGAGTAATTCAGTATTTTCCTTTATCATGTGTTTTGGATACAAGGTCACATTTGCTGATTACATTTCTGCAAGGGCTTTCCACTATCTGTACTTTATAGTTGCTGAAATGTTAAACCCAAAGGGAATAAATAACAATAATCATTAACATGAAACAACAATAAAGAATCTAAATTTGCAAGCTCAGAATTTGCCAACCATTTATGATTAATGAGGGCAAATATATACTGATAGCTGATTATGTGGTTCATTTTATGTGGTGCCTAAGGGGCTACAGCTTAAGAGAAACAGTATTGGAAGTCCTCAAATCTCAGTACAAGTTCAATTTGTTTCCCCACTCACATTGCAGTTTGGATAATACTTAGCAAACTGAATCAGCAATAATAACTCTTGCACTACAATGAATTTTAAGCAATTTGAATATATTTATCTCCCAGTTCCCAAAGCTAGCATTGCTTCATTCAGTAAAACTATGACACCTTGATTCTTAGATTAATAAATTCTCTCAAGGACAAATAAAAATGTAACACTATGCGATTCTTGAGTCATTTCATAAGCTCTAATTCAATTCCTGAGTTTTTGTTTTACAAGCTTTAATGTCTTTTCAATATTTCCTCTGGTTTTGTTTATGTGAAAAGTTTGTGTTACATAAACACCTCAAGATACCCTCACAGTGGTTCCGTCTTCTCAACTTTTAATCCATGATTTACTATCAAGAAAAGTATTAAAACTAGCCTTATTTTTAGAGATTTATAACTATAACTATAACTATAACTATAACTAGCCTTATTTTTTTTAGATTTATATCAATCTAAAAAATGTCTAACAATCATATCATGGCTCTATTGGAATTTTTACTGTTCATTTTATTTCACCTAACTTTTGCTTATATTCAATATTCATGTTATTTTTTGTTATTTGTTTTTATTCTTCATGTATAGATAAGTCCTATTATAAAATTCACATTTATCTTTGATTCTAATTTTTTATTTTTATAAATTTATAAAAGATTATATTCTATCCTGCAACTGTTTCCTTTCATCATTTCATCTAATAGTTTATAGGACCAAAATTCTTTTTTTAAAATATTTTATTTTGAGAGAGGGGAAGAAACATCAGTTTATTGTGGTTGCCTCTTGCACACCCCGACCTGGGGACCTGGTCCACAAACCAGGCATGTGTCCTGACTGGGAATCGAACTGGCAACCCTTTGGTTTACAGTCAAGCACTCATCCACTGAGCCACACCAGCCAGGGTCAAAATTCTTAAACTTGTATTTAACTTGTAAAATATTAAACATTGGGTAATTTGGATGAAAAATATATGGAAATTTCTTGACTATTCTTGATGGGTTTTTTCTATATAAATATAATATTACATCAAAAGACAATGAGAAAAAAATGTTCTAGGAATTGAGCACTTTAGGCAATTAAGATAGAGGAGAAATCACTGCAGTTGCCATGAAAGAACCATGAAGCAAGGCACTGAACGTCACTTACTTCCACATGGACTCTAGGGACACACAAGATGATGAAACATGTTTCATAGTGGGATGAAGACAGCAAGCCAAGATTTATGCCCTTCATGAATGCGGGGAGATGAGTGGAGGTAGATGAAATAGAAAAGATCTAATAATATTTAAAAAGTTATACATTGCTAAAATATGCAGAATTTATGGTTTGAAAGTGGGCAAACATATCATATTTCCCTTTCTTCCCAACTAAGAGTCAATTTGCAATTAAGGTAAGCCATAGAACACTCAGTAAAATAAGACTGTATTTGGAATTTTTTTTAGCAAACTCATGGAGAAGTATCTTTCTAATTGTTTTTTAAACAGTCCGTGACAAGATCATGGTGTCAATTTACTTGAAAATAGGCAATATATATGTAGATAGAATAAAATCAATGTGCTTAGCATTAGTGTTGTTCATGATTTTTTTCCAATTACAATAGCATTTGCATTGGTAATGATGCAAAATTTAATTTCTAATATGGGTTGAGCTATAAAATGTTTGAAAAATTAACAGCTCCAAAGTAGCTTTCTATTTTGCTACAGGATTTAGTGGAAAGAATTTGAAGGCCAGAGGTATTGTTGAGGGGAGTGGATTACTGCAAAGGAAGAGGAAGGAAGTGTGAGAATGATGGTTCTAGACAGGGCAGACCCTTTGATGACCTGTTTTTAAGTGCACTAGATAAAAAAATATTAAGATTGAAGTTAGCTAACCTTAAGGTTCTATATAAAAATCTTGTACAAAATTTATTTAGTGCCAGTTTGTGTAAGTTAAACCAAGATCTAACATCTTCTTATGTAGATATGTCCACCAATTTTGCCACTGCGAGAATATTTCCAGGAAATTCAATTATGTGTATGGTGAGAGGTTCAGTGAATCACAAAGGTAGATCTCTTGCATTAGTCTATTCCCTGAGTTTTCTTTTCCATTCTGTCATACTTGGCCCACTGGCTAAGGGCATGATTAATAAAATGATTCAGAGGACATTTAAGGGTCTGAATGACCTTGTAGTTACTTTACGTAAAAGTTGCTTAAAATCATCAGGGATGCTTAAATTGTACTTTTTAAACTCCCAGTAAGAATAATTTGTATTTTCACTTGGAGTCATTAGCAGATTACATTTCTACTGGAAAAGACTGAATAGATAAAAAATGGCAGAGTATAAAGAGCATAATCAGAATGAAGTTAATATTTCAACACTTATATTTTCCTGATTCTGAAAAAACTAATCCAGTATTTGGTGGTTATTTTGTCAGTGACATAAAATGTACTCTTCAGGAATTTTGGAGCAAGTTATTTAAGGTTCCTGTATATATCCGACATCACTTAAAGGTATGTTTCTTTCAAATTGTTTTATGTGTGTATGGGAATTAAGTCATCATCATATATTAAAGGACCTAGTTAAAACATACAATATAGTTTAAATATGCAGTTATGTTAAGAGAATATATGATATTTGAAGAATAATGATAATTTTAAATTCTGATGTTTCAAACTTTTACAAAAAGGAAGAAGAAAATTAGATCACTATTCTGTACACAAAACATTATTTATGTGCATTTAATTTTAAATATTCTTCACACAATAGCCTCCTATATAATTAAATGCACAAATCTTTACATTGCGTGATTAACTTGCACATTATTGCACGTGAAGATACACAGTATTTCTAGCATCTCAGAAGGCTCTCTCAACCACCCTGGTGGCGCTTCTTCCCCGGTCAATGACGTCCCTATTTTTATCCATCACCAGAAATTAATTTTACTTACTTTTAAATTTCAAATTAATGGAATTATACACTGTGTGTTATTTTTATGTCTAAATATATCATTCATCCATATCTTGATACTTATTATACTTGCTTCATGTAGCAAAAAGTCTTTTTTTTCCCCATTGCTGTATAATTATACTACTGTTTTAAGATTCTACAATTTACTTATACATTCTACTTAATGGACATTTAGGTTGTTTCCATATTGGGTATGCATGAATACCCTTAAATAAACATTCTTGTACATATTCTAAGATAGACATATGCGTTCATTATACATACTGGTAGATGCATAAATCTAGAATTTCTGGGTCGTGATTTACCATTGTTCCTTGTTCTGGGCCTCAATCAAAGCCAGCAGTCTTTTATAATATTCCATAAATGGAGTAGAGAAGTGTAAAAAACTGTAGGATCCACAAGTGTAAAAAAGTGTAAAAAACTGTAGGACCCAAAGAAGGCTACCTGGTACTTTGCTTCCTTCTTAAAGGTAAGAGATGCAAGATACAATAATTTGTACTATATTTTGGATAGGACATCCTGATAAGCCCAAGACAATTGGGTAGCAAATATTTAACTGATGGGTGATATTCTAGACTTGTTGGATTGATCTCCTATCTTCTGAAGCTAACATACCTTACCAAGGCCTTTACATGTGCTAACCGCTTCTTGCTCATTAGATCGGATTAGCTACGTACTATAGAGATAGTGGACAAGTGTGACGTTCTGCTGGCTGTCCAGCCAATCAAGATCTACTTATATTGTGACAGAGAATAAGAGCATTAATACAATACAACCCTCAGGCAATACTGCATACTGTTGTCCATCCCCTGTAACGAGGTTCTTCTGGTGCTCCTTGTTGTTAGTAATGCGTCTGCCAGCTCAGTAGCTGCATATCTCAGGTAATGTCAATGGTTCTGGCAAAGACATTATCTGGCACAACAGCTATAATTAGGGTTACAACTTGAATTTAGGACAGTGCACTTCTATCCTTTAGGATTCATATCATTTTGTAGGAACTAGACTGTTAAAATAAATGGATATATGTTGTGATTAAATGCTCTTTCATTCTTTAAATTCTTATGGGTGGCATAATTTTTGCATTCACCCTGAAATGGAATATTGCTTTTGTTTTACTTTCCTGACAGGGTGGAAAAACCATGGAAAGAGTTCCACTTGCCATTCCCCACTATCATAGCTTTCATTCCACAGGCCTATGAGCTAATGAAGTTTTAACAATTTTTGGTGTGTCCAATCTAGTTACGCATTTGGAGATGGCAGATATCAAGACTGGGTGTGGACATAACTGACCAATTTTTGAGCCATTCCATGGTGGGGACTCTCTCTCAGTTGGACTCCAATATAAGGACTAAAAGTTGCACCTCAAACCTGTGCCCAACAGTCTTCAAAATCCCTCCTTCCTACTGTAAAACTGCTGGTAAATGCGCCTCCATGCCTTCTCAGCCTCGCCGCAGAACTTAAGTCTGTCCATGAGGTGTCCAGCCTTAAGCAGTATCTCTACCCTAGGATGCTTGATCATCTTAAACTTCAGATGTTTTCTTCTCTTATGTACCATGGCAGTTCTGGCGATTTTAGTGCATTTAGTATAGACTGTCATTTTTTTTCAAATGTCAAAGGTCCTTCTAAGTTGCATATTAATATTTCCTGGGATGTTTGCCAAGTTGTTAAATTCCATATCATGGTTAACTGCTTCCATGTCAAAAAGAAAAAAAAGGCATCATTAAACACACATCTTGGTTCAGTACACTCAGGGTTCTGATGAGACTATATTCACTTCCAAAATGTATACATAATAAATAATATTTATATATAATAGTTATAACATGATTGATATCACCACATGTAACTGTTTTTTGGAAGTGAATATAGTCTAAGTCAGATAGCTCTTTCAATTATAGTATCTTTCTCAGAGTCTCAGAACTTGATTGGCTGGATTGTATTATAACTTAACAATGGCTATCGAGATGGTGGCCAGTAAGATAACAGGGCTTAGATCCTGAGCAGGCAGGCACATGTTCTCTTGCAAGACAGAAATATCAGTATCAATCTCAAGCAATGAAGAAAGCACAGGTTTTTAGGAAAGAAGTGGATCGAGGGCCTTGAATACATTGTTTCCAGAGGTGCACTTCCTAAGTCCCAGGGTTTTATTCCTTCCAAATAACAGAAGGCATACAAGGCATAGTCGACTCGCTCGGAATGGTAATTCAACCCTCACTGGAGCACCGCTATGGCTATCGTACCTGCCAGGCCCCATCCTCTGCCTTCTCCACCCTCTCTAAAGGAGGGCAGCGTCTGTGTACTGGTAGGGAGGCTACCTGGTTTTCACTCTTTGATTTAGTTTGGTAATTAGTCGCTCTCAGCCATTCATCATCTTTCCACAATAGTCTCCCTATTCCTTCCTGAATANGAAGGCATACAAGGCATAGTCGACTCGCTCGGAATGGTAATTCAACCCTCACTGGAGCACCGCTATCGCTATCGTACCTGCCAGGCCCCATCCTCCGCCTTCTCCACCCTCTCTAAAGGAGGGCAGCGTCTGTGTACTGGTAGGGAGGCTACCTGGTTTTCACTCTTTGATTTAGTTTGGTAATTAGTCGCTCTCAGCCATTCATCATCTTTCCACAATAGTCTCCCTATTCCTTCCTGAATAATAATTCTATTCCTCCTGGAACTCAGAAGTCTGAAGTGTGGACCTGCCAGGGCAATTCCTTTCACCAGTGTGGCACACCGTTCCAGTTCATGACTGGAGAAAGTTTTAACAATGTCACTGTCACTCCATGCCATTGTCTGTCTTGTTTCATCTTTACCCAGTGAGAGATTGGTCGTCACTGGAACTGCTGATACGTGTGGTGATGCTGAGCCGCCATAAATCCCCAAACAGACGTGCTTGGGAATACAAGACATATACTCTAAAGCCTAGTGTCCCCGAGGCTCAGGGCCCACAGCAGGGCCCTGCTTGTCCAGATCAAAGAGTAGTGCTATATCCGGCTTTTGCCAAGACGAATAGTTTCCATTTATGTTTGCACCACTTTATATCAGCCATGTGTAAGAATTCAAATTCCTGAAAATACTTCCCAGCCTCTTCACTTTACCCTTTACTTTAGAGTTATAATGATATCAAGTGTTATCCATTTTTTTATTTTTCTGATGACTACTTAAAATTTTAGCATCTTTTTTTAAAAAAAATTAACCACGTAGATACCTATTTATGAAAACCAGCTGATCTCTTATGGAATCGTGTGCCTTTTATTACTAATGTTTAGGAATTTTACATTCTAAATGTGAATTTGAGTGGAATTTCTTAGTTTTAATGCATCCCATTATAATTGTTATCCTTCTAATTTTACTTCTGATTTCTAATTAAAGTACTATTGTTTATCCCTAATCATGAAGCTCTGTTTTTTTTACCCACTGAACGTGTTATTGTTTTATATTTCACGTTGGGTCCCCTGAATCATCTCCTTGTCTTCCATTCCCATTGCTTCTTTGAAAGGAGTGATATTCTCAGGTTGTTCCTCTAAAGTTAAATTGCAGTGTGAGTGGGGCTACCCCAGTTTTTAACAGTATTATGACATGCTGAGTGTATTTGGTTTCCTATTTATCTGTCAGAATTTGAAAGGATCACAGAATCTTTGTAACAAGGACGATATCTTCTTCTCAGTTTGACGGCTTTGTCAGCCCTATTCTTTTCAAATAATGCCTCTGAAACTCACAGATTTTTAAGACTATCGTGTACAGCTTTCCTAATTTTGCCCCAGGATATAAATTTTATGAACAACAGCTCTACTCTCTTAAAACTGTTTCTGAATTATTCTTTTTTATAGCCCTTTTCTTTTGTGAATATCTTGGTAAAATAACTCACCACAGGTACTAGGTTAACGCATGGGCAAATTGTGGCCATGGCTATTGAGAAGCCATTAAACATTTTCAACAGTATGATGGTGCTATCAGAATTACATCTTGACAAGGGTACTTTAGTTCTAATATTAAGGGGGAAAGGAAAGTTTGTTAGTCACTGAAATCAAGAAAAATACTTAAAATGTTTCTCGCTGGTCAAATATATGGTAATAGAGCTCTACATTTACAGGGAAAGGAGAGGAGGAATCAGATAAGGAGAATGTATGATGAACTTAAACACTGACTCAAATTTAATACAATCTCTTATTCTTTGTGATAAAAAATAATCTCTTTATTCTATACTATAAAATTTTTAGGGTAAATTCTTATTTCCAAAATGATTTGCAGTAAAAATCCTACTGTAAGAATACAGAGTAGTGCCCTGGCTGGTGTGGCTCTGTGGATTGAGTGCCGGCCTGTCAACCAAAGGGTCCCTGGTTTGATTCCCAGTCAGGCACATGCCTGGACTGTGGGCCAGGGACAAGCGAGAAGTAACCAACCATTAATCTTTCTCTCCCTCTCTTTGTCCTTCCTTTCCCCTCTCTCTAACAATAAATAAATAAAATCTTTGAAAAAAGAATACAGAATAGAAACTTATTCTTATAAACAAACGTAAACAATTTTTGCAGCAGCACAAACACACTGATTTCCCTGTGCTACGGTTTTCCACATTTAAATAGTATTACTAGTGTAAGAATATTGCGTATTACTCTTCAGTGTAATCACTGGGTAGTGGTAAAATCAGTGGCATTTCTGTAAAAACAGTGTGAAGCATAAACAAAAATAAATAAATAAACAAAATGAAATGAATAACACATTCCCCAGGTGCTAAAGATTAGGTGGAAAGAGTAAAGGGTGTTTTCGGTGTATGAGGACAGACCACAGCAGGGTCCTTCACAGGAAATGCTGCAGAGCCCATTTCAGCTGAAGCAATGAACTTCAGTAAGAATTCTTTCTTACACATGAATGTGTGCTGTGTGATAATCTCAAGTCTATTTGTTCGACAGCTGGGTCTCAGGATTAGAGAAAAGGTGACAAGAACATAGAGAAATATATTCCTACCAAGCAAGAAAAATTCTGGTTAACCTCTAATGACCTATTTTTCTTGGGCTTTTAGTTTAAAATTCTGATATAACTTACTGCTTATTTTGCTTTATTTTATGGGTTAGATACACAGTGATATATATATACACACACACATACACACACGTATAATATATATATATATGTTTTAAATTAGGGGTTGAGTCCAAGGCCACAATAAGTATTTAGAGACTAATGAGACAAATTTGGAAGTAGTGAAGGAAAGTCTAAGGAGCAATGTATGCACAGCATGAATGTATTGAGTACCTCCTAATGCACAGCAGTGTACATGTACAAGTGAAATCTCAGTGCCATAGTACTTCCTGTACCAGTCAGTGCAGCCACAGTTCAGCTATCTGCATAGCTCTTATTACAGGAACAAGAGTCTTTCCTGATTGACTAATGGGCTATGTTATTAGTTTAATTATTGTCTGGCTATTTAGATGTTCAACTTGCTGGAAAGGAAATGGCAATTACTTCAATTGGCAACTCCCTTGGCTCACACTTTATTCAGGACACTACCTCATGGATTTACTAAATTGCTATTTTGCATGCGAGAAGGACCTAAACATTTCCTTAGTGAATTTGCTGTTATATACAATAACACTTAAATGTTTACCTTATACATTTTTAAATGATGGATTTCATAAATCTTTCTCCACTTGATAACCTATCTTTTTCCATTTGATCATGTTAAAATAAAAAAAACTATAATACTCAATATGTTCCAGACACTTTTCTAAGTGTTTGCTATGCATAAGTTCATATAAAACATATTTCATGCCTTAAAATAAATGCCTTAATGAGACAAGCAGTTAGAAATTGAATAAGTATCATGTGGATGTTTGAGAGAGTGAGGAAAGGTGAGTGATAGTTTGGGTTATAAACAGACTGAATTTGAGGTACTTCTGGACTACTTGGCATCTAAGCCTGGATGTTAGAAATTGAAAATATCAGTAAGAGATGCTAGTAAAAGAGATGAGGAGAAGAAATACTAGGAAATAAGAATGTGTCGAGATACAATCTAGCCTTTGTAAAGACCTTTCAGTGAATATGGGGAGGAAGCTGCCTGATGAAAAGATACTGATGGTTAGATGGAGAAAGTTAAGGTGGGCTGCAGAGTCTGATGTTGAAGCAAAGTCAATTAAGATGAAGCAAGGCTTTGGCACTTAGGAGGGCATGACTGGTTTTTTAAATTGTGGTCACAGAGTAACAGATTAAGAGGTGATTATATAATAGTCAACTTCTATTTAACTCGCCTAATATCTTACTATTTCATAATAAACAGAAAAGCCAGGAAAGTCAGACCATCGGACTCCAGAATTTATGAATTTAAGTTTTTGCTGTTGCTACCATTGATTTCCTTTATTGTTTATCCTGATTCTATTGTTAACCAATTTATAATATTGATGTCCAAAAAAGTAAAGATGATAAATTGAGAGGGCTTAAGCTCATGTGATTTTTTTTAATAGAATCTCCTGTTTTTCATAAATCAACTCATTGTAGTTTTCTACTTTTTTAAGAAAATGTTATTCATTTATTTATAATTTCATGCCTTTTATAATACATTTTTCATGTTTCTTGTAGTTTTTAGTTTCTGTTTCTAAAAATCGAGTTAATATATGAAGTACATCCAGAAAAAGTCCAGTTATTGATAATATAACAAGCATGGTTTGTGCAACTTCAGTGTAACCTGGTAGTGAAGGAGAGTGGCCTGGAATCTGCCTGTGTAAACAATGACAACTTCACTGTACTAGTCAGTGTGGGTGGTAGACACCACTGAATGAGCATGTGTACTGTGTGGCTGACACATTCAAAATGATCAAGCAAGTAGAGCAATGAATCTGCATCAATTTTTGCAGTAAGCATGAACATTTCTCCTCAGAAACTATTTGGGTGATTTAGGAAGCCACAGATATGAGCAACTGGTGATCTGCAGCTTCACCATGACAACACACCCACTTATGCATCATGTTTTTCTGAGATTTTTGGTGGAACATCAAATCACCCAGGTGACTCAGCCTCTCTACGGCCCAGATTTGGTACCCAGCAACTTCTGGCTTTTCCCAAAACTAAAAGCTTTTTTGAAAGGAAAGATATTTCAGATTATCAATAAGATTCAGGAAAATATGATGGGATACCTGATGGCGATCAAGAGAACTGTATGAGTCTAAGGTGCCTACTTTGAAGGGAACTGAAGTATCATTGTCTTATGAAAAATGTTTCTTGTATCTTCTTAAAAAATGTCTCTATTTTTCATAATACACCGCTGGATACCTTCTGTACAGACCTCATATATCAATAGAGTCAAAATTATTTGTTCTATTTACTTACTCTTTCAGGCAACAAACAGTAAATCAAGCACTATTCTACAAATTACTTTATGCATACTATGTGCATATATGTGTATAACATATGTGTAAAACTATGACTAATATGCTTATTTTATATTCTACATTCCTACATAACTGTAAGACCTAATTTGATATAGGTTACATTTACAGTTAATGAGTAGATTTTGATAGAATATAAAAGACTACCAAACTGATAATCATTTTTTTCTGAGAGCTATTAACAAGTTATTTATAGCAGAAAAAATATTTTCTTTATGTTGCTCTTTTTTTTGTAGAGTAGGGAATAAAAGAGCTAACAATATAATTTGAAGGGAAAAAAACTACTTCCATATTCTAGAGTAATTTTCTCAAAAATTAACCAGCACTAAAGTATTGGTTATTTAGTACTGATTAACCAGCACTAAAGTATAGTTATTAAGTTGATTAAATTAAACTTCCATTCAACTACTAAAATTTTCTTTGACTATTTAAATATTTAAACCTACAAAAAAAGAATAAAATTATAGTTTCAAAATGATAAGAAATGTCATTGTCATACATTAAACTAAGAGCATACGAAGACAATTTAATTGAACGCAACTGACCTTGCTTATGAAACATTACTCTGGAAAAAATCTATCATATTTTACAATAAAACATCTGGCAGGCTACATGACATTTATTAAATTTGGCTTTTTCTAATATAAGGCATGCCAAAGTTTCATCTTAATGAACATTGATGGCTCATGCCAATCATTTGTTCCCTGACAGCCTGACTATACATATTTATTGCATGATTTGGGGCTATATGACATTCAAAACAGAGGAAGCAATGTCATAGGAGTCAAAATTAAATCAAATTACAAATAAAAATTATAAAATATAATATGTAATTATATTCTAATTTACAGGTAAAGGAAATACATAGTCACTTGAACTATTTCACTGATACAACTTTATAACCCATCTGTGATGAAAAACACCATAATAAGTATTAGGAAGCAAGTAATTGGTAAAGGAAACCCTAAATAATTATAAACTTCAGAAACCTAGTTCTGCCAATGCTTGGCATCCACCCTAGCACAGAACAAGAATGTACAGAGTGACTATTAATTCCATCTGTGCCTTTCATCTTTGCCCAAAATACAGGCAACAGTTACAGAATATGCCCTTAGTTCTATTCTCCTTGAGGCCAGTCTTTCCACAACCCCACGGATCACTGTTCCTTACACGTCTTTTAACTTGGAGAGAAAACGTAAAGCTGATTCAACTCTTAAGGGTCAAGGCATTCTTTCACAGATTCTACACTGGTCCATTTCAAACAAGAAGATGCATGTAAGTCCTAAATTAAATAAATGTTTTTTATAAATTTAAACATGAATATAATTTTGCTTTTGAAATCATTTGGTATAATTTACTCATTTATGATTAGTGAGGTCTTCTTTCTGGCAATTATCTATCATGTTCAGGAATCCTTACAAAACTGAAAAGGCTAACCTTCAATTTCCTTTTCAGGTACAGTATTTAGTCAACTCGTGTATGTAATCTGCTGTGTTTCTTGGGGTTATGCCCTTGCATGGACAGCTTTGGAGTTGGCCAACAAATTAAGGGAAATATCTTAGAAATTGTGTGACTCACTCTTTCTGAGTTCCTAGAACTTTTCAGCCCAAATTCTGACCTTGGAATCCTCAGTCACAAAATATTACTGTCTAATCTTTGAGTTTTTAATAAACTTAGAACTGTAAAAAGTTGTTGTTGGCAAAAACAAAAATCCAACTGTCCTGGCTGGCATAGCTCAGTGGATTGAGCACGGGCCTGTGAACCAGAGCATCACGGTTCGATTCCCAGTCAGGGCACATGCCTGGGTTGCAGGCCGGTTCCCTGCAGGCCAACTCCCAGCAGGGGACCCACAAAAGGCAACCATACATTGATGTTTCTCTCCGTCTCCTTCCCCTCTAAGGATAAATAAATAAATAAAATTAAAAAAAACAAACAAAAAACCCCCCAAAATCCAAAATGAATGTGGTATCTCCTCATATTTCCCTTTTTCAAGTACTATAATTTCTCATGCCCTGCCTAAATTGATTCTTTTTAAGCAGTAATTTGTTAAATATCTGTCTAACACTTAAAATTGCTTCAGAAAAAGGTTAGGCTAATATAAGCTATTTCATCATTGGCAGAACTAGAAGTCATATTTAGGGTGTGTGTGTGTGTGTGTTTCTGCTTTAGAAAACTTTCATCTTTCCTTTACATGTACAATATATTCAAAGTCCACCCTCATATCACAGTATGTGCAAATCTCTTGGTCAACTCTATGGGAGAATTGAATATCATCTTATTTTACTTGTATTCTATCATATTTTACTATCATAACAGAACCTGTCTCACCATATTGTTTTTTCTTTCACACATCCATTTACCTAACTTTAAAGAGCATATGTTATTAACTCTTATATCATCAGTAACTGACTCAATTCTGGGACAAAGCAGATAATCAAAATGACATTGAAGGAATAAATAAAAGAATAAGCCTGCAAATTCATCTTTGTTACAATGTTTAACATTTTGAAATAGTTGAGAATTTTTCATTCTACAAATAACTTAATAGTTTTGACTGTATTATAACACAAAAAAAATATGTAAAGAAAAGCTATACTATTTGAAAATTTATTTGAAATAAATTTAACATCCAAAATTTTTCATTTTAAGAAGGGGGAGAGGGGAGGGAATTTCAGGGGAAATAGGGGAGGGATTTAGAAGAGCAAATATAAAGGATACATGGACAACAACTAAGAAGGATGGAAATGGGAGGGAAGGGAGGAGCACGAGGGGGTGGGCTGGGATGGGAGTAATAGGCAAAAAACTGTACTTGAAAAATAATTAAATAATTTTTTAAAAAAGAAATTTTTAACCTAGAAATTGGGTTCATGTCATGATCTTCAAAATATTTCCTATAGTTTTTAAAAACTTACATTAGGATAACAGTCACTAAATAATGTTATACTATAATAATTATCACATAATCAGGATTTAAGAAAATAATTGGATATTTTAGTAATCCTGGAGGAAGTATAATTTCTACGCTATGTTTAGTAACTTGATAGAGAAGTATGAACCAAAGTCATTTAATTGTCTTAGTATTTGAATGCATTCCAGCATTCAAAGGAGAAAAATAGAACCAGAAACATAGAATAAGGGAACAGGCTGAGAGCTGTGATAGAGGGCTGGGGAGGCAGGGACTAATTGAAAAAGAGGTGAAGAGATTGGCCAAGGAACATACATGATGGAGTCATGGACATGGACAATGGTGTGGGGATTGACTATGGAAGTGGGGGCGGGCCGGGTGAAAGAGGCAAAGGGGGGAATTGGGACAACTGTAATAGCATAAACAACACAACATTAAATATAATTTTAAAAAGTAAAAAAAAAAAAGACAGTAGGACTCTGGAGTTCTAAGGTTCAGTTATAATCCTGATACTAGGATCATTCATTCTGTCATCTACAAAAAATTAATTAATTAATTAATAATTAATAATTAATTAAGTAATTGTCACTAGAGACTGATGATGCAGCCACTTTGACCTTGAACTTCCCAACCTCCAGTACTTTGGGAAATAAATTACTGTTGCCTGGGCTAACTACTTTAAGGTATTATTTTAGGTCAGCTTGAGCTAAGATAGAATTTAACTGACATTAGAATTGACTACTCATTAGAGTTTGAGGGAGAGTAGTGATATAATTTTAAAATGCTGAGTATTACACTAAATATGAAAGAAATGTCTTTATATCACACCTTAAAGATGAAGTATGATTACCTGATGAAATATTAGTAATATTAAATAATAAAATGATATAGCTTAGGGAGAGAAAAATGTGGTATGTATTTTGTTCACATTTTAAATTTCAGTATTGTTCTCTAAAATTTTTTAAAGATGCATTAATTGCTGTAAAAATATTTCTACTTCAGAGTTTTTAAAAAATTAAACTCGGGTTTGCATTTTACACTTGGTATTAATATTTGAATTTCCATTCCCCATTGATTTTACTTAGCCATGATAGCCATGCCGATTTTAAAAAGAAATACATTTCTCCAGGTTGCAGGTTCCTCCTAGAATAATAAAAAAGACTAACTTACCTGGAATCAAATGATACAATGTTTAAAGTACAAACTGAAAAATGGTGCTACTTTCTTTAAGCAACTTCTGAAACATAATGTTTAAAATTTACTTTCTTCTTTGTGATCCAGTAAATGTGCTTTAACACTACCTCATTATATCAATAAAATAAACAAAAACAGAATATATTCACTTTTTATAACTTACTCTTTGATTAATTAAACATATCTGGGATGGTATGTTTTTATACATAATACACAAGTAAACTAATGGGATATTGTCAAACTTTCATTTCATGCCATCCTCTTTTATCTGCAAAATCATATTCTAAAAAAGCCAAAATAAGCATTTTTGTGTACTTAGTTGATTGAAGCGAGTAATGATGCTATTCATTGTTTTATAATAATCAAAATATGTGTTCTTAGGTATATTTGTAAAGAAACTAAAATTCTCAATCATACACATTTAATCAGAGTTATAGTGTTTTAGTGCATTTCATTGACTGTTTCTTGTGTTAAGGTGTGAATTTAATCAAACATATTTTTCTATATGTGTTAAGAGATATGTGTTAAATTTTTTCTTATATTATTTGTTATGGTAGGAAACTACATTGATAAAGTCACTATCTTGAGCCTTATTTTTAATTCCCTGTTCATGCTGTATTTTTTGTGGTATTTATTATTCCAAATGCAAATGCGTAATTGAGAATTTTTCACTTATTGGATAGTTCTATAATTCTATTTTCCGATAAAGTTTTTTTCATACTGAACTTTGTATGTCACAGTGACTTTATGTAATGACTATATAAGATTTTTAAAAGATAGCTATTAATTATATCTTGTTATGTAGTTACAAGGTACAAATTCAGGTTATTGTATTAGATGTTGATAGCATTTATTTTTCTCTGAGTAACTTTTTAAAAAATATTTTATTTATTTATCTTTAGAGGGGAAGGGAAGGAGAGAGGGAGAGAAATATCAATGTGTGGTTGCCTCTCATGCATCCCCTACTGGGAACTGGCCTGCAACCCAGGCATGTGCCCTGACTGGGAATTGAACCAGCGACCCTTTGCTTCACAGGCTCGTGCTCAATCCACTGAGCTACACCAGCCAGGGCTCTGAGTAACTTTATTTTTATAAAAGTTTTTGATCTATATTCAAACTTATTTGATAGACATACTAGCATGCAAGCAACATTTTAATGACATATTTTTTAATTATCTTTCAACCTTTGTGTGTCATTCAGCAGCACATCAATGGGGTAATGCTAAAAACCAGAATCTATTTATAAAAAGTTGTGTATTTATTCTTGCCTGTTTAAACTTCAGTTTGGATTGCATAAAATGGAGAGTATTTTATGCAATCTCCATTTTATGCAATCTCCATTTTATGCAATCCATCTATCAAGACGTTGTTTCCCTGCTCAAAACAGTTTTTGAACTCTTCAATTTTGATGTCTTTTAGTGTTTCTGCCATTTTTTGTTTCACCTCTTCCACGTTGGCAAAACATTCCCCTTTGAGTAATTTTTTTCTTATGGGGAAACCAAAAATAAAAATTGCTTTGGGTGAGATTGGGTGAATAAGGAGGGGAGGGTACAGAAGTCATGCCATTTGTGGTAAATAAAAAAAACTGCTGATCACTCAGTGCAGTGTGTGCAGTTGCACTCAAATCACCAGTCATGAAATGGGCAAACACATTGAAAAAGCCATCAGAAAAATTCACTGAAGCTGAATGCAACCTCTCAAAACCACGCCAGCTGGTACACTGATACACATAGGTTCCCAGAACCCTCACCTAGAAGGAAAGCCTGTACTACAAGGGGCCCCGCCTCCAGAAGATAATTACGTTTCGAGAGAGGGCACCTCACGTAAATAGTGTATATATACTAAGACTTTTGGGTTTTGCTGCCACTGCTCCTCTCATTAAAAAAAATATTTATACAAAGTTACAGTTGCCATCTTTTGATATAATGTATTGGTTTGCACATATTGTGATTACAGATATATCTGTACTTATTTACATCATTTTATTGTTTGTGTAGCACATAAAGACTAGTTATTTGCTTTTTAAATCTTTCTTTTCTTATCTGGGTTTGACCTGCTTTCTCCATTTCCTGTTGTGGAGTTTTAGCCCTTGTTTTTATTGGATTGGTAATCCTCTTAATTTTTACTCATACCCTTGGATTACAAATCCATGTTAGTAAATTAATACTACTGTCATTTCTTCAGCTGATTAAGTCCAAATGAGCCCTTTAATGCAATTTTCTTCCTGTTGTCTACCAATTTGCTGTTATGATCTGCAATTTGACTCCTGTCTTCATTCTAAAATAACCCTTCATTAGTTCTAATTATTAATAACATTGTTTACATTTAATAGATTTAGCTTTAATGACAGTTTTACATTTATAATGAACTCCTTTCCCTGCCAGTCTTCACATTTTTTTTCAAGTTCAACATTTTATATTTCTTTCAGGTTAACTTTTTAGTATTTATGTGTTGGAAAATATCTTTATTTCACCATCACTGTTCAGTACGAGTTTATCTGAAGGTTAAGGTAACTGATTACTTCTGTCACATAAGCTTACCACAGTTGTGTCATAACGTTGTAAGCCATGTGGTTTTTTTTCTTCACAGCTGTTTATATTTTCTATTTACTTTTACGTTTGATGGTTGCAATACAATGTGAACAGGCATAGAAATGTTCTTATTTGTGCTGCTTGAGACTGGCTAAGCTCTTTATATCAGAGGATTCGGATCTTCCTCAATTTCGTCATTTTCATAAATAATTCTCTGAATGCTAGGCTCACCCTTCCCTCTATTCTCTAAATTTCTTACATTTAGTTTTTGCAATTTCTAACAGAGAAATGCTAGGTTTTATTTATCCTTCATTGATTTGTCCTTTCCAACCATCATTATTTCTTTTTTTCTTTCTTTTTCCCTTCCTTGCTTCCTGTCTGCTTGTCTTCCTGTCATCATTCCTATTTTTCCATGTCTGCTACTATCACACACTTAAATTCCATATCTTAACTCTCTCTTTGGTAATGCTGCTCAGTTAGTGGCTTAACAAAATATTATATATCTTTTAGGACCAACGTTTCTTTTCTAAACATGTGGACTTCTTTCATATTGTTTTGTTCTTTCTATACCATTTTGCTATTTTTGAACATGTAAACCTACATCCTTGAATTACACTTTCAGAGGATATTCACATCGCATGTTTCATATCCTTGGAGAGATTATTTTCTCATGTACTTCTCTACAGTGAGCTCTTCTTTAGTTGAAAGGAGCTTAATTATCTTAGAGGATCCATATACCCCAAATTTGGGATGTATCACCAGAGGCAAAAAATAGCACATTTGTTTCTGCTTGGATCCAAGAGATTTCACTGGCTTAAAGCAGTGTTTATGACGCCTTTTCAGAATAACATGCAAATATCACCCAGTTAGTGTGAACTCCTAGTTCATCTCCATGCATAGTAAAATAATGAGATTCCAATTCTTGTGGATGGCCCCTTTTTACTGTATCATCACACCTCAAACACCCATGTTTTAAGAGATTTCATGACTCTGCTTTGTGTATCAGGCTGTCTGCAAATTCCCCAGAACCTCTGTGATTGAGTTCTCTTCTCATATAGACCTTAAACACAGGCCTCAAGTGTGTTTATACTTAAATCTGTATATAACAATCCCAAGAGCCCTCTTATCTTTAGTTGTAAATTTTTTGTCATTTCTCTTTTTTTCTGTGATTTTGCTCCCTTGACAGTGCATTTTAACCTAGTTAATTTTTTGGAAAACACATAACTGTTTGGTCTATAGCAGCAGAGCGGGGATGGAACAAGAGGGGATGAGTGAATAGTTCTCACACTGGCAAAATTTACCATATTATTTTCCATTGTTTTTATGCAGAACGCTATTTTGATTTATTCAACAAATATATAGAGAGTTTCACTTTGTTCTAGACATGATTTTAGGTTTTGGAAATACTGCAATAAATGTAACAGGTACAACTTTTTTTACCTCATGTTGTTCACTTTTAACATGGAATGTGAAAATAAATAAACAGACCAAAAATAAAATAAAAACAAGCAGATGTGTAATGGGAGGTTGGTTCCACACCAGGAAGCAAGGGTTTAAATTTACTTTTGGTTTCTAACTTGACTGGCTTCACCCAAACGAATTTGCAATGGCTTTGACTCACCCAAATTTCTATACCACATACAAGTATACCTTGTTTTACTGTGCTTCATTTTATCGCTCTTTACAGATACTTGCTCTGAACCGGATTTTTGGCAATCCCATATAGAGCAAGTCTACCAGCACCACTTTTTTCAATAGTGTTTGCTTACTTTCTGTCTTTGTGTCACATTTGGAAATCTCACATTATTCCAAACCTTTTCTTATTTTTATACTTGTCATGGTGGCCTGTGATCAGTGATCTTTGATGTTACCATTACAATGGTTTTGAGAGCATGTCATTATTACTTATTGTTATTTTTATTAAAAGTAGATGCTAAAGAAGCGGCTGAAATGCTGCAATATCAAAATAAATGTTAGTGGGTGGAGACTTGCTTCTTATAGACGAGCAAAAACCATGGTTTCTTGAGATGGAATCTACTGGGGAAGAAGCTAGGAAGACTTGTGAAATTACAATAAAGGGTTTAGAATACTACAGAATATAGTAATTAACAGTATTTGGAATATTATTATAGTTGATAAACAGCAGCAAAGTTTAAAAAATTGACTCCACTTTTGAAAGAATTCTGCTGTGGGTGAACTGCTATACACATAGCATCACGGGGTACAGACAAATCATTTGCAAAGGGAAGATTTGATAAAACTTCACTGTTGTCTTATTTTAAAGAATTGCTGTTGCACACTTAGTAGACTTAGAGTATAGCATAAACACAATCTTTGTACGTGCTTGAAAGCCAAAAACTTTGTGTGACCCCTTTTATTGTGATGGTTGCTTTATTGCAGTGTTTTGGAACAGAACCCACAATATCTCTGAGACATGCAAGTAACAGGGCCTTTGTTTTATCTTTGTTTGACCATTTATTTTATAGGTAGCGACCTCGTGACTCAGGAGCCACAGCCACATTTCTGTTCAGATGGAAATGTGGGGCTTGCTGGCCCAGTGTCATGATAACATGTTTTCCTCCTCCAACCCTGAGTAGACTGAGAAACAACTGAAGAATCATTCTAGCAGCTTAATTTCAATCTTACTTCTTGCAGCTCTATCTCATTAAGAAGTAGAAAAGTGGGCAAGACCATACAAATGACAGCATTCACTATTGGATCCTACACTGTCTTCTCATATGCGCCCCCATCTGCCCTATTGGATTCTTTGCATTTTCTGTTCCAGAAAGCCATTTTCTTTCGGCCTCCTATCCTCATCACCACACCTGCTATCTTATTAGAGTTTTTTGATTCTTGCAAAAGACACAAAACTTGGGCCTGAGACAAATGGCTTTTCACTACCTTCGGCACAAGCAACTGCATGAACATAGCATTTTTCCAAGAGCCCTCCTTTTCCTCAAGCCAGTGAGGCAATGTGGAGGGGCCATAATGCATGCTATGCTGCCAGTGGTTTGTGTCACAGCTAATGAACATCGGACATGAAGAATACGAGAAAACTAGTACTACATTGCCCTAAGTGGATTCTAAATAATAAGAGAGTTGATCATCCCTGAAATTCTGACTTGTTCAGGAAAAGAATACTCAAAGAAGAGAGAGCTATAGATTTATCCCAATCTCTAATTAGAAAAAAATTGTTTCCCATTCCCTTCATTATTCACATACTAAGCATAGAAAGCCTAGCAACAGGCATTTTCCTCCAAACCAGGATTTGGCAGAAATAAAAAGTGAAATAAAAAATATATATATGTAGGCTTTCTGGGACATAGATACAGTCTGCAACTTTGACTCTATTGTGGTTGCACGTAAGCACTTACAGACAAAAACAGGTGTTTGGCCAAATTTAGCCTGAATGCCATAGTGTGCTGACTCTTGCCTAAGACCCAAAGTTTGAGGATTGCTATCAAAATGCTAAAAAAGCTCACTCTGCAGAACCTAAGACTGAAGGTGGTGCCATTGGCTGTCCAGAGGAAGAAAAGTCTGCACGAGTGTTCAGGAATCCCACAATTAAAAGGTCAGAACCCTCAGCAGCTTGTAAAGAAATCAAGTTATTTGGTCAACTGTCCTCATGCACACAGAGAACTCCAGACTTTTTATGTTATTATTTTATATTGCATAGAAAACTAGAGAAAGATCAAAAGACATTTAAGAAAACCTACAACATAAAAGTTAAGAAATGCAGTTTAAAAAAAGGAAAAGAAGCATTTTGGCAACAGAAGTACAATGAAAAATAAATTAATATCTGACACTTTAAAGAAAACATTGCAGCCATAAAAAGCAAAGTTCTATAAACACGAATTAGAAATAGAATAAATGAATTTAGATATCACTAATCATTGTTTACTTAGAAAACAATAGGAGTTAACAATGGAAACCCAAAAATAATCTAAAAATAGTCAAAGAAGATACTATTTTAAAAAGTTAAAAGAGAGAGTATCTGTCTAAAAGAAGAGGATAAAGAAAAGAATGAAGTAAGATTTTAAATGGAATATGAGCAAACTTCTTACAGCTAGAGGAAACACATTTATATAGAGAGGGATCTCCAAATACCATGTAAATTTTAAAAATTATTTTCACCTGGAATGATTTTCTCAGATAAATTACCAATCGAGTGTGACAGTGGAATAAAGCCTCTAGGATCCAGAAACTTGATACCTATGAATCTGTGCTAGGAAATTATTTTATATTATGCAGTAGAAGACAGGTAAATAAACCAGCAATTGGAAGCAGGGGATTGAACTCAGAGAGATATGACATCTAGACCCAGAGGTTCGGCAAAGCATCAAAGTGAGATTGATATAATTGTATATGAGAGAAGAATTAAAGGACTACAATCTCTAAGAAGTATGATGACTTAATAGGATAGTTTAAACTGTATATATTTCAAAAGTCTTTATAATAGAGTAAAAACAAATGATGAAATTGAAAAGGCCTTTTGTCTTAGGCCAGGAACCTATAGATATTAAATGTCATTATGGCAAATGCATTGTAAAGTTACATATTTACTAATAATTACATAAAAGCTATATATTGGCTTTTAATACTGTGTGTCATATATATATATAAAGATGATCAAAGACTCAAATTATTATAATACAAGGCTGATGTAATAGATGACCTTATCTTATTTCATTTGAATATGAGGAAAAACACTTTGTAAATAAACACCATGGTGACTATAGAACACAGCTACTTCCTGCACTATACACTGTTAAAGCTTCCTGAACAGCTTAACATAATGTCTCTCTAGCATATTCAGCTAAGAGTACTTCTGGCGTTCATAATTAAAGACCCCACAACTCCCATACATCCTTTGATTAAAGTCAAACAAAATCTATGTGACAAAGCATTCCAACAATATACCAATTGAAGCTTGAAATGCCTATAAACCTCTTTAAATGTCTTTACACTTCTCCTATTTATAGAATATCCTGTTTCCCATGCAGGAAAGCATGCATCTATACAAGTATCCCCTGCTTTTAGCAAGTTTACTTCACTTTTAAGAAAGACCTACATTACTACCATTTTTTCCACTAACTGAAGGAAATTCAGTTAGGCACCCTGGGAGCTACACTCAGCATCTCGGCATCAAGCCTCCATAGTTTTCAGCTGTGTCTGTGAGAATCTGTGCTTTATCTCAATTTATTTTTTTTGCATCCGTTAGCAAGATGTGTCCTAAAAAAAAACAGCTTCTTTGCTTTATGCCATTTTGGCTTAAAAAGGGTTTCATAGGAACACTCTACTTTCAGACAGTGAGGGAAATCTGTATTCAAACTATGCACTAAAATAATTCTTCAGTACATTTATCTAATCTCCTTGGTTTTTCAGTTTGGATTTTTGTTGTCTATAGACTAATGATGTATTTATCATAACCAGAGAGTAGTTATAAGGGTTTTTTTCTTGTGACTTCTTCATTTATGCATATCAACATTAGCATACATGTTCTTTCATTGTTCACAGCACAAATGGTTGACAGTTTGCTGATCTGTACAGCATTTATTGCTAAATTTCATTATTTGATCTGGTTTGACATAGGAAAGGTGATTATTATACCAGTGTGCTGACAGACAGACAAACCTTCGTTCTGCTCTTACAACCTTCTAATCAACATCATAGTTAATGCTCACCTGGTGATTCTCAACTACGTACCACAGAAGGACTTACATTCACTACAGTTCATTGAGAAATTAGTATGATGATTGGAACGAATATTGGAAGTGGTGCTGCTAATGAAGGCAATTTATGATTTGATCCAGATTTTTAAAAATCTGTATCATTTTTCCTCTTATACAATATGTGTACGTGGCAAAGTGTACTTGGCTATTCATCTAAGTATTTCTCACTGTCTACTCTTTTTCTGTTCTATTTAATTTTATTCCACCATTTTATCACGTTAAACACATTGCAATTTCTTACTGAAGCACCAAAGTAATAAAACTCATTAAAGAAAACGTTTTGGTAATAGGAATGAAAATAGAACATCCCTATAGTATCACAACAATTCTATCTATACAAATAAGCATCATGAGACAGTGAAGGTTTGTACATTTAGACCTGAGACAGACATGATTCATCTAGGAAAGCCCTGGCTAAGTACTGGGAAAGGAGTACAAACATAAATGTAAAAAATGCATTATTCTGCCCTGGTTGGTGTGGCTCAGTGGTTTGAGCACTGGCCTGTGAAACAAAAGGGTGCCAGTTCAATTCCCAGTCAGGACATGTGCATATGGTAATAGGGTAATAGGGTAATAGGATAATAGGGTAATAGGGTAATGGGCTGTGGGCCAGGTCTCCAATTGGGGGTGTGCATATGAGGAGCAACTGATTTCTCTCTCACATCAATGTTTCTCTCCCTCCCTTTTTCCCTCCTTTCACCTCTCTCTAAAAACTAAAGAAAATCTTTAAAATATTTTTAAAAATTAAAAATGCATTATTTTCATTGTCAGATCACTTACAATCTACCCCACGTCTCCACAGCTCTCTGTTGACTTTACTACTGATTCTCAGCACTTGTCAGGTTCTCCCAGTCCCGCTTGTTCTTTAAAACCAGTGATCTCTAGCTTTGATTTGAAAAGTAGATAACCCTTAAAATAGATGTTCAATAGGGTAATAAATAAATAGCATAACTTCTACAGTACACATTTCTCTCTCTTTTCAGAGTCAATGAAGTCATTGTGAGCAGTAGTTTTGGGACTGTCTACAGGGTAATGTCACTTGGCCATGAATGCTTAAAATTTAATGTAAAAAGTTAAAGTGGAGTAAATGGAGTAATGTTTTGTATAGATAAGGCTTTATTTGATATATAGTTAACATAACTATCACTTTCATTTCTAGTCCATGAAGAACCAGATAGCTTCTTAGTAATCAACTTTTTCATACAAAATCTTACCAAATGTAACCCTTAAGGAGAGCAAAATATTTTCAACCCAATTTCAGAATAGCCATACATATTGTAACAACATTTCACTATATATAATGTGGAGAAAGAACTCACGTGTCTTCCTCCAGTCTAAGTTTGGTTTCCCATGGACTTTTCTCACATATCTGTGTGTGCAAACAGTGTCTGCTTTGTGTGAGTGACTTGGGCTTCTTCTAGTCTGCTGTGTATATTCAGTTTCTGGTCAACCCAGAGTATGGGAGCAACTTACTCTGTCTATGCTATTTTATTCTTTTAAATTTCTCTTAAATTCCACAATAAGTCCATCTGCCTAGTGCTTTAGTCAAGCAGAAACACAGCCTCAGTTCGGGGGAGTCTGTAACCCTCCCGTCTGCTTGCCCCAGAGATCGCAACTTCAACTGATCAGGCTCCGCATCAAGTTGGCCTCTCCTGGCCGCAACCAACAGCAGCGTGAAACACTTCCCCGCTTGCCCCACGCTTGTCCACCAGCAATGCTGACGGAGCCAGGCTGGGCGGGGATTGGAGAAGATAACCTAAATTGCACTGGAGACTTGATGGGCAGAAAAACATTTCGGAAGTCATGCAACATATAGCTTTCATTTGAAGTTACATGTAAATGTACATGTATTTCTGTTTTATTCAAAAGCACAATAATATAAGAATTATATAAGAATGAATATATCCTTCATAAAACTAATGGAAACTAACTGTTCACTCATTTCCTGTATGACTTTATCATAAGTTCTTCCAAGCTACAGTCTCTTCATCTATAAAATAACCTCAGGATAGGCACGTGTGTAAAACAGCTGCAACATTGAACATAAGACAATATTTATTTAAAGCTCTCCACCATGTCAACCCGCAAACTATAATGTCTCCACAGAGAGCTTCTTCCCCTAACTTTTCACCAACGTTTTCACTCTTCTCCTACATTTCGTAGTTGTCCATCACTATAATAGAATTTCAATAAAGGCTTGATCAATGGTCATTGTAGTAGGGCATTACTCTTTAAGTCATATAAACTATAGAGATAACAAACCTTTCTACATTGAAATTTAAATGAACATACAACATCATTAAAATTTCATTAATAAATAAAATTTCAGTATGTCATGTTCCATTATGACTGTTTTTCCATATATATTTTATTTTAGGACAATATTTTTTGATTATGTAATGTATAGAATATATTCTCAGAATAGAAAATTTAGAAATTCAAGTAAAAAAATTAATAAGTATAGAAAATCACACATCCAAAATAGCACTGACAAACATTAAATATTTTCTTTTTAAAAACTTGGCTTTTAAAGTATATTATTTTGAAGTATTATAATTTATTATGACATTTTAATTGTTAAGTAAAATTTAACTTTTTTCATTTGCCTAAAATCTATATGTTTTTCCTCTCTTTTGAGTCACTTTTAGGATTCTCCAACTGTTGTTTGTCAAATACCACATTTTTCTTTCCTTAGAATATACTTCTGTCAAAAGGTTTATTAATTAATATATAAAGGCATCAGCAGGATAATAAAGCTGATTCAAGGGGAACTAAATAGAGAAAAGTACAACATTTATAAAGATTGAGGAAGAAAAAAAGTCAATTAAGTCTCCTAATTTGCATTCAAAATAAAACCATAAGTGTGAGATTGTAATTTTCCATAGTGGACAAATCCCAGAAACTATTCACATCTCTTCTGGGGAAAATTAGTTTTCTTTGCTGTTACACAAAAAACATTTTCATAATTTTTAGCTTTCTACAAGATAATATCTACATTGTAAAATGCACTAATCAGTAGTAAAGAAGGAGAGATTCTCACACATGTAGAGAATCAGATAATTCTAGATGAACCTGCTAGACACTCATTAGACTCTGAAGGAGAACCCAATAGTTCCTGCTAATTACTAGTTCTCAGACAACTTCATCTTCTAAAAGTAATTCTTGTGTTCATAAACAATCTCAAAGTACTATTTTTATCACACAAAAGACTGGCCCCATTGAAATTAGCCTGATTTTTTTAAATAAGTGCAACAAGAGGTGTTAATAATATATATATGACTGATTCTTCATAGATTTGACAGCTTTTAATGTCAAAAAACTAACTTTACTTTAGCACTTTAATAAATGTATTGGGAAGGTAGTTCAGACAACCTGCCTCAGTTCAGAAGTCTTTTCTTTATTATTACTATCATGTTATTAGTTCCATTTTTTTAGAAATTAAAAATAAGAAATGCATCTTCATCATATTTTACCTGTGCTATTTATGAATGAAGCTGAATTCTTCTCTCTTTGAGGTCTCACAAAATTTCTAAGATTCCTAACCTGGCAGGAAATGACACTCCCTCTTATGTGAGACAGACAGCCCCCTTAAAACATCAGACAGGCACCATGAAGGTTTGTCTGGCTTACTTTGTGGGAACTGGTTTCATATACACAGCATAACCCATGTTCCTTAGTGGTAAGCTTGTCATACTAACCAAGTAACATTTATTCTCATTTTTTTGTAAAATTGACATAAAAATGAAAGAAAACTGATTTAAAAGATTGAAATATTACACATATGCTCTTTGATCAACATGTAATAAAATGAAAACAAACATCAATAATGCTCTATAAAGGAAGTAAATATGTGGAATTTAAACAACTTAATTCTAAATAACCAATTGTTAAAGAATTTGTAAAGGATATTATATAATGGTTGACAAGGAAAGCACAGCTTACTAAAATTGGGGGACACATTAAAGCTGAACTTAAAAGAAAATTTATAGCTTTAGGGTATATAAAGAAAGTTTAAAAATCAAAGACATAAGCTTCCACCATAGGAAACTGGAACAGAGGTAAAAATTTAAGCCAAAGATCCAATTGTATGCTATCTATAATAAAACTCACTTTAAAACTAGGAATACACACAAGCTGAAAGTGAAGGGGTAGAAAAAGATATTCTATGCATTGGCAATCAGAAGACAACAGAGTGGCTATAATTACGGGAGACAAAGTGTACTTTAAGCCAAAAACTGTTACAAGAGAAAAAAGAGCATACAATAATAAAGAGATAAATTCAACACGAAGCTATAACAATTATAAATATGTGTGCACCAACATCAGAACACTTAAACTGGTAAAGCAAATATTGACAGAACTGAAAAAATAGACACTATTGCAGGGACTGCAATACTTCATTTTCAATAATGGGCAGATCAAAGAGACAGAAAAGCAACAAAGAAACAGGGAGCTCAAACAACAAAATAGAACATATTAATCTAATACATATAAATAAAACATTCCACCCAATAGAATATACATTCTCAAGTGCACATTAAACATTCTCCAGAATAGATCAAAGGTTAAGACAAAAAACAAGGCTTAACAAACTGAAGAATATCAAAATCATATCAAGGATGTCTTTCCACTGCAATGGAATAAAACCAGAGGCCAGTGGCAAAAGAAAAACTACAAAATACAGAAATATATGAGGATTATACAACATACTTTTGAAAAAGCAATAGACCAAAGAAACTAAGAAAAATCAGAAAATATCATCAGACAAATAAAAATTAAAATACATTTCAAAACTTATCAACAAAACCAGTACTAAGAGAACTTGACAGCGGTAATACCTACATTTTCAAAAATCTTAAATAAACAACTTAACTGTATATACCAAGAAACTGAAGAAAACCCTAAAGTTATCAGAATAAAGGAAACAAGAGTAGAGTATGAATAAACCAAACAAAAATAAATTAGAAAATTTAAAATATGAGTTTTCAAAGACAAAGAAATTCGACAAACTTTTAACTAGATTAAGAAAGAGACAGACTCAAATAAAGTCAAACATTAAAAAGGCATTACAAACAATACCACAAAGGTAAAAAAGGTGAAAGCGATTAATATAAAAAATTATTTGCCAATAAACTGGATAAACTAGAAGAAGTAGATAAATAATTTTCTAGAAACATGAAGATTATCGAGACTAAGCCATGAAGAAATGTTAAACGGACCTATAACTACTATGAAAACTTAAACAGTAATAAGACTTCCAGCCAAGAGAAGGCTAAGCTGATTGAAATGAAGGAAAATGCACAGGAAACCAATAGTGATGGAAAGGAAACTGGGACTCAGATCAAGGGAGTGGACCAGAAGGAAGAACGAAACAACCAACCAGAAAGGAATGAAGAAATGAGAATTCAAAAAAATGAGGAGAGGCTTAGGAACCTCCAGGACATCTTTAAACGTTCCAACATCCGGATTATAGGGGTACTAGAAGGGGGAAAGAAACAGCCACGAGTGGAAAACTTATTTGAACAAATAATAAAGGAGAACTTCCCCAGTCTGGCAAAGGAAATAGACTTCCAGGAAATCCAGGAAGCTCAGAGAGTCCCAAAGAAGTTGGACCCAAGAAGGAACACACCAAGGCACATCATAATTACATTAGCCAAGACTAAAATGAAGGAGAGAATCCTAGAAGCAGCAAGAGATAAGGGGACAGTCACCTACAAAGGAGTACCCATCAGACTGTCAGCGGATTTCTCAAAAGAGACCTTACAGGCAAGAAGGGGCTGGAAAGAAGTATTCCAAGTCATGAAATCCAAAGACCTACAGCCAAGATTGCTTTATCCAGCAAAACTTTCATTTAGAATGGAAGGACAGATAAAGTGCTTCTCAGATAAGGTCAAGTTCAAGGAGTTCATCATCACCAAGCCCTTATTATATGAAATGTTAAAGGGACTTATCTAAGAAAAAGAAGATGAAAAATATGAACAGTGAAAGGACAGCAAACTCACAGTTACTAACAACCACACCTAAAACAAAAGCAAACTAAGAGGACAGCTAGATCAGGAGTGGAACCATAGAAATGAAGATCACATGGAGGGTTAGCAACAGGGGAGTGGGAGGAGGAGAAGGGGGGAGAAGGTACAGAGAATAAGTAGCATAGATGGTAGGTAGAAAATAGACAGGGGGGAGGGCAGGAATACTATGGGAAATACAGAATCTAAAGAAATTGTGACAAATGGACATGAATGAAAGGGGGGGGAATGGTGGGAGAGTGGTGTGCAGGGTGGAGGGGAGTGAAGGGGGGAATGGGACAACTATAATGGCATAATCAATAAAATATATTTTAAAAAATTCTTCCAAAAAAGGAAAAGTCCAGCACCCAGATGTCTTTACTGGTGAATTATACCAAACATTTGAAAGAGATATACCAGTCCTTCTAAAAATTGAAGAGGAGGAAAAACTCCAAATCATAAATTTCTGAGGTCAGCATTCACCTCATATAATATCAATACTAGACAAGAAAACCAGAAAGCAATATTCCTAATGAATACATGATCAAAAGTTCTCAACTACATAATAAACAAATTCAAGAGCACATTGAAAAGATCATATTCCATTATCAAGTGGTCTTTTTATCCATAGGATGAAAAGAAAGTTCAACACAGTTCACTCAGTACAATATTCCATGTTAACAGAACAAAGGTTAAAAATCACAATATTATCTTGACAGATGCAGAAAAAGCATTTGCAAAATTCAACATCCTTTCCTGATAAAAATACTCAAAATTATGAATAGAAGTAAATGACCCCAACATAATAAAGAGCAGAGATAAAAATACTATAGCTAATAGCATACTCAACAGTACAAAACTGAAAGCTTTTATTTTAAGACCAAAAACAAGGCAGGAGTGGCAACTCTTGGAACTTCTATTCAACACGTACTAAAAGTTCTAGCCAGAACAATTAGGCAAGAAATAGAAATAAAAAAATGACATAATCTTTTATGTAGAAAATCCTAACAATTCCACAAAAAACACAAAGTGAAAGGATATATGATTAATGAATAAAACATAAGTTGCTTTATATATAGTATGTAGAGACTTAAAAGATTTTTTAAATTCCCTTATAATAACATCAAAAAGAATAAAATACTTAGTAATATATTTACTAAGAAGGGAAAAGGCCTATACATGGAAAACTACACACTATTAATTTTTACAAAATGAAAGAATACATAAATGGAAAGATACCTTGTCTTCATGGATTAGATGACTCATTGTTAGTGTCCCCACTACTCAAAGTGATCTGCAGAATCAAGCCAATTCTGTCCAAAACCCAAATATAAAAAGTTTCAAATGAATACAGAAACACAAAAGAACCCAAATAACCAAAACAATCTTGAGAAAGGAGAAAGCTGGAGGCTTCACATTTCATGGATGAACGCATCAGAATGAAATAATATTTAAAACATTATGGTACCAATATAAAGACAGACACATACAGCAACGGAATAGAACAGAGAATCCAGAAACAAATCCTTATGTAAAAAGTTGCTTGGTCTTTGACAAAGGTGCCAAGAATGCACTGTGGAGAAAAGATAGTCTTTCCAACAAACTTTTCTAGGAAAACTCTACAACCATATGCAACAGAATGAATTTGGACTCATATTTTACAACATACAGAGAAAATCGACTGAAAATGCATTAAAGACTTAAAGGTAAGACCTGAAACTATAAAAAGATCCTAAAAGAAAATACAGGGAGAAAGCTTCATGACATTGGACTTAGACATCTGCATGGAAACAACATCAAAAGCACAGCCAACAAAAACAAAAATAAACAAATAGGACTAGATCAAACTAAAACATTCTGCACAGAAAAGGAAAAAATTAATAGAGTGAAGAGGCCTATAAAATGGCAAAACGTATTTGTAACCAATATCTAACAAGAGCTTAATATCCAAAATATACAAGGAACTTCTACAACTCAATAGAAAAAATTGAAACCAGGCTGAGAAAGGACTAAAGACATGAAAATGTGTTTCTCCTAGAAGACATAAAACTATTCAAAACATATATAAAAAGATGCTAATCACCATGGTAATGCAATCAACCCTATAGCATCAGCTCACAACTGTTAGGATGGCTATTAGCAAAATGATAAAGACAAAATTTCAAACAACAAAGAGAAAATAAGTGTGGAAGAGTGGATAAAAATATGGTATATTTATACAATGGAATACTGCACAGCAGATAGAAAGAAGGAGCTCCTCCCCTTTGTAACAGTATGCATGGCACTGGAGAGCATTATGCTAAGTGAAATAAGTGAGGTGGTGAAAGATGAATACCATATGATCTTACCTATAAATGGAACCTAATGAATAAAACAAACAAGCAAGCAAAATATAACTAGAGACACTGAGATAAAGAACAAACTGACACTAATCAGAGGGGAGGTGGGAAAGATATTGAGGGAAAATAGGGCCAGCAAGGAACATGTATGAAGAACACATGGACAAAGCCAAACGGGGTAGGTTTAAGGGAAGGGGGAGGGGATCAGTGGGGTAGTGGTGTGGGGGGTGAAAATGGAGACAACTGTACTTAAACAATAATAATAATAATCAAAGGAGTATTAAAAAAGATGTGGAGAGCCCTGGTAGGTGTGGCTCAGTGGATTGAGCACCAGCCTGAGAACAAGAGTCGATGATTCCATTCCCAGGTAGGGCACATGCCTGGGTTCCAGGCCAGGTCCCCAGCAGGGGGGTCTCGAGAGGCAACCATACGTTGATATTTCTCTCCCTCTCTTTCTTCCTTCCTTCCCCTCTCTATAAAAATAAATAAATAAAATCTTTAAGAAAAGATGGAGAAATTTAGAGCCTTGCACGCTAGAATGGGAATGTAAAATGATGTACTCACTATAGAAAGCACTATGGAGTGTCATGACAAATAAAACTAAACTACCACATGATTCAACAATTTCACTTCTGATTATTTTTCCAGAAAAATTGAAATCAGCACCTTGAAGAAGTATTGATATTGCAAAGTTTATGACAGCACTTTTCACAGTAGTCAAGATGTGAAAACAAAGGTAGTGTCCAACAGCACACCAACAGATAAAGAAAACATGATATTCATATAATGAAATATCATTCCATGTTAAAAAATAAAGGAAAGTATGCAATATGCAAAAGCATGATGAAACTGGAAGACATTATGTGATATGAAACATCAGTCACACTTGCATGAGGTATCTAAAGTAGAATGGTGGCTGGGTGTGTGGAGGGAAAAATGAGAAATTGCTAATCAATGGGCTAGAGTTTTCAATTATGCAAATTAGTATATTATAGTAATCTACTATACAAATTGTGCCTATAATTAACCGTACTATATTCTACAGTTAAATTTTGTTAAGCAAATAGATCTCATTTTAGGTGTTACTAACACAATAAAATCAAATTAAAAAAGAAAACATGTACGTTGACTGATCCTATAGAAAGATACAGTAATTACCCGAACCAGGAAAGAAAAATAGATCACCAGTACATACACATTATATACGTAAGAAAAGAAAAATGCTGTATTACTAGTACAGATATTAAAAATAAATGACTATGTGTATAAAATTTATTCCAATATAGTTAACAACTTAGATAAAATATATGAATGACTTGAAAGACAAATGCTATCAAATACGCCACAAGAAGAAATAGCAAAACTTAAAAATCCATTATCTGTTAGAGAAACTGTATTTGTAAATTAAAATATCATACAAAGTGAACTCCAGACCTTGAGGAATTCTCCTGTGAATGTTATGTAACATTTAATGAAAAACTAAATCAATATAAGTTATTTTAGAAAGTAAAAGAAGGATAATTACTAAAATATTTATGAGGACAGTATCACCCTAATACTAAATCTAATCAAATACATTATTAGCAAAATATGTATAGACCAATTATTCTTTATGAACAATGATATAAAAATACCAAAACAAATATTGCCAAGTGAATGTAAAAATACATAAAATATAGCATCTATCATGAACAAATTTATATAAGAATGCAAGGACATTAGACAGTCAGGTACAAATGAATATAATTAACCATGTTACCAAAACAGAGAAGGAATACTTATGATAATCTCAACTAAAGAAAAAGTAACTGACCAAATTATGCACCACTTATAATAAAAACTTTCGGCAGACTAAGAATAGAAAACATTCTCAAATTGATAAAGATCATCTACAATAGTCTACATCTGATAGCACGAGCAACCGAGAAATATCGGATGCCTTTCCTGCTCTACATCCAAATAATTATATTCATAGGTGAGGACTCCAGCTTCTAGTTAAAATCCTATTTGGAACTTTTCAGGCCTGCAATTACAGAGGCTTTATATGCCAGGCCTCCCAGGGGAAAGCTGAGCTCCTCACAGCAGACTTGGTGCACAGCCTGTGCACCAAGGCAGTCTCCACCGGGAGTTGCAGTCAAGGTCTCAGGCATCTCTGGCCAGTCATGTGTGTCACATATTTGCATTCCTAGTTCCAGCAGTTTCATCCCAAGGTCTCTTCAACTGAGACCTTTGTCAGAGGTCTTTCTCATCAAGAAGAAAAGAAAGGCAAAACTATGAAACCACTTTATTCTGACTCAGTATTTTTCCATTCCTACTCTTAACTCATCCTCCCACTTATCCCAGTACCTACAAATCTGCTACAGCGTTTTATCTGGGGGTTCTTCAAGAGCAAAACTATCACCACGTCTGCATTGGCCCTTGACTGATGTACCACTCCATAGGGAAAATGCAACCGTGGAGAGGCGGCACTGTCTCTGGTTTAGCTGCTTGCCTATACCACCTCAATAAAAGAGTAAAAGCTTAACTCTTATTTTTGGCTTGTTGCTATAATCAGCTATCCAGGCCCTCGGCAGTTCAGTTCTCACTCCTAGTTCAGTTGAGTCCCTGACATTAGACAAAATGCCCACACAGATGCTTATAAACACATGTTTGAATAGCCCAAACTATAAACAACCCCAATGTAGATAAACTGATCAATAGGCAAACAAATCGTGGTATACTCATATATTGGAAATACCATTCAGCAATAGAGAAAACAAATTACAACTACATTGTTGAAACATACAACTACAAGGATGAATCTCAAAACATCATGCTGACTGAAAGAAGCCAGACACAAAAGACTACATAGTTTCATTTTAAATTCTGGAAAAGACAGAGTAAATTATGTTAGAAAAAAAGATCAGTGACTTAGTGATATGTTGTGATGAGAGTGTTTGATTATAAGGAAGCGTAACATTGGGTTTCCAAGTTTGCTGTTTTTCAAAGGTAATGTACACCTACTACGTGCACAGTACTTTTGTGGGGCTTGGGTAGCAAGTGGAAACAATGAAAACGTACAGTTCACATTGCTAGGCCTGCTCTGAGGAACAAAGCCCTCTCTCCTTGACCTAAAGGTATGTTGTTTTCATCCAGCATGCATGAACACATGATAAGTGAAGTTATCAGCTTACAAGTGGGATAAAATCTCTGACTCGACACAGTTCTTTATGCATTATAGTTATGCATTATAACTATAAAGAATACTATCAACTGTGCAGATACTCTAGCTGTAAAGAGTCAGAGAAATAAAGCAATGAGTTTACTACTAGGAGAATAGAAGAGATAAAGGAAATTATTTTTTAAAAAAACGTTCAATCAATCCTAGGGAACTCAGAAAAATAAGAGAAAGGAAATAAAGAACACATGGGGACTAAAAGGAAACAAATTACCAAATGATTTAAATGTAACACTAACAATAATTACATTAAATAAAAAAAGTCTACATATCTCAAAACTGCAAGTGTTATCAGATTGGATAAAACAGGAAGCTCCAATGATATGCTGCCTAAAGAACCACATTTTATATATAAATACACAAATAGGTTAAAAGATGCCCTTAATCACAGAGCTTTGAAATACACAAAGTCAAAACTGATGAGACTTCAATAAAAGAAACAAATTCAAAATTATAACTACAGGATTTAACAGCTTTCTCTCAATGCTTGGGAAATACAAAGAAAATCAGTAAAGGTGTGGAAGACCTGAACAATGTGCTACCAAGCAGTTCCCCCTGATTGTCATGGTGATTATTCCATTTTCACCATGAATATCTTGCTATACTTCAGTAATCATATCCAACTTATCTAGGGTTCTAAGTTTGTCCAGTGTCAGGTTAATATTTTCTACTTTCTAAATGTTAACTATGTTTAGAAGGAAATTTTGGAATAATAGAAGTATCCTGTTCCTCATTATACTTTCATCCACTACTTTTCATTGTTCATTTTTCCTGAAGCCATTACCCGCTAGTATAGGCAATGGTGGTTTTCTATTTCCTCCATTCAGTATGTGTGTGTTCAGTTTTTATAGTTATTAATTAAAATTCTAATCTCCCCATTCATTTATTTAGTCAATTGTTTACATTACTTGTTTAGATCATTACAAGGATATTTATAGCATTCTATGCATTCTAATCCTTATTTACTTGTTTATTCATTCATTTATTCACTCATTCATTTATGCAAACTGTTTGGAAGCTACTTCAGTTTGGCATCTGTGTGCATTTTAAAAGTTTGCATCATAATCCCAATATCCTGATAGGAAAAACAGAGTTTTTATCTAAGTCTGTTTGTTACAAAAATGTCCAATTTTACAAGAGAAAAATTTACCTTAAACTTTTAAAATAAAGTCCATATATATATATTTTTAATACATGATTGCATTTTGTAGAAACAGGTACTCTTCACTGTCAGCTGATGGTCTTTTTCATCTACTTTATGTGACAGATTGAGAGTCATTACCTACCAGCCCTTAGACACAGTCTTTTCTAAATAACAGAGATTAACTGTAAAATTACATTTTAAATTCACAAAAAATGAAATTATCAATAGCAAACAAATATTAAAACTTATAAGCTGTATAAAGATTCTCTAGATCCTCATTGAGAGTGCATGTCTGTAATTTGTTTCAACAAGATTACTTCATTTCTTTTCTCATGTGTTCTTGTGCCTGAGTGAATTTTAATATTACTTATGCACAAATTTTAGTGTCTTTTAATTTTCATTAAAGAAGTTTAATCAAGTGCAATAAAAATCCCTGACTGAAGATATTTTTTCTTTCTTTATTAAAAGCGAAGGGCTGCCAAGAGTTCGGATGAGAGTTTATACCCAACAGAAAATCTGTTTTTTAATAAAAAGAGACCACATAAATCCTATGCTTGATGCAAATTTCAAAAGCATTTACTACAGCCACATTTCTTTAAATTTCTTAATATCCACATATAAGTCTTAATAGCTTCCTTTGATGACCAGTTTTAGCTACTTCTCTGAAAGGAAAAAGGTTTAATAGCTACATTTATGAACTTAGCAAAAATATATTTGTATATGTCATGCAGAATTCAAAATTTTCTACTTAACAAAATATTAATCTCATCAAATATTTAAGTACTTCTAATTCTTTAAATGTAATTTCTTCCTGTTTTGAAATTAAGGGGGATGTTGGAGGGAATGGGGGTACCTGGAGGAGGGAGATAAAGGGGAGGAAATAATGGGACAATTGTAATTGCATAATCAACAAGATATACTTAAAAAAATATACTGAGGAAACATTTAGACAAAAATGTCCTGTGAATTTGATGATCTTATCAAAATTTGAAGTCATAATTTAAACCCTCTTACAAAGCCAATCTCAAGTCAATACAATTGCATTGATTAATTCTCTCAAACATTTAAAAGTAAGATAATATCAATCCTGCATAAAATGTTTCAGAAAATAAAATAGAGGGTGACACTTACTGACTCATGTTAAAAAACCAACCTAATTTTTATTTCTACACATATATACATTAAAAGAATACTACAAACCCATGTCTCTTTAACACAGGTCTAAAAGTGTTTAAGCACATATTAATAAAGGGAATTCAGTAATATACAAAAAATGATGATAAATTATAACTAAATGGAGCTTATCCCAGAAATCTGAGTTTGACAAAATATTAGAAAAAAATCTATGTAATTTACCATATTAACAGAATAAATAAAACAAACAATATAATAATCTCAATGTGTACAGAGAAAGCATCTGACAAATTTTGAAGTCATCAACAATAAAATAACTCAGCAAATTAGGAATAAAAGTATTTTTCTTAAATGTGATAAAAAGAAAATTTATGAAAAACATAGCTATTTACAGTATGCTTGAGAATGATGAAATGTTTTCCCTCCTAAAATCAGAAGGCAAGAATATATGATCTCACAACTACTATTCAATATTTTATATGAATTATTCACCAGAGAATTAATACCAAGAAAAAGAGAGATGTAAAAGGCATAAAGGTAATAAAGAAGAAAATCTCTTTATCTGCATATAACATAACAACATATAAAATTACTAAAAAATAAAAGAAAAGAAAAGAAAATTGTTACTAAAAACATCTACAAACAAGGTACAAATATTAAACGGTTACTTTTGAATGGTTATAGGATGCAACATCAACATATAATATATATATTTGTTTCTATATGCTAAGCAAAATATTAGAAATGAATTTCAAGGGATATAAACACAATTTTGAAAAGCATCATAAAAACAAAATGCTCAGCAAAGCATTTTGCTCAGCAAAACTCTGTGTATTGAAAACTACAAAACACTGCTACAAAAATATAAAAGACTGGCCTAAATCAATTTAAAGATATAGCTTGTATATGGTTTGAAAGACTCAGTATTGTAAAGATGACAGTTATTGTCTAATTGACCCACAGATTCAAATCAATGTCAATGCACACTTTGGCAAGTTTTGCAATAGACATAGATAAGTTTATTTTAAAGTCTGTAGGGAACAAAAAGAACCTATAATTAACAAGAAAAGCTTGAAAGAGCAAACAGTTTGAAAGCTCCAACTACCTGATTTCTACTCTTAGTCTAAATCTGCAGTAATCAAGACTATGATATTTGCTGGGACAGAAATATAAAGCAATAGATTAGAATAAGGAATTGAAACATAAAGTAATATATACATGGTCAGCTGAATTTTCATTGGGAAGAATATTTTTAATATAAATAAATGACCCTGAAACTACTGTTTTTGTGGGGAAAATATCAAATTCAAGCCTTAAACCACAACAAAAATGATTCGAAATACTCGTAAACCTAAAAATAAAAGTTAACATTTTAAAATTTCTAGAAGAAAAGAGAAGAAAGTTGGAAAAATATTTGCAGCCTGAATTTGGCAAAATTTTATACATAGGACCCTGAAGTGCAATTCATGTTAAGAAATTGATAAATGAACTATATAAAACAAAAATTGCTTTCTTTTGAAAGACATCATTAAATAAATGAAAAGGCAATACCTGTCTTGGAAAATATTCACAAGCTTTATCTGACAAAGGACTTTTATACAGAATAAAATAACTTAGAATTTTGTAAAATAACCTAATTTTAATCAGACAATACATTCGAACAGAGACATCCCAAAGAGATAATAAGTACATCGTCTCTATGGACTTGAAAATATGCTGAAAATAAGTTTTAATCAGATAAATGTGCATTAAACTACATAATCACTAGAACGGCAAGACTATATGATCTCCCCACTACTACCAAGTGCTGGCAAGGGTGCTGAATGCCTGGGACTTCAAGTCATTACTACTGGAAAGGTAAAGCACTACAATCATTGGAAATGAAGTCGACATTTTCTTATAAAGTTAAACACAGAACTACTTATCCTAAAATCCAGCAGTTCCACTCACCATTTTCGCAGCAGAAATGAAACAACTGTTTTCCATAAACATTTCGATAGGATACAAATGATCATAGCAACTCAGTCCACAATAGCTTAAACCTGGAAACAATCCAAATGACCATCGTAAGGTAAATGTATAAGCAAATTGTATCCACTTTGTAATTGAATGCTATTCAGCAATACACAGAAAAATGTATTGGTAACATGCCAAGAAGAAAGGATATCAAAAATGTTATGCTGAGCCAAAGAAGTCATTCAGAAACAGGTACATCTGGAGTCTAACCAAAGTGACTGATGAACCAAAAAGATGATGAATATCACCTGTACCTGCCATGTACTTAAACTGTTTATATATCAGTGGACTTATTAGTAATGACTCCTCAAATCAAGTTTTTGAGGACTACAAGAAAGTTTGAAAAGCCGTTAGTCTAGTGTGAGAATGATGGCAAAACCGCAGTAAGATGCAAAAAGGAAAGAAAGAAGAGAAAAAGAAGAAGAAAAGGAAAAACCAGGGGGTGGGGTGAGAAGGAAAAGGATATAAACAAAGGAAAAGAGAAAAAAGAGAAGTGTAATGAATGAGAGCTAAGTATTCAACTTCCTGAGTCCCAGTTTCTGTGCACATAAAATGAGGATCACAAACTTTGTTTTGCTATAAAAACACAAGTATGAAAGAGACATCAAAAGATCTTCAGTTTATTACTGTCTATCTACGTCAGTGGACTTCAACAGGGAGATGTTTTAGAGTTGTGTAAGTGTTTTTAAACTGTATCCCAAATCTACCTCATTTGATATAGCAAAATGAGAGCCTGCTAAACCTGGTTTGGAAAGTTTCCTTAGTTTTGTTATACTCTCCAAATTCTACAAAACATCTACAAAAGTGATAAAATTTGATATTATAACTGTACGTGCATTTCTGGAATTCATTAAAATACTATTCATAGTAGTAATATGATATAACTTCATCTAGTGTAATTACATCTTCATCTAGGTTTTATTTTTGAAAATAAAAAGAAAGAGGTGGGGGAGAAGGAGAGGGAGAGAGGGAAATTCTGGTGCAGTAAACTCAAAATCAAGAATTGTAACATATTCCAAAAGTAAACAAACAAAATTTGGTAATTGCATGTAAGATTTTAAATGAGTTTTATTAGTTCAAACTAACACACACAAAAAGGAAATAATTTTGGAAGCAGTAATATGATACTGCCATCTCATGGCTAAGTCTTTATGGGAAAAAGGGTTGATTAATTATTTTGCAAGTATAGTTGTCAAATGAAAAATCTGTTTTGTTCTTTAGAGAATGCCCTGTTTTGCTTTATTTATAGAGTACTCTTGAACCACATATTTCATGCCAAAAAATGTAAGTATTCTTTTATAACAAAAATATTTAAATGTTATATTGAAATTTAAAAGATTAAATATATCTATAGTTACCTATGCTTTTATTATTCATTAATACTATTTTAACATCTTTTATTTTGATAAAAAGCTATATATAAATTGATACAAAATAATTTCATCAGGTTCTAATTTTTCAAGGACTATAATCAAATGTAGACACTGAGAAAATGACATTTATTTTAGCAAATAACTTTATATATTTTTATACTTTCCTATTTCAAGATTCAGCTAGGCATATTTCATCATTTGTAGATGGAATAGAGAAAAGAAGATTTCGGAGATAAAGCAATTTATAGAGTGTGGAAGAAGATACATTAATTAGCTCTGGGAAAAATGACCTGGCCAAGCATACGTATTATCCACCAATCAGTGATGATCCAACAGGAAGACAGCATTGATGAGGTCGGCCCAATCGTGTTGAATATATAAACAACACGGAGAGCGGGAAGGTTTTAAGCAGTCACCAGAAATTATGGACATCGAGCAGCACAGCACAGCCATATTTCTAGCAACACGTTGGCAGACCCTTTCATCCAATCAGCAGTGATAAGATAAAATTCCATTTTTACACCCCCCAAAACATTTCACTGATAGTCAATTTCATGTCCATGATTTTGTTCTGAATGTTGTATCACTTTGTAATAGCTCTATTGACATGCCATAAAATCCATCTATTTAAAGTATAAAATTTAAGGTTTAAGTAGATTCACAGAGTTGTGCACATCTCAATCTATTTTTAAAACATTTTCATCATCTCCAAGGAAACAGCACACTAGCTGGAGGCCCTTCTCCATTCCCTTCCTCCCCATACTCCATACCTAGACAATCAGTGATTTACTTCCTATTTCTATAGAGTTGCTTACTCCGGACATTTTCTGTAAATGGCATCGTACAATATGCAGATTTTTGTGCTGGCTTCTTTTATTTAGCATAATAATTTCAAGGTTCAATCTTGTGTCATGGCACTACCTCACTCTGTTTATGGTCAAATGCTGTTCCATTGTATGGGTGCACCATATTATTTATCCATTCAACAGTTGATAAATGTGGATAGTTTCTGCTTTTTAAAAATTTATTAGTAATTCTGCTATGACTGATCTAAAAGCTTCTGTGCCAACATAGGTTGTTATTTCTCCTGGGTATACATATAGAAATAATATTCCTGGGTCATGTAGTAATTCTATGTTTAACATTTTAAGGGACTAATAGATTATTTTTGAAAGCAGCTGCACCATTTCAAACCCCCACCAGCAATGTATGAGGTTTCAGTTTTTTCACATCCTGTTTAAAAACTTATTATTCTATATCTTTATTGTAGCCCTCATGGTGGGTAGGTATAATATAGACTCTTATCGTTTCGATCGGCATTTCCATAATGAGTTATCATACTGACCATCTTTTCAATTGTTTATCAGTCATTTGTATTTCTCTTTCTGTTTTTGGAGAAATGCTTATTGAAATCACTTCATTGTAATCATAGAAAATACTTTGTATGACTTTAATTTTTCTAAAATTATTGATACTTGCTTTATGCCCTTAGTAGTCTATCCTGGAGAATATTTCATGTGCACTTGAAAACAATGTGTATTCTGCTTTGCTTGGGTGAAGTGTTCTATCACATTTAGTAAATTTGTGTAGTTGTTCAAGTACTATATTTACTTTCAGATCTTCTGTCTAGATGTTCCATCTGTTAATGAAATGGAGATATTGAAAATTCCAACTACTGTTGTAGGATTGTCTGTTTATCCTTTTAATTCTGTTGATTTTTGCTTTATATACAAAGTAGGGTAAAACTAGTTCCATAGTTGTGAGTACACAAAACAAAGTTTATTGTTATAGTATTATTTATTAATTATTATATTATTTTCCATTAGAACAACAGTAAAACTATACTTGTCCCACTGTGTATTTTGGGCCTTTGTTGTTTGGTGCATATCTGTTTATAATTATTAGACCTTCTTTTTAAAAATATTTAATTTACTTATTTTTAGACAGAGGGGAAGGGAGGGAAAAAGAGAAGGAGAGAAACATCAATGTGTGGTTGCCTCTCATGTGTCTCCTAAAGGGGGACCTGGCCTGCAACCCAGGCACGTGCCCTGACTGGGAATTGAACTGGCAACCCTTTGGTTCACAGGCTGGTGCCCAATCCACTGAGCCACACCAGCCAGGGCTATAATTATTATATCTTCTTAATGAGTTGACCCTTTCATCAGTATGTAATTGGTTTGGTCTCTTGTAACAATTTTTTACTTATGGCCCATTCTATGTTATTAGTATAGTCAGCCCTGTTGCCTTTGTGTTACTAAATATTTGCATCGATTGTATTTTCTAGCTTTGTACTTTTAATCTGTTTGCTTTTAGATATAAATTTAGTTATTTGTAAGCAGTAAGGAATAGATAATTTTTAAATCCATTCTGTCAATCTCTTCCTTTTGATTGAAAAATTTAATCTATTTACATTTAAAACAGTTATTATGAAGAAAGAACCTACTTTTTGCCATTTTGCTGTACATCTTTTACATGTCTTTCAGATTTTTTCCCTTTTTTATCCCATTAATGTTTTTTCTTAAGGATTTTGTGCTGCACTATTTCCATTGTTGTTATATCTTTTTAAAGATATTTTCTTGATATTTTCTGAGAGGAAAAGATGGAGAGTAGACTTAACATCATGAAGGTATTGCAATCTAATTGTAGTTGGTACCTACATACTTTCCATAGCACACAGAACTTTCTGCTATAAAACTTATCTCCTTTTTATGTTGTTATAGTCACAAATTACATCTTTATACCTTGTGAGCCTATTAACACAGGTTTATAATTATTATTTTATGTATTTTCCTTTAAATAATAGAGGAAATAGGGAGGGAAATTACAAACCAAAAAGTGGGATAACACTAGCTTTTCTATTTACCTACATCATTACTTTTACTCAGGTTTTTAAACTTTTTGCATGGCTTGGAGTTACTGTCCAAACTCCTTTTATTTCAGTCCAAAAAATTCCCTTTAGCACTTTCTGTAGAGCAGGTCTAATAGTGCTGAAATTTCTTGTCTTTTGTTTATCTGGGAATGTCTTAGTTTCTTCTTTATTATTGAATGATAACTTGGTCAAATATAGATTCTTTGATTGACTTTTTTACCACTCAAGAAATATAGTCCACTGACCTCTGAGTGTCCTGGTCTATAATTTTGTAATGATAAATCTGTTAGTAATCTGACTGAGGATGTCCTGTGCATGTAGAGTCACTCCCCTCATGCTTTCAAATACTCGTCTTTGTTGTTCAAAAATTTGATTACAATGTGTCTTTGCGTAGATTTCTTTGTGCTCCTTTTTCTCTGATTTGCCAAGTTCCTTGATTGCATAGCTTAATGTCTTCTATAAAATTTGGAAGGGTTCCCACTATATCTTTAAATATTCTTTCTGTCCCATCCTATTACTCCTTTACACGTGGGATTCCTGTGACGATCTACAGGTCTCTAAGTTTCTGTTTAATTTTCCTCGTCCTTTATGATTTCTGCTTCTCATAAAAAATAATTTCAATTGACCCATCTTCAAATTCATTGATTATATCTTCTGCCTGCCTAATCTGATTTGAGTTTTTCATTTGTTATTGTGGTTTTAAGCTCCTGAATTTGTTTGTTCCTTTTTATAATTTCTATATCTTTATTGACATTCTTAGTTTATACATAAATTGTTCTCCTGATTTTTTTTACTTCTTGTCCATAGTTTCCTTTTGCTTTTAAACATATTTAAAACAATCAATTTAAAGGTTTTCATTTAGTATATCCAAAGTCTGTGATTGCTCAGGAATTTTTTTGTTAGTTTCCTCTGTAAATGGGTCGTACTTTCTTTTTTTGTTTTAACATACTTAGTAATATTTTGTTTCAAAACTAAACACCTTAAATGTTATGATGTGGAACTCTGAAAATCATATTATTCCCCTTTCTCAGAGTTTTCATTCATTTCTCTAGCTGTTTGTTTAGTGGCTCGTCAAAATTGTTTTCCTAAAATTTGTATTTTTGTCACATATAATCTCTTAAATCCTTTTCCTCTGGCTTCTGTCCAGTTAGCACTTTGACAGTTATTTTCTTGAGTGATAGGATAGAGAGAGAGAGAGAATTATTTTTGTAGACTGGCTATGTCTTACACTGCTCTTTTGATGTTTGGCAAAAATTTTTACAACCATATCTTATCTTTCTCTCCCTGATGGAAATGTACCAGAGGTAAAATCTGAGGATCCTCTCAGATTTTTTTCTGAATGTGTGCTCTGCCCAAGGAATGCACATGACTTTCTAAATGTCCTGGTGTAGACAGACACTTTTAAATGTCCATTTTCCAAAGAAATGCTTTCCAAGATTTGTTTCCCAGACATTAGATCCTCTGTTGTTGACTTCAGCTGTAATACTTTGCCTCTCAAAACTGCAATTTTCTGTGTTGTTTATAAACTTAATCTGTTTTTAAGGGACACCCACCAATTTTCCAATGTGAGTGAGCTCTGGCATAGGAAAAACAAAAGACAAGTGCCTTGAGTCAGTTGTCAGGCACCCCCTCCCTCTCCCCCAGAGAGGTGAAGACAACAAAATTCTTTCAGGAAAACTCTTCCTTGGTCCCTCTGGCACAGGGACCAGGATCCTACATCAGAATAAGGGTGCTATCTTCAAGCCACCACAGTGCCGTGAAGGCAGACAGAACAAGGGCAAGTGAAAATGCCACAATTTCCCTACCTTTTTAAAGTTCCCCTTTTTTTGATTCAGGGGTGAACTTATTTTTTTCCGGATTTCTACCAAAGTCTATTTTCATGCTATTATTTTCCTGGTTGTGGTATGATGAGTAATTTTCTATTTTACGCTAAGTATTTTATATGTTATCTTAGGACACTGATAGTTATTCAATATTTTTAAGCAAGATCCCCCGGGTGAGAGGTAGCACAAAGGCCCAGTGGGTATTCAGCTTCCCCATAGGCCCCACGGACTCCACCACATCAAAAGTGGGGCACTGACCCACACCACTTTACCGCTGATGCCCAAGACGGAAGTCCAGCTGAGCTTGAATCGGGCTGACACATTCCTCCTAGTGAGAAAGACACTGGCCCATACCCTTTCACTGCTTTTTAGTGAGGGGGGTGTGTAATATCAATAACAAAGGGAAAGAGGAAGACTCATCACAGTTGTTTTCTGCCTATAGATTGGTGGCAGGAGTGCTTGTCTCCTTGGGTGTCAGCTGACACCAAGAGAGAGCATGAGAGAAAAAGAGTGTCAACCAGACCTTCTCCCTCCAGATCTTTGTGCTTCATTGATGCTGGTTGGTTGTGGGACTTCAGCTATCCACCGGGCCTTGCTGATATCAAGAGGACTAGAGCACTGACTGTCTCACCTTGGAGAACTTTGTTCTGCTTTATTGATGCCAAGTAGTGCGGGGACTCAGTCTGCCACGTGACTCATTGACATTACCTCTAGAGTCCATTATTCCACTTGTACCTGCAGTGAACTATGTCTTTAAATCAGCAATATGTCTGTGTATTACACTCCATGTTACTCTCTGTATGCAGTAGTCTAAAGGCAATATGTCACTCTTTGAATAAAATCCAGATTTGTTACTGCTTCATGAGAGTTTTCCATTTGTTCCATGATAATCTGTGTTTTATCTCTGGCCACTTCCCCATTTACTGCTTGTGCTTTAGCTATTTTGAACAACTACAATTCCCTGTTCTTTAGTGCATTTTATATTTCCTTGCATATGAACTTGCTATTATGTGTGTATGCACATAGTATTTATTTATTAATATGTATGCTATGGTAGAAAATAGTTCCATAAAATTATCCTTGGTTTGTCCTAGTTTTATTATCTAAGTAGCCAATAAAACCAATAGCAGGAATTTCAAACTAGTCAATTATATCACATCTGGGGAGATCTCCATCACGCATGCATGGTACTACTATATATGAGTAAACAGATAAGTAAGCAAATCATGTGAATTAAATCTTCTATCTCCTGTATCTCATGGAAAATTCTTCAAAGAAAGAATCCTGTACTATACAAACTCGTGACAGCGGGAATCACTTCCCATGTATTATTGTACATATTTGCTAAACACAAACACAGATAAAACCAGACTTGGGACATACTGCATAGACATGGCTGGTCGTCTACACATGTTACCACTGTGGCAGGTAAAACTTCCCTTTGCTATCAAATTACTTCCAGGTTAGATGGCATTAATGTGTCCAGCAGTGTTAACTGATCTAAAACTGGCCTGCTGCTAGATTTAAACATGTGTGACCATTTTGTTTGTGTTGTGATATTCTAATATTAATATACAATTTCTATAAACAGAAGCTCAAGTGTCATCTGACTGCTAAAGACTTTACTATCTGCAAGGTCAAACTATAATGGAAATGAATGTAATTATGTAAATGTATAATGTCATAATTTAACTTTTGGTCAAAGAGGACAAATGTAAAACAGCTGGATTTGCTGTTTTAAAATTCTCATCAGTCAATTATAGTACATAGTTCTGAAAACAGATGGCATGCAGTAACGTGAAATTCTCCAGCACTGAGTATTAACATGGAAGAATTTTGTCAGTATAAAATGTCACTTGTAAATTAAATCTTGTGTGATAGTTACCACATCATAATTTTTTGTATTTTAATGAAAGTAATCTGATTATTATTGACTAAGATGACATTATATTTGTAATTCATTTTCTGTTCTAAGTGGTCACATTTCCTAGAGAGAAATAATAATCAAGGTTTCAGAGGCTTTTTTTAGCCATATGGCAATTAAATAGTCAGATTTTTTTGATAAGTACTGAAACATCTGCTTCTTAGTTTTTTGTGTTCAACAATTCAGCTTGTTAGTTGATAGAGAAAAGTTCTGTCACTGAGGCATCTCCCACAGTTGTTGAGATTTATAGGATTATATTTCATAAGACTAAGTAAAAATTTGGTAGTGTCCATATTAAAATATCTATAGACTTATTTCATTAGTTTTCATAGCACAATTCAGATGCTCACTGAATTACATTTCTTTATACAAAATGACAATTGCTCTTTTTACTGCTTATAGAATGTGAATGCTAAAATATAATATACTGTATTTAGTACAGCAAATTAATTCCAAAAATGATATGCATATATACTACCACAGAGCATTCAGAAAGCAGAAGTACACTGATTCTACCACTTAACAACTAAGTTCAATGTAAGACAATATGCACATTTTAGGGGATTTAAAAAGGAATATTGTCAGGGCACTATTGTTATAAAACAGTTTAAGGTACAACTCTCACAATTTCAGTGACATGGGTACAAGTAAAACAGGGGAAAAGAGAAAGAGTTTTCAAAATTACTAAAAGAATTCTGATTCCACCAACATAGATTATTCCTTCCAGAACTTCTCCTGGATAACTGAAACTCCTTGGCCACAGACAAGCATAGGAAGACTATGGCAGGTGGAAAGGAGCTGGAATTGAACCCAGGTACCTCCGGACAGAAGGAATTACCTGTTACTGAATTCCTCCAGTTTCTTTATTGCCTTCTACGGAGCCTGATAAAACCATGCAGAACAGAGCATTACCGTACAGGAATAACACTTGCAGATGGCAGTATAAGAATAACACCTTCTTACACCTGAGGTAGGCAAAAACTGTTTTCAAACAAAACGCAAACAGAATTAATTATAATAGAAAAGTGAAATTTCTGACCATTGAAAAATAACACTGATAGTGAGGGGGAAAGCTATGAACTTTGAAAAAATATTTATAGATCATACAAGGCACAAATAACTTGTCCCTAGAAAATATATCGCATCTATTTTTTAAAATACAGAAAATTGCATACAAAACAGGATAAAGTGATCAACAGGTATGCCACAAAAGAACGTATGCAAATGACTGATAAATATATTAAAAGGTATTCAGTTTCATAGTAACTAGGGAAGCACAAATTAGAACTCAATGTAATGTAATGTATCAAGTGTCTACCAGAATGACTAACACACAGTCATGGGTTTGACCATAATTTTATTTGATTACATTATAAGCTAAATAATAATACATTGTTTTTACATGTGTAAATTATTTTCATTATTATTGATACCTAGAAAATAGAACTTAATCCATGTTGGCATATCACTAAAATTATTTTCTTAATACTGGAGTCTAAAATGTTCACTTTCTATAAATCTATGTAATATAACTCAAGAGCAAATTGCTGAATAATCTAATCAAGTTATTATTTGGATGCATTCTGATAAAATAGACAAATATAGCTAGAAATGACAGTGGTTTGGGTCAGTATGTGGTAGGAGTAAGCTCTAAAATCATGACTAATTTTTTTCCTCAAGCAATTGAAACTGAATATCTGTAGCTTCCAATTACTAATGTAATTGCCGCAAAAGACAATTGGTACTACAAATGGAGTGTACTGAGCTGAAAGTGCCAACTGCCTAAAAACTTTCCCTGAAAGATTTTTATGTAGAATGCATATATAATTAAATCTCACAGTCAAAGGAAAAAGGCTTTTAAAAGTTTTTATTACTATTATAACTATACATTTTTTAATGGAATACAGTACCACGCTTTGTAGTAACACTTTTGATTTTTACCCCACTCACAATAGCATTGTCAAAGTGCAGGTAATGAACCATTATGAATCCTTCAAATTATAGACTGAATGATGAGTTAATGTGCTCCATTACACTTTAATATTTCTTAAGTAGTTTTTCTAAGTTTCTTAAACAAAAAAATATGTTTCAATCACATCAGAAGTTATGTTCAACTATTCAAGATAGGGAGAAAATTTTTTCTAATTTTATTTTTATTAAAGCAGTATCTGTAAATATATTACTTGATTTAATTCAGTTAGGTGAACTTTATGTTTAAGAAAAAAATCACCCCAGCCATCCCCACTCCCCACCCTGATCCTGCCTGGCTGGGATGGGGGGAATCGTGGGGGTAAAATGGAGACAACTGTACTTAACCAACAATTATTTTTTTTAATTTTTCAAAAAGAAAAAATTAAAACATCTCATTTTAGAAATAAAAATATCTTATAATGAAATAATGCTAAATTCATGTTCTCCCAATAATGTTAAATTCATTAAATAATGTTAAATTCATATTCTCTCAATTATCCTCTCCACTAAATTGAATATTAGGTTAATAGTAAGACAACATTTCTCTATTCTTATAGTGATTCTTATTTCATATGAGTAGGCCTTTCCATATGTTCCTTACATTTTCTGAAATGTGCAGAATTATGTGTTTGGAGGCATAAGTTCATATCTGAAAGAAATAGCTTAGAGGATAGGAGTTCGCTGTATGGTCCTCTGCTAATAGGCATCTCTTCATGGAAGCTTCTTTCTGGAAATGCAGTGACAGCGGCTTGGCCATGTACATTCAAAAAATTACTACACATTACGCTTAGGTGTTTACAAAATGTGAAAGAAGAACAAAGTAATAATTAAACTTAAGTAATCCTGGATATTGTCATCATGACATATACAACTGTAATAGCTCACAATAAACTATTTTTAACTATTTAGGGTCATGGGGTATGGTGTCCTTTCTTCCTTTTTTCAAGAAATGCCTACTGTCTTAGTAATTTTGTTGATGTGATGGATGTGTTAATTATATAGACTATAATATTCATTTCTCAATGTATATGTGTATTAAATCATCACGTTTTGGACCTCAAAAAAATCAAGTTTTAGAACATACATATATACAACTTTTGTCAATCATACCTCAATAAAGCTGGAAAAATATAAAATAAGGCCATAAATAAAACAAATACAGATGGTCTTCAAAATAAATAAATGGTTAGTACCAGCAAAAGCCAAGGACTGAACTAGGTATTAATTTGAAGGATTAAAAAAATGAAATATATTTCAAAATCTCTACATAGAGTTTTTAAATGATGATTTAATGTAATCTTTTTGTTTCATTTCCTTCTGTGGATTTAAACTATTAAATGTCTCTTACTTGAACTGAACAGAAAGCTATTTAAACTGCTTAGAGACAGATAATACAGAATATTTTGTGTTTATTATAAGACAATTAAAGAACTCTAAATATTCTCCTGCCATATAATTCTGGAAATTTAAAACCTAACATATCTATTTCAAATTCAGATCTAATCTTGCCTTAACAACAAACAAACAAACCACCACTGCCAACAACAAAATTCCAGCTTTTAATTTCCAGAAACGAGGTGGAAACTGATATCTAGTAGGGCAAGCAGACAAGCTGATGCTGCCCCTCCATGAGGTTTCAGGAGACAGAAGTACATACTAGGAGACAGTTACATCCACATAGATCCTGGGGGGTTAGGCCTTGTACCCATGTAGACTGTTGAAAATATGATACCGAAGATGAACTAGGAACCTCAACTATCTGTAAAGCTGGAATAGTAGGTGGACAGAGGAACATGGAAACTGTTACAAGCTTTTCTGTATGTGCATAAGCTGTGGGTGAAAACAAAAAACAAACAGGGCAGAGCAGGGCAGGGCAGGGCAGGGAAGGGAAGGCTTCTCAATTCATCCCAGACCTGCTGTGAAGCATCTGCAAGCAATAAAATTAATATAAAAAATTGGTCTTGGGCTTTTTAACTCTTTTTAAAAATTTTTTTATTTATGTTTAAATAGAGGGAAAGGGAGGGAGACAGAGAGAGAGAGAAACACCAGTGTGTAGTTGCCTCTTGAGCACCCCCTACTGGGGACCTGGCCCACAACCCAGGCATGTGTCCTGACTGGGAATCGAACCGGTGACCTCTTGGTTCACAGTCTGGCGTTCAGTCCACCGAGCCACACCAGGGCTTTTTAACTCTTAACATGTCTGGTAAAAGTGAATCAAACTCACTGGGGAGGTACACTCCAGCTTTCAACTGCAAGTATCACAGCCTTCTCCCAGATAAAGTCACACGGAAGAGACACTCACAGGCCAAAGTTACAAACATGGATGATAACAAGACCGTATGAGCAAGAGACAACAGAAAGAGCACCATAATTTTTCTCCCAAGAATTATTCTTATATTAATTATTGAATTATTTGCTGGAAACAATAAAATTAATATTTAAATCAGAGCACATAAAATAAAGGCTCATAATCAACTGAAATTAGAAAAAAATCTGAAAGTGAACATAGATATAAAATTCAAAGGATATAAATAAAAAGAGAAAAATGTGCTAGGCAGAGATGTAAAAACAATTACTGAATTAGAAACCATCTCAGATAACTTTCTAGAATTAAATTAATAGATAAAAATAGGTGAAACATAGGAAAAGATATAAGAGAAACAGAGGTTGGAAATGCATATATAAAATATGTATATTTCCCAGTAGGCTTTCCTGACAAAATTAGTTATAATGAAGGAAAAACCTTCAGATAAAGGTAAAAGTTACCAGAAATGAATAGATTTTTAATGTAAAAAAGTACAAAATATTTCAAGTAGGATAAACCAATAAACATCCACAGCTGAATGTACCTTAGTAAAATTTCATAACATTAAAAAGAGATCTAAAAAACAATTACAGGCAAGAGATAAAATTATATCTATAGCAAGCTTTCCATGAGCAATACGAATTCAACTGAATTTGTTTAAAATATCTACTGGGGCCCTGGCTAGTGTAGCTCAGTGAATTGAGCATGGGCCTGAGAACCAAAGGATTGCGGTTCGATTCCCAGACAGGGCACATGCCTGGGTTGCAGGCCGGTTCCCAGCAGGGGACGCACGAGAGGCAACTACACAATATTTCTTTCTCTCTCTCCTTCCCTTCCCCTCTAAAGATAAATTAATACAATCTTTAAAAAATAGAAAATAAAAATAAAATACTTACAAGAGAGTAAAGCAAATAACAAAGATATTGTCTAGAATACAGGGGGAGTGGCTAACATGTTACTACAGCATCAAGACCAATGCAGCGCCATCAGGTGTTTAGTTGTGCCAGACTCTGGCCAGCAGAGTCTGCCTGTTGTGGCTGACGACGAGAATAAATGCACAGGTGACAACAATCCTGTGGAGGAAAAGGGAACAGGCATGACTACTGTCTCAAGGGGAGAGTGCCTGTGGATGCCTCAGCCACTCCCTCAAGAGGGGAGCGCCTCAACCCTTACCTAGACTGGCTTTTATTGTTCTCCTGGGATCTTACATCAGAGAAAGATTTATTATCTATTACATAGAATATTATTGCTTACATTTTAGGTAAAATCAAGAAAATGAAAATAACATGCAGAGGGGAATGGCGATGAGCCAATTAACTCTGTCCTTGGGAGAACTCACACAGGCTTTGGAAATTACCTTGAAGATAGACAATACACATTTGTTGTTTTAGACCAGGCTGATGGAGTTTTAGAAAGAGCAAGCCAGAACAGTCTGTGTGCATTTTCTAGGCCTGATTCCCACAGGAAAACCCAGTTTGAAGTTCTGGCCCCTGGCCACCACTTTGCTTCTGTAAGTTTTCCTTACAGAGCTGAGTCACATTTGCCAGACCAGAACAAGCCAGTCCCCTAGATTGAGTATTAATGACAGAGGATCTCATGAGTCACAACAACCAGAAATTGCCAGCAACTGTACAAAAGGAACAACCACGGAATGAATGCCACTGCACGTTGTGAAAATGCCAGCCAGCAAATCTGAGACCAAACAATGAAATGCCTAGAAGCCTTCTCAGGCTCCAAGTTGCAGTCAAGTGCAAAAAGACCACAGTTGCTTCTTAGAGGCTTCAAGGCACTGAAGGAGCTCTGACAACTCTAGGAACTTGGAGGAGTTCAAGGACAACATTTTGTCATCAGTAGAGAGCTGTGGAAACAAAAGCACAATAAAACAAGGCAAACCCAAATAAAGTTATGAATCATTTGTCTACATCCTATCATTAATAAATATTTCAGAAATAAAAGTCATAACCAATTTTATGTTCTATTTAATCAAAATATCTTAATTTCCTTCTGTTTTCCTCTCTGTTTAAACACAGAACAATTGTTCTTTGACATGTAAATAGTATCACTTACAACACAAGAAAGCTCCAACATCCAAATTATAGGGGTACCAGAAGGGGAAGAGAAAGAGCAAGTGGAAAACTTATTTGAACAAATAATAAAGGAGAACTTCCCCAATCTGGCAAAGGCAATAAACTTCCAGGAAATCCAGGAAGCACAGAGAGTCCCAAAGAAGTTGGACACAAGAAGGAACAAACCAAGGTGCATCATAATTACACTAGCCAAGATTAAAATGAAGGAGAGAATCCTAGAAGCAGCAAGAGATAAGGGGACAGTCACCTACAAAGGAGTTCCCATCAGACTATCAGCGGATTTCTCAAAAGAGAGCTTACAGGCAAGAAGGAGTTGGAAAGAAGTATTCCAAGTCATGAAATCCAAAGACCTACAGCCAAGATTGCTTTACCCAGCAAAGCTTTCGTTTAGAATGGAAGGGCAGATGAAGTGATTCTCAGATAAGATCAAAATCAAGGAGTTCATCATCACTAAGCCCTTATTATATGAAATGTTAAAGGGACTTATCTAAGAAAAAGAAGATAAAAAATATGAACAATGGAAGGACAACAAACTCACAGTTATTAACAACCACACCTAAAACAAAAGCAAACTAAGAGGACAGCTAGATCAGGAACGGAACCATAGAAATGAAGAACACATGGAGGGTTAGCAACAGGGGAGTGGGAGGGGGAGAAGGGGGGAGAAGGTACAGAAAATAAGTAGCATAGACAGTAGGTAGAAAATAGATAGGGGGAGGGCAAGAATAGTATGGGAAATACAGAATCTAAAAAACTTGAGACGTGGACATAAACTAAAGGGGGGAATAGTGGGGGAGGGGTTGTGCAGGATGGAGGGGAATAAAAGGGGGGGAATTAGAACAACTGTAATGGCATAATCAATAAAATATATTTTTTAAAAAATCACTTACCAGGAAGTGCACTCTGCTTTCATTCCTTGATCATTTACTTAGGAGGAATGTCAGATGGTGTCTGAACCTAAAAAAGCAGTAAAAATTACACTGCTCAGAAATGATTTCCAACCAGGTTTTATACTCTGGGCATGCTGGCAAGTTTTGTTCATTTTAAGTTCACTCCTATGTTATTTCTAAACTGTCAGCAGGTAACAGCAATGTAAGAAAAATTTAAGGGAAAAATGTCTTCTTTCTCTGTAGGAGCCGCATGATTCCGTATCATAAGGTAAAATTATGCCACATGGTGCACTGGTGATGTTAAATGCCACCCAGCATGTAGCTGTGCCCACAGAAGGCTGGCGTGCCAAAGCAAACCCAGGCCCCATTTTCCTTCTGCCTGGGCTCTGCCAGAATGAGGATTTTAACTGCCACACCACCAACGATGAAAGAAGAAACTCTGGTACGTCTAGTATGATCACCAAGATTTCTTAATAAGAAACAGTTACACGCACTATTTGGATCATGTTATGCTATTTACTTGACCCTGGTACTTTAAAGAGTGAAGTTATATTTACATATACACAATGATGTATTGAATTCAATCTATTATCACTAAGTATAATTAGACAAAGGTAAAGAAAAACATTTTTCTCCCACTCATTTGACGTCTTGACCTTGCTGTGTTCCGCTCCCTTTTTTAAGTCACACTACACCTATGCAAATAATACTGTAAATGCACAGTGATCTCTTGCCCGGTAATTCCCTTGTGTCTTCTTTATGTGCTGGCCAAGATACTCGGAATGAAAAAGAAAGACAAACACGGGTTGCTCACAGTCATGGAAAAAAATAAATGAATGAAAACAAATGAAATGAATCTGTCAAGATAAATTAGTTGCATAAATCTAATTTCCCATTTCACAAATTTCTCTGCTTCCCTTAGGACAGATAATTTTATGTGAGTGATCTGCTTATATATTTATTTCTTGTATATTTATTGTTCTGTAGGGGATTTGTATTTACATAGTTCTAATATTTATTATTGTCCAAGTTTTAAAAAAATCTTCCCAAGAAAGCTGAACTACACAATCATCTAGTCTAAATATTTTATTAAAAATTTAACTAATACAATTTAGGACATTAAGATATTTTATTAAAATAATTGTTTAAATATAATTGCCCTGAATATGAATTTTAATATTTCATTATTCAATGTGACACTTTATTTTTGTATGTATCTTTAATAGATATGTAATAATAGAGCAAATACAATTACATATCCTATTTTGTTACCTAGTCCTTTCTTTAAAATTTTTTCCTATTGTGGCATAATCTGCATGGTTATTTTAATGGTTGTTTAGTTGTCCATTGGTCTTTTTGACATATACACACATTTTGGTGACTCTGTATAGATATTTTTTTTGCTGTATGAGTACAAGTTGAACCCCCATTACTCTAATAATAAAAGATGATTTATGTAAGATTTTGTTTTTTTTGTTTTCTTTTAATTTATTTTAATTGTTGTTCAAGTACAGTTTTGTCTTTACCCCCATACCAGCCCACCCTCCCACCCTTCCTACCTCCCTCCCATTTCTACCCCCCCCCTTAGTTTTTGTCCCTGTTTCCTTTATACTTGTTCCTGCAAACCCTTCCCCCCTTCCCCTGAAATTCCCTCCGCTCTCCTCTCTGGTCCCTGTCTGCCTGTTCTCTATTTCAGTGTCTTTGGTTATATTTTGCTTGCTTGTTTGTTTTGTTGTTTACATAAGTTTTAATAAAATGATTACTGGAGCATTCTCACTAAATTATTATCTTTCATGGACTGTGATGGAAATTCTTTTGCCAATGTAGCAAATGAAAATTTATATTCAGTACTCACTATATTTGACAAGCTAAGGATATGCTAGAATCTCACTACAGTAGCCAGTAGTCTCTTTATCTGAAGAGACTTGTTCCAAGACCCCTCAGTGGACACCTGAAATTTCAGACAGTCCCAAATTTTGTGTATATTGGGTTTATTCCTACACACACATACCTATACTAAAGTTTAACTTATAAATTAGGCATGATAAGAGATTAACAACAAAAATTAATAATAAAATATAACACTGACCAATTGCCCTTTCCTATTTATGTTCAAGAAATGTACAATTTGATGGGCTGCAGAAATCTGGTACACTAATTAGAAAGAACATAAGCACTCCCATGTCCATAGCAGCATTGTTTACAATCACCAAGTTAGGGAAGCAGCCCGTGTCCATCAGTAGAAGAATGGATAAAACAACTATGAGATATATACACAATGGAATACTACTTATCTGTAAAAAAAAAAGAAAATTTAACCCTTTGTGATAGCATGAATGGACATGGAGAAAACTATGTTAAGTGAAATAAGCCATTCAGAGAAACAGAAATGTCATGTGATTTCATTCATATGTGGAATCTAATTAACAAACTGAAAATCAAGCAAAATATAAATAGACTCAAAGAACAAGCCAACATCTCTGGAAGGGGTTGGTGGGGAGTTGAGAAGGTTATGGGTTAGAGGGGTCAAGCAAAAAAGAAAAAGGACTCATGGGCTTGGACAAGAGCATGGTGATAAGGGGAAGGGGTGTAGATGGGGGATAAATGGTAATGGAAGAATACAATAAAAATATTTTTTAATAACGAGGCCTTTTAAAACAATATACTGTAATATAAGTTATGTGAATGTGGTTTCTCACTCTTTCAAAATAGCATATTGTACTATATGTACAAAGTAATGATTCACATTTCAGGCTGGACAAAGAAAGACAGGGAGAGATTTCAGCATGCTACTCAGAACAGCGCACAATTTAAAACTTACAAATTGTTTATTTCTGTAATATTCCACTTAACATTTTGGACTGTGGTTGACTGTAGTCAATTTAAACCACAGAAAGAGGTACTGCAGATAAGGAGAAACTACGCTATTTATTCTTAGGGAACAAAATTATATAAATTACATTAAATAAAAAAAATAAAATAAAGATTACATTTATTCTGTTAGTAATTTGTATTATTGGACTGATATATGATATAGTAGTATAGTAAAATATGTATATAATTAATAAAATACACATATATGTATAAATGTTTTTGTCATAAGGTAAATAACACATAAAGACATGCAATTGTAAAGTTTTGACACCACGTTGTTTTAGAGGAATCATTTGTGGAATAGAGGTGAGAGGCTGACGGCCAACTAAAGGATAAAGCAATATTCTGAAAATAATTACAGACTAACCTAGGAAAAAACTTCCAAATAAGCAATAGGTCATGTGTGAGGCCTCAGCCTCCAGAATTTGTCCTGGATGGCCCCGGCTATGTTGTAATTCCTGATACTTGATGATTTGCATTATCTTGTAGTACCTCTGCATTCACGAACGAAACGGCACAGCTCTCGCGAGTTCAGGCCATTTAGACAATGTGTTGTGCATTCTTCTGCTTCCAGTCTGTTAGCCTGAGTACAGCCACTCGTGTTGCTCCTTTCCGATGCCCTGTGACCAGAGGATGTCTAGAGAATTGCCTAGGCTCTTTCTTCCAAAAAGTCAATATAGGCCACAAGTTTGTGTAGAGAAAACAGGAACAAGTTCTTCCCTTTTTATATCTTAAATTTAAAAAGAAAATAGAAAAGTAAACCCAAAAACCCTGGAGCTTTTTGTTAGTTTTTAGATTTTGGACTGGGAGGGATGACGAAGTTAGCCGAGGGAAACTTTCTTTATTACAAGGATATAAAGAAGCAACTGTGAACTGACAGGGGGAAAAATCACAGAGTGCTGAGTTTCAAGGTCTTGTAATGTCTCAATCAAATTGTATTGCAGTCTCAACCTCATAAAAGCCTGCGACATTGTGACCTGTGACCTTTGGCAGTTGTGTCAAGGCAGCACCATAAGCAAACCACAAACGACCTGTCAGCCCCTCCATAAAGCGTTACTGAGAAAAGAAAGCATTCACCCTAATTCAATACATAAAGGAAATGTTGAGCTGTCTAATAACCCAATGAAATCGGTATCTATCACAAATTTCTCCATCACTGGAGAATTAAACTTGCCACAGATATGTCAATAGGCCACAGAGTCCAGAACACATTCATAGTAGAACCAATTGTTTTATTTCTCTATTTTGCTTTCTTAGCAGTGTTTTCTTGAGGATGCCAAGAAACAATTTAGACTTTTAACCATGAGGTCAAAGGGATCAAGAAGCATAGATGTTAGTTGCGTTTTTTTTTCCAAGTTGCAGATTGTTCATTGCCATTTTTATATTTTGAAATATAAGATCCCAGCCAGGTAACTCAGTAGCTTAGAGTATCATCCCAATACACCAAGGTTGCAGGTTTGATCCCCCACTGGGGCACATACAAGAATCAATGAATGAATGCATACATAAGTGGAACAACAAATTGATGTCTCTCTCTCAAACCAATAAATAAAAAACAATTTAAAAATGGAACGCAATTTGACTTGGAATCCCAATCATCTGAACATACTCCATCACAACAGCTGACCCCTACCCAGCACGTGAACATATTAAGCACTGTTCTAAGTGTTTCATTATTACACCTTTAATTCTTGCAACTGTTCCATAATATAAGTCCCATTGGTGCCCCCATTGTGTAGATGAGGGAATAGATGCAGAGGCCACAAGAAACTGAACCGGGCTGCACAATTTAAAGAAGTCAACATGTAGTTGCACTTATCCCATATTTAGATAAATAAGAAACTAAGTTATGAAGAAAACAATATAGTGACTTCATATAAAGTTTAACATATTTTTATACAACCCAGTAATTCCACTTTTAAGATTCTATCCAAGGGAAATAAAAATCCCACATCCACACAAAAACTTGAATATGAATGCTCATAGCAGAATTATTCATAATAGGCAAAATGTAGAGAGAACACAAATGTCCATGACTGAATGAATACACAAAATGTGGTTTATCCAAAACATGACATATCATTCACAGAAAAGAAGTAAAATACAGAAACATGCTATGACATGGGTGAAACTAAAAAAATATGTGAAATAAAAGAAACCATAACACAAAAGATATCACACTGTATGAGTCCATGTGTATGAAATGTTCAGAAAGGGCAACTCTAAGGAGACAAAAGGAGCTCATTAGTCGTTGCCTGAGGCTAAAAATGAGAATGGGAATAAAATCTTCACGGACACAAAGAATCCACCTGGCGTGATGAAGTGCTCAGAAACTGAACTGTGGTCCTGGTTGTACACCTCCGTAGACACACCTCTTGAAGTCGTGTATTTTAACTATAGGAATTTTATGATGTGTACATTATACCTCAATAAAGTTGTTTTTAAAAGTTGAGGACAAGAACTAGATAGAAGTAATGATTTCACAACATTTGAATGTACTAAATGCCATTGAATTGAGCACTTTTAAATTGTTAATTTTATGTTAAGAGGAATTTACCTAAATAAAAAGTAAATAACTAAAAACTTATGAAAAAATAGAATTCATCTTCCAATACACTTTCCTGTGAAATACCAGCAAATCAAAGTGCAATTAAAAGAGTAGTTTCTTTTTCCCCAAGAGCAGTAAATCTATAGCCTCAGAAAACATTTTCAAAGACCACCAATTACTAATAACTCTCAAAATTGTCTCATGTTATAATTACATGTCTAAACTTAACTTTATTATTAAGATCTTTTAAAGAAAATAAGTGGAAGCCCTAACCAGTATGTTTCAGTTGGTTGGGCATTGTTCCACAAAGCAAAATGTTGCCAGTTCAATTACCAGTCAGGACGTATGCCTGGGTTACGAGTTTGGTCCCCAGTCAGGGGTCAGGAGGGGTGAAGAAAAGGCAACTAACTGATGTTCCTCACACCGATGTTTTTCTCTTTGTCCCTCTTTCTCCCTCCCTTCCCCTCTCTCTAAAAGTGTTAATATTTTTTTAATGGAAGTTGAATGGGAAGAAGAGATTTTTAAAATTACAACTTAAAAATATTCTCTAGGTTGCTTATATCCTAAGACATGAATAATAATAGAGGAAACTTTAGAAACACAGTAGTTCATAATTCCCAGTCTCTTGGAATTTATACAAAATCGACAATATAAGATCTAAGGGTTAGCTAGTAAGTAAAACAGTTTTTAATAAATATTTACTGAATGATATTGTTCAACAGGCTTTGTTCCAGGTAATTAAAAACAATTATAAATATAATAAATAGATCTCTGACCTCATTTTTATAGCAGATGATAAACAAGTCTGTGGATAAATAAATCAATCGATCAGAGAGTAATATTCTAAACTTTGAATTTATAGCTAATTTGAGTCAAGTACCTATGATACAGGGTGCAGCCAAGGGGGGGCCCAGAAAAGATTTGGAATGGTGTCCAGAATTCAAAGTGTACAGGAATATTGGAGGAAATATTAAGATATCCTCACCCCACCCCCAAGGTGTGAGTTGGGGGAAGGGACGAATGGAGCAGGGCCATTGAGAGCTATTTTGCATAGCAACAGTTTTGCAGCTAACCTCTGGAATGGTCATTTTAACATATCTATAACCTTTAACTGGTTTCATAGATATGTTAAATAGCTGTGGCCAAGTTTTGGGCCAGGGAGAAGGGAGTGGCGGCTAACCAGGCTAGAATTGGGGGCTGCTTCTCTGAGAGAGTGCCTGCGAGAGAGGCTTGTGGCTTTAGCAGAGTGAGGAACCCCCTCTTGGCCAGGTGAGGGGGAGAGCCACGGTATTTAGGAAGATGTAGACCCCTGTAGCCATTAGGAGGGAGAGCCACGCGGTCTCAGCAGGGTGCAGACCCCCTCTTGGCCAGGTGAAAGGGAAGACCACGCAGCTTTGCCAGAATGGAGATCCCTGCGGCCGGTGAAGAAGAAAGACCCGCTTTTGGTGGAGTGCGGCTTTGGTAGAAGAGGCCCACGCGGCTTTGGCCTGCTCCCTTTGGCTGAGTGGCCTGGAAACCAGGAGAGACTTTGACTAGGACTTGGTACAAAGAACTCTTGCCAGTGAAAGGTGCCACATGACTTTGGATTAATTGGAGATCCTGCCTGGACAGGCAGGCGACACAGCTCACGTGCCAGCGACCTGAAAAAACGGACGTGTGCTCTTTTCCTGATTTACGGTACCCGGAGTTGGGACAGTGGGAGAAGGGAGTGCTGTGTGTGTGTGTGTGTAGGTGTATACCCTTAAAGACTTTAATATTTTAAGGAAGGCATTAGGCCTGAATAGCATTAAATAAACATTTTGTTTCCTTTCCACAAATCTCTGGCATTGAGAGATGTCTTTCCAGCTGGCGGCGGACAGAAGAGCCCTATAGATATTAGTATACTGTCCTTGGGAGGGGCCCCTGTTTTCTGTAGCAGTTTTTGGCATCCCTGGGTGGGCCAAGTATTGCCCCCCCCTCGGACCCTTGCTCAGTAACAAAACTGCACCTCATCTCAGACTCTTCTTGGTCAGCCGACCACCAGAGCGACTCCTGGTGAAAACTAAACCAGGTCTATCTCCAAAAGAGCTAAGTGACCTTGATAACCTGCCATATGTAACATTAGTAGATTTCTGGCTGTATAATATGCCACTAATTTTCAACCAATTTGCCATGATGAAGTTTTAGAACTTGTAATACCTGACTATTTAGTCAGAGGTACTGACCTCTTTCCCCTTAGGCTGTAGTCAGATGAAAACATGACAACACAACAACATCCCCCAAAAGTGAATGAATCAAAATTATAACCATTATTTTTGTTAGATTAGCAGGAATTATGATATATTCTCTGGCATGCTGCAGAACTTTAGTAATTAGTTCATGTATGCCATGAAATAAAAAAGTTGAAAATCACTGCTATATGCATTACACAAAAAGGAGAAATCTAGTTGTTGTCCTTTTCTTAAAAGGAGAAAGCCATTGCTAACAAATACAATAAACACCCATGGTTTTGATGGTCCATATGCAGTGATTACTGAAACATAATTCTGACCTCGTACATGTTGTATGAAATATTGCAACAGAACAAAACAGTATATAGAAGAATTGGTAATGAACTAAAGATACATAAAAGTAGGTAAATTCAGTTAGTCTATATAATGGCCAAATTCACCAATGAATAAATAATTCAGGTAATATGAATAACTTGATCAAAAAGTAAACAAACAATGTAACCTGATTATATACAGCATCATTTATATCTGTTTCACTTTATACAAATCAGTCATAGAAAATAAAGATATAAATATGATAGGTTTCACTTCACTCATATTCCATCTCACTTTGGGCTTTTCAAACAGACTGATGTATAGAATGTCTAGGTCTTACAGAAATTAAAGACAACATAAACGTGAGAAGAGCTTAATTTGATAAATTTATTTTTTATAAACAGATAGAAAATATACTTTTCCTTTCTGATTTATTTAGTTTTTCTAGTCCAGAAATAATTGTACACCCACCAAACAAAAGCCAGAAGAAAGCGATGCATTAATTTCACACATCTGTTTATTGTAGACTTTAACTGTGTTACAAGACCTTTCAAATCTCAAATAGAGTGAAACAAATAAAACATTGGTGCTGGGTTCATTAGCATTTAATGAATAACAAATTAGCTTGCCTGGGCTGGTAAGCTGAATTAGACTTCCTCTGGAGTTTTTCATTTATGTTATCTTCTTTCATGCAAATTAAGGAACTTTGCAAACACAATTAGATGTGGCAGCTAGCTCTGCAGCAAGTAACAGGAAATGGGCTTTACAGAATGTATTACAGATGTATTTTCTCTTGTATCAGCGATGCTCAAACACTACAGTTCAGGCAAATTTTAGACTTCTTTTCACTGGCTCCTGTAAGTTAAAGGATAAGTTAATATGAAGAAAATATTTTTAAGGAAATGAATTAACTTGTTTTCCCCATTCTCTTTCTCCTCATGAATAGTTGATCTCATGCGGGTTTGAGGGACAAGCACAACAGAGCATTTCTGCTGAGTCTGAAGTTGCGCTCTTCCTAGAATCCACTGCCCTCACCAAACACAGGCAGGGAGCCCCACCGCACTGCTCTCTCTTGCCCACTTGGTTTGGTTTATGACTTCAGCAGCAAAAGTTGGGTTTTTTAAAACAAAAGTAAAATTTGATCCAATTCCCCAGCGACACCCTTTTCAGACATAAATAACAAGTGACTGCCTGCCGCATGGCCCACTGGCTCCAGGGGAAACGGAAGAGTAAGCAAAATATATTTGCAATTGCTGTAATATTTTTTCCATGCCTGCAAAAACATTCCAGGCATTAAATTCACCTTAGTTGAACATTAACTTATTTTGCACCTGCTAAATAATTTAATCCTCCCCATAACTCTGTGACTTAAAGTGAGCAAAATTTTAACTCAAAGAAGCTAAGGAAGTGGTAGCAAATTACACAACCAATAAATGATAAAGCCAGTGCTCAAACACAAATCTAAATAACTCTGAAAGAAGTGCTCTTAACTCTCCATCACACTGACTGCTAGGAAACGGGGCTTTTCACAATTTCTTGAACACGGTAATCTCACCTCAGGGGGTCCAATTCTTTAACTATGTCAGTACTTCTGGGTCTACTTCTTGTCTTCTCCCTTAAGGTCGGTATGCCTATGACAGGCAACATTGAGACTATCATTGCTATCGTGGCTCATTTTCAAGCACTTTTTAGAAGTGGGCTGTTGTGTTAAAGTAGCTTGGAGTCCAGTGAGACAACAGATAAATGATGAAGTTCTGGAGAGGGTGATTAATGCCTAAGTAAAGATACATAAGGACGGCTGTGGAAAAAGAATGCAATGCTTTCTGCAAGTGTCTGCAAATTTCCTAGGGAAAAACATTTAGGTTATGATCTCTGGCTAAATGCCATGACTCATTTCTTTGTTCAGCAACTTGCAAGTGTTAATTTTTTGAACAGCACAAATATGGAGCTCAGCTCTTTTCTTTATATTACTCCAGAGGAAACTAAACTAAAGCAAAACTGTCCGTTTATCATGAATGTGAAGCATTGTAACTGGGTAAAGAGGAGGCAGAGAGAAGGGTTAGCTCAAAGCACAATGAACATTAGTCATAATTACCCATCTTCATCCTTGATGGGGTCTTCAAACATCCTTCCATGTTACCTTTGCTATACCTGACTCTCTCCCTTCACTGGCTCTCCTTTCTTCTATTCTCCCACCACCCTTAGTGCCCCATTTCTTCTGTCAACTAGAAATCTAACAATATTCTCTGTGTGTGTCTCCATATAAGGTGCTCATCCTTTATCCCGAGCACCAGTCGTATTTTTCTAAACACAAGCTCTTTCTCTCCAACAGACACTTATCACTAGCTCGTGAAGCTATGCAGGTAGGTCCAGTCTCTCAAAAAAAAAAAAAAATAGGGAAAACTGAAGACCTAAAGAAAATGTATACAAATTCTCCACAGAATTCAGAAAAGGATAAAAATTAGCTTGCAAACATGGAGAAGGATGGTAGGTTTCAGGATGGGGGATTTCACAGAACCCCAGGAGTGAAAAGCATCAGGAAGGCTGAGCAAACAGTGTCAAATGCCAGAAAGATAAAGGCAAGAGAGAAAGCAGGTCGTTGCCTCTGGCAATGTGGCGGGTATTGCTGATTTCAGCAAGAGGAGTTTCAGTATCACATGCAGTGCTGGCCCACTTTTACATAAACATTCAACCTGAATATATGTATTGTTAACAATGGGAAGGTTCGCCTTAAAAGGTCATATTTTTTAAGAAGCTTGGATAAATGTTTTAACACAAAAGTATCTTAGGTGGATTAGTGTATTAATAATTTTTAAATAGCTCCAGTTGGATTTATAGGTTTTACAAGTTATATACCAAACAAGTATGCACAAAATCTCTCCTTCCTGTGATATAAAAGGTAATTTTATTCCTGTACATATAATTACAATTTTATATCTTTGGATTTAAAAATCTTACCTACAATTGAAAGAGTAAATGTAATAAAATTCTAATCATAAATGCAATGAAAACAGAGAACATTTATATAAGTCAAACGACAAGCTAATAATATTATTGATAAAATATATATACATAATATTCCTGTTCATTATCTTACCTGCTTATTCTTAAGCATAATTATGGAACCTTGAGATCTGTAAGATCAGAACATCTGATAAAACATCTAGTTTTCCATACTTATATTTATTTACATATGACATCTTTGAGGGTCAGGGGGAATGAGCACATCCCAGGGAGCCGCTGTGCCCTTCCCAAGGTGCCTGACACCCCTCTGGCGCTCCCCAGGAGGGTCTGCTACGTTCTGACCCTAGTGCTGTGATCTCACGCCTCGTTCTCCAGCCTTTCACAGAAGCGAGGAAAAAGTGGTCCGTGCGGCTTCTCTTTATCACGGCCTCCAGATTTGACCTATATACACTGACATAAGCAGCTGCCTGGACCAAGAGTGAGGGATAATTGAAATAGGGTTTGGGCAGGAACCAGAGGTAAGCAACATTTATGTAGCCAGTTTCTAGAATCCCTAATCATGTTTAAAACCTAACTTTTATTATTGATACAGAGTGCAGCCAAGAGGGGGGCCTCAAAAAAGATTTGGAATGGTGTCTAGAACTCAGGTTGTGTAGAAATTATTGGAGAGACATATAAGATATCTTCACCCCTTTCCCCACAGGTGTGAGTTGGGGGAAGGGACACTGGAGCAGGAATATGCAGGGCTGTTTTGTACAGCCACAACCTTACAGCTAATCCATGGCATGGTCATTTAACATATCTATAGCCTTTTGTGGGTTACTTGGATATGTTAAATGGCTGTGGCCAGGCTTGGAGCTGGGGGATGAAGTCACTTCCCCCCAAGATGTAACTGGGGGGCAGGTCCCCCGAGTTACAGGGCCTGTGTGGGAGCTTGGAGAAGATTGGCTCCAGGGCATGGGGCCATACCTGCCCAGACTCACGATGGCAGTTCAGTAAACTTGTAATAATACAGAAATAGTGGCAAGTATAACTGATCGTGGGAGGAGTTGGAAATAGGGGTACAGAGGAAGACTGGCACGGGGATTCAAACCCAGACACGGCAGCCATTGGGGAGAGAGCCATGCAGTTTGGGGAAGAATGAGGGCCCCTTCTTGGCGAGGTGAAAGAGGGAGCCACATGGTTTTGGCAGAGTGCAAACACCCTCTTTCCCAGGTGAAAGGGAAAACCAGGCAGCTTTGCCAGAATGGAGATCCCTGCAGCCAGGTGAAGAAGAAAGATGTGCTTTTGGTGGAGTGCGGACCCCTGCAGCTTTGGTAGAAGAGGCCCACGGGGCTTTGGGGCGCTCCCTTTGGCCACGTGGCCTGGAAAGCAGGAGAGACTTTGACTGGAAAAATTGGTACAAAGAACTCTTGCCACCAGAAGGTGCCACATGACTTTGGATTAATTGGAGATCCTGCCTGGACGGCAACACAACAGACAGTACCAGTGGCCTGAAAAAATGAACTTGTGCTCTTTTCCAATTTATAGTACCCTGAGTTAGGACAGGAGGAGAAGGGAGGGCTCTGTGTGTGTGTGTGTGTGTGTGTGTGTGTGTGTGTGTGTGTGTAGGTGTATACCCTCAACGACTTTGATATTTTAATGAAAGCATTACGTCTGAATAGCATTAAATAAACATTTTGTTTCCTTTTCACAAATCTCTGGCATTGAGAGATGTCTTTCCAATTGGTGATGGATGATCGGGCCCAGTAGGGGCTCCAGATGGTATTAGTATATCATCCTCTGGAGTCTGGGGCCCAGTGTATCTGTTCTGTAACAGTTTTTTTGGGCATCCCTGGGTAGGCCAAATATTGCCCCCCTTGGACCTCTGCTCTGCAACATTATAACATCTAACATAAATGCACATCATATTAAAATATTTTGAAATTAAGTTATACATAACTATTTGCTTATATATGCTTCTTATATTTTATACGCTATTAATCATTTCAAAAGGAGAAAACGGTATGTTAAATGATACCCTTACATCCTCTCAACATCATGTTGAAATTGTAACGCCCAGTATGATGATTTGGCAAGTCGAGACTTTAGACCACAATGAAATAATTAGACCAGAAGGTTGGAACTCATTTGATGGTGTTAGTGCCTGACAAGAAGAGACAAGTAAGAGCTCAGTTCTCTCTCCACCATGTGGGGTCATGAGAATATGGCCTTCTGTCAGCCGGGAAAGGGCCTTCTCTAAGAACCCAGACAAGCTGTCAGTTTGATCCTAGACTTCCAACCTCCAGAACAGTGATCAACAAATGTGATTTTCATGAAACTGTACCTTGATCATTTTATAAATTGGATTTAGAAGATTCTTATTTTCCACTTCTTCACAGATTGCTCCCTAGAAGAGACAGCCTCACTGCATTTATTTTTGAGATCTAAATAAGTATAGCTTCCCTAGTGAAAATGCTGTTCTGTGAAAAAACAACCAGTTCAGCTCACAACTCAACCAAATTCTTTTACTGGAGAAAACAACCATATTTTCACATAATGCTTCATTCATATTTTCCATTTTGTCATACAGCCTATTAAAAAACTTTAGTCATGGTCAAGATTTAATAAATTTGTTCACGGCTTTATCAAGAACATTCTTAAAAGAAACTGACATTTAAAAAATTGTTACGGTGTGGTGACAAATACAATATTGTTAAAAATTGAAATGTATAGAGCTTTCACCTGGCTAAATTTATGGTCGGTCTACTTGCCGAATTTGCAAGGAAATCGGAGTCAGTTTATAGAACCGTAAAAGCAGGCAGAGTGGTTCAAGTAGAGTACCCATGGATAAAGATATATCAAGAATGAAATACAATACTTGAAAACATTATCAACACAAAGAGAAGTAGTCAGAGAGGAGACAATATTCAAAAATTGCTCATTAATTATAGATAGAAAAGTGACTTTGGAAAATGTTGCAAATAGAGCCTGAAAGATTATGTTACTGGATGATAGCAATCCACTTATCAAGCAGAAAAGGTAGGTAGTTGCATTCCTTCCAGACTTCTGATACAAAACAAGTGCATAGAAACACGAGGGATTCAGAATGTTGAGGATGTTGTCAAGAACTTGCTGATAGGGTCACACAACCAAATTTAGGCTGCGTAGGGAATTAAATAAGAGAGTAAGATAGGCGGCTAGAGTTAGAAGAATAGGTTAGGTGAGAGATAAGATTTATTAAGCTTTATAAATTCATTAAAAACATATTAATGGGAGTGGGTGAATGAAATAACATGAAGCCATATTCTAATCATAGTATAATCAGAGTAGTAATGATTATTAAGCATAACAAATGGGCATTGAGTTACAACACTTGAAGAAGAAATTCATCCAAAATGAGAGGAAAATGTGGTTCAGCTACTAGATAGGTCACTTACATGAAAGTTACTTTTTTTCCAGAAAGAAAGCTTTACTTGAATTAGAGATAAAAGCTATCAATTTGTTACCAAAAGTATTTACTGATGAAAGAAAGTTTGGGTATGGCGGGGTAGGAAGCAAGCAGATGGTATCGACAAAGAGCAATAAAGGAAAAAGTAGAACCCAACATACATATAAAATGAAGAGGAGTTTTTATATAACAGAGAAATATGAAGAGTTTGAAACTTTAGTGGGAATCGGACATCCTCGGTGTCCTCAAGTGCAACAAGGTGTGTGCAGATGCTGGTTCTGCGACCTAGAGTTTGTGATATATAGTTAGTGGGCAAGATCCACATCAGAGTATTTCTAAAAAAATACCATTTTATTGGAGTAATGAGGTTCATTATAGAAATAAGGGTAAAGTTTGTGAAGAAATTCTAAAGGAGAATAAGGGTGTTGATTTATAGAAGACACAAGGAATGGACTATTAGCAATGAAATGAGGAAAAGGGACATGTGGAGAAATATAATGTCATATATGAAATTATGTGATATATTGATTGGAATTAGCTTGAGGTGTTTGCATTTTGGAGGATGGCCAAGACTGACAAAGGTGTGCACAATCATGGCCTTATCTAGTTCCAAAACTTTGAAAACACTTATGCAAAACCCAGGAAGCGCCATCGTTCAGGTAGTACTTTTGTGTTCCATCTCCATTATTGATGAGAAATTTTGGGATACCTTTAAAGTAGACAGAATTGTATGTAATATGAGGTGATGAGGAGACATCTGGCATTAAACAAATCATTTTTCTAGGTACTTGTCAGATGAAATATACTATTTCTAAAGAATCTCACTGCCTAGAGAATTAGTAACAACATAAGTCTTCACACTGGTGATTAACTCATGATGAGGAATCACTCATTTGCATTCTTGGCTCTGATATTCCAACTTCTGTCTCCTCATTTGTAGGGTTGTTGGATGTAACTCTACCTGAGTTGGAAATATCACTACAAATATATCCCAAAATGAGCTGAAAACATTATGAAATATTTGGTATAATCAATTTATCAACTAGTGATTATTTATCATGAACTACTGACTGATGCACAAATGGGCACAAAAGTAGAATACTAAAAGAAATCTATCCAAGGTGATAGAAAAACCTTGTTTCAAGGACTAAAAAATAAGACACTCCTTTTAGTCACCTGTATACAATAACAGATTCCATGGAGTTAAAAATAAAGTTAAGTCTTTGGTCAAATTGAGAAAGTGACTCAAAATAGTAGTTTTATAATATCATTCTGTTATCCAAAGAATTATTCATTAAATACCTACATATAAATTTCAGAAACTCTGCGTGAGCTGGTGTGGCCAAGTGGATTGAGCACCAGCCTAAAAACAAAGGGTGGCCAGTTCAATTCCCAGTCAGTGCACGTGCCTGTATTGCAGGCAAGATCCCCAGTAGGGGGCACGCAAGAGACAACCACACATTGATGTTTCTCTTTCTCCTTCCCTTCCTCTCTCTCAANTGGGGGCTACCTGGCTGGGCTGCAGCATCCTGTTTGGGGCTGCCTCAGCCAAGCCCTCCTGGTGCGATTTTCTTAATGGATTGCATTCACCGTCTTTAGGCCCCGACACATATAAATTTCAGAAACTCTGCGTGAGCTGGTGTGGCTGAGTGGATTGAGCACCAGCCTAAAAACAAAGGGTCGCCAGTTCAATTCCCAGTCAGTGCACGTGCCTGTATTGCAGGCAAGATCCCCAGTAGGGGGCACGCAAGAGACAACCACACATTGATGTTTCTCTTTCTCCTTCCCTTCCTCTCTCTCAAAAAATAAATAAATGAAATATTTTTAAAATATAATAAATTTCAGAAACAATATCAGTATCTAACAGTTTTAACATCAGTGCCTTTAATGTTAAACATTTTTCCTTAATTATAAAACTTATATCACATTAATATTTGTAGATAACTTGATCTGTTTATAAAATAGCTGTATTTTTACCAGAACAAACAAAAGTATTTGACTATTTTCCTCTGAGTATTTTCCTCTGAGTATTTTCCTCTTGAGTATTTTTACCAGAACAAACAAAAGTATTTAGAGTATTTTCCTCTGTATTCAGTGAAGTTTTGATCTGTGTACTTCAAGTCATTGTCTATTGATAAATTAGTAGATTATAATAAAAATTCAAATATATTTTAGTAAAAATATCACTCAGGAAGTTTATATTTTCATTAACTATAACATTACATCATTTCTTAAGAATATTTAATAACACTAAATTTGATGATAACCTTTTATAAGTTCAAGAGAGATAGAATGAATCTTTTGTTGCGCTGCCTCTTTTAATGAGAACCCCATATAATCACTGCTCAAAGAGTGGAAAACTAACTTCTTGTCATTAGAAAAATGGTTTCTGTAACCATAATATAAATCAACATGGATTACATATTTATAATATCCATTGTTTGACAGAACAATTCAGTGCTTGATTTATGTCTAGAAATCAGAATACTATAAAAAGTAAGGATATGAGTACATTTTAAAAGTCAACATTTATTATTATACACTCCATTTACTTCATTGTGATATGTCAGTTTCATAACACAACATTTGACTCCCGGAGGGATGACACTTGGTATGAATTTAATATGTTGTCTCACTAGTCACAGACAATTTAACATTCTCAGAATATATTGTTTTCATTGTGACTATATAAGATCAAATTCCCCACAGACATTTTTATCTGCTACATTAGGATATACCAGTGCATATTTTTTAAACAAAAGGGATTTTAATAATGGTGTCTGAATTTCATTTTGATTGTGACAGATGTTGTACAGACAAAAGGGGAATTCTAATTACTTTTTTGTTATTTTCATTATAATTTCATCTGTCATATTATTTAAAATGTGCAGATATCTAAATAGACACAAATACATATTCATTGCAAATATATACAAAGCCTGTTATTTTACTTAGCTTCCTAAAACCTGTTTTACTCTCTGCTGGTTTAATTGATCTTCCTAACTGCTAAAATAAAACAGTAAAATGGTAAACATGCATTTACATTTTGGAATCAACTATTTATTAAATAATATGAACTTTTAGTTACAAATCAATGTGAACTTATTCAATGTAATGTGAACATTTGATTATCNTTATTTAAAATGTGCAAATATCTAAATAGACACAAATACATATTCATTGCAAATATATACATAGCCTGTTATTTTACTTAGCTTCCTAAAACCTGTTTTACTCTCTGCTGGTTTAATTGATCTTCCTAACTGCTAAAATAAAACAGTAAAATGGTAAACATGCATTTACATTTTGGAATCAACTATTTATTAAATAATATGAACTTTTAGTTACAAATCAATGTGAACTTATTCAATGCAATGTGAACATTTGATTATCTGGTTTTTAATCAAAGAGGTCTCCATGATTTGGTGCAAAAATCACTTAACTTTTGCATTTTTCTAAAATCTTTTATTACAAATTTTGACACTCCCCAAACAAAGCACGCTTCAAATTTGGTTCATCCTGAATTTTTTATCTTTCTTTTTCAAAAGTGCCCTTAATAGAGTCAAGGAACATGTAAAAAGGACCCATGGACAAAGCCAAGGAGAGGTCAGATTGAAGATGGGTCAGGGGAGAGAGGTGGGGGAAAATGGAGACAACTGTACTTGAAAGACAATAAAATAATAATAATAATAATAATAATAATAATAATAATGTAACATTACAGATTTTGAGGAATTACAGAGACAGTCTAGACAAACATTTAAAATTCTCGGCAGGGCCCTGACTGGCTACTGTGGCTCAGTTGGTTTGGTGTCATTCCACAAAGCGAAAGGTCACCAGTTCAATTCCCAGTCAGGGCACATGCCCAGGTTGTGGGTTTGAGCCCTGGTCAAAACACCTATGAAAGGCAACCAACTGATGTTTCTCTCTGACACTAATGTTCCTCTCCCTCTTTCTCTCTCTTCTTCCCTCTTCTCTCTCTAAAATTAAATAATAAACAAATAAATAAATAATACACACACACACACACATATATATAATAAAATTCTCAGCAGCTTGTAAGTACTTCAGTCACCTTTAAAAACAGGTATTCTGAGGTATTTTAGGCCATAGGGAAAAATCTGAGATAAATCTCAAAAACAAATCCTGAAATTTTAATCCTGCTGCCTTTAATATTGTTTTAGGAGAAAAAAAGAAGGAAAATAACTACATGAATAGAAGAAAGGAATTTCCACTGGTGCTAGAAAGTTAACTTACTCTTTAGTTCTCCAGCTGGTTATTGACTCTAAAGAGGGTTCTTGAGGTCAGGGTATCCGCTTTTTTGTTAGCTTTACAAACAATTAGTTGGAAGACAATGTTGGTTTTGTTACTGTTGGTGTTTAGCTAGATATTGATAAAGGAAAGACAGCAAAGGGAACTACCATATTTTACCATGTATAATGAGCACTTTTTTGCCCAAAATTTTCAGGGGAAAATAAGAATGAACATTATATATAGGTAGTACTAATTCTGTATTTATATATATGTTTCTAATTCTTTATTTATGCTTATGTGCTAAAAGTGTAACTCTAGAAAGCAGTAACAATATCCGTGCAAATTTGTTACAAGCACATAAAATTTCTTGTACCTTGAATCTGTTCTTGTGATTTGTAATTATTTGTTATACAAAATTTCTTGTAGTATAATATATTCAAAGTAAACGCTAAATTCCTTTATAATACAAAAATAATTATATAATACAAAAATAAGTATCTAAATATACATAAACAAAATATTGAATTAAAGAATTAAAACAAAATATTTTTTCCTGAAAGCTTGGGCTAAAAATATGGATGCACATTATACATGGCAAAATACGGTAGATATTGAGCTTAATCAAATGAACACAAACCTGCTTGCTCAACAAGGAAATTACAAGTTCACATTCCAGGGGACCATAGGATTTTGCTCCACTGAGAAGATTTTAATACTCCTCCCTTCCCTCCTCTGGTACCACATTGCCAGGTGCCAGCAGTGGAAGGCAAAGCACACCTGCAATAAAGGTCAAAATGGTGTAAGGGGAGGTACTTGACCAAAGAGGCCTATCAGTCTAGCCCAGGGAAGAAAGGGATTGGTTGGGAGGTAAGCCCATATGAAGCCCATGGAAGCCTGGGAAGTTGATTGGTTCTTTTGAAAGGGTACCTGTTTCTTCCCAAGCCCAATCTCCTGGTTATAATACCAGGGGAAAAAAAGAAGCCCGTTTTCTCCCCACCAGGTAGTGTACTCACCCATGCATTCGTATGCTCTCTCACCCAGGAGCATACAATGATGTGGGTCTTGTAGCTACCAGGGTCCACGCAGGCCATGAATTGCTTGAAACGATCAGTGGACTGCAGCTGGGAATACACAGTAAGCTAACTGGGTGCTGGAATGGACTGCAGTTTAATTTGGAGCAAAAATTCTAACACTGGCTTTTGTCTTGGCCTTGCTGAGGACACAGTTGAACTTCCTTCATGGCAGAACATAGCGAGATGAGACACTGGAAACCCTGGGGCAACTTTTATTTCCACACAAATAAACAATCTTTCCACCTTGAAATCTCCTGAACATGGGTCCCTGGCATGCCATCCTTGTGATCACGTGGCAGAGTCTAATTCACATCAACAACGGTTTGTCCTGGTCAAAACTTATTATGCTCAGTTCAAATGTCACAAATTTTCAAGGAGTAAGACACGTATGAAAGTTCCTCTCAAATGGCTGCTCTTGGTCCTTCTTAAAATGGCTCCATTTATGTCAACTTTTCACAAATTAAAAGTGCGATAATGTTCTAGTTTATAAATAATATGTGTTGGTTATTCTTCAAATTCTATTAATTAAAACTGCTTGACTTATAAACGTGTTGTAGGCCATGTATGTTTTGTGAGGTAGTCTCATCCTGTCAATAACCAGTGTTGTGGCTGGACCAGCCTTTTTGGTTTTCTTATTATGCTTGCAAGATACCCTTTAACAACAAAAATCAGGAACTTTGAAAAAATTATAACTTCTAGGTCCTGTGAAACTCATGGCACACCAGGGACCTCACATGAGGTCCAGGAGTGGGGATAAGAGGTGGGAGGGAAGTACACGAGCAAGAGCCTGAGTCTGGGGTTCTGCTTTTTTGGAGTCAAGGGTGGGGGCCTGGGGTCTCCTGGAGTCAGTCTTCATTGATGAAATCAAAACATAAAAGTTAGAATTTAAAGCACAGAAAGAAACAAAGCAAGCAGTTCAAGTGTTCAATTATGGAAATCAAAATCTTTAACACAAATGAGTTTGTGGGAGAGTGGGAGGGGCCTTCAGGGGCAAGGTACAGCTTAATTATTTACCTAGTCAATGTGCTTGTTGTAGACAGCTATTCCTGAAGTGGTTGCCTCTTTGAAGTGGATGCCATGGAAATTAAAGTTTAATTCAGGCACTTTGATTCCAAAACAAAGAAACAAAACAGAAAAAAAAAACTGTCAAGGCTTACACTACAATATAGTTTTAGGTAAAGTACTAATAATAGTATATATATCAATTTGAATAATGAGCACAGTTTTCATATTTAAGCTGTTCTCAGATATGAGTATGCCTTTTATCACAAATAAACATTAATCCAAATGGTGCAATCCAAAGAATTCCAAAGGACCAACAAGACAACACCTGCCTCTTCTTTACCTGCTTATTTTGAGTGAAGGCCTTAAATATATTGATGATCTCCATAGCTGAAGATCGTTAAGCACACATATGGAATTGAACACAGTTAGATTTACGAGCGTGATGTGGGAAGACGGAGTACCCGAGCACAGAGCCCAGATAGTCTTGTTGTCGCGCTGGATGATTTAGGACGGATTAAGGAAGTGGCAGTCTGTTTTGAATTTGATGCTATTTGGAAGTGAGCACGTCTTTAAGGGTACCCTTAGCAAACGTGTGCTGCTCCTTTTAGAAACTAGAAGCTCTAATCTGGCAGGGTACAAAACTGCATAGATAGCAATCATAAATTGCACATACTGATGATTAGAAGGGATAGAGGTCCAACTCTATTTCTATTCTTTGATTACATAACCTATGCAATCTGACTGTAGGGCGAGTAGTACCATACATGCCAATCGTAGGTTTAGTACATACGCCAAATTCTGGGAGACATCAACTCACAGGCTGTCATTCTGAGCTGACAATTTAGCAGAGGCCCCTACTGTTATACTTTTGAATTAGCTGCATCTGGGTGATGCCACATATGCAAGCAAAAGAGGATTTTTTTTCTTTATGTGCCTATTGTCACACCATCTTTGCAATGAAATCAAACATCTCACTGAAGGATATTATTCTGGTTCATCATGTCATATGCAATTCTTAAAACCGTGGTGCTGGCAGAGGCACTCCAGGCAGGAAAAAACAAAACCATGTCCGAGGTAGATGTCGATTCCAGCAAGAACAAATTGTAGCCCCTTCCAGAGTAGAAAGAGGTCAAATGTAATTAAACTGCCAAAAATGGCTAGCTAGTTGAGAAATGGTGCTGTACCAAATACTCAGTGTCAGGCTCTGCTACAGGCACACGGAGTGTTAGCAACAGCTACACTGACTTTAATGAAAGAGATTTCATGATGTTCTGGTTAGCTACTGCTTTCTAACTAGACATACAGAAACTAGTGTCTCAAAATAACAATCATTTTATTATTGATCACCATTTCTTTAGGTGAACAATTTGGAAAAGTTTTGCTGGACTATTGTGTCTCCTGTGCCCTGTGTCAGTGCAGACAGATGGTGACCAGAACCCGGACAGTGGGGGATGGACCAGCTGGGGACTAGCCAAGCATCTCTCTTCCTCTTTATATAGTTGTAGGCTCCTTTTCATTGTACTGAACTGAACTTCCTCACAGTGTGACTGGCTCAGAGAAGTTAGACTGCTTACTTGGTAGCAGAAGAAAAAAAACCAAGAATGCCAGAGAAATTGCATTGTTATTTATGAACTGGCCTGGGAAATCACATAATGTTTTATTTGCTACATTCTCTTTATTGGCTGAAAAGTTACAAAACTCTACACAGTTTCAAGAATAGTGTATTCAATGAGAATAGTGTCTAAAAAACTGATGTGCAAGAGGAAAAGTTAATGGCATGGATCAAAAGCATTCGGTGATGGCTTTACATCTGTATCTCTCTATCTATCCATATATAAATATATATGTATTCTCTATATACATGAATGAAGTTTATTAAACTGTAGAAAAGTGAATGTGCTAATAACTAGTTATAACAGGAACACATTTTACTAGTATTCATCTTATATCTATCTCTCCTTCCCCCAAAAGCATAGAAAAACAAACATATTCTTTTAAATAACATACAATGTCATGTTTTTCTTCTAGTAATATTAAATGTCTAGTAAGCTGTTCCCACTCTCTAGTAGAGCTTTGTAACTCTACAACGTGGTTTAGTTGGCCGTGATTTATTTTTTCTAAGTGTGAGCAGATGAGACATATTTTATTGTAATTTCTAAAGATTAGTTGATATTTAAAAGCATTTGTAAATTACCTGATTAAGGGAAATTGTTCAACAGAAGCAATAGTTTATTGCATTCTTTCTAACAACTCAAAATTATAGAAAGTTAAAATGGGTTTTCAATCATTTTTGTTGACTTATTTTCTCTTTAAAAATAAAAAAGGCATTATTCATGCATTTGCATGTATCATCTGATGTAAAATTCAGCTATGCATCTGGAATGTTTATGCAACTCTGTAGTCCGTCTGGGCCATTGTAATTCACTCTGAACCTGGCCTGTGCATCTAGCCTTCTTTCTCTGGCAAGATTTTTTTTAACTAATAAATTATATGTAAAAATGGGCAAATAATGAAAATGTGGGTTTAGGAAACAGAAAGAAGTAGCAAAGGGGAGTTTTAAAATTGGAGAGGACAGTTTTGAACAAGATGCTAAAATGAGTAGGAATAAGCTAGTGCAATGTTTCAATAGTGGGGCAGAGGGGAAATAATTCCAGGGAAAGACTATATTAATGTCATTATCAGCTCTATGCAGCACATACATAAAAAGAATATGCAGAACTCAGAGGCCATGGTATAAAAAAGTTGCTACAAAGCTCCCGAACTGTAATGAGGGCTGCCAACTACCAGATTAGTAACATTGTTGTTGCAGAAAAGATCCAGACTCATGCTTTGAAATACAATCTCTGTGCTTCAACCCAGTCTCCTTACACAAAGTCTGATTTTTTAATGTATTTTTATTTTAATTGTTGCTCAAGTACAGATTTCTGCCTTTCCCCCCACCCCAACCCATCCCCCAATATTCTGATTTCTTACTGCCACCTAAGGACTCTGCATCCTCAGCTAGATGTCAGTTAGATGTATCAAACTCCATACTTCCAAAGGCATCTCTTCACATTTGCCATTAAAGTTAATAGAAATTCCATTTTTAAAAAAATTCTGGCCAGAAACCTTGTGTCATCCTAAACTCCTTTATTTCTCTCTTACACCTTATATCAGATTAATCAGGAAATCTACTGACTTTAACCAAATACATATCCAGAATCCTACCACTTCTCACCTACACAACAATAATTTTTCTTGGCCACCTCATATCTCACTTAAAGCACAAAAATAGCTCCCTAATCATTCTGTGCAGAAATCTGAGGCCAACAGAACAAAGTAAACATGCAAATGCAGCAATAAACCACCAGAAGCTAGAAAGAGACAAAAAAAGGTTCTTCCCTATGGGTTTCAGAGATTATGGCCCTAAAGATCATGGACACCTTTCTTTCAGATGTCTAGCCTTCAGAACTATGGGACAGAAGGTTTATGCTGATTTAGGCCACTCGTTTGGCGGTGCTTGGTTCCAACGATGCTAGGAAACTGGTGCCAGAAGCCTGTGGTCACTGGTTACACAGGAAAGAAAACAAATATACAAAGTTTTATGGAGCAGTCTGATGTCGATTTAATTCATCTTCCGTTATTATTCTGAAATTTTTAGAATATCTTCTTTTTGATATTTTTAATTTCACAGTATTTTCTCATTTTTAGCTTAATTACTTTTGACAGCAACAATAATTTTCAGCCCAAAGGATTCGGTCTTTCTCTAACTCTTGGAAATCCTTGCTCATTCTTTCTGCAAAATTTTCTATATTATTTGCTTTTCTTTTTTTCTGAAACATTTATAATTTTTATCCTAAATATCAAATATTTAATGTTATGTATTGGTATATTTATGTTTAATTATATATTGTGCATGTGGGTATACGACATATACCATGACAGTAACATTAACAGTAAAACTCCCGTCTGTCTCACACCCAGCTTAGAACTTAGAACAAAAGCATTAGCTTTAGAATCTCCCGTGGGCCCCTGCATACCCATCTCTTTGATAGAAACTCTGACGTCGATGATCTGAGAAGAAGACACCTTTTCAGATGACTGTGTCATCTTGTCAGGAACCAAAGTCCCATACTGAGTTTCAGGGATTAATTTAAACTGTGAATTTCCTCAGTCAAAATTAAAATCCCTAATGCGTACTGACTACTTCAGATTCTGATCACCAAGGCTTCCCTCTAGGGTTAGCATGTTTGGCTGCACGGAAATTTTGTGCAGGTAAATTCTCTCATCTCCTTTTTTGATACTCTGTTTAAAGTATGCTTTTGTGACTGTTGGAGATTATCTTAAGCACTTCAGCTTCCCATGGTGGCTCAAAGAATCAACTTATATTCATTTCAATAAAGTATTTTTATTGTCTGGTTGCCAATACTTGCAAAAGTTTGACAAGGGCTGAATTCAAGCAATTCAAGAAATAGATTTGTTTTGTTTACCATGCATGGGAAGTTTAAGAATGACATTTAGATACCTTAAATCTACATGAACCATAATCCCTAGCAAATTTGTTCTTTCATTGCCCTTGCAATTACTTGTATTACCTATATTGTAATTACATATAATTATTTACATTACCTATATTGTCCACAATTACAACAGAATTTATACTTTATAAATTAGGTTGAAAATCTTAGAAAGTCAATTTAGGATTCACAATGGAGGGGAACAACCAAACTGCCCCAAGTCTTTGAAGTGCATTAAAAATCTTAATCATGTATAATATTTCTATTTTTGTTAAGAATAAGGTAGAAAATGAATTAATGAGTGGATTAAACCCATGTGGTCCCTTTAAAATTCAATTTCATTATTAACTGGCACTCACTTCTTTTACCCCACTGTATCTTGCCTCCAGGGTAGATTTAGATACTCCTAATACTGTTTTCAATTTTTCCTGTCTTGAGTGTGTATATTTTGATTTCTGGAAACAGCATTGTGACATACTGTTATATCACTATATATATGATATAACTGTACACATATATAAGTATGTATATAACTATACATAATCATTGCATATAACTATACACATAATGTTTATATATAAACCTTAAAAATATTCATCCATGTGCCTCTGCATTCAATAGCTTCCATACTTTACCTATCCTCTTACCAGTACCAGACATTAATATTGTCTCCATCACATTGGTGCACTGTAGACCATAGATAGCACTGTAATAAATATTGCAATGCATGTCCTATTATTAGGCTTTGTGAGATGTCTTGTGGGGACAAAAGAGTAGAGGGTGGAATAAGTAGTTAGAATAGTTGCTAGGAAACAGGGTATCAGGATAATTAATTAGACTGCATGGTGTCAGACTGTTCACTTGAGTAGCTGCTGTATTCCGCATTCCAAAGGTGAGGGATCATTTTTCATATTTCCACATATCAAAACACTTGGTTAAGTTTTGTACAAATGCCCTTGTCCTACTGTCCCTGATTCTTCTGAATGCAAGGTCTTTGCCTCAGTAGGGAACAAATGGACCAAAGGTAAAGCTGTAGTTACTGCAATGGGGCACCATGAACCCATGAGTGTCTAGGAAGAGAAAGCACTTGATACTGGGGAGGAGGCACGTAGACCCTGGGAGGAATGTAGAAGAGAGAAGCACTTTAGAACTGTCCCTGACATCTCTTCATGAAGGAAATAACTCTGGTGGGGCCCTCCCAAGCTGAGCTCCCAAACTTGCAAGCATCACAGATTTAACTGATGCTAGGTCTGCGGCACGCCTCTGGATAGTTCTGGCTGTGACCTGCTTGTTAGTCTTCTTCATATTACTGAAAAGAGCATAAAAATGCAGGAGATATCTCCAGCTCTTGTGCCTCCACCCCCTCCCTCTCAGTTATTGCATAGGTGTGGGGAGGAGGCCTCCTAGCTGGTACAGTGGACACATGGGACATCCTAGTTTAACTGTCTTCAGACAGCAAACCAAAAGCAAGGATTATGGTCAGCTATTTAGCCTGAACTGGGAACCCTGAAATTTACCATCTAGGCCACCTTAGAGGCACTTTCCAATTGCGCTTCTTGTTTGATGTAGACCCCATTGGTAGGGGGAGGGCAATAATAGTAAACACAACTTTCTTTCCAGGAGTACGTATGTGCTCCCAGAATTGTACATTTTATGTGGAAACAAGCTATAAACTGTCCTGTATTCTGAACTTTTACCTCAAGGGTACTAATAAAAACTCACAAGCTGATTAGGGAGCTCTCAGTTGACTGAATGGGATTTCTCGAAAATGAAGCTGTGTGAAACAAATTGAATCGATTTGGTCCCAGCTCTTGTCAGTCAGATTAATCAAAGGGGCTGATAGAGTGACACACACATGGAGGATTCACCAGAGGTCGAGATAATACAGAAATGAGAACTGAATATTGTTGAGACATTTCTCTAGGGATCTCTTGCATTTCTACATGTCTTATGAGCAGAGACACAGGCAATGTTTGTTCAAACCACATTTTCAAGGATGTTTGTATAGCAAACAATCTTGGGAGATGGAGGCTGCATCTCCCATTGGAATAAAGGACACATGTGTTTGCTTGTACAGGCCAGAGGTTGGGCAGGCTTGTTTACAGAAACTTACAGTGAATTTGGGTTTCAAGCTCAGAGAGTTGCTCAGTTACAATGCAAGCCTATTATGTATTCAGTATCCACTTGTTTCCTCTTGCCTCTCACTTGAGATACTGGGGGCCAAAGTAAATAAATACAAACATGAAATTCATATTACCTTCTGTGCTATGAGTAATAATCCTTCATCTCTGACCAAGGAATCTCAGATATCTTCCATTCCACACACAGAAAGTCATACTGGCAACTCACAAATAGGGTAATAACTCAGACACCTTAGAGTTCATGACATTACCACAGGTTTAACAGATGTTCATGAAAAAGTATTGCTCTTTTATATCAAATGAACAAACAAACAGACAAAAACCTCATAAACACAGACAATGGTATGGTGGTTCTATGAAGGAAGCAGGTCAGAATTAGTAAAGGATAAAAAGGATAAAACATATGGTGACCAAAGATGATTTGACTTAAGGTGGTGGGTACACAATGCAATATACAAATCATGTATAACAGAACTGTACATGTGAAACCTTTATAATCTTATTAACTAATGTCACCTCAATAAATTTAATTTAAACATAAATAAAATACAAAGCAGAAATAAAAGAGTTATATTTATGATACTAGTTTAATGTCTATTGGACAATGAAAACTTTTTTGTCACATTAATGCTTATAATTGCAACTTTAAAAGTGATTGGCTTTCTTGCCCTTAATTTTGGCTATTTTCAGATTAAAGGTAGCCCTAGGCTTTTTCATATGCTAAAATATTCATTTTTTATGTAGGAAAAACTATTGCTCTTACACCTACTTTTCTCTACCTTACAAAGGATCTAACTCATTTTTAAAAGTATAATCTGCATTGTCAAATTCACAGCCATGTGCTATATCTCATAGCATCTAATCTAATGCCAAATAATTACATTTATCAATATGGATTTATACCATTAATAAGATATACTCATATGGTATATGACAGAAACAAAAAAGAAAAAATAAACCCTGGTATTTGTACCTTTTACAAACAGAGTTATCTGCTTTACAATTACTTGTTCTTATCTCTGAATTTTTATATTCTAACTGATAATTTTATTAATTTAACCAAAAGTTTTACAAATATATAAAAGGTTTTGAAGGAAACTTGTAGGCATACTAAAAAAAATACAATGTGGACTCAATATAAACATTTTGTATTCTACAGCAGTTCCTCTGGAAATCCAACACACTCAGCATCATTCCACAGACTACATTTTTCCTAATCAATACACAGTGATACCTGAGAAAGAAGCATCCTTTTACTATGTTCATTTACATATATTTACTCAATGAATATTAAATTAACACAACATGGGTAATTTGCAGCTGTGCAAACAAATGGCTTGTTTAGAGAATCATGGTGACCCAGTTTTGAAAAACAAAAACCTTGTTTGTTATTCCTTATGCTTCTCCTTATGTCGTTTTTGGTATTATATGAAATTACATCAAATAATATTTTTGTCATATTCCTTTGCTTAGTTGATACTTTAATAAAATGAACAGATGCAAACTAGTTTTCCTAAGTTAAAAGCAAACAATTCTGTAGTTCGAATTGAAATTTTTTACAAATATAATCACATCATGAACTAGATAGTAAGTATGCAAACAAAAACATGCATTTAGAACAATTTTAAACTGTCCCAAAATATCATGATGTCAAGAGGATCAGGGTCACCTTTTTCTATTATTCCAAGTTGATAGTTAGTAGGCATTTATGTATAAGAATGAAAAATCTATATGTGTTCATCCTGTAAACTTTCTATATTCATTTTTATTTTTAATTCATTTTACTTGTCAAGTACAAAGTTTAGACCAGCTAAACTACAGGAAAAAATTATTTTATGCTGTAGAAAAATGTAGAAAATTATTTAAGATCACTGATATTAAAAAAGTAATAATTGCTGATTTATTCTAAGGGAAACCTAATGAGCTTTCTGGGATAATTAGAAAAATTAACATATATTTGAGAATATACTCATTTACTACATACTGTGAATTGACAAATGATAAACTGTGGTAATCTTAAAATAAAAAATAAAGAGAATGCACATGTATAAAATTATGAATTACAAATTGTTTAATGCTTTTTAAAAAGTAAAAAGTAGATAAGTAAAAAGCAAGAGAGATCAACACCAAAATACCACAGTATAATTTAGGCTTTTATTTTAATCATTAGGCTTCAAATAAAAGAATTTCTTTCATGTTGAATAAATTGTACATAATATGATAATCTTTACATTCAGTTTACATTCATATGTACCTTCTATTACTGTGAAAAATCAGAATGAGAAAAAATACAATTCAAAAATGATCCCACACTAAACCCTATGAAGAGCTTTTCAGCCTAAGTCAAAAAGAAAAACACCTGGTGTGCGTCATGACAAATATCAGATTGTTTTTAGAATGATAGACTCTAATCTGTAGAAATACAGATATGCCACAAATGTATCTGCATTTCTAGTGTAGCAATTTTTAACCTTTTTCATCTCATGACACACTAAGATAATTACTAAAATTATGTATACACCAAAATAATGCTATATTCTTTGTCAATCTGATGAAAAAATAAGTATAATTTTGATTCATTTACACTGGACAGGTATTGTTGTGCTTGCTGTTGTCATTTTTTTTAAGTTGACAATCTAAGGGAAAAGAGGTCAGTATTTGTAACTATATAGTCAGATATTTTCTGCTTTAAAAATTCTTTTGGCACATCAGTGTGCCTGCCACATGTTGAAAATCACTATTCTAGTGCATAAAAAATAAAAATGAAAACAAAGATAAAGGAGATGTTCCTTGACTCTAAGAATACCTACATTGGGCCCTGGCTGGTGTAGCTCAGTGGGTTGAGCGTGGGCCTGCGAACCAAAGGATCACGGTTCGATTCCCAGTCAGGGCACATGCCTGGGTTGCAGGCCATTTCCCAGCAGGGAATGCACAAGAGGCAACCATACATTGATATTTCCTTCCCTCTCTCCTTTCCTTCCCCTCTAAAGATAAATAAATAAAATCTTTTAAAAAATACCTACATTGTAAAAATAGATTTAATTATAACTTGATTTTTCTTGTTTATGTTCATGTAAAGTAATAATCTCTTGAGAAGCAATTTCAAGTTTTGAATAAGACTGTGCATTAATAAAAAATATTACAGTTAGACATTCAAGACTTCTTTTTTGTATTCTGTACCATACTTTTCAGGCCATATTAAATTTATATCCCTAATTTACTGCTTTCATTTATCATGGCACTAGCTGCTCTCTATTGTCTGTAAAATAATTTCAGATATCTTAAATCTTAGACTATATCTCTATGTGTTCCCTTGTTCTTGCTCTAAGAGCCCACCATCATTTAACACTTTCACAAAGATTTTCTTTTCTTTTTTTAAATTATATCTATATCTGGCACATGCAACAAACAGAATGCTGAAAAACATGGTCAGAGGTGATTGCCAAATCATTTGGATACTCTAGACATTATGTTTCTTTTTTGAAGTCATTATATTTTAAACATATAATATGTATTTAACAGATAAATTATTTCAAAATGTAGAACTATACTTTATTAATAAGAAATACCTAAAGAGACTTCCAGTTAAAATGGAGGTATATATATATATACACATTTCACCTTCTCATGCAACCATAAAAATAATTACAACCAAATCTCAAAACAAATAGCACCCAAAACTGTCAGAAAATCAAACTGTATGGAGATCCGATAACCAAGGATTTAGAGAAGCCACGTTAATCCAACTGGGTAGGAGGAGTGGAGACACAGAGACAGGGCAGAGAGGCAGGGGGACACAGCATGGTGCTGAGAGGTAGCAGCAGGGGCAGAACAGGCACAGGTGGTCTCACAATCACGTGTGGTGGATAAAAATTGGAAGGAACACCTTGGGAGTGAGTGATCCCAGCCCCAGCTCAGACTTCAGAGCCTAGAGTTCCAGTGCCAGAAGAATAAATCCCCACAACTTCTGGCTATAAAAACCAGTGGGAGTTGGGGCATTGGAAAAACTGCCGGATTTTCAGGAAACCCAACTTAAAAGACCCTCAAGGTCTAAAACATACACGAACTCACCCACTGTGGAATTCAACATCAGGGCAACAGCTAGAAGGGTGCCAGTCATATAAGAGAAGTGGGTGAAGGAATTTGAAATGGATAAGTGCCAAGCAAACTCCCAGAAGCCAATCGGCAGCTCAGTCCCTTTTCTAGGGACACAGAGCCACAAAGTGATGAAGGAGATTGCCTCACCCTGGAGATTATCTAAGTCTGCCCCATACAATTTACAGGTGTCTTTTACAGGGAGTCAAAGCAGCTCTACCTAACACACAGGAACAAACACAAGGAGGCTGCCAAATTGAGGAGACAAACAAATATGGCCCAAATGAAAGAACAGAACAACCCCCCCCCCAAAAAAAAAGAACTAAGTAAAACAGAGATATCCAACCTATGAGATTCCGGGTTCAAAATACTGGTGATCAGGATGCTCAAAGAATTCATTGACTATGGCAACAACATAAATGAAGAAATGAAGGTTACATTAAGTGAAATAAAGAAAAATCTATAGGGAACTAACAGTGAAGGGAAATAAGCCGGGGTTTAAATCAACGATTTGGAACATAAGGAAATAATAAACATTTAACCAGAACAGAAAAAAGAAACAAGAATTAAAAAAACTGAAAACAGTATAGAAGACTATGGGACATCTCCAAAAGAGCCAACATCTGAATCATAGGGGTGCCAGAAGGAGAAGAGGAAGAGCAAGACATTGAAAACTTATTTGAAAAAATAAAAAAGAATACTTCTGTAATTTGGTGGAAGAAATTGACATACAAGTCTAGGAAGCACAGAGAGTCCTAATCAAGTCAGATCCCAAGAGGCCCACACCAAGACACATCATAATTAAAACATCAAAGGTTAAAGATAAAGAGAGAATCTTAAAAGCAGCAAGAGAGAGGAAGAGAGCTACCTAGGAGTTCCCATAAGACTCTCAGGTGATTTCTCAAAAGAAACTTTGCATGTAAGAAGGGACTTGAAAGAAGTATTGAAAGTGATGAAAAGCAAGGACCTACAACCTAGATTACTCTATCCAGAAAAGCTACCATTCAGAATGGAAAGACAGATAAAGTGCTTCCAAGACAAGGTAAAGCTAGAGGAGGTCATCATCACCGAGACAGTATTATAAGAAACATTAAAGGGGCTTATTTAAGAAAAAGAAGATCAAAACTATTAACTTTAAAAAGGCAACAAATTCACAACTACCAACAACCTAATCTAAGAAAAAATGAAGCAAACAACTAGAATAAGGAACAGAGAGATGCAAATTAAAACCACAATGAGATACCACTTAACACCAGTCAGAATGGCTATCATAAATAAAGAAACAAACAACAAGTGCTGGAGAGGTTGTGGGGAAAAGGGGACCCTACTTCACTGTTGGTGGGATTGCAGACTGGTACAACCACTATGGAAAACAGTATGGAATTTTCTAAGAAAACTAAAAATGAACATGCCTTTTGACCCAGCAATTCCACTATTAGGAGTATATCCTAAGAACCCTGAAACACCAATCCAAAAGAACCTATGCACCCCGATGTTCATAGTAGCACAATTCATGATAGCCAAGAGTTGGAAGCAACCTAGATGCCCATTGGTAAATGAATGGATCAAAAAGCTATGATACATTTACACAATGGAATTCTATGCTGCAGAAAGGAAGAAGGAGCTCCTACCCTTTGCAACATCATGGATGGAACTGGAAAGCATTATGCTGAGTGAAATAAGCCAGGTGGTGAAAGACAAATACCATATGATATCACGATTAACTGGAATCTAAACAACAAAACAAACAAGCAAGCAAAATGTGACCAATGACAGTCAAATACTGAACAGGCTGACAGGGTCCAGGGGGAAGAGGGGAGAGAATCATAGGGGAAAAGAGGATGGACTTACATGAACAAGTATAAAGGACATGTGGACAATAACTAAGGGTGGGGAGTTGAAGTGAGAGAGAGGTGGGGAGCACTGGGTGGGGGGCAGGCAGGGCTGGGAATATAAGACAGAAAACTGTACTTGAACAGGAATTAAATAAAAAAATAATAATTAAAAAAAGTACATATAACCAAATAGGGCCAAAAACTTCAGATATTGGAATTCAAGATTAGCTTAACATTAGAAAATGTATTAACCCAATTTACCATGTTAACATATTAATGAGAAAAATTGTATCAGTATGTAAAAAATATTCAGTGTAATTCAGTATCTATTCATGGCAGTAAAAAATAATTTTAACAAAAAAAGGAACAGAATTATAGCTGTTGAGATCATTTGGAAGGTTATCCACTGGGAAGGGGAAGAGGGAGAATTGGAGAAAAGTTTCAGGAAATAAGAAGCACAATCTGCAGGTATGAAATAGACAAGGATGTGTTAAGAATAGTGTAGGAAATGTAGAAGCCAAAGAACTTGTGTGCGCAACCCATGGACGTGAATAAAGGGGAGGTTTGCAAGAGTGAAGGGGGATAGTGTGCAGAGGAGGGCCGAGGGGGGAAAATTGGGACAACGGTAACAACACAGTCAATAAAATATACTCTTAAAAAAGATATAAAGGGAAATATATGTTAAAGACATACAAAGGGAAAAAGTGAAAATAAAATATACTCCCACATGCAGATTGTTTTAAATGAGGATATATGGTATAAAGGAGAGAAGTTGAAAGTACAAATGGAGGAACACAAGGATTCATTATCTGCTCCCATGTGATGAGCAGCTCTATGATGAATTCAGGTATAAATTACCATAGTGAAACTGTGCAGATGAAATCTTTGGGAGAAGGTAATATGAGTAATACTCATGTTAGTCAGGTAATACTACTTACCAGTCAGTGAAAGACAAATACCATATGATCTCACTTATAAGAGGAATCTAATGAACAAAATAAACTAATGAGCAGAATAGAACCAGAGACATAGAATCATGGAACAGGCTGAAAGGTGTAAAAGGGGAGGGGGGAGGTGGGGACTGATTGAAAGAAGGTGAAGGCCTCTTTGTGTTCCTCTGGAATGGGACTCTGTGATTCCTGGATATATGACTTTGTGTGACTTTTTCTCTCATCAAATTAGGAAAATTTTCCATCATTACTCTTTCAAATAGGTTTTCTGTCCCTTGTTCTTCTTCTTCTCCTGGTATTCCTATTATTCGGATATTATTACGTTTCATATTATCTTGCATTTCTCTTAATCCCTCCTCATTCTTTCTGAGCCTCTTTTCCTTTTCTTGCTCTTTCTGGGAGATTCTTTCTACTGTGTCCTCCAACTCACTGATCCAATCTTCTGCCCCATCAATCCTGCTTTTCATTCCTTCTACTGTGTTCTTCAGTTGAGAAATTGTATTCTTCATTTCCTCTTGGCCTTTGCTGATAGTTTCTGTTTCCTTTTTCATGTTGATATAGTTTGTGGTGAGTTTGTTGTAGCTCCCCTGTAGTTTCTGGTAGCTCGTTGTGAGCTCTTTGAATTTCCTGATAACCAGTGCTTTGAATTAAATATCTGATAGTTGACTTGCCTCTCTTTCATCTGTAACTTCCACCTTTCTGAGACTTCCACCTTTTCTTTCATTTGGGCGTTGTTTCTTTGTCTTCCCATTGTTTGTGAGACTCTTCTTGTTAGCCTCAGCTTCTTAAATTGATCTGTTCTGACTCCCTGGGTTTATGATGTGAACTTCTGTGGTAGAATACCTGTAAGATTCAGTGGTGCAGTCTCCTGTAGGTATCTTGATGTTCTCCACTTCCACCTACTCCTTTCTTTGTGTGTGTGTGATCAGTTGGAGGGGGAGCCAAAATGGTTTATGACAGCAGGAAAGTACTTTATGATATTTACAGTCACAGCCGGTAGAGAAGAGACAGAAGATCTTTAAGCTATATATAGTGTTAACCATAATCTTCAACCCAACTTGCCAATTTTAAGAAAGGATGGACCAAAGATAAGTCTCTTGTTGGGGAGGGAAGGCTTGTGAGTTGCATCTAGGAAGCAGTGGGGTTACAGGTGGTCAAATTTTGAGGTAAGGTGAGAGTAAAGAATAGTAAATAGACGTAGCGTGTGAGCAAGTAGAGTTAATCACTATAGTAATAGATTCAAGAACCTGTAAAGTGGGCTAAGACCTGAGAGATGTGTTGTGAAGTATTTACAGTGGTATAGAAAACAACAAACAAAAAAACAAACATTTTTTAAAAAGGGTAGGAGAAGGGAGGAAAAAGAGATAAGTTTGGGATGAAAGGAACAAGGACTAAAACAGGAAAAAAGAAAGGAGAGGAATAAAGTATTGAAAGATAAAGCAATAATAAAGTTAAAAATATATGATTATTTTAAAAAGTTAAAAATAAAAAGGGGGAAAAACCCACCCTCCCTTGTTGGTTTCAAACTGTCCAATCTGGTTTGTCTGGTTTCAGCAGGACCCCTCTTTGGGCTGGGTTGTAGGCGCAGGTGCACACCCGCGCTCCATCCAGGCTACCAAACTGGGGTGTGGGTGCCCGCTCACCCCACAGGCTGCCTGGGTCCCATGGGATCTGGTACTGGTCCTCCCCAGTCCTGTGGTTGGGTGAGAAGCAAGTCAAGCTGCCTTCGCAAGAGAACACTTCAGTCCACTTTCCAGTAAAAACTTCTCCAGAAAGCCTGCCTCTCAGCCCAGCCCAATCCCCAACCCGACCGGTTGCTCCTCTCAAATCTCCTGGGCTGGCGGGCTGGCGACCACAGAGATTGCAACTGACCATGGTCCCCTGTCCTTGCCACCCTCCCTGCAAACCTAGGCAGATAGGTCTCTGCCACCCAGCCCCGTCTAGATGGTGAGGGAGGGAGCCAGCTCTCTTCCAAGGACCCCACAGCCAGCCCAGGGCTCCGCAGAGTGCCGGGCTCCCGATGAGTCCTCCGTGGCAGACGCCCCTGTGGCTGGCTGCAGACAGAAAGGGGGCAGTAACATAAAATGGGGTAAAGATAGCCTCTTCAACAAATGGTGTAGGGAGAACTGGACAGCTACGTGCAAAAAAATGAAACTTGAGCACCAACTTACACCATACACCAAAATAAATTCAAGGTGGATAAAAGACTTAAATATAAGCCATGACACCATTAAAGTCCTAGAGAAGAACATTGGCGGGAAAATCTCAGATATTCCACGCAGCAATATTTTTACTGATATATCCCCTAGAGCAAGGAACAAAGGAAAGAATAAACAAATGGGATCTCATCAAAATATAAAGCTTCTGCACGGCTAAAGAAAACAGCATAAAAAGAAAACCAACTGCATGGGAAAACATATTTGCCGATGATACCTCAGACAAAGGTTTAATCTCAAAAATATAAAAAGAACTCACACGACTGCACTCTAAGCAGACAACTAGCCCAATTAAAAAATGGGCAAAGGACTTGAACAGACACTTTCCAAGGAGGACATACAGAGGATCCAGAGACACATGAAGAGATGCTCAATATCGCTAGCTATAAGAGAGATGCAAATTAAAACCACAATGAGATACCACTTTACACCGGTGAGAATGGCTATCATAAACAAAGCAATAAACAACAAATGTTGGAGAGGGTGTGGGGAAAAGGGGACTCTGGTCCACTTTTGGTGGGATTACAGACTGGTACAACCATTATGGAAAACAGTATGGAATTTTCTCAGAATACTAAAATTGGATCTGCTTTTTGACCTAGCAATTCCACTGCTGGGATTGTATCCTAAGAACCCTAAAACACCAATCCCAAAGAACCTATGCACCCCAATGTTCGTAGCAGCACAATTTACAATAGCCAAGAGTTGGAAGCAACCTAGGTGCCCGTCAGTAAATGAATGGATCAAAAAACTGTGGTACATATACACAATGGAATTCTATGCAGCAGAGAGAAAGAAGGAGCAACAGCATGGATGGAACTGGAAAGCATTATGCTGAGTGAAATAAGCCAGATGTTGAAGGACAAGTACCATATGATCTCACCTTTTATAGGAAGCTAAACAACAAAACAAACAAGCAAGCAAAATATAACCAAAGATACTGAAATAGAGAACGGGGGGACAGGGACCAGAGGGGAGAGGGGAGGGAATTTCAGGGAAAATAGGGGAGGGATTTAGAGGAACAAATATAAAGGATACATGGACAACAACTAAGAAAGGTGGAAATGGGAGGGAGGGGGAGAGCACGTCGGGGGGGTGGGATAAGATGGGAGTAATAGACAGAAAACTGTACTTGAAAAATAATTAAATAAATTTAAAAAAAGAAAACCAGTATTTAAAAAAAAAGGTGAAGGGATTAGTCAAAGAATATATATGAATGACCCATCATCATGAGTAGTGGTGTAGGGATTCACTATGGCAGTGTGTGGAAGGCAGGCTGGTAAGACGGGGGCAAAGGGAGAAAAACTGGGGACAACTAATAGTGCAAGCAATAAAACATTTAAAAATAAAAACACAGTTAGTAACCAGAAAGAAAAAAAAGAAATGAAGTATAACAGTACCTAGACCAGATCTATTAAATTGAGAGGTAATACCAAGAAAAGAGAAAAAGTTTTAGCATAACTGCTTAGTTGTTCTTGAGAATAATAATAATTATTATTGAACAAAACAAATATGTTATATAAAGTTAATATAAATCACAATTTGCCTAAAAGCAAGAAGTATGCTTAAAGTATAAAATATTCAACATATCTCCGAGATAAAAATAAGAAAAATTTCAGGAAAATACATGGAAGATGATGCTCTAGTTTTGAATCAGATACAGATTTTGGAAAGTGCAGGAATGTGTGGGGGTTTTTTTATAGCTCTGTGGTTTTCTTTTTGGCTCCATGAAACAGAAATTGAAATTGCCATCTCAGACTTCAAAATATATGTTAGAGCCATTGTTTTAGAATAAATTTTTCTCTACACGAAAGGAAAGTTGAGTGAGCTTTTATCTTTGAGAATACGTTGCTGTTGACAAAAGGTAGAAAACATTCATGGAAAGATACAATTAATTCATTCTGATGGTACCATAGGCCAATCTGAGTCTATGGAAATCTACATATAGCAAGTTTCCTAGCTGATTCGTAGGTACACCAGAGTTTATGTAGCACCAGCTTGGGGATATTGCACAATAGAATAAAAGGATTTTATTCCAGACAGGTTAGCTCAAATTGGCTTTAAGGAAGAGTTTATTCCATTTGATTCCCTGCCAGCTCTGTTATTTTTAATGTGAAATAAGACCATGTATAGTGTCAACTTCTAAACAGAAGCAGAAAAACAATTTCTTTCATGCAAATGCCTAATAAAGAAATTGTCCAATAAGCCTATTTTATTTAGTGCTTGTAATTATATTTCAATGGCACAGGAAGATAAGTCATTATCATTTTTAAAATCATGGTAGTCTCATGAAATTCAGTATTGAAATAAAATAGACTTCATAATTAAAGAAAATTTATATGTTATTTCTATAGACTATTTGAAAAGTGGTTTAATTGCTTTTGTGAGTTTTTTTCTCTTCTAGGGACTAATTAATGTGCCAAAGACATTACTATCTAGGAAGGAGTTTTGATTATCACTTGCTTAAATAATGAATCAATTCAAAATAATTATGTGGATTCTGAATCTGAGAATTTTGATGGCTTGTTAACTTATCATAAGTACTTATTAAATGCCTTCTGCACATAAGTAAGTGAATAATACAGGCATACTCCATGCCATGTGGAATTTACCTCCATCACGAGATAGCGATAACCGGTTGAAATCAAGATCTGGGGTTCAAAAGTCACTTTTATCTTTCCCCGTGTTCAGAGGGAAACTAAATATTGAAAGTTAGGTTACTTTGGAGTACGAGAGTTTCTCTTCTGAAGGGAATTTGAATTTTGGTCATAACACTTAAAGCACATCTGGCACACAGGATAAGTAAAACGATAAGTCATTAGACAAACTGCAAAGAGCCACAGTGGAGCATGCGCCCACGCGTGGAGATGGGGAATGCGCTCCAGGGGGCGGTGCTGCGGCACGTTTGGCCTGCTGTCTAATTTCTCCTATGTGATTTGTTAAGCAAACAAAAAGAACATGAGAAGCTTGCTTGTCTGAGTGTGCCAACACTACAATCAGGCACTTCTCTCATTCTTCTCAGCACACCACCCTGTGAGAGCTGCAGATGTACAAGCCCTGCGGTTGCACCAAGGTAAACACGACTCCGCAGCCAGAAAGAACTGAAACAGACATGTGAACTGCAGATGCTGCCCTGGAAGAGTACAGAGGTGCAAACAATAAAACCAAAAGAATTTGGGGGCAAATTCTTAGTGAGTAATTATTATTGGTAAGTAATAAGAATTATTTAAAAGGCCTAAAATATTCATAGAAGGCAAAAATGAAAACTCACTCTCTTAGATATCTATATAAGCAAAGTTTGTGTATTTAAATACACTACAAAGAATGATATCGGTATTGATGTGAACTATATGATAATAATACAGAAACACAAACAGGATGAAAACTGAATGTATAGAGGGGAAAAACTGTTACCCGTGAGGAAAAATGGTGTGCCAAGCCGCAGCACAGTTCGAAGCAGGACTGAAATCATAAAGCAAACCTCATCATTCCCAGTCTAACTCTATTCCCACTGAGGCACGCACCCATCTCCCAGCGCCCTAACCTGCTTCTCCAACACTGATGTCTCCCACATTATGTTGCTGGTCAGCATGCTCCTTGATGGTTTTCTCAATAAATTCAAATTATCACCTGATGTTCTGGTAGTATACAAAGCGAACAGTCCCTCTTTAGTTAAATTTCTCATTTTATTAAACAAATTGTGATAGTAGTTTTAAAGTATTTAAAAATATTCCTGTGATAATATTCCTATTACTTAGTGTTTTGTTGTTCTGAGTTTTATTTTTTTAGTTCCTTAAAAACTTTATATGTTCTACCCTTATCTTTCTCAGGAATATTAATGACATTTTAAAAAGTCTTTTCCATTCTTTACATTACGTTTATGTTAACTGTGTTTCAGTTTTTATATCCTGACTTTTTTTCTCTTTCTGCTGCTGGCTTTCTCCAAATACCTGTTAATTCCTAGTTGGTATTTTGTATTTATGTATGATAGACTATGTTGATTAGTATTAGTATTGTCATTTTATTCTTGGAAAGTTGCAAACAACTTAGTTCTCTTTGCATTGTGCAGGAGTAAAGCTAAGTTCTGAAAAAAAAAATGGATAGGTTGTAAGTAGAGTCGGCCTCCTGTTTAAGGTATACTGTAAGGGTGATGGTTAAGACCCTCCAACTCCCTCTAATAATAAAGATGATGCTCTTGTGTGGAAATACTTAATATCTACTTCAAAACTGAGTGGCACCAAATTCCTTAATTTTTTTCTTTTTCTAATTTGGTAATTGAACATTGTCTTAACCTCTGTCTGTTGTCCAATTCTCACACTAGTTCCCCTATGTGGAATGGTTGTTTAGAAAGTGCTTTTTGGACTCACCTAGGGGCAGTTACTATACTAGTAGCTCCTTGCAGACAGAAAGTATACATTTTCAAAAATAGTTTCTTAACTCACTACCTTGCTTTCTTTTCCAATAGCCCATCACTGTATTCAGATTCTCTATTGCCTTCTCTTTCTGTCAATAAGTTATCTGCTCTTTCTCCTTAGCAATTTGTCAATGTTTCCTCTTCTGCTGATGTCACTACTTCATATTTTAATATGAATATAAATCCATAGCTTATGTCATTACTATTACACATATATATCAACACTTTCTTCAATTAAATTGCATAAAAAGGTAAATAATGTGCTCTGTCATCTTAAATTAGATGTTTATTTGCTTTTTACCTTTATATATTTAATGTTTTGATCATGCATTTTTAAAATTCAAATACATGTGTCTTTCTCTTTCTTTAGTTTCTGTCTTTGAAGATTTTGTTAGGAACATTTTGTCTTCTAATCATGCCCAATAGTTTCTTATTAATTCTAATTATTTCAAGGTCTTATCATTTTTCTTTCTATATGATGATGAAAAACATAATGTGCAAGAAATATTAATTTAGGCATCAGTATATGATTTCTCTAGCTCTACTTACAGAAGGAATGAAGCTAAAGTTCTAGAAGATATTGTGTAATAATAAAGGACAGGACCAAGATGGTGTGGACTGGGGTTTTCAGTACATTCATTATACAGTAATGAGAATGTAATTACAGCATATATGGCACATCACAACCCTATAGTTCTTCCAGCTGCCATGGATTATAGTTAGTGCAAATAAACTGAAAACTAAAAAGTATTTATGTTTACATCCTCTATCTTGGCATTGCTTCCTAAGAAAAACTTCAGAGATAGGAAAGGATGGTGCCCAGTCCCTGGTTTCACCTGAGATCTGGCTTGGTTATTACCATCTTACTGATTTGTCTGATCTTCTTATTCCAGCTTTTACCAAAACACATCAAATAAATCCAAAGGAAGAGTAACTATGTTAACCATACTGGATTTTTGTGTTATATTCTGATTCAGAAATTTTGGATTCTATGGAAATAAAAGGATATATCATTTAACATATTTATACCATGACTTTTCTTTATCATGACATATTTTTAATTTTTTCCTTTGACAAGTCTTTTTTTTAAAGTAAATATTTAGTTAAATTTGGTTATGTATGACACATTAAAATTGCATGTTATAATTAGTATTATTATTAAAACTATATTTTAGGACAGTTTAATATTCACAGCAAAATTGAAGAGAAGATACAGAGGCTTCCCACATGTTTCCTGCCCCTACACATAATTATTAATTTAAAAGCTGTTTAAGAGTCCTAGATTCCCTCTCCCCACCCTCACTGCTGCTCCATCCGCATGTAGAAAGTCTGTAGTTATATGAGGTCTGTTTAGATGGTGTCCAGGCATATAACATGAAAAATAGCAAAATTTATTAACAAAGATACAAGATATAAGATACATTGTACATAGGACAATGTCACCTCAGTCCCCCTCAAAGTAGATACCTTGGAACCTGACATAGTTCTCCCAGTTGCCATCAGCTGCTGCACTGTATTGTCCTAAATCTAATCAATAGTCTGAAACCTCTTCCCTCCCAAAGGTGATTTTAGTTTTTGGAAAAGCCAGAAGTCATAGGGCACCAAATCTAGGCTGTAGGGGGGCTAAGTCACTTGGGTGATTTGATGTTGCACAAAAAAACTCTGCATGAGACGTGATGCATGAGCAGGTGTGGTGTTGTGATGAAGCCACCAATCACCAGTTGCCCACAGCTGCAGCCTTCTGAATCATCCGTATAGTTTCCAGAGAGGAATGTTCAAGCTTAATGAAAAATTTGATGCAGACTAGTTGTTGTACTCACTCCATCATTTTGAATACAACAGTCACACAGTGCACATGCTCACTCAACCACATCTACTGCCCCCACTGACTAGTACAGTGAAGTTGCCATTGTTCATGCATGTCCATTCCAGTCTACTCTCCTTGGCTGCCAGGTTATATCAATGTAATGCAAACCATTCTCATTATTTAACAGTGGCTGGACATTTTCTGGACAGATACATATATATATATGTGTGTGTGTGTGTGTATGTGTATATATATATATATATGTATATATATATATATATAAACAAGTGCCATAGTCAGACTCACTTCTGATATTTCATTTTTTTGTTTTTAGGTTCTTCTGTTTTTGTGTCTTTACATGTTTCTACTTTTGAAACATGCACATTACTTTTAAATTTAACTAAATTTATAAAGAAAAAATTTTCTAGCCCTGGCTAATGTGGCTTAGTGGATTGTGCATTGGCCTGCGAATCAAAGGGTCACTGGTTCAATTCCCAGTCAGGGCACATGCCTAGGTTGCTGGCCAGGTCCCCGGTGGGGGAGCATATGAGAGACAGCCACACACTGATGTTTCTCTCCCTCTCTTGCTCTCTCCCTCCCCATCTCTAAAAACAAGTAAATAAAATCCTTTTTTTTTAAATAATTTTTTTCTATTAAAAGATTCAATCTAATGTTTAATAATATACTAATATTACCTGAATGTAAATTCTGATGATCAACAATATCGTAAATGAAACAAAAATATATTGGCCCGTCTCACAAATATTCTCTAACTGATTTCCTAGAGTATGATGATGTACACTGGAAAGTTAAGTGCCAATGAATAACAGTAAAATAGTTTACATTATGCATTCCTGGTATCAAAATAATAGCTTCTTTTTTTGCCACTTACAGAGATTAATCTCATAGATCACACTTAAATCTCCATTTACTCTCGAAATGTTGCCAAAGTGCATCATAATTCATATACTTTTTACACTCCCTCCCCTTGTCTAGTCCTAACACATACCTGCATTATCCAAAGTGCTCTTTTTTCTTCATATCTTGTATGATTCCACCTACTAATCAGCTGTGGCAGACAGAAATATGGAAATTATTTTGATTTTTCCTTTTTTAATTCTCAGCATTTAATTTATCAGTCAATGAGGCATCTATATCACTCAAATTCCTGCATGTTTTTTCCTTTACATTGCTTTTGTTCAAGATTATACCACCACATTTTCTGGCCCTGGCTGGTGTAGCTCAGTGGATTGAGCACAGGCCTGCGAACCAGAGGATCGCAGTTCGATTCCCAGTCAGGGTATAAGCCTGGGTTGCAGGTCTGTTCCCTGCAGGCCAACTCCCAGCAGGGGACGCACAAAAGGCAACCATACAGTGATGCTTCTCTTCCTCTCTCCTTCCCCTCTAAAGATAAATAAATAAATAAAATATTTTTTTAAAAAAAGATTATACCACCACATTTTCTTGTTTTCTGGCACCTGAGAGGTTTCTTATATTACTACTTGTTAAATAATTTCACACACTGCAACTATAGACATTTTCTGTTTCTGACTTTTTTAACCCATAATTAAAATACAGCAGCCATAAATCAAACTATTTTTTCTGAATGTACCACTATAAAGACTTAAGCAATAAATTGGATTTATCCTGTTTGTATTTATAGATTTTATTATGTCCTTTTTATCCATCTATCTTTATGAGTACAAGTGTGTCAGTGACTAATTTTATTAAAGTTGAGGTATTTTGTGTAGTAGAATCAAGCATTAATATATAGCATATGTGCTCATATGTGTTTTTACTAAACATACTTTCAAAACCATCAAGTAGAATTCATTTTATTTTATTTTTTGAGGGAGTGGGTAGCAGGATGGAGCAAGAAAGAGAAAGGACATGGACAACAGTGTGGTGATTGTACAGGGGGTTGGTGGAGGTGGAAGAGGGTGTAGGAGGGATAAATGATCATGAAAAGGATACAATAAAAATAAACTACTAAAAAAGAATCCATTTCATTCTTTAAACATTTGTTAATATTTATTTTTAATGTACTATGATAAATGGAAACTGTCACTAAAATTCTATAATATTTCAGAACCAGCTGCATGGTGATATTACATTCATGGATAATTCAGACACAAAGAAAAATAGGGTATATTTCCCTGGCTGGTGTGGCTCAGTAGATTGCGTATGGGCCTGCAAACCAAAAGGTTGCTGGTTTGGTTCCCAGTCAGGAAACATGTCTGTGTTGCTGGCCAGGTCCCCAATTGGAGGTACGAAAGAAGCAACAGATCACTGTGTCTATTGTGCATTCATGTTTCTCTGCCTCTTTTTCTCCTTCCTTTTTACTCTCTCTAAAAATAAACAAATAAAATATTTTAAAAAATAAAATAGGATATATTTTTTTAGAAAATTATGCATAGTAGCCTTGTTCACAATGTATACATAAGAACATTCCAGGAGCTAAACTATCTGGAATACTGAGAGTTGGGTGTGGGAAGAAAATTAAAGGCATTAATTTTGTATACCTCTTCAGTTTTAAGAGATTATTGCTTATAATTCTTTATGATCTGTTAGCATAAAAATATAACAGTTAAATCTGCAGGAACAAAACATGACCTAATATACCCCATTCTTATTTAGTGATGAGCTGTAATGATTTCCAATTACTTCTTCCTGTAACTTGTGCAATTATAATATGAGAAATTAATATTGCTGTTGTAATTTTACTATAACAGGATTTGTACGTTCTAGCAAAACTATCCACTTTATAATGTTAACAAACTGAACTTAAAAATCTATTTTGCAGATGTTCTTATCATATTAGGATCCATGGGGAATAAGCATATTTTAGTTTTCAAGTGCTATCTTAGTCCTATAATTTCAATGTCATTTTCTTTAAGTAATTTAACTAACGGAATAAATCATTTAAAAACCTGGCTTATTAACAAAAAATATGTAAGAATCAGTTTTCTCCCCAAAGATTAACCTTAAGTGACAACCACACAAATTTACTCAGAATGGAGTACTGCAGAGAAGGGAATTACAAAGAAAGAGAAGTCCAGGTGTCAACTGCTTTTGACAAAGAAACAAAAGCAATTTCATTAAGAAAGGGCAGTTGTGTTTTTTTTTTTTCAACAAATGAAGCTGGAGCCCTGTACATTTATAAGCAATAAAAGTAAAAAATAAAATAAAAAGCATCTAAACACAAACCTCACCACTTGCACAAAGTTAACTGAAAATGTATCACAGACATAGCTGAAGATCTACCTAACTTTGGGTTTGGTGATAGCTTCTAAGGCACTACACTAAGCATGATGTACCAAAGGAAAAACACACCTCCACTGCAAAAGACAGTTAAGGAACTGAAAAGACAAGCCACAGACTGGGAGAAAATATTTGCAAAGCATGTATTTGATATTGACTGGTATCCAAAGTATGCAAACCACTCAATAATACACAAAATAGACCCCCCAAATCCCACCTCAACAATAAGAAAACAAATAACCCAACTGAAAATTAGGCAAATGATCTGGACCTCACTGAAGAAGATATATAGATGGTAAGAAAGCATATAAATAGATATTCAACAACATATATTACTAGGGAATGGGAAATTAAAACAACAATAACAGATACCACACATATTAAAGTGGCTGAAATTCAAAACACTGATGACATCACATCTTGCTGAGAATGTGGAGTAACAGGGACTTTCATTCACTGCTGTTGGAAAGGCAAACTGTGCAGCCTCTGGAAGACACTTGGACAATTCCATGCAAAACCAAAGGAACTCTTAATCACATTATCCAACAATTGTGTTGCTCAGTATTGAATTTACACAACTGAACTGAAAATTTATGTTCTCACAAAAACCTGTGCACAAATGATTCTAGTAACTTTATTCATGATTCCTAAAACTTGGAAGTAATCAACATGAACTTCAGTCAATGAATAGATAAGCAAACTGCAGTATATTAGAAAATGGAATAAATATTCAGCATGAAAAAAGATGAGCTCTCAAGCCATAAAAAGACATGGGGGAAATTTACATATGTTTTTCTCAGTGAAACAAGCCATTTTCAAAAGGCTGTATTTCCAACTATATGACATTCTGGGAAAAGCAAAAATATGGATTCAGTAAACAGTATCAGTGGTTCTAGGGCTTTAGGGGGAGGGATGGTAGAGGAGAGAAATAAGTAGTTCACCGGGGATTTTTAGGACATTAAATCTATTCTATCTGAGATTGTAATGATGGATACATGTTGTTATACATTTGTCAAAACTGACAGAAAGTGTAACAGAGTAAGCCTTAATGTGAATTATGGACTTTAGTTTATAATAATGTGTCAGTTTTATAGAGATACTGCCTAAAGTATCTGGGTCTCTTTCTGAGGTGATCAGAGTTATCATAGACTGTTGATGATTGCTCGTATCTGTGAGTATACAATAATTCACTGAACTGTTCACTTCAAATATGTAAATTTTATGTTATATGAATTATCTCAACAAAGCTGTTGAACATACTGTTGGGAAAATTATTAGACACGCAAAGACGCATCATAATTAGAATTCTAAACAGTAGAGAAATCACCCATAGTACCAGTATTAAAATGAAAAAAATAGAAAAAGAAGACAGATATTAAAATAGTTGTTATAAATATACACGAGGAAATAAATGAAATATGAACATGGAAAATATTAAAATAGAAATGAAAGATGTGAGAAAAGAACCAAATGACTCACACAGTGAAAAACATGTGAAGGACAATATATGAAACTACTATTCAGTAGATGTAGCAGGTTGGACACGCCCAACAAACACTGCAGACTTAAAGAGATAGCAGAGTGAAGCACGGACCAAAACAAAAAGTTTAAAAAAGCAGTTATTGGGTGAAATGTGGAACAATATAAGTAGTCTATCATATGAATAATAGGTATTAAAAGGTTTAAAGTCTTATTGTGAGAAAAGAAAGCCATTCAAAAATGGAACGACATTTTATAATATAAAAAATAAAGAAATTTTTAAAATTAAATTTCCAATTTACAATTTGATATTAAGGGAAAACTTCATCAAAATAAAAAAGAAAATAGTTTTCCATACAAAAAAGTTGAAAGAGTTCATGGCTACCAGATAGGAATTATTTTATCTACTAAAATATGTGATTCAGTAAGAAAGAAAATGATAGACTTGGATCTACTACTCAAAGCAATTACCAAAGTGTTGTAGATAAGTATGAAAGATGTTTTTTGGTGTATAATTGCATTAACAAATCATTGACAGTTAAAGCTAACAATCACTGTGGGTTTTATAACATATGTAGGAAATAAAAGTGACAATAGCAAAGAGAGAAGAAAGAAATGGGAGTCAACTGTCCTGAGATTCACACGCTGGGGGTGAAGTGGTTTCATCGCATTCGCGGGAGATGGTGACAGAACAGAGGTGCGGATTGTGTTCTCTGGAGCAGGGACGGAACTAGACAGATGCAGACAGGGATCCACACAGGAGACAGCATGGAACGCGAAAACATTCAAAAAACAAAAAACAAACATATGTGGCAAATAGAAAATTGAAACAGGACGGTGAGTCCAGATATGCGACATCCCAAGCTAGTTTCTTCCTTGAGTCTTAGTGTCACTTATTCCAACATTTGTACACTTGTCTGTTTCCAAAACTGTTTATAATATTTTTGATTTATATTATCTAAGGTCTGCACCCCATCCCACTTCTCTAGAATCCAGGATTCAGCTCCTTGAGCTGTAAAGATTATTGCTTCTCAATGACATAAATCTTTATGTTAGCACTGAATTATCTAACTATATATATAGGTCACCTAAATCCTGAGTATGTTCAACCAATGCATGAATATATATTTTTAAATTTTAGTTTTACATTTCTCTGCAATAAGCATTTACACCATACTTCTCTAGATGCAAAAAGTAAATGTGAAAGTTATCGCAGAGATATTTTCAAACTACTTTACCTTTAGGGGTACCTGGTGTTTTTGTTTTCTTCTTTGTGTTGATCCTTAGAATCCTATCACTGCTTTTTGGAGTCTCTGGAATCCAGGCTTTATATTCCTCTTCTTTGTTGAGGATTTATTTCTGGGTATTTGGTTGCCCTACCTACGTGAATTTAGACATTGGATTTAGGTGTATAAAGCCATTCCTGCACATAGAAACTTTGACAAATAGGAGTTTATTTTTCTAATGCAATTAGAGGTTTGAAATAGGCAGTCTAAAGCTCATTGAGATGTCAAAAACATCTAAAAGGCAAAAAAAATCTTCCTTCTGTCTTTTGGTATTTGAGGCACTGTGACTTTTTTCTCAGAGTCCAAAAATGCTGTTTTAGCCATTAGTCTGTTATTTATATTCCCATGAAAAAGAAAAGGGCAGGGTGAAGTAAAAGAACTTTCTCAGAAACCCACTTCACTGACTTTAAACCTACCTATAATTCTACGCAGCCACACTAGCTGCAGGAGAGTCTAAGGAGGTAAGTGTATTTAAGTGGACACATTGCTTCTCTAAACGAAAGTACAGTTAATTAATTGGGGAGACACTGGAAATCAAGGGTGCAACTGCACAGCCTTCCTCACGTCTGCTTCGATCAGACCAGAGCAGTGGCCATATCTATGCTGGTCTTGCCAGCCAGAGGCCCATAAAACTGAGGACCATGCAAAATATCTACTCCTGCCATCTTGGCCATTTTTACCATTAGCCCATTGGGCAAAGAAAGGAATGACTAGGGAAAAAAGATAACTGGTATCCCCAGAACAGGTCATTCTTAGGTGAGCATTCACATGGAACACAAATATCTTCATAGTTTTGCTCTTTCACAGAGAACCATCTACAGGATTCCTTAATGGGTGGAAACAGTGGGAGAAAATTAACAGTATACATTTTTGGCAGTGTGGCGGGGGGCCTTCCTTCATTCCAGAGGGTCAGTGTGTGTACCTGTTCATGAGTGAGTGTTCACAAGGGGACCATGATTTTGTTTCGCGATCTAAGTTAGACTTACGTTAACCAGAACTAGAACTAGACCTCTTACTTAACACAGATTAAGTGAGAATTTAATAGACTGCCCATCTCTAATTTTTCTAGGGCTATCACAAGTAATCAGCTAGCCATTGTTACAGATAGGTGTGAGTCAGGCTATTTCGATCACTGCTCTGAATCCATTATTCGTCCCAGTAATCATACCAGATTAGTGTTTGGTAATTACATGCCATTATTTGGACCCTGCCATTCAGACATATTATTCCCATTGTAGTCAGGGGTCACAGTTTGGTTGCAGAAGCTCCACTGCAATTTCTGGCCTAAAGAGAAGCGTGAACACAGCACTCTTCAATTCAAGAATGCTGGGATTCCGCCACAAATTTGTTTGTTATGTAATTTAGCAGCCATCAAGTCACCAAAAGTTTGTCATCCCCCATTTTCTCATCCGTCATACCCCCCCCCAAAATATCAACATATTTTAGTGAATCAGGATCATTCCATTAAATCCTACTTCTAACACCAGGTCCTCTAAGTCAGGTCCCATTTCAGTGGAATCACAGAAGACATGATTAATTCACCCAGCAACAGTATGTAACAATATACACAAAGTGTTGCTAACTAAGGAAGATCACCTGATCTTAGGCTTCCAAGGCTTTTATTGAGGGTCAGTTAGGTAGATATAAGGCACCTGTGTGATTGACCTTAGCTATTTAAGCTCCAAACTGCCAGAGGAAGATGGTAATCACCATAAATCACACAGTTAGCATAAACTATCTCAAGAAAGTGGTACAGCTTGACTCAAAGACTGAGGCAGGCAAGATCACTCCAGGAACACTCCAAGAACACTCTAAGGCAAGGGCTGAGTTTCCAAAAGTCAGCCATAGGACAATATTGAAAACAGTTTTCTCTTGGGAATGTGCAAGTTTTGAGCAGCCCAGAGACACTGAGTTAACTAACCCTTTTCTGCACAACATATAAATATATTTTTTAAAGTTGCTGTTTACTATCCCAAAACTTTCAACATGTAGAATTCTAACAAAGGATGTACAAGAGTCCCATAAAAGAAGCTATAGGCCCTGGCTGGTGTAGTTCAGTGGATGGAGCACAGGCCTGAAAACCAAAGGATCACCGGTTCAATTCCCAGTCAGGGCACTTGCCTGGGTTGCAGGCCAGGTTTGTAGGAGTGGTGCGCAACAGGCAACCACACACTGATGTCTCTCTTTATCCCTTTCTCACTCCCTTCCTCTCTATAAAAATAAATAAATAAAAGCTTTAAAATAAACAAGAAGCTACAGAGTATTATTGACTTTACTCATTAATTTTCCCTAGGTTTGATATATTTGTAAAGCAACATATAACTGTGTAGGTTTAAGGCATAAAATGAGATGATTTGAGGTGCATATATATAAAACAAGTGATTTACCACAATAAGGTCAGTTAACACATTCATCATTTTACATAGTTAACAGGTTTTGTGTGTGGTGAGAACATTTAATGAATACTCTCAGCATCATATAATTCAGTATTGTTAACTATAATCACTATGCTGTACATTAAACCCCAGAATGTATTTCTTTTGTCACTGAAAATTTGTACCCTTTGACCAACATGTTTCCCCCAACACCCTTCAGCCCCTGAACAACTATTCTGTTGTTGACAGAACAACTAGTCTGTCAATCTATTCTGTTTCTATGAGTTTGGCTGTATCAGATTTCACATATAGGTGATATCATAACAGTATTTGTCTTTCTTATTTCATTTGGCATAATATCCTTAGCGTTTGTCCATGGCAACATCATTTATAGACCTTTTGTACAGTGATAATGTTCTAGATCATGGCCCAGGTGATAGTTGCACAAGTGAATTCATCTTGTAAAATTCATAAAGATATATATTTAACATTTGTGTGTATCTACTAGAGTAGAGTATGCTTCAATAGAAAAAGTTAAATGATAAGGAATCAAGTCCTAATTCACGTACAGTTTCATCAGCTTCAAGCAAATTTATGGCACAGCAAGACTGCATTAAGACCGTGGAAACCTTATTTTTAATAAATTAAAGAAACTATTATAATACATATAAAATCAAATATCAAAAATATGAAATACAAATTGATGGCAATGGGTGATGTTCAACAATTAACAAAGAAAATATTTTTTAATTATGTTTCATGATTTTAAGATCAGCATGTTTATATTCAAAGAAAGATTGTGACTCGGACTAAAGTTTAATACCCAGGATTCCAGTCCAGTGGGAAAATTGGAAAGGCACTACAAATAGAGTGTCCTGTTAAGTTCTGGTCACTTATCATTTGACTGTATTTCATTGTATTGTAATATAAATACATACAACATAATTTGTTCTCAAAATCTGAAAATAAGCCCTGGCTGGTGTGTCTTACTCGGATGAGCACCACCCTGCAAAGTGAAAGGCCACCAGCTCCATTCCTGGGCCCGGCTCACACCTGGGTTGTGGCCCATCCCGACTGCAGCACGAGGGCGAAGCAAGAGATTGCTGCTTCTGTCACCCGTGGATGTTTATCTCCCTCTCTTTCTCCTTTCCTTCCCCTAGCTCTAAAAATAAATACAGCAAATCTTAAAAAAGAAGAAATACAAAAATAAAGTACTTATTTTCTAATACAAAGAAAACCTTGTAATTGTTCTAGATTATCTTTGGGAATAAATCTTGGTAAGGAGAAGAATTGGTATTACTACAATCTCCTTTCCTATATGACTCCAGGTTAAAATTTGCCAGTGACAGTAAATTGTGGGATATAAAACTAAACTCACAAACACAGAGAACAGTATGGTGGTTACCAGAGCAAAAGGGGTGGGGCTGGTAAAAAAGTGGAAGAGGCCAAATATATGGTGATGGAAGGTGATTTGGCTTTGGGGGGGGGGGACACGATGCAATCTACAGATCATACATTGTATCATACACCATGCAATCTACTGATCATATATTATAGATCTGTATACTTGGAGCCTATGTAATCTTATTCACCAATGTCACCCCAATAAATATAATAAAAAGAAGAGAAAAAAGGGAAGTAATCTGTGCGGACAAATGGAAGGCAGAACTGAAGCAAAAGTCATTATTTTCAGAGATTAGTCCTGGCATCTTAATCATACTGCCTTTTCAGGTGACTGTGAAAGTTCACACAGTCCCACTGAGTCAGACTTCACAGAACTCTCTATCAGCTTCCTCTTCATGTTGCTACCTTTTGGCCAAACGCATCCTATCATCAGAATTCCCTCCAAACTTTTCCTCCCTCTCCAGTGCTGTAAGCTGAAGCTGAGATTGCTTCACTGGCCATCCAGCTGTGGCATTCCAGATGTGCACCCCAGTTCCCCCTGCTTTTGATGGTTCCTTTCACCAAACCCTTCACCCTCCAAAATTTTACTCGTTCAGTTTGACCAACTGAGAAGCCACTTTCAACTCAGGTTTTCCAGTCTCACTGGCTCACTCACAGACTTTGTTGTTAAACGCTGGACTTGACAAAGTATTTAAATAATCTAAAGTAACTTAAAGAAATTTAAATCATCTAATTTATGATAATAAGCACAATGCCTGAATGTTAGATGAGAAAAAAAATTTTCTATGTTCTATATGCCAATTTTAGATATCATTAATAGAAACACTATTAATAATGAACAACCTTCTTAATTTTAAAGGTGGGATTGCTCTTCATCACTCTAAAAGCCTTTGCAAACTGTACTATATAGTGAAAAAAATTGAATTATTTTCTAAAATAAAGTTTTTTTAAATTCTTGTGCTTTACGAAGATTATAGTAACACTTTTAATAATTGTGATTTTGAAATGTATTTTATGAAGTTTAATAGATTTAAATATTAAATTTTGCAAAGTTAGCCCTGGCTGGTGTAGCTCAGTGGATTGAGTGCAGGCCTGTGAACCACAAGATCGCAGTTCAGATTCTCAGTCAGGGCACATGCCTGGGTTGCAGGCCAGTTCCCAGCGGGGGACGAACGAGAGGCAACCATACATTGATATTTCTCTCTCTCTCTCTCTCCTTCCCTTCCCCTCTAAGATACATAAATAAAATCTTTAAAAACAAATAAAATAAAAATAAAATAAAATTTGGCAAAGTTAGCATTTTTCAATGTTAGAATAATACCAATTAGCAAAGAAAAAGTATTCTTATCTATAATAAACTATCTTTTTCAAAGCATGTTTTAACAACATTACAAACCATAAATCACTGTCTACATATTCAACAACAACAAAAATAAAAGGAAAATTAAGAAAAAAGAATATGTGAGACTGGAAGGAAAAATAAAAGTAAAAAGAATTAAAAACTAAAAAATAATGTAAACTGTGTAATAATTCAATTTCTGCTACCATTGCTATGCAGGAGTCACACTAAAAGTTTTGCCAGCAATTTAATTTTCTTCTAAATGTTTAATTCAAAAGTACATTATTAACAGTTCACTTGCTTTAACAAAATAAAATACATAAGCACATTTCTTCCACATTTCAAATATTGTTTAATATTACCAATTTAGGAAAATTATAAAAATAATTTTACTACTTTTGTAATACTAATAATCATCATATAAAGAGTATTTACAAGTCTATTTCTTTTGTAGCAAAGAAAATATATTTCATTACAAAAGTAAACTGTGAAATTCAATTATATTTAAAGTTATTTTAATTGCATAACTTGATAAAACATAATGCAAACATTAAATGAACATTAAAAGCTAATTTAGACAAATCAATTGCATTATTCTTCCTACTCTTAAACAATAAAAGAAAAAATGCCCGAGGAAATAATTTTAGTAAGCTATTATCCAACACNCAAGTCTATTTCTTTTGTAGCAAAGCAAATATATTTCATTACAAAAGTAAACCGTGAAATTCAATTATATTTAAAGTTATTTTAATTGCATAACTTGATAAAACATAATGCAAACATTAAATGAACATTAAAAGCTAATTTAGACAAATCAATTGCATTATTCTTCCTACTCTTAAACAATAAAAGAAAAAATGCCCGAGGAAATAATTTTAGTAAGCTATTATCTAACACCCTAAAATCTTCCATTGTAAGAATTTTTTCAAAGCAATTGTTTTTATATAATTATCTATAAAAGTAATAATTTCAGTGATCACCACAGTTACCAAAGCAGAGCACAGTAAATTTCAGGTGACAACAGGTCTAAATATTATTGTCAACTTTAGACCTGTTGGAAACTAAAGATTATATTTGAGTGAAATGCCTAGGTATGTAAATAAGCATAAATAAAATATTAATATTTAAATGACAAGCTTTCTCTGAATTTCTTCTTTCCCTCAAAAAAACATTTTATTTTTTTGAATTTTCAAGATCTCACCAGAAACAATGGCTCTAATGGCTTTTGGTATTTGACTACCATTTTGAAAGATTATTTCTTTTTCAATATATACTTCCTGAGTTGGAATGAAAATATTAAGGGTACATTCTTATGGGTCTATAATTGAAACATAATTTTATGATTAATTTTTGTGTAAATGTATCAGAGAAATTTAGAAGGAATATTTATAACACAGTTAAGACCTTAAGAAGGCTAAGAGAAGAAGTCACCTAAAGAATTATAGTAAAAGTAGCATAAAATAATTATACTGACAGATATATACATATTGTTTATGTTAATAAGCAAAACAGGTTAATCTATTGCATTTGAAAAAGAAGATTTGAAATTGTCCCACTAAACAAAACTCAATTGTTTTCTGTATGTAAGAAATATATCCAATACAAAGTGATTCAAAAGGATTTAAAATAAAGAGATAGGCAATGGGATGCCAAACACATGCAAATATTAGCACAACAGGAGTGAGCTCCTGGTGTCGGATAAGGTAGAATTCAGACAGAAAAGCCTTCAATACGGGAGAGAATAGTTGAGAGATTTGGTGTGTATGTGGGTGCAGAATGTCTTTCAAGGTCTCTTTTATTCCCACCTTCATTACTTTTGAAACCTCACTGAAGATAAAACTTTTCTCAGACTGCTCACTAATTAGGTGAAAAAATTAACCAACCAACATAAAACAAAACAAAATGCCCATAACCGATAAGCTGTTTCTTGAAACAACCCTGTGATCCCCTGCAATGTTAATATAATTGACCAGCCGGCAGGGACGATAAGGACATGGTAATATTTTTAATTGGTGCTTTTTCTGAACACTGTGTTAGAATGTTATAAAACCAACTACATGAAAAGGTGACAATTACCCCATGTTGACAAGACTAATTTACCTTAATTCAATTTTTGAAGAAGTAAAAAAGTAAATATATATATATATATATATGTATGTATATATATATAACTATAATTAGAGGTACTTTATTTAATGTGTATTGGTAAGTTTAATAAACATTTAAATGAATGTTCATTCTTTCAAAATTAGAAAATACAGCCACATCTATGGGGATTGTATTTACTATAATGAATGTGTTTATTCAATGTTGTGAGTAGAGCAACTCCAAAGTTACTGCTTAGAAAACATAAAGCACTATATTTTCTAAAGCTCTATTATTTGACAGAAAACTTAACTTACAAGCTTAAATCTCCCAGTAATTTAGTTTGTAATTTCAAGAAATAATTTTATTTTACTGATCCTTTATATCTTCATTCGTAAAATAAATGTACTCTTGAAATGATGTCCACTAGAATTTTGAAGGGTCTTTAATTTTAAGAACCTTTTATTAAAATATAAACACTCACAATCCATTATTTTGGATAACTTTAAAACTTTCCTTCCTTAAAGTTATAATACACACATTATATACATTATGTATTTACATAAGCAAAATAGGTAAATTATATAGCTATAATTAAAGCAAATTTGCATGAAGTAAAACTCTTGTTAAATGTGATAGACACTACTTTCTTTCTTCACTTTTTTGCTTTTTCTTTAAAAATGATGCTCTTGATCCACTGAGTTAACCTCACAACTTACAAACAACTTCTGATCTTCCATTTAACAAAATAACTACAACTTTATGCAGATCAGTAAACCTTGTACTCAGTTTAATCTGTGGGTCCTGGTAGATTTTACAAGATTCACTGTGTGAAAGCTGAATGGTCACAATTAAAATATTCTGTTGCAGTCAAAGAAAGTATACAACAAAGTAAACAATGTACATATCCATTAAATAAATAAATGGATGAAAGAGGAATGACAAGCCATAACATAGTTTTTAATATGCCATAGCTCCTGTTCTTAACATTGTGTAGGAAAACAATAATTTAGGGGTTAAACACCTGAGGCACTACGCAAAAGAAGACAGTGCCGCTTAGATAGATCACTGCTCAGAGTTAAATGTTTAAAATAACCTGAAGTACTTGCAAGGTTCATTCAAGCAGTAACCAAGAAAAAAAAGATTAACCAATTCCCTCTTACTGAAGCAGTATGTATTGAATCCCTACTATTGAGCCCTTTCTATTTCATAATTATTACCTGCTGCTATTCTAGTTATTGAAGAGTACATTGAACAAGTCAGACAAAAATCTTCCCTAAAGAATCTATTTTATTGCAATGAGACAAATAACACAAGATCGACATTTGCAGGATCCCATCTTTTGTTTGAGTTAAAAATAAGTCTGAAAAAGATTCAAATACGCAATATTTTCATCAACAAAGAGGAGTGATTGTTCACCCAAAAATGTAAAACTCTATTCTGCTTACAAGATTGATTCCTTGGAACATTCTTTTGGCTTTGTGAGTGTATCTGGTGCCGCCAAGATCACCCGTACTGTACAGCTAGCTCACTTCTAGGGTTTATTACAGTGAAAGGATGCATGGTAGGGTCTGCAAGGCAAAAAGACTCAAATGGAGTCTGGAGAAATTCAAAGACAGGTTTCAGCTAAATGCTCTCTACTGCCCAGAGGAGAATGCATAAAACATGCTCTTTTCCCCAGCAAGAAAAAAAAATGCAGCAATATGTATGCAATGTTTCTGCTAGGGCACCCATTAGAGACTCAGACCATTAGTTCAGTCAGACTGGGTTTTTCTAGGGCTGCCGTAACAAAATATTGCAGACTGGGTGGTTTATACAACAAAAGTTTATGCTCCCATAGTTCTGTAGGCTACAAGTCTGAGATCTAGGTATTGCCTGGGTTACTTTATTGTGGGGCCTCCTCTGTGCTTGACTTGATGGTCTTCTCCTCATGTCTTCACATGGTCTTTCCTCTGCGCCTGTCTGTGTTCTAAACTTCGTATAAGGATACCAGTCCTATTAGATTAGGGCCCACCCTAATCACCTAATTTTAACTTAATGACCCCTTTAGGGGTCTTCTCTCTAAATATAGTGGCTTTCTGAGGTACTGTGGGTTAGGATTTCAACATGTGAATTTTAAGTGGACACAATCCAGCACCCCACAATTCCAAACTCCCAGACAGAAAGCATGTACTCGGTCTCAATCACGCTGTCTTTACACCGAGTCTCAGTGCAGTGGACCAGTGGTTTCAGGGTGTGGGTGGCTCCACTGCCAGGGTCCCAGAAGCCTGCCCAGAGACAGCCTCACAAGCAGGCGTTTCCGAAAGGCAGCAGTCTCCAATCTACTGTCTTCCGTCTTTTGTGTGCCCAGGCTGACAAATGCAAGATTATTTTTAACTCATGGTACATTTTAGGCTAAATATATGCATATGTCCATTATGATTATAAAAGTTTGTTTTGCTTTTTAAGGGTTACCAAATAATACTATTTTGCAGGTCATTTTCTAATAAGCCACTTGAACATCACCTTTCTTTTACTCACCCGCTAAGGTTATATCATTTTTAAAGTAACAGAAAGTTATCCAGTGATTTTGGCTTAAAACTAGTAGAGTAAAGTTTTCAAAATACAAAATGACAAATACAGAGAGTGAAAATTGAGGGAAAAGAATTGCTCGTATCTCCAAAACAAACAAAAAAATTAGAAAACTAGTTTAGTCATTACTCGAAATAATCTGTGAGCAATATGTACCCACGATAACAAAGAAAGACATTCGTAGCAGGTGCGCACCTTATCAGATCTCCATTTGGGGAGTGACAAACTAGAGTAACTGCTCTGAAGGCAACACACGCTTCGTCCAGCAATCTATACACAAGAATGCCCATAGATATCTGTAACAACAATGTGATGTGTGAAAATCCACACTAAATACTTCATAAGGAATGGTTGCACATGCATAAAGATATGCAGACTACTGTTATTTGCTTCTGATCAAGAGTATTAGGATCTTAATATGAAGGTGAACTATTTTACTTTTTATTGTTTAAATTTTTACCCACACATGTTAGCACTTTACCAATATAAAATTCTCTCTCCTGTGCCTCTGAGGGACACAAAGTGATTAAATCAATTAATAAAAGAATAAAACTTGAGGGCCATCATAAACATCCATACAATTTGGAACTTGAGACAACACAGGCAAATTGATAATTCAGGCTCATGGGAATCACAGCTGTCCCTCAGCGTCAAATTTTACTCACAATTTCAAGGAAACATAGTCATGAGGCACAAAGAGAAGTCCCGGTCCCCTAGTGCAGTGTTCCAGGTCCCATCATGCCACATCAGAGGCATCTGGCCCAACATGACACATGATGTTTCTATGAGGTAGGTAGTCACCTCACTTTCATAGAAGGAGCCTGTTATGAGACATTCATATTTTATATTGAGAGGTTTACACAGATTATGTAACATCTGCCGACTAGTCATTATCCATAAATCCATATATTCCAATTTGCTTACCATAGGCAATTACAGAGAATTAGGCATGTCCTGCTAAAATCATTCTATAGAAAAAAATTATTTTGCTGTTGCTGTTGTTGTTGTTACAGAATGTTACCATTAGGATGTTTACCAGGGGACTACTTTGGGTCACTTTCCTTCTCCTTTTCCTGGAGAACCCACAGCAAAGAGAGAAGCTGTATTAAAGACCCGCAACTTAACATTTTCTTTTCCAAATGACAAAGATGTGCGACCATGCATGTGTTGATATTTATGTTAGAGTGAGAAGAGAGGTAGTGAACTCTTAAGGGCCGAGACAAAATTTTAATATTTAATTCACATTATAGTGAATTTATATTCTCTTGTATTAAGCACAGAAATTAATGAAATGAATAAAATAGATTTTGATAAATGGATAAATGGGATCATAATGAGTTATTGTAGTATGAAAAGTAGTATGGAGATTGAATCATTAACACCTGAGGCAGAGTCATGGAAAATGATCAGTACATCAATACTTTCGTGTCCTGACCCCGACCCCTATTTCAGGTTCTCTCAGGGTCATAAAGATGCACAGTGTAGATAATGAAGCTATACCCATGCAGTGGTTTTACTGATAGTTTTCTATTATTTTCCCTGATTTTATGCTAGTGTAGTCTCACATGAGGAAAACATATGCACATAGTTTTTCAAGACAAAAGGGGAGGGGAAATTGGAGGAATGTGGCCAGAAGGTACCAACTACCAGTTATAAGATAAAAAACTACTCGGTATGTAATGTGTAACATGATGACCATAGTTTGCACCATTGTAGGGTATGTGTGTATGTATACATACATATGTATATATACATGTATATATCATATATCAATCACTTCATATATCTATATATATTCACATATATTTCAAGTGATTGATAGTAAATCATAACAGTTCTCACCACATCTAAAGGAATTTTTTTCTTTTTTTGCTTTCTCTTTTTATTGTATCTATAGGAGATAATGGATGCTAACTACACTCACAGCAGTGATCATTTAGAGCATATGAAAGTCAAACCATTATATTGTACATCTTAAACTTATACAGTGATGCATATAAATTATATCTCAATAAAAGTGAAAAATATTTAAGATGTAAAAATACTTTTACTTAAAAAATGATGAGACCAAAGGATAATTGTTTGCCAATTAAGAATCCCTTAGAACTAAGCCAACTTTAAAGCTTTACAATGACAGGCAAATTAATTTCTCCAAGCGCAAATTTCCTCTTTGTAAAATGGAGATTGCAAAAACTGTCTCACAATGTTAGTGAAAGGATTTAATGATATACACCCTGGTAGCTGCCTAACACAAGGAACGGTACATAGTAAGCACTGGTTACCTATTGCTATGCAATAAATTGCTCCCGCATTTAACAGTCTAAAGTAACAAGCATTTAGTATTTCACAGTTGCCGCACCTCGGGGAGCTGGACAGAGCTCAGTTGTGTGCACCTGGCTCCAGGTCTCTTGCAAGGTTGCCATCAAGCTGTTGGCCAGGGCTGACATTTTAAAAACAAGCCATAGCTACCCGATTAATAGAGCAAAATGCTCCTTTTGCTAGATAACATTTTCCAACTCTTTTTCAAACGTTTTTCCCCTAAACACACCAAATGTATACAACATCCTCTCATTAATAATGGTGATTGGGATCATGAGGGCATTTCAACTGAAATGAAAAGAAATAAATCTGCAATGAGCAGAAAGTCCAGTCCCTCAATGTCTCTCTGATTTTAAGTAGGAAGACAATGAACTGGGGAAGACCGCCCACTATTTAAATTAATCACACCCTTATGAATACCACTCAAAGCAATGCTAATAAGAAAACTGTCATTGATTGAACATCTCTATGGGTCAGACAAAATACGTGAAGTGATAGCTTTCATGCCACTGGGCATTAGGCAAACAAGGGACAATGATCTCTGAGAGACGATAAATGACAGAGTTGAGGCATTGTATTGTCCCTGCTTCCCAACCTGAGCGAGCTTCCAGACCGCAGCACCTCCCAAGCCCAGGAAGAACTATATGGCTAAAGTCTGTGAGGCAGAGATCTAAGGAGACAAGAGATACTCAGAACAAGAACTCCCAAGATGAGCAGAAGGTCATCTTTGAGATTCCGTGCCCACTGTCCAGCATACGCATGTAAGGCAACCACCATATGCCATGGAAAGAACCACCCAGAAGGACCTGAGCGAGTGCTGGGAAGTCACAACAGAGCTTAAATAGTCGTACCTGTTCCCACCAGTGGCACACAGGAGCATCTCGTCTCAGTATTACTGAAAGATTCATCCTGGACTGTTCTTGTCCTTCTTGACAGATCTGAAAAATAGCATCCCAAAGGCACAGTTTTGTAATAACTGTTAAAAGACCTGAAGCCAGCTTTAGGCCTTCACTCTTCCAGCTGGAGTTTCAAGCAGCTGACTCCTCTGTGCCTTGTCTGAATCCCTGAACAACAGAAACTACAAGAGATAAAGTTATTATTGTTGTTTTAAGACTAAAGTTTTGGGGAAATTTGTTATTTTGCTATAATTAAGTACATAAATCTCTGGATTAACAAAGGCAGTATCTAAGGAACTTCCCCTAGACACGACTGTAGGTCACAAGATACTGAACTGCTAACAATTGAATGAAACTTTTTGTAGTCTATGAAGTGTTAGTATTTCAATATGGAAGGGACAAGAGGAAGAGAATCACAGAGGTCAGAGAATGGACTATAATGATTTTAGTAGCAATGACCTCTGCTCCCAAGAAAGAAACCTTACCGCATCCAAACCCTCAGGTAGTCCCTTCCCACACTGACTCTGAGCTTAGCTATGTAACTTGCCTTGGCCAACAGGACAATAGAAAATATGACGCTAGCAAAGATTTGAAAAGCACAAAACCACATTAATATTTATCCTCTCTTGCTGCCGGGACCCCAAGACTCCATGCAAAAAACATGGTCTCACTACCTGGAGGATGAAAAAACATCTGCAGAAAATGGTCCAGCAATCCCAACCATTCCAGCTATGGTTCCACCATTCAACCTGGGGTCCTGGACATGTGAGTGAAGCCATACTGGATCATTCAGCGCTCGTTGAGACAACCCAAGCCAAAAGAAATGCAAGCAACACAGAGAGCTGTGGGAAATAACAAATCACTCTTTAAAGCCATTAAATTCTGTGAATGCTTTGTTATGAAGTAAATGCTAGTTCATACAGTCTCTGAAAAGACCCTAAACTACATATAGCTCCAAGGATGCAACGAAGTCTTCTTTACACATAACTATAAATTACTGACTGTCTATTCTGTTTCCAATCTGCTTTCTTATTAAATGAATTCACATATTTGAAATTTATTTAGGGAACTCATTTACTTTTCTGGCTTAGCAGTTCCTTCCAGAATCCATATTTGCCATCTACCCTTATCTATTTCACAGTATCGGTCATTCTATGCAACTCAGTTGTTTTTAAAGTAGGTGAGATGAGGAAGAACCTCAAATTGTGACAATGCCGCCTCAAATGTCCCCCAAACGCATTCTCCTCCCTTCATTCCGATCGCCTTTGACTCATTGTTTTAGCACTTGCTTGTTTCTTGCCTATGTAACTACATCTCACAAAGCCTACCAGGTTTCTAGTTTCTCCTCTACAAATGCACTCTCCATATTGTCACCAGAGTAATCTAAAATTAAAAACCTTCAATAGGTGTCATTCAGGCCTGCTAAGGGGAATAAAACTATACTTAGGGCTCACTAATGGCTTGCTAGGCACGATGCTAAAGCTACATAGACCAATATCTGCTCTCAAGGAGTTCCCAGTCTCTTAAAGTGAGACTGAGAGGTAAAGGGGTACTTTTGATACTTTTGGTGAACAATGTTATATGGAGGGAAACAGAGGAAGAAAATTTGTCAGAAAGCCTTGCTAAACAATAATTAAGAAATCTGAAGAGCTGGTTGAGATTTCCAAGCATTGACCTACAGAGGGCTGCCAGGCAGATGAAACAGCAGGGCAGGGACACAGAGACTGGAATCACCTGGATCAGTGTAGGAGCTGCTGCAAACCATGCTGTGTCATTCCAGGTTCAACGCCGAAAGGTAGTATGGGGAGATCGTGTCTTAGAAAGGGAGAGAGAGGGCAGTGGTAGGGGATGGGATATTCCTCAAAGTTATCTACATCTTAATGTCCAAGATATGTGAATACTAAGTTTCATAGCAATGGGGAATTAAGATTGATGATGGAATTGTGGTTGCTAATCAACTGACCTTGAAATAAAGAAATTATCCTGGGTCATTTAGATGGGCCCAGAATAATCAAAAGATTTTTAATTATGGAAGAGGGAAATAGAGATCTGAGTCAGAGGGAGATCTGATGATGGATCTGAAGTGGGAGGAGAAGGAAGCTTTGAGAAGCCAGAAAGAACAAGGGCATAGACTGTGCCCTACAAACTCCAGAAAAATGCCACCTTGCTAACACCTTGATTTCAGCACAATGAGATTCATTTCAGACTACTGACCTCAATTACCGTAAGAGAATACCTTTGTGTTGTTTTAAGCCACTAAGATGGTGGTCATTTGTTACAGCAGCAGTAAGACACTAACACAGGGACCAAGCCCCAGAGCCTGTTATGTGCTGTGTGTTGTCTTCCTGGGAGAAATTAGTTTAATGCAGGGTAGAAAAGTGGTGTCAGGATCAATTTAAAAGAAGGGTTGTTGGGAATAAATGGTGGTAGGGAGATGTTCGTTGTAAGGCTACGGCAATCACACAGATCAAAAGAAAAAAACTGGGAGAGCACTCTAAAAACAGAGGAGAGTGAACCAATTAATTTCCGTGATAAAATCACCAGGACTTAGAGATCAAATGAATGTGGGAAATAAGGGGCACGTATTTAGGAGCATTTCTCAATTTCCGACTTGGGGAGATACTGGTATTAGAGGGTGTGGTGGTGGGTTGGGTTTGAGTACACCGAAGTTGAGGTGATTGTGACACATCCCTGTGGAGAGCTGGCAGTGGACTGTGTCCCAAGGTTAGATTTCACATTTAGGAACCCTGAGCACATGAGTAGCATCAAAACAAATAGAGCAGNGAAAAAAACTGGGAGAGCACTCTAAAAACAGAGGAGAGTGAACCAATTAATTTCCATGATAAAATCACCAGGACTTAGAGATCAAATGAATGTGGGAAATAAGGGGCACGTATTTAGGAGCATTTCTCAATTTCCGACTTGGGGAGATACTGGTATTGTCACCAGGAAAATGCAGGAAAAATAGGGCCTCGGTTTTGTCCTGTTGTATTAGAGGGTGTGGTGGTGGGTTGGGTTTGAGTACACCGAAGTTGAGGTGATTGTGACACATCCCTGTGGAGAGCTGGCAGTGGACTGTGTCCCAAGGTTAGATTTCACATTTAGGAACCCTGAGCACATGAGTAGCATCAAAACAAATAGAGCAGATCTAAAGGAGCATTTATGGCTTAAGAAACTGCCTCTGGGGACACTCTCTAACAGTGATTTTAATTCTTCTTTAATCTTTGAATAAAAAAAGTGTTATTATCCACAAGGCTGTTGTCAAGTTTAAATATGGTATTTAGCAGTGTATGTGATTAGTAACTTCTCCACCAATGGTAGGTATTATTACTAAATGGCCCCGAAACAACAGAGAACAACTGGGTTAAAGAATCTAAGAGGCTAAATGAAAATTCCTGAAATCAGGTGCATAAGCCAAATTCCTTCAATGTACTCACTTCCTTGTTACTTAGTTCCTTGAAGCTCACTTCAATGTTCTTAGTTCCTTGAAGAAAGTGTTCTATTTTACCCACCACTGAATCTCCAGTGCCCAACTCAATGACTGGCCCAGAGGAGTCAGGCTCTTCATAAATTCTCACTGAGAGGAGAAAGAGGGATACAGGAGAAAGCAAGGTAGGCAGAGAGGAGGAAGTAGAAGAGAGAAAAGAGCTAGAAAGAAAGTGGAAGACGGTAGGGAGGTGGCTGGGAGGAAGGCAATGAGCCTGTAGGGAAGCCAGTGAAAGTTATGTAAGATCTGAGTGGGAAGAAGATCTTGGGAGCCTGGGATAGGACGTGGTCACAGTGCCTAGGAGGGGCAAAGGTAGAAAGGCCTCTGGCCCTAGAATGGATGGTACAGTCACTCTTGGAATGAATGAATGAATGAATGAATGAGCGAATGAGTGAATTGATTAATGAATTTATTTATGGAACAATAGGTCTTTGGAGGCCAGGAGAAATTAGCTGTACATGTTGAGATTTTTGGTTTGACTGTTGATTTCAGAGAGAAATGGTATTAAGACTGTGGGTCTCTCCGGCCAGGGCCCTAGGACAGGTATACCCAACTTGGGGCTCTCAAACCTCAAGCGTGAGGGGCCAGCCCTCTGAAAGCTCCACCCTTTGGGGCCCCCACGTTCGAACCTGGAACGCCGCAGGGGTGAGGCCTCGGGTACCCTGGGGTACTGGCCATTCCCTGTCCGGGCTGGACGAGGGAGGAAAGGAGGGAGGAAGAGGGGCCGGTGCCGACCATGGACCTATACCTCAGCGCCTGCTCCAAGGCTGCCAGTGTTGCCGCCACCAAGACGGCCACCAGCAGCCTGGCGGACGACAGCCAGCAGTGCGGAGATGTGAGTAGCAGGAGTCCTGGTGTCCTTAGCTTCGGTGGGACGGGGCAAGGAGAGCCAGACCGCTCCCTTGGTGTCTAACCGCCACCAGGGCGCCCTCGTGCGGCGCAGCGGGTAGCGGTGGCCGCAACTGGCTGGTGACCAGACCCGAGGTCTTCTGCGCTGTTGGCCAGGGTGCTCCCCTTCAACCCTGAATGTGTGTCTCTTTGGTTCCCTTGGTTAAAGTAGTTGTAAATCGTCCTAAACTAAGTAAATAAAGCCTAAAAGCAAAGACAAAACTCTCCAATTATACCTGACAGGGCGTGCACAAAACCCAGTTTCCAGGGATCGGAGCGGCTGAACTACTGGATCTGCCTCTTGGGGTCAAGCTGCCCATGATCCCAGGGAGCAACACTTTATTCTACACGACGAGGTTAAGTGAAAAGGTAAACTTTGGCTTAGCGTTGGTCGCCTTAGCCCATTTCTATTTGCTGTTAAAGTCCGGCGCTACATCATACAAAATTCACTAAGGGAATTCGTATTAACAGGCAGAGCAAGACAAAACACAATAAAACAAAGAACAATGAAACTGACATCTATACCAAGGTATTGTTTAGAATTTATGCCAAGCAACTTCACCTAGTAAACTTGCACAGAATCATGGACTAGAAAGTTTAGATTCTTAGTTCTCTCTTAATTAAGGAAAACATTTTAAGTTGTTTTTTTTTTATAACAACACTTAAGATGTACCTATTTGGTGCGATTTCATTTACTTAGAAGTAAATTTTTGGTTTACTTCTAAGTGGGAAATTATTTGTGCTGCCCGCCATTTATGTTATGATTTTAACCAACAAGAGCTTGGCCAAAATTCTCATTACAGAAACTTCCAAATGATTTTATTTTGAGTGAATTTCTATTTCATACACAGAAGTGAGGAAAAAATGGAACTGAAATGAGTTGACACGTTTAGAAACTCTAACCTCACTTTAATGGAAGAAGACCCTACCGCCTTAAAGCGACCCCATGATTTGCCCCAACCTTGCTCTCCAGTCTTAACCCCAACCCAGAGCCTTGGCTTCTTCCAGTTGGATTCCTCTAGATGCCCTCACACATGCCATTTTAGAGTGGCTGTGCCTTGATTTGCCTTGCCCCCAAACCTGGCATACCTACCCTCTCGTCTCCCCAAGCTATGGTTTTCAGCCAGCTTTCAAGATTCTTTCTGAACCACCCTAGGCCCCAGTGAGCTTATGTCTCCTTAGGATTTCCCTTGCCCCTGGTTTGGATAATTTTACTCAACACTAGAATTCTGTTATTATAGTTCTATAACTTTGTGCATGTCCCTCATACCCTTTCATGTTTCTAGTCCTCAGCCCTACTCCCGCTCTCTAACCTGCCCAGCCCTTGACTGAAGAACTAACACTGAAGGAGGGACAACACATTCTTTTTGGAATGGTTTCTTTTGATTAATATCGCAAAACATTCTACAAGGGAGAATTCTAAGTGATCCCCTTACCCTTCTATGCTCTGTGATATCAGAAATGAGTAGGGCTCCTTGATATTTGATACTTGCCTAATTAACGTGTTTCTTAAAGTAAGTTCTGCTTCTGGAAAAAATACTCATTTTTAAAAACTGATCTGTTCCACTGAAATAGAGCAAGCTAACAAAAAACATGTCTACCTCATACAGTTTAACTGAGTCACATTCAGATAAACTAGCTTTCTTGAAGAATGTTTAAAACCTGTATCACTCCTCTTTTGTGTCCAAAACTGCATCATTCTTTTCTCTGATTCCTCAAATATATTGTTTTCTGTATTACCATTTTCTTTGTTGAATATTAATCCACTTGTCAAGTACTTTTTTAAAAAGATGTTCACTCTGTTCTTTATTACCTTCATTCCCTCAAATTGCCTTCATTTCCTTATAATTAGGCTCTACACCATTTCCTTGAAGACTGATTTTGTGAGAGTGTTCCCTTTCTTTCAGTAAAAGCTCCTCAGTGGCATAATGCTGTATATGTACACTTTTAGGGTTTTTTTTTGAGGGAGACAAAGCAGTTATTTTAATTGACAACAAAAGGGTTATCCTGGCTCCACTGAATGGATTTGTTTAAAAGATGTTCTTTGTTCGTAGGTCAGTAGCCCAGGTTCGATCTTGAGAAACAGCTCATCACTGTTAAAAGTCAATATCTTAAAGGAGTCAACAGATAAATGTCAATGTCTAGAAAAACACTTACTCCAATCCTTGATTCATATCAATGTCTAAAAGAAACAACCAGTCCAGTCCTTATTGGTTGCTGCATATCTGGTCTCACTGAATTCAGGACATTGACCTATAGAATTCCTTTCTTTGACTTCTCAGGGAAGCACTGGTAATTAAGGAATTATACTTTAAGATTTAGGCTATAAGGGATTAAAGCCTGGTGTTAAGCAAGAGAACAGAAACTTCCCAAGGAATTCCCTTGGATTGGAAACAGAAAAGGAAAGCTAGCTTTCTGTCAGGCTTCACGGATCTGCCTCTTTGCCCATCCACCCACCTACCTTAGTGGACTCCTTTTGAGGATCCACCCAGCCAGGCTCCTCAGGGTTTGGAATTTGACTCACCTGCCTCCTGCCAGACCAAACAGCGGGGAGGTCCCAAAGGGGTACCTGCAGATAAGTCGGGACTAGGGGGTCTTAAGCATTGAACTGGATGCCTGTGAACCGGGCAGGTGCTCCGGGTTTTTCCACCCCCACGTATTCCAGTTGCCTTTCACTTGAGCCAGTTCCTGCTTTGATGTTACTCTGGACTAAAACTTCAGTAGTTTTTTTTTTTTTTGGCAAAAAAAAAAAAAAAACCTTAAAGGGAAACAAAAGTACTGTAAAGACATTGGGACAATGTCCACTCCTATTTCTGTCCTCCCCTTTTCCCCTTTCACAGTTTCTCCCTTAATGCATCAACGCCATTTTGCTATTGAAAATGGACTAAGAACTCACTCTCTCTCTCTCTCACACACACACACACACACACACACACTTTTGTAATGTTTAATTTACAAGTGAGCCTAAGTAACCGAACTGTTTTTCTCTAAAGTAACAGACATAGAAACATGACTATTGGCTGATATTTTCCTTCTTTTGTATGTTAATGGCTATTGCTCATGGTTGTATTTGGTCTTTACAAATATGAACTAAATTGCAGTTTCTATCAATATCCTTTATAACTGGTTCTTCAATATATTGAACTTTATAATTTAGTTCTTGAAATTTTTCCTGACTATAACATTCAGAGATTGTTAGGTTTCTTGTATTAGATAAGATCCCAAGATACAGTAACTGTTTAATCCATCATTATTAACATCTGAGTTCTTCTGTCTTTGATAAATTTGTTTCCATGGATCTTGAAAAAAGGTTTTCCATTTTTCTTCATTTTCAGAATATTGAGCTATAATAGTCATAATTAATAATATTTCTTTATCCTTTGAAGGTAGTGCCTTGACCTGGAAGTGGGAAAATGGAGGACCTTAGCATTAGCTTTATATATTTAAACAAATTTTATATTATTTTATTTCTTTTCCTCACTTTCTTTCTTCTCCGGCTCAGGGCCAGGGACTGATAGAGATCAGTGGAGAAACTGAGTGAGGGTGAGTTTTTAGATGAATTCAGGTCAATGGGGGGAAAATTAGGAATAAGCAATTAGCATTCATGAATCCAATTCTCTCTGTTGCTGGTTTTCTCCACTTCAAATTCTTCTTGCATAGTTTAGTTTTAATGGATATTCTAGGTACTTTAATAGGTTGATATTTAAAAGTGAAATTCATTAATTTTACATTTGTTATATTTTTAAATCTACGTTTGCAGCTTTTTCGACCTTCTTACGATTTTAACCTGAGTGATCCTTATTGTCGACTTTTGGGAAACCAATATAAAAGTCTCCATGATCCACACTTAAGAGCATACCACACTCGCAAAGATATCCTACGGAGACTGAAGAAAGGTGGCTACATCACCAGCAATAATAAAGTGGGTTGAAGATTAGTTCGTTTTAGCTACTGAAGACTTTCAGGACTTGATATAAGCTTGCTTCTATGTGTCACAGGGTTGGGAGTGGCCTTCCCCCTTTAACTTGGCCCTGAGGGATACTTAATGAGAAATTCTATGAATTTCTTAGTATTTTAGGTCAAGAGAAGTCAGATAAGAGTTGTTTCTAAATGATAACTACTTCTTCCACCTTTGTTACTGTAATATCAGAAGATGATTACCAAATAATTTGAGGAGGTCAAGACAATTTCCCATTGGTATCGTGGTTCTTCCTCTGTGGCCAATGACACTATTTGCTTGTCAGGATTATATTCTATTGAACTTTTTAAAAAGTTGAGAGAAAATAAAAACACAGCAAAACTAGCCTGAAAGAATCCTCATAGAATATAAGAAAGCTGTATGGTCTAATTTGTGTTGAATATTATTATTAGATTGGTATTTCATCTAATAACTCCAATTGTATGTACTGAATTTACAAACCATATTAATAAAGTAGTGACATTTAGAATGAAATTTCCTGTCATTTAACAACTGTAGAGAGATACTGCTTACAAAATTGTTGGAAATCTACTACTAAAATGTTATCAAATTGTATAGCAGTACTATATTTTCCCTTTAAAGTGATTGCTATGATTTTTAAATGTTTGTATTTATACTTTCTATTACTATTTTGTTTTTTTTTTTAGATTGTATGTAACTTGAGGGAGTTGAATAAATACAGGCAATATCTTACCAGTTTAAAACTAGACTTTGAAAGAAACTATATAAGAGAACAAGTAAGTTAAATACTTAACTTTGGTTTTTAACATAGGGTTTAAAAGAGAAGTTTATTTATATAAAAAGTATTTTCTGATAATATTTTACCTTTAATTTGACAAACTGATTAAATATTCCTCTGCTAATAAAAATTTAAAGCAGGAATAAATATTAATTTGAAGTTGCTACATTAGGCCAAGCAAAGGAATAGGACCAACCAGGTCATCTATCAATATGCCAGTGGTAGTTGGCATAATTTAGTAGTTAAATTGCCACTCTGATGTGTTCATTCTGTCTGGGCTCTGGCCAATAGCAAGAGTTTATTGTGGTCACACAAGATTTTAAAACTGGAACCCAAAACAACTTGAGTAACAGAAAAGGATCAGCATGAATAGTTAAAACATCCTAGGAGTGACTCAGAGAACATGTACACTGTGTGTTTGTACCCACACATGTATCACCTAGTAAAATATTATAAAGCTAAAGAGGAATGATTGAGTGTAGAGTGAGTGGGTATGAATAGTGATTTCCTTTCCATTGTTAACTCAGAATTAGTGAGTGTGATTGTATGTGTTTGCACACACATGTTCATGAGAGAATTCAGTTTTATGGTCAAGAGGGTTGAATAAAAATTAGAAAGGTGTAGCCCTGGCTGGTATAGCTCAGTGGATTGAGCACTGGACTGCAAACCAAAAGGTTTCTGGCTCAATTCCCAGTCAGAGGGTGTGGATATGAGAGGCAATGATCGATGTTTCTCTCTCAGATTGATGATTCTTTCCTTCCCTCCCTCTCTTCGTTTCTCAAAAAGTAAATAAATAAAAGCTTTTAAAAATTAGAAAGGTATATGTGTACTTTTACAGATGTATGTTCTAAGGTTGAGAGAGTAGTATAGAAACGAGAATGATTTACCTGTCCCTTTAAGTGTTCTATATTTTTTCCTGTTTTCCCCTCTGTGTCTAGAGTTTCTTCTGTCCCTCTTTCATATTTTCATTTAACTTTTTTCAGAATGAAGGGAAATGTATGATAAGATATTTATCTTTCATTTTCAGAGAGAGAAATCTTTACTTTGGTTCAGTTGCTCATGCCTGTAATGGATTCAAAATAAATTTCAATGCAGTTAAACAGAATTAACTATTTAGAAAGCACAAGAATTTTACTAAACACTAAATATAAAAAGACATAGCAAAGGGCAATTTTATTTCTGGTAAATTAAAAAAATATTATATACACATACACACGCACTTTTTTTAATAGAAAATGCTTGCAAGACAACTTAAAAAACTACAAGAAAAGAACCAAATACCTGCACATTCTGACGTTGCACAGTTCCAAAACTGGTTGTTACAAGAAGATACCCAATCTTTTAAGAACCAGGAGCGATTAATAAGACACAGGTAAGTTTGAAGTTTTTGTATGTTTTATGTATACATTGTGGACTTATATAAGTTGGAAAAATACCAGAAAGAATTGGAGTTACGACTTTTTTTAAGAACTAGACCCTATTTAACTCCACGATTGTCCTCAGTAGGACAGGAAGGGAGGCCACGGGGCACAGAGATTGGAAGCTTTGATGGCAAAAGAAGGAGGAGCAATCCCCACGAGAGGTGGCTGGGTTTCATGGGAGTCCCCAGGGTAACATGGAATCCTCCCTAGTTGAAAATGGAGGAAAAATATCTTTCAGCACAAGCTTCTAACAATAGCTTCTATGATTCATCTTTAATAGCTGAGAGCATTACATTTGGGGAATTTAGTGCCAAGTCAAAAGTGGAAGTTTGATGAAACTCTTTCTAATACCAATATAAATATGCACTGTCCATAAAAAATGCATAAGCGTTTCAAATATCACCTGCTCGTGTTCAGTTATTACTATGCTGTAGTCAAGCTCATATCTTAGGAGGGGAAGGGATATTACAGTCCTTTTTCCTCTTCCTCTTTCCTTCTTCATTAAGGTGAGGGATTGGGTTTCACACCTGACTTTTATATTCCGTGATTTCATTTTGTGGTAGTCGCATATACCAGAGACCCAGACAGTAGATGGATGATTTGTTCAAGGTTTTGTAAATCACAGGATACCTGGGATACATCTTTTTCTTAGGAAATTTAAATCTTTTTTTCCTAGATGTGAAATCAATTTTTCAGTTGTTTAAAACTTCTTTGCCAGCTCATATCCATAAACCCAATGAGTTATGAATAATTACTGTGCACATTTTTACTAAGTCTGCACCATATTTTAACACTGTATTGGCCGTAAGAAGAGACACTTATGTGGTAGGGAGATCTGTATAACAAAATATGGTGAGAGCTAGTTTACAAGTCCATGAACAGAAGTGATAGAAAACTATATAATTCCTGGAGTTCAAGAGCTAAAAAGTGAGTAAGGAAGTGGTTTGGGCCATTCAAAGCAGCAGATGTCACTGCAGGGGGAACCCCCAGCACACCTTTACTTGAATTTGCATTCATTCAGATACTTGGATATGATAAGCAGAGAGCTAGAACAACGGGAGCGCGCCGCGGAAGAACAGCGCCTCCTCCAGATGGACAGAGAAGAAAGACGACAGCGGGAACAAACAAGAAGGAAACTTAGTCTTCGCAGAAAAATTGAAGAGGTGAGGAGGTACACTGAAAATTTAAGAGAAAAATTGTGTGCACTATTTTATTTGTAAATAATTTTAGCTGTCTCTCATACTTCTTAAAGGCACGTAAGGTCTAAATAACTTAATCCTCATTCATCTTTCTTCACAGCTATTATACACAAGTTGTTACATAAAACAATGAGGCCGATGCCACAAATTGTATATGTGAGTCAATATCGGCTTTTAAAGAGATTATTGTGAAAGTTGCCAGACACCATTTAACTCCCCTATAGTCCCCAAAATGAGCAGGATACTTTTTAAAATTTAGCTTTCATAAAAAGTAGCCATGCCAACAATAACCATGCCTGCATTCCTAATAGACATGCGGTAAGGAAAGCCTATGTGAAAGCCAATGGATGCCGTTCATTACAGCCGACCTGATCTCTGTCAGGCTGGTGACTTGTCCTAATTGGCTTGGTGGTGGTGGGCAAAACACACAGGTTGACTGTAAACCCTAAGTACAGGAACATTGTGTTCTGCAGGAATGGAAGGCAAAAGAGATGTTACTTCTGAGCAAGATTGGAGAAGACGTTAAAAGAGAAGCTAGGATAGAGGAACAAAGGCGCAGAAGCAGAGAAGAAAGTGACAAGAAGGTAGATTTCACCTTAACCTCCAATTTGGGCTGTAAGAGGAGAAGCTTTTGCTAGTTTGATTTTTGAAAGTACACAATCTAAGACGGCAGTGGGTCAATTCCCCCAAATGATATGTACTATATAAAACTGAAAGTTATGAAAATTTTACTATATTTGGTGAATATTATGTTCTGCCTATAATATAAAAAGAACTGCCCTAAAGTCAGAGGTATCCATACCTTTGTCTTTATCTTAAACTATAAACTATACTTGTAATTCCCGTAGAAAAAAAATGACATAATTAATTTTTCTCAGAATCAGAACTGCTTCAAAAGAGTTCTCAATTTTTACCCACCAATTTTTAGAGTTAGTGCTTTTAATTTTACATAACATATAGTATTTTATGATTTAGAGTCTAAATCTGTATATATAGAGAGAAATCATTTGTAACCCCAGCACCACCACATGACTTTATTGGTACACACACAGGCACACTTGTATAGAATTTCTACAAATGTTTACATAGTCCCCAAATAAATAAATTCATGTTATACTTTATGGGCTTTATTATAGATTGCCTTTTCATTTAATTAAATATCAATGACAATATATCAAACATAAATGACAAGATATTGATCAAAAATAGTGTAAATAACTTCCTTAGGTAGTTTATTTATGACAAACCTAGAGATAACTATAAGTTTTATATAATTTGGTTATATTGGTATATACTGCTATGTTACAACTTTTTTAATATTGGAAATTCAAATATGTGTGATATGATAACCTTTTAAACTACTTTTGACACCTGTGCCTTTTGGTATTATCAGGAACTCACTGCTCATATGGCAAGTTCAGTTTATTCCAACTTATTTTAATAATAATTATTTTTAAAAAACAAGGAGCTTTTTAAAAAGATTTTATTTATTTATTTGTAGAGAAAAGAAGGGAGAGAGAAAGAGAGGAAGAGAACTATCAATGTGTGGTTGCCTCTCGCATATCCCCTCCTGGGGACCTGGCTCGCAACCCAGGCACGTGCCCTGACTGGGAATTGAACCTGTGACTCTCTGGTTTTCAGGCTGGCACTCAATCCACTGAGCGACGGCAGCCAAGACAAATCATTATTTTCTAATATTGAAATTTTCACCACTTTTTTGAGAGAGATTTCTCTCCAAGTTGGTCGGGGGGGTTTTCTTGGTTTGTTTTGTTTTGTTGCCTTCAGACCTCTCTGAAAGTATCTTTGTTTTGAAAGAGCAATAGAATGCTCCCGGTTTCCTCTTAATCTTTTCCTACTGCTAATTCCTATTCAATGGGCCCTCACTAATTGTAGTGGCAACTAGTGCAGTGGATGCATTTGGCACCAGGAGGACCCGTTACACATCACCACGGGTGGCAGGCCTGGCAACACCACAGGCTGTTTAAACCGTGTTAACGGCTAAGCTATTTGAAGTATTGATATTTCCCATAGAGTTATTCTAAATTGTCTTTTTAAAATCATGTTTTAATACAAGAGGCTTTTAATTTATTTATGTGTGTTTCAGAAGATTTTTGTATATTTTTCTTTTAGATTTGACATTATATACATTTTACTCCAGATGAGCTTAGTTACATAAGTCTTTAAATGATTTTTGCATTTTATCTTTGCCAAAAATAAGTTGTATCAGTCTATTTCTGAACTCTTTTATTTTGCTCTCATTTGTCTGACTTACTCTCCTGATTGTTGTATCTTTAATAATTCTTCAAATAAGTTGTACTGTAGATAGTGCAGGTCCCGCTGACTGCTGCTTCAAAAGCCAGTATTTGAGGGGCAGGTGCTGATGTAAAGGCAAGTAGTTTATTCCGATGCCAACTCTATGGAAAGTGAGAGACTCTTGTCTTAAAGCTCCCTTCTCTGTGAAGATGGGGGACTTTTGTCTCAAAGTCCATCCCCACAATCCGGTGCTGGTAGAGATCTTTATTAGAGGGGGAGGGGAAGCAGAACAGAGATCAAGAGAGAGGGCTGAAAAGTTCTCTATGAGCAGGCAAGCACCGTCCATTCTGATAAGGTGAGTGATGGTACAGGGTGCACCATCCTGGTTTGTCATCCTGAATTCATGTCATCCTGGATCCACAGCTGAAAGTTAAGTCCCCAGAGCTGGGATGACTGAAGGTCTGAGCCCATATCTTTTGAAGTCAGTCCCCAGGATTCTTACACAAACAGGTTGTTTATCTATAAGCTGCATATTAGTCAGAGTCAGCACTTAGAGACACAATGTCAAGAGAATGGCGGAGTGGGTTACATTATATTGTCTATAGATAAAGGTAGTTTTATTTCTTTTTAAATCCTCTTCTCTGTCTTTCTTTTCTTGCCTGACTGCATGAACTAGAACCTCCAATATAATGTCATATAGAATTTGTGATAGCAAGCATTATTATCAAACATTTTTTTGCCCATCTCTCCTCTCTACAGACATATTAGGCAGCTTGATGTTGTCCCACATCTCTCTGATACTGTCTTTGTTGTGCAGTTTTTTTCTCCTAGTCCTTTCCTTTTGGGTAGTTTCTGTTTCTCTACAAACATTAATTAGTCTCTTCCATTGAACTGTCTACTGTGTTATTACTACATCCATTGCATTACTATCTCACATTTTAAAAATTGATTCAGGTCTTTTTTTACATCTTTCATGTCTCCTTTTTACCTTTTAAATATGTGAAATGTAGTTATGTTATCTATGTTAATGTTCTTATCTTTAGTTCTAACATTTGTGTCATTTCCGGGTCAATTTTGATTGACTGATTTACTCATGTTAAAGGTCATACTTCATTGCTTCTTTACATGCTTAGGAGGCTTTGGTTGGATGCCAGGTATCATGAATTTTACTTTTTAGGTGTTCAGTATTTTTATAACCCTATAAGTATTTTTACTTTTTTCCTTGGATATAGATAAATATCTATCTAAATCTATATAGATTTATTTAGAAACAGTTTGATATAGGTCTTGCTTTTTAAAATTTGCTATTTGGAACCAGAATCATGCTTAATCTGAGACTAGTAACTCCCACTACTGAGGCAATACTCATTTTAATACTCCACCCAATGCACTGTGAATGCAATGTTTCCAGAGTGGCTGGGGAGACTAGATGTGCTAGGTAGGATGAGGAGCACTCTTCTCGCTAATCCTTTAGGACGGACCTTTTTGCGGCCTCAGTGCTTTCCTTTTTTTTTTCCCCACCTACATGTACTGATCCGTTTTCTTGCTGAATGAACTAGGGAACCATGTGAAGAGTTTGGGGATTCTTGTTCTGTGCAGTTATATCCTTTCTAGTACATCCAGGACGGATATTAGTCCAGAGAGTCACAAAACGAAGCCACATGTCATGTATTATATTATTTTTACCAAAGGTAGGCCTGCGTGTCTTGTGATTACTCAGTAATCCTCCAATTATAGATAATTTAGAAATTTCCTTGAATTCCCAAGATAGCTATGGAGTAAGAGGCTATCCTGTCTGATCTGAAACTGGACTACTTCCCTGAATATATACAGCGAAGAAAACTGAACCTTTGTATTAAATGTGTGTATTCACCATGTGTGGCCACAAATGGACACTCACCCCTTAGTGTCCTCTCATATTTGTACTCAGAGTTACCTGACAAGTCATAAGACAGAAATGACTGTTGATTTCCAATGTACAATTATATTATAAATATTGATTATGCATTTCTAAGTAGCAAGTTGATGTTAACCAATATATTTCCTGTGATGTTTTAGAAACAAGCCCTTTTAGAGAAAAAAATGGCTTATCATATACAAAAAATACAAGACAATGGCTTTAAAAAAGAAGAGACCGAAAAAAGTGTATATGACTACAGAGGACAGGATGGAACATATTGTGAATGTAAGAACATTGAAGCTGATGTGGCTCTGTAGAAAGTATTTTTCTATGTACTTATCTAAGAATTATTTTGTAAAACTTTGTTTATTTATTCTCGCTCTACTTGCTTTGTACCAGGTGCAGCTCCAGGCATTTCCCTATTGCAGTTTAAGTTGAAAAGTAGACAGGTGTGAAAATTGGAATAAACTAAAATAATCTTACCAAGTGGTTCAGTGGGCAAGCTTGCCTATACTATAGTTCTAACCAATTTCTCTATACTTAAAATTATGTATTTTTTTGCTACTAAAACTTGAAAAGGTTGTGTGTAAGATAATGAGTGTCATATGCCAACATAGTTTTCTGCTGTGTTGCCAGCTAGAAAGAATAGTAGCCAGCACCAGAGAAAAACAAAGGGGAGAAGGAAGGGAGGCGTTAGAGAAAGAAGGGAAGCAAGGAAGAATGGAAGGCAAGAGGAAGAAAATAAAGGTTAAAGGAGGAGTATTGACTTTGTTATGACCAAACCCTCCCAGCTTCTTTTATTTATATCATGATAAGAGTATAGAGGCATTTATAAAATGAATTTAGGTAATGATATTAATTAAAATTTCATGGCCAGAATGGAACAATATGGGCTTGCTTTAATTATTTGTGACTAGGTAGTATCCGAAGAAACAGGCTCACCTTCCATGAAGTAGCCGTCACAGCATCCATCAACCCCATCTGTCCCTTTAACCCTGTTTTGGGGTGAGCGCCTACCTGTGCCACTCCTGTAGGATACTACCAGTCTGCACTGGCCCTTAATTTAACCTACTCCAAATCCATTCTTTTTAAACTGCTACCTAGTTATACTTAAAACTCTGTTCTGATCGTTTATTCTCTTGGTCCCAGAACGTGAAGATCCCCATTACCTCCGAAATGAAGCTCAGGCTTCTTAGGCAGCCATCCCTCATCATCCGGTGTCCAGATGAAATCTAACTTTGTTTTTACTTTATTGCACATATCTCCTTGAAGAGAGCAGCTGTGATCTAAGCACTGCATATACAGACTCTTGAGACAAACTGCTGAAGTCCAAGCCCTGCTTTACCGTTCTCTAACCGTGCAAATGGCTTGGATAATAGCTTAAGCTCTATATGCCACCATCCCATCATTTAAAAACAGAGATAATAGTCCTAAATAATTCCTATAAAGGGCTTAAAAGTTCTAGCCCATAGTAAACACTCAGTTTGTTTAACTGTCCAGTCAAATGAGACTACTGACCACTCCTAAGCATAAATCACCGTTCATATTTTCTGTGCCTCTCTTTTCCAATGTTTTCAGACTGGAATGGCATGCTCACCAACCATCAATCCAAATCCTATCATTGTTTAAGCTCCACTGTAAATGCAACTCCATAAAGTCTTTCTTAATAACCCTAATTGGAGCAACCCTCTCCTTTGAATCCCTACATTACCTTGTGCGATTCTTGATACACCTATTAGGTACTTCTGTCTCAATCAACCATGATATCATAATCTTTGTACTTGACGGAGTACCTAGTACTGTATGTATGCATGCCTGCATGCATGTAAGTATGTATAGACTAACTATATGTTTGCCAAATGGGTTAATTCAATCTATTCATCTCATTGAGATGGTGACAGGAATGTGTTGCTTGAGAAAAGAAATCACTTCAATAACTATATACATTCCTTACTCTTCCACTGTGAACTGTTTCATTTAATAAGAAGAGAGTTTCAAGTAGACATTTTAAACATTTTTTACCTCAAAACTCCCTCTTTTGAAGAAATCAAATATAAACTTAATATGTATTATCCAGGTGACAGAGGATAAGAATATTTGTTTCATAAATGAAATTAAGTGATACCTCTACTGTGATGCTGTCATCTTCGGCAAAGTAGGCAGCTTCCAGGGGTACCTGCGAGGGGAGCGCAAAGAGAGTGGGAGAGGGCCTGTCAAGTGGGTCTGCTCCAGCGGGAAGGCAGATGGCCCTCACACTTTGCATCTCAAACAAAAGCCCACTGAGCATACATGTTGTGAAGATCCTTTGCCCTCCTAAGTGGTTAGGGACGGGAACTATAATCACCTCTATCATGAAGAAGGAATATGTCAGTGGTGGTCTATGCCAGGCTATGAGGCACATCTAACAAGTGCAATAGTGACTGTGAGCTGGTGGGTCTCTGGCCAGCAGCTACGTTAGTATGCATCCACACACAGAGGAAATTACATTTGACAGTTGAGCTGTGTGTAGCTTTTCCTCTCTGCCAGGAGAAAAATCTGTCCCTCCAAGCATATCATTTAACTTGAGTGGGTAATATTTCAGGAGTTCTGTCTTTCTTTGTATTTCATATCTCTCTCTTTGCTACAATGCCTCCCCACAGTCCCACATATAGATTAACATATGGCTGAATTACTCTAGGGCATGAAGAGAGAGTCTATTTTGGGTAATTCTGTCATCACCATTATTAAACATAAATGTTTTATTGCATTTCTTTAAGCTTATTTGCCAAAGAAGAAGAAGAAGATTCATGATGATATAAAGACAATTTATCCTGTTGTTGACCAGAAAGCAAACAAAGGTGCTTATGATAATTGACTTGTGTGGTAAGAAATACTACATAGTGACTTGGGAAAAAACTGTGTTTTGAGGACTTCTTTTGCTTAAATGCAAAGAAATCCTCAAATGACTGTTTTAGAGTGATTCTTGCCAACAGTGATAAAACCTATATTGCTTTCAGAAGTTGACTTCTAGTTATTAATTTAGTGTTTTGAACTTAACATTACATTATCATTTTAGAAAAATTAAATGAAGGGTCTATTGCTATTAAATGAACAGTACATGAAAATGAACGATTTGCAAAATAGTTTTTATAATGCTCAAAATGATTTTAGAAAACTCTGAAGTGAGTCATAAGTAAAGTACATTAACTGCAAAGCCACCTGGAACCCTATTGAAGTGTATCTTCATTATGTATGTCACACTGTGTTACTTCACCTTGTCTATTAGAGCTCATTGGAACCCAAATGACAGCGTGAAAAACCCCCAAATATTACACTCCCCAAAGTATAAGATTTTTCAAAATTAAACAACATTAATCTCCTCCCACTATTAAAATTCCAGGGGAAATTAAAGTATAAAAGTTAAATCACTTTGTTTTTATCAGTTAATATCTAAGGGGAGGAACGTCCAAAGTCCTCCCCTGAGTACCTAGTTTCACTAGTCAGTCTCATCAAGGTTCAGGTACCTGAGAAGAGACAGAGTAGCCTTAGCTGAAACTGTATTTCATGCCCAGAACCACTGAGGTTGAGTCAATTCATTTCTAAGCTTTTTGGATCCCTTTTTAAATTCCACAGATTTTTGTACAATACACTGAAGTGTTCTTACAATACACACAATTATGACACCAGCTCCACATCTACTAAAATGTAGACAGTGAAACTAAATTATCAGTCTCTAAACCAATTATATCACATAGGATGATCTAAAACTCTAGTGTTTAATGCAGCCTGGACTGGTCTTACTGATATCAACAAATCCCGGTGGTACTGAAGGAAAGGACGCTAGGTGGAAAGTATCATTTTGAAACTCACCAGTGTACCTGTCTAACTGTAACAGCTGTGCAGGGATCAGGCCTGTAGATTTAAGTGTACTTGGGAGGCATATTCTATTAAATGGTGAATGCTGAGACTATATTGATACATACCAGGAAGGGAGGGGAACTTAACTACCTACTCTCCACTCAAAGAAGAATGGCATGTGAATCATTCTATTCTGTGAATTTTAGAAATGTAGAGAAGTTAACATCACAACTTATGTATTATTAGAAGTATCTGTGTTTCCCATTCACCAATATCAAACCTTCTCAGCTTCCGTTGTATCGCTGAAACATGACCACAGACCCTACACAGTGTCACTGCTCTCACACCCTTGGGGCAGGAACTCTTCCAGCAGAGTTAAGAGCTCTGGATTTTGTTTGGTCTCAGCTTCAGATCTTGTCTCTGCATTTTTTTTTTATTCTCAAAGAAAGATCCTGAGGTATTTTGCTTTTAAGTACCCTAAAACAAAATAGAATTTTTGGAGCAATTTCATGAATTTTAACACACGTGTGGGTTTGTGTGGCCTTTATCAGAATCATAAGAGAACAGTTCCAACATTCTAAAAATTTCCTTTTGCAGTCACACCTCCTTCCCTTCCAGAATAACCCCAAACAACCACTGTCTGTTCTACATTACCATAGTATGTTCCCCCTTTGGAGGATGTCTTATAAATGGGATCATAAGGTATTGGCCTTTTGATAATGACTTCTTACACTCAACATAATGCCTTTGAAATTCATTGAAGCTATTGCGTGTCAATAGTTTACTCCTTTTTATTGCTGAGTGGTATTCCATTATATGTATGCACCAGAGATTGTTTATATATTCACCAATCAAAGAACATTTGGGTTGTTTCCAGGTTTTAGTGATTATGAATAGAAAAGTTAGCAGTATTTGTATTCAGCATTTTGCATGAACAAGTACTAGGTCATATGGTAAGTGTATGTTGGTGTTTATAAATAACTGCCCTAGTTTTCTAGAGAGCTGTAACATTTTGCATTCCCAGCACTAATACAAGAGAGATCCATTTGCTATGCATCCATGCAACCATTGGTATTATCAGTAATGTTTATTTTAGCCATTCTAATAGATGCAGTGGTGTCTCATTCTGGTTTTCACTCTCATTTCCAATGCACATCATACTGACTATTCACGTACCTGTTGCCTTTTTAAAATTCTGCTTGGTAAAGTATCTGTTGAAACTTTTTGCTCATTTCTAGTTAGGTAGTTTTCTTAGTGTTGAGTTTTCGGAGTTATTTATGTATTCTAAATATAAGCCTTTTCCAGATATGTGACTTGTATTTTCTCTCTGTGATTTGCCTTTTCATTTTCGGTTCCATTGATTATCCCTTACCAATACTGTACTGTCTCAGTTATTGTAGCTCATTATTGTCTTTAAATGAGGTATAATTCCACTTGTATTTTTTCTTTTTTAAAAAAATTATAGCCATTTTAACTCATTTGTTTTTTTTCATATACATTTTATAATCAGCTCATTTACAAAAGTTATGCTGGGATTTTTTGAATGAAGCACATTAAATCAATCTACATGTCAATTTGAGGAGAAATATATTTACTAAGTAGGGTCTTCCAATTCATAAATATGGTATCTCTATTTGTTTAGGTTGTCCTTGATTTCCTTAATACATATTTATAGTTTTCAGCATAAAGATCTTATATAAATTGTGTTACATTTACAGATAGGTATTTCAATTTTTGATTTCTGTCATACATGGTATTTTTAAAATTTGGTATCCAAATGTCTATGGCTATTGTTGTTACTATATATTTTTGCACAGAACTTTTAGTTATTGTTCCAGATAACAAGGTGCTTAGCTTTTTACAATCAATTGTGAATAAATATTTTATCTCTCTAAGTGGAATGTGGAAAACTCACCTCTACATATGTCTCTTTATCCTCCTCACCTTTATTATAGTTCTTATGTATTACATCTACATACACCACATATCCATTTAGACGATGCAATACATTTGGTTTTATATAACTAAATAGGGGAAGCATAGTCAACTGTGAGTACTTTGTTTTCATTTTGGTTTCCCTTTAATTCCTGATATCTCAGGTTTTTTATTTTTATTTGTCATTGTTCAATTACAGTTGTCCCCATTTTCTCCCCATTACTTTTCCCCACCCCACCCACCCCCACCTCCAACATTCATTCCTGCCCTCACTCTTGTCTTTGTCCATGGATCCTCTGTGCATGTCCCCTGACATCCCTTCGCCTTCTTTGCCCCATCATCCCTCTCCCCCATCCCCTCTGGTTTCTTTCTATTGTTTTTTTTCCTCAGTCTGTAAAACTCCCCTAACATCTCTTTTAGAACAAATTTTCTGGCACTGAATTATCTCAGTTTTTCTTCATGTAAGAATGTCTTTATTTCACTTTCATTCCTGAAAGAAACTGTTTTTACTTGATATAGAAGTATAAGTTAACAGGTATTTTGTTTTTTTATTTTTCCAGATCTTAAAAAAATGTTATTATATTTCATTGTGGTCATCATGGTTCTAATGAAATAATTACAGTAGTGGAATATTTTAATCCTCTATAATTAATGTGACATTTTTCCATGGTTCTTTGGATTTTTTTGGGGGGGTAGTTTTCAGTAGTTTGATTGTGTGTATCTTTGCGTGGATTTTTTTCTTCCCTCTCCAACCCTTTAGCCTTCACTCAGTTTCTTTTCATTGTTTTTATCTTTTGCCAAATTTCTATTAAGCAGACCTTTTTCCTGACAAAGAGAACTACCATATTTTGCCATGTATAATGTACTCCCATACACAATGTGCACCCATGTTTTTGGCCCAAAATTTCAGGGAAAATGTTTTGTTTTAATATTTTAATTCAATTTTTTGTTTAATTATGTTTAGAAACAAAACCAACTGTCATATTTCCAGGTATTATTTTGCATATGGATATTGTTATTGTTTTCTAGAGTTACACTTTTAATGCATAAGCATAAATAAGAGAATGAAAAATATTTTTTCCTTTTTTTTACTGTTGGTCAAATACAGTTTCCATTTCCCCACCACCACCTCCCACTCTCTATCTTATTCCCTTTGGCTTTGTCCATGTGTCCTTCATACATGTTCCTTGATGATCCTTCCCCTTATTTCCCCCATTATCTGCCTCCCTCCTCCCCTTCCTCTGGTTCCTGAGAGTTTTTTCTTTATTTCAATGAGATATGGAATTAGTACTACACATACATAATATGCATCCTTATTTTTCCCTCAAAAATCTGGGGAAAAAAGTGCATATTATACATGCAAAATATAGTACTATCCGAATCTAGTGATAATCATAACAATCATTTTAAAATATATTTACTGCATGAATGTGTGCCCTTAAACTATATATAGACATATGTATACACACCATTATTAAGATATTTTAATGTAACTTATAATGCTGTTGTGACTTGCTTTTTGCGCTCGGTGTTGTGTTACAGAAGTTTTATCTTTGTGCTGCCTGACACTTTATTTCATTATTAATCTTATCCCATTATGTGAATATACCACAATTTATACATCTGGGTTTTTTTGTTCATAGAACTCTCTGTTATTTGAACAATATTGCACTGAACATTCTTGTACACATAAAACTCCTGCTACAGGTGGACAAGTGATTCTCTAGGAATTATGTACCTAGGTATAGGATTTCTGAGTCATGTATCCTCTTCTGGGAAATTGTGTTTTCAAATATTTTGTCCACTTTCTACTGAATTACACTTCTTACAAATTTGAAAGATTTATTTAGTCCTACTAGACACTCATTATTGTATACATAGATATGTCATAGGACATATTATTATTCCAAATTATGGGTTATTGCTATTCTTTTTGTCTTTTTGATATATAGAAACTCTTAATTCAATGTAATATAATTTTGCATTTTTTTCCTTCATGGTTTGTGTATTTTGTTACTTTTTATTTGAGGTTAATTTGTGTGAGTTCTCTTTGATACGGCAAAAGTATTACTCTTTTGTCTATTTATATGGCAAATATTCTTACAGTTTGGTCAATGACTTTTCTTTAGCTTTTTAAATTAAGCATTTCAACCATTTAAAAGCCCCAGTAGAACCCTTATATGCCTATCACTTCACTTCACAATAACTCATGCAAAATTGTGTCTTGTCTACGCACTCGATCTCTTCCTGCTGTCCGAGGGTTTTAAAGTACATCCCATGCAGAATAGCATTTCATCCATCAATATGTCAGTGTGTGTCTAACAGATAAGGATTATGTTTTAATACATAACCAGAGTGCCATTTTCACACTGCACAAATTAATAATCCCCTAATGTGATTAAATATTTAACCACTAACTTTCTAATATCATGAATGTTATTAACATTGTTTGCTGTTGGTTTGAATGTACCCTGGCAGGCATTGCAAGTTTGTTCTGCGTATCCCTCCACCTTTCTCCCTCTTTTTATAAACTACAATGTATTTGTTGAATAAGCTGAACTACTTGTCCTGTTGTGTTCCTCATAGACTGGACTTTGCTGATTGCATCTATATGGTACAGTTATGTGTGTTGTTTCTTCTGTTCTTATAAAGTGTTGGTTAGATCAATATACTCTCAGGTTCAATTTTTTAGTAACACTGGTTCATAGAGGACAGTCTGTCTATCCCTTGGGAGACATATAATATCTCATTGTCTTTCTCTCTGTGATGTGAGCAGCCATTTATATTCAAAACCTATGTCTAATATTTAGTTAGGAGCTGCAAAATTGGGATATTTTAAATTCTATCATTTCTTCTTTGTAAATAGGCTGGAATACTTCTATAAAAAGAAACTTCAACTACTGTTTGGTTACAGTGTGGCATAGGATACTTAGGTAAAGCAGACCGATGCTTAATATTTTGCCATCATTTATCAGTTTATACTATAAAAATGGCTTGGTAGCATCCTCCAACATTGAGCGATTATTTGTGTGTATGTGTGTGTCAGTCTGAGTTCATAAATTTAAATAAATTTGATGTGCTTCAATACACTGTTGTTACTGTGTTCACTGATGCTGATGTTGCGACGGCTCTGGCCAGTGGGAACCCCTCACTACTACTCTTTGAGTCATCTGCAGCATAAGCTTAGAGATCTGGGGTAGCTTCTTTTCTCTCTGGGAAGACAGGATTATCCAGTGTACCTTATACATGTCCTATTGCTTCAGCATGATTGTTATAGGTATCATTGAAAAGACAAAGTGACCATGTATAGATGGACCTATTTATGGACATTCTCTTTTCTTTTATCTGTCTGTCAGAATGTGAATTCATTATACTCTTAATTACTGTAGGCTTATAACAAATCTTGTATTTGGCAGTTTGAGTTCTTTAACACTTGTTATTGCTCATGATTAACTTACTTTGCTAAGGTCTTTGCATTTCCATGAAAATTTTAAAACAAGTTTTTCAATATCTGCAACATAGTCTGGTGGGATTTTATTTGGATTCATGTTTCATTTCTTTCCCTTCCTAGCTAGGACCTCCAAGTTGGTGTTAAAAAATGGTGATTGTGTACCCTAATCTTCTTCTAAAACTTAAAAAAAGAGATAGATAAAAATTAGAATATTAGTTCTAGTCTCTAAAAGATATACTTTCAGAGAAAGGACATGACCTCATATTTCTAGTTCACTAAAAAGTTTCGTCATGAATGAGTGTTGAACTTTAATGTATTTATGCATCTTTTTTGATTTTTTTATTTAATTATTGTTCAAGGACAGTTTTCCTTCCCCCACTCCCATCCCAGCCCACCCACCCGTGCTCCCCACCTCCCTCCCATTTCCACCCCCCTTAGTTGTTCTCCATGTGTCCTTTATACTAGTTTCTGTGAATCCTTCCCCTTTTCCCCTGAAATTCTCTCCCCTGTCACCTCTGGTCCCTGTCAGCCTGTTCTCTATTTCAGTGTCTTTGGTCATATTTTGCTTGCTTGTTTGTTTTGTTGTTTAGGTTCCTGTTAAAGGTGAGATCATATGGTATTTGTCCTTCAATGCCTGGCTTATTTCGCTCAGCATAATGCTTTCCAGTTCCATCCATGCTGTTGCAAAGGGTAGGAGTTCCTTCTTTCTTTCTGCTGCATAGAATTCCATTGTGTAAATAAATGTACCATTGTTTTTTGATCCATTCATTTACTGATGGGGATCTAGGTTGCTTCCAACTCTTGGCTATCATAAATTGTGCTGCTATGAACATTGGTGTGCATAGGTTCTTTTGGATTGGTGTTTTCAGGTTCTTAGGATATAATCCTAGCAGTGGAATTACTGGATCAAAAGGCAGATCCATTTTTAGTTTTCTGAGAAAATTCCATAGTGTTTTCTATAGTGGTTGTACCACTCTGCAATCCCACCAACAATGCACTAGGGTTCTCTTTTCCCCACAACCTCTCCAGCATTTGTTGTTTGTTGCTTTGTTTATGATGGCCATTCTGACCAGCGTAGATTGGTATCTCATTGTAGTTTTAATTTGCGTCTTTTGATACCTAGCAATATTGAGCATCTTTTCATGTGTCTCTGGATCCTCTGTATGTCCTCCTTGGAGAAGTGTCTGTTCAGTCCTTTGCCCATTTTTTAATTGGGTTGCTTGTCTTCTTAGAGTGGAGTCGAGTAAGTTCTTTATGTATTTTGGAGATTAAACCTTTGTCTGAGGTATCATTGGCAAATGTTTTCTCAAACAGTTGGTTCTCTTTTTATCTTAATACTGTTTTCTTTAGCTGTGCAGAAGCTTTTTATTTTGATGAGATCCCATTTGTTTATTCTTTTCTTTATATTCCTTGCTCTAGGGGACATATCAGTAAAAATGTTGCTGCATGAAATATCTGTGATTTTCCTGCCAATGTTCTTCTCTAGGACTTTAATGGTTCCACGGTTTATATTTAAGTCTTTTATCCACCTTGAATTAATTTTGGTGTATGGCATAAGTCAGTGCTCAAGTTTTGTTTTTTTGCACGTAGCTGTCCAGTTCTCCACCACCATTTGTTGAAGATGCTATTTTTACTTCATATTATGCCATTACCCCCTTTGTCGAATATTAATTGACTGTAGAGAGTTGGGTTTAATTCTGGGCTCTGTTCTGTTCCATTGGTCTATGTACCTGTTTTTATGCCAGTACCAGGCTGTTTTGATTACAGTGGCCTTGTAATACAGTTTGATGTCAGGTATTGTGATCCCTCCTACTTTGTTCTTCTTTCTCAACATTGTGGCTGCGATTCGGGGTCATTTATGGTTCCATATAAATTTTTGAAGTGTTTGTTCTATGTCTGTAAAATATGCCATTGGTACTTTAATAAGTATTGCATTGAATCTGTAAATTGCTTTGGGTAGTATGGACATTTTGATGATGTTAATTCTTCCAATTCATGAACATGGTATTTGTTTCCATTTGTTTGTGTCCTCCTTGATTTCTTTCTTCAGTGTTGTGTAGTTTTCAGCATGCAGGTCTTTTACTTCCTTGGTTAAGTTTATTTCCATATATTTTATTTTTGCTTTTGCTATATCAAATGGGATTTTTTCTTGATTTTTGTTTCTGCTGATTCATTGTTAGTATACAAAAATGCCTTTGATTTCTGGATATTGACTTTGTATCCCACTGTTTTGCCAAATTCATTTATTAGGCCAAGCAGTTTTGGGGTAGAGTCTATAGGATTTTCCATATACACTATTATGTCATCTGCAAACAATGACAGTTTTGTTTCCTCCTTTCCGATTTGGATGCCTTTTATTTCCTTTCCTCGTCTGATCACTGTGGCTAAAACTTCCAGTACTATATTGAATAGAAGTGGTAAAAGTGGACAACCTTGTCTTGTTCCTGATCTTAGTGGAAAAGCTTTTAGTTTTTGCCCATTGACTATGATGTTGGCTGTAGGTCTTAATATATGGCCTTTGTTATATTGAGGAATGCTCCCTCTATTCCCACTTTGCTGAGTGTTTTTATCATAGATGGGTGTTATATCTTATCAAAGCTTTTTCTGCATCTATTGATATGATCATGTGAGTTTCATCTTTGCTTTTGTTTATGTGATGTATTACATTTACTGATTTGCAAACATTGAACCATCCTTTTCTTTATTATTATGTTTAGTATTTTTTGTAAACTCGGTTGTACTGCTATTTCCAATTTTCTTATTGCTAGAAATTTGTGTGTTTTTTTCTGACCAATCTGGCTATCCCTTTATGAACTTTTCAGAGTCGGCTGTTAGTTTTGTTTTTTTCTCTTGCTTTTTAATTTTTTTGGTTTTCATTTTGATCGTTACCAATTTCTTTCTTATCCTTACTAAGTATTGACAAGATATGAAATAATTAAAATGCTGATGCACACTGGTGAATGCTGTGTAAAATGGTAAGCTCACTTTAGGAAAAATGTGTGGCATTTTTTAAGTTAAACACATGCATACCATATGACCCAATATTCTACTACTAGGTATTTACCCAGTAGAAATGAAACAAATGTATACACAGAGACTTGTTCATGAAAGACATAAAGTTTTCGTTGCAAGAGGCCAAAATTGTAAGTAATCCAAACAACAGGGAGTATGTAAAAAATTGTGATGTATTCATCATACACTGCAAATCTCTGAAAAAAATTAACACATGCAACATTATGTTGAGTGAAAAAAGCCAGCCAAAAACAAAAAGAGCACAACACTCTCCGATTTCATCCATATAAAATTCTAGAGAATTCAAAACCATTTCATGTGATGCCAGGCTGTGCTGTCAATGGATGGGAGGGCTTACAAGTGGATGAGAACACGTCTGAGGGTCTTAGAAATGTTATTTTGATTATAGTGATGATTTCATGGTTATTTACATTTTAAATATAATAAAAACAATAAAGTAATTTTTTAAAAAACATTCAATTTAAATAAACACAGTTTAATGCATTTCAGTCATACTTCAATAAGTTGTTTAAAAAAACTAGTGTTTTTTTCTTTCATTCACTTTTAGAACCCAGAACAAATGTTATTCAACAATCACTAAATATTTCAAAGAATGTTGGGAGAAAACCAACAACTCCAGTTGTTTGTCAGTCAAATATACAAGATTATGATACTGAGCAAAAGGTATAAAATTGTGTGTCAAACTTTTGTATGGTGATTATTAACTTATCTAGTTAACTTTCACTTCTATAAACTACCTCTTTCCCTACAAGCACAGTACTAATTGGTTAGGAATATTAAGGTCTATTCATGATTCATGATTTCTGAAAGTGTTGAGTTAACTTTATGTTCCACTCATTATTTAATTTACCAGAAACTAATCTAAACAAATACTTAGCAATAATAATGATAATACTAAGTAATGCTTATTGAGTATCTCCTATTGGCCAAGCAATGAACTAAACCAGAGGGAAGGGAAATGAGAAAATTGGGTCATACTGGATACGTAGATAAATAAGACAATCACTTGAGGACTTATTGTCAAGTGGGCCAGAGAGACACTGTAAAATGGTGTTTACACTAAAATGAGATTCTGGAGTGATAAGTTTTATTTTGATTCTAATTAGTGTTTTCATTAAGCATTAGATTAGATTAGAATAGATTGGATTTTCTTGCCCTGAAACTAATTGTTTTACTGTATAGCTTTAGAACCAATCATTAGTAGTCTCCATGATTTAAACAAAATGTTGAATATTGGAAGAGGAACACTTTTGGACATTGCTACATACTGAACTCAATTTCAAAATAGTTAAATTTGAGATCCCTGGGAAATGTATTCTAGGAGGTTCATAAGATGTAGTGTCCCTGAGACAATTTTCATGAGATAATTAAGGGATGGAGGACAGGGGAATTCTTTATCTGGTTGATAGAAGGCCAAATCTCTTTTAAAAGTATAGTTACTAATGAATATTTTTTTCTTTAATGTTGTACCATATAGAAAGATGGATCCATTTATATAAAACCAAGTATTTGTAATGATAGAGGTAAGAAAATAAAAAATATAATTATTTTGTTATTTGTTAAGGATATATTATGGTTTCATCATAGTTTTCAATCTATTTGTTTTACTAGATATCATAAATTACAGTTGTCTTAGAAAACCAAACATAGTATAAGATTGTTTATGATTATAGTTGTTATAATTAGCCAAAATATTTGAGCAAATGCTTGATGAGTATGGCTTTTGAAATTTGCAAGGTGTGAAAGTTAGGGTCCCTGCTGTGGCTATTTATAATGATGGGTAGGGGAAGTTACTGACACATAATGGGCCAGTAGTTTACGGTACAAAAATATGGAAGATCCATATGGGGACCAGTGCCATCGATTCCCCACAGACAATACACCCTATTTCCCACATCCCCTTGAGTAGGCTGTACATTGACCAAGTTTTTAATGTACCTTGTTATATTTCTGGGCATTACTAAAAAGCTCCTATCTATGCTTGTCAGAAAATATCAGGCATCTCCATCCAGTGACCAATAGCCACTTCAAATTCAATACAAAATTAGCCTGGCTGGTGTAGCTCAGTGGATTGAGTGCAGGCCTGTGAACCACACGATCGCAGTTTGATTCCCAGTCAGGACACATGCCTGGGTTGCAGGGCAGTTCCCAGCAGGGGAACCACAAGAGGCAACCATGCATTGATATTTCTCTCCTTCTCTCCTTCTCTTCCCCTCTAAAGATAAATAAATAAAGTCTTTAAAATTTTTTCAATACAAAATTAAATTCATCATCTTCCTGATCCTTCTGTTTTCACCGAGGAACAAAACCAGAGTTATCTTTGACTCTTTCTCTGTCTTGTACTTCACATCCCGAAGTTGCCACTTCTGTATTATCTACCATCCTAATTTACCTTGCCCTCTCCTCTTTCACATTCCTGCACCTTCTGCCTTGTTTTCTCCATCCTTTAATATTTGAGTACCCTTCCTCCAATCTCTTTCTCCTTTTTTAAATTCACCATATGTTTGCTGTGAAAACATTCTCCCTAAAGAACCGCCTGGTTATTTAAATAGTGAGTGGTTTTCCATTGCAGACTGAGTGAAATGCAGTTATTTCTGGCCAAAGTCTTTGGTTAGTTATGCAGACTAAGCTGGTCTTAAAATTCAGTAAGTTAGGATCAAGGTTGAAAAATTTGAAATTTCTCTTTGGAACCAATGGTGAACCACTCGTAATTTGTAGGCCATGAACGTCAAAAAAGGTCATGTTATCCTTTTGGATACTTCCTGAAGTCAAATAAATCCCTCATTGTGGTAATCCAGTGATTGTGGTGGCTCAGCAGGAAGAACACTCAATCAATTCTATTAATATTCACCTTTGTTCCAGCAATATTACCTTCTCATATTTAAAAGTATCTCTTCTTTTTCTAGGAACTCTGTGCGTTTCACCTCAAGATTCAGTTGTTTCAGGTCAGACTTCACCTACAAGAAATTTTCCCAGATCCTCACAGACTTATTTGGCCCCTCCAAAATTTGAGGTAAGTAGTATTTCTTCACCCCAAATGCAAATAGAATTAATCTGGTACCATCTTAATATTATCATTGATATTAAAAAATCATTCATAAAGTGATCATGCCGAAGAACCCTAACCCTGAAATTAATACCCCATAATTACATTTTAACAGCTATAGGATAGTCTTTCTAGGGTACAACTTGGTATTCTATAGTTGTACCTGTAATATGAAAAGGAAATAAAAAATTGGCTTTCTTTGATTGGCTTTGCCTAGTACTGACAGGTTGTTTAGAGACACCCACACTGTCCCTCCCCATTCCCTTTTGACCAGTGATAAGCTACCTGCTGTTGGAAACTTACCAGCAAAGAGTCAGGATACAGCTTGTTGTTGTAGGTGTTAAAATCCCATCTTCCATTCCACTAGTAGCACAGTGTTCACTGGTTAAACTGTGCTGAAGAGGGAACATGGTTTTAAAGAGACTTCAATAAACTGAAAAATTGGTTAAATTTTTTCAAATGAATTCCGAAAATGGCATCATTTTCTGTGTGCTCTGATGCAGGAGTCCCCAGCACCTGGGCTGTGGACTGGTACCAGTCTGTGGCCTGTTAGGAACTGGGCCACACAGCAGAAGGTCGGAGCTGGGCAAGTGAGCAAAGTTTCGCTTGTATTACTGCCTGAGCTCCACCTCCTGTCTCCACCCCTCCCCTGTCCGTGGAAAAATTGTCTTCCACAAAATTGGTCGCTGGTGCCGAAAAGGGACTGCTGCTCTAGTGCATATCATGGATTCTGTGGGGAAAAAGTCCAAACATTGTTAATGTAATGAGAACAGTTTGCGCGACATCAATCTAACCTGGTAACCAAGGAGAATGTACTGGGATGCGCATGCATGAACAGTGACACCTCACTATAATAGTCAGTGGGAATGGTTGATGCCATTGAGTGAACATGTATACCATGTGCTGTAACATTCAAAATGACTGAGTGACTAGAACAATGAATCTGCATCAGATTTTGTGTTAAGCCTGAACATTCCTCGGGAGACACTATATTTGGATGATTTAGAAGACCACAGCTATGGGCAACTAACTGGGGATTGGCAACTTTACCACAACAGTGTGCGTGCTCATGTGTCATGCAGAGATTTTTGGCAAAACATCAAATCATCCAGGCAATTTAGTGCCCCCCTACAGCACCGATTTTGTGCCCTGAGTCTTTAGACTTTTCCCCAAACTAAAATCACCTTTGAAAGGGAAGAGATTTAGACCATCAATGAAATTCAGGAAGATACAATGGGGCAGCTGATGGCCACTGGGAGAACTGTGTGAGGTCCCAATATGTCTATTTTAGAAGGAACTAGGGTGTCACTGTCCTATATACAATGTTTCTTGTATCCTGTATCTTATTCAATAAATGTCTCCATTTTCTATAACGTATGGATGGATACTTTCTGGACAGGCCTCGTATATGGCAGATCACATTATGTATCACTTTTACAAGGTAGTGTGTTTGTTCTCATATAGAGTATGGTATGCTTCTCTATAGGGGAGTTGTATTATAAATAACATTTTAAAGTTCAATGTTCTATGTCAATATCTACTTTACATGCATCTTAAGAGTTATAAAAATAGTTCTTAACAGCTCTGACAAAGCTTTCATATTGCTCAACAAATTGCTAAGCCTATGTCTTTTTACTAAAAACAAACAAAACAACTCCTTCAAAAACAGTGTCTAGATTTTACAATTGACTCTTTGGAATATTAAGAGTGTTATTCAATTTGCCATTCACATAATCTCAAATGAGTATCAAAATGTCTACAAATATCTAATTTATGAGAAATTGCATTTTATTAATGTAATTATTCATCCAGTTTCCAACATGTTGTACACAGGCTACCACTGTCAGAAAAATGTACTTCTTGTGGCCTATGTTCATCCCTCAGAATTGGTGAAAAGAAAAATCTATTGCTCTGGATTTACCTCTCTGAGCAGATTGAATTCTTGGAGAAGTCTACAGAGCTACATCCCTACACATTCAGAGAAACTGTTCTGTCTTTCCACTCTTATAGACCTTTCTATTGTTAGCTTTGTTTTAAAAAAAAACCTATTCTTTTGTCCCATTGAGTTGATTGACTTCCTTACTAATCAATGCACTCCAGAAATAGTTACGTTTTGAATACCAGTGAAACTACTGTGCAGAAAAAAGTTGACATGGCAGGCTTGAGACCTCTGTTTTTAAAAAGGCCTTCTTGCGAGGTTTGCCTTTGGCTAGTGTTTAGGAATTTGGCTTTTCTAATATTCCCTGATATAGAACTTTTCCAAACTGAGTAGGTGGGACACTGTATCTAAACCCTGCAAAGAATGTAATATTTGCTGAACATCTGACTGCCATTTTGGGAGGCTGGAACTTTGGCATGCACTAAGGCAGAGGTGTCTTCATGACCAGCCTTCAGTAAAAACCTTGAGTGCTAAGGTTCTACTGTATTTTCCTGGGCATGAAAATGACATATTTCTGCATTTTTTATTGCTGGAGAAAGGAACATAATCAAGCATGTCTTCCCACAAGAGGGAGAGAGTGTAGGGAAGACAGTGCATGGATTTTTCCAGACTCGGCCTCCTTATTTTCTCCTCAGTGATCTTATAGTGTATCCTTTATTTTGTAATAAATCTTAGACATAAACACAAATATACTTTGAGTCCCATGAGTCTTAACAAATCACCAAATGTGTGAGTAGTCTTGCGGATCACCTATGCTATAACCATGACATTTTAAATTCTGTAAATTATAGATTTATTATTAGCAGCAAAAATATGTGTACTTCTTAAAAACTGACATTTAAGGGAGATTCTCAAAATCTTAAATTTGTATCTTTAAATATGTGTGTGTATTGATTTTCAAATCCTGGAAAAAATTATTTGAGGATGTTTGTTTGTTTTGTTGTTTGGATTATACAGAAGGACATAAATTCTGATTGGAGTAAAAGGCAAAACAAGAGATCAAATGTCTTCTATGAATCAGGTAAACATCAGCAACAGCTACTGAGTAAATTATGTGATCTTTTAGATCAGTGTCTCAACTGAGCCCCTTATTCATGCTGGGTATGGTGCTGAATATTGAAAGGAGAAAACCTAGTGTTCTTGTCCGAGGTTGTTAAGATGAAGTGAGGAGATAGGCATGCCAATAACCACAACCCAATATGACCATTACAATAAAGGCAGTAGGTATATGCAAATCAGAGCAAGTAGAGAGAAGACAGTGCCTTGGTCTACCTAGGGGTAGTCAGGGAAGCTTTTGTAGAATAAACATACTTGAGGGCCTGGAAAGGTAGCTCAGTTGATTGGAGTGACACTCTGATATGCAAGGTTGCAGGTTTTATCCTCGGTCCAGGCACTTACAAGAATCAACCAATGAGTTCATGGGTGGGTAAAAAAACAAATAAATATTTCTCCCTTCCCCATCTAAAATCAATGGATAAAATTTTTTTTTAAAAAGTAATAGACATAATTGAGGCATACTATCTTCCCCATTCAGAAATATATTGTGTTTGTCATAGTAAAATTTTAATATTTTAAATTAAATCTCCTTTATCCTATTGATTATGTTGATTTTTAAAATTATTATGTTAAATAATAGCCACTTGATCATAAGTACTATTATTTTTCCATGTACCTGGATTTAATATGCCAATGTTTTGTTTTATGTTTTTGTTTCTGCAGTCATGGTAGTGATTGTTCTACAATTTCCATTTCTCATAATGTTTTTTTCCACATAAAAGTTGTGCTAGTCTCATAAGTATCAATCCTTTATTATCTACTGGAAGAGCTACAGAGAATATTGGATTAATTTTTTCCTTAAAGATTTTGTAGAATTTACTGGTGAAGCTATCAAGGCTGGGAGTTTTCTTTGTTAGGCAGTTTTTAATTACAATTTTTAAAAATTAAATATACGATTATTTAGTTGCTACTCTTAGTAATTATCTTTTTCTGGGAATGAATTACTTTACCTAAGTTTTCAAGTGTATCAGCATAAAACCATTCATCATGTATCACTTTATGAATATATTTCTTATACTAATATTTTACTGGTTTAGTTAGTATTAAAACCTTTCAGGAAATACAAATTTTTGTGTTCAGTAAATAATCTAGAAGCACACAAATCTATGTAACCTCAGGTATAAACATTAAATATAAAATAATCTGTACTGCCAAAGCCCCGTAATCAGAACATCCTGCCTCTTCTAATAACCATTTTTTTAATTTCTACCACAATATTAGTATTGCCTGCTTTTGAAGTTTATATAAATGGAATCAAGGTGTGTATGTATATATATATATATATATATATATGTATATATGTATATATATATGAACTATATATATAGTTTCTGGTTGTTTCTCTCAATATATTTCTGAGAATCATCACTTTCTTTGTGTGGAGTTGTGATTTATTTTCATTGTTGTATAGTTTATGTACACAATTTATTCTACTGTTCACAACATTTGGATTTTTCCAGATATGAGCTGATAAAAGGAATTCATGTGTGTGTGTGTGTGACGAGAGAGAGAAAGAAAAACCTATTGCATACACATCTAGGAATAAAATCACTGGGCCACTCTGTGTACATGTGCATGTTCAACTGTAGTAGATGATGCTCAAGAATTTTCTGAAAAGCTTACACCCCTTCAGAAAACACAGGAGAGTTCTTGTGATTTGATATCCTCAACTCTTGACACTTTATTATTTAATTTTAGCCATTCTGGTGGGTTGGTATCTCACTGAGGTTTGAATGAACATTTCTCTTATTAGTAATGAAGTTTCATATCTTTTTTGGCCATGTGGAGATCCTGTTTTTGAAGGTTTTGTTTCAATCTCTTACTCAGTTTTCTATTGTGTTGTGCCTATGTCGCTTGCTGATTTGTAAGCAGGCTTTGTTGCATTCCAGATGATGACTCCTTTGTTGAGTGTAGTGATGCTTTATAATCTCATGCTATATGCCTTTCCTTTTCTTTTATTATTATGGATTTTGAAGACTGGGTTATTATTCATTATATTTTATTTTTGGATAGTTATCTCCCTCTCCTGTGGAAGAAATCTTTTCCTAGCCAACAATCATACATAATCTTTTTTATTTAGAAAATTTTTGTGAGAAAACTTAAGTTCTAGTTTATTAGCAAATTCCAATTATGCAATATAACATTATCAACTACAGACATTATGTGACACATCAGATCCTCAGACTTGACTCATCTTATAACTAAAGGCTGGCTCTTTGCCAGCCTTTCCCTATTTCTTTCATGCCCCAGCCCCTAGCAACTGCCAATTTACTCTCTATGTCTAGGAGTGCAACCCTTTTGTAAAAAAATTAGATTCTATATAAAAATATGTCGTTGGTTTATTTTAGTTAGCTTAATATCCTACAGGTTCTCCAGGTTGTCACAAATATTAGCTTGCCTCCTTTTTAAGGCCAAATAACATCACTGTGTGTGTGTATATATATACACACATATATATCATATTTTTATGCACTTATTCGCCAACAGATACTTAGATTGTTTCCATCTCTTGATTGTTGTGAATGCTGCTGCTGTGAACATGGGAGTACATATGTCTCTTCAAGATAGTGATTTTATGTCTTTTGATGTACCTGCAGGTAGAGTTGAAAGATCACATGATAGCTCTATCGTTAATTTCTTGGGGAACCTCCCCACTGTTTTCCACAGTAGCTGCACCAATTTCCATCCCCACCAACAGTGCACAAGGGTGTTCTTTCCTCCACATCCTTGCCTGCATTTGCTATGTCTTGTCTTTTTTGATAATGACCATTCTGATAGGTGTGAGGCTTTGATTTGCCTTTCTCTGATGATCAGTAACATTGCACATCTTCTTATATGTCTGTTGGGGATCTCTTAGTTTTAATTACCCATCTGGTTTAATATCCCCTGATGTCTTACACCTTCTGACCCACTGTCAAGTTTGCAGACCTGGCCAGGCATCAGCTTCAATAATTGCTAACCACTACAGATCTGTGTTTCCCCCAATTTTTACTCTCAAGGATTTCTCTTACCTCCTTGGCAGCTTATCTGTTCTTAAGGGGATGGTTGTAATGTTTCATACAGAATTGTAGGCATAAGTTATTTTATAATATTTACTCTGGCCTATTACTAAAACCTGATAGGACTGTTTTGCTTTATTATTTTAAAATAGTATTGACTTCATATTTAACTCCTTGGGTGTGTGTACCCTTGATCCAGTTGCTTCTTCTACAAAACTGAACACACACAAAAACAAAGCTACACCAACCAACTTGAAAGATTTCATAGGATTTAAGTAAGACTTTTTATACAAATTATGGGTACCCATTAGTCACTCATTCATTAGAAGAAACAAAGTGTTGCCATTTAAACTTGACTTTGAGCTGGCTATAATTATTAGTACTACTTTCTGTAAGCAGGAAAGTCTGTTTGTCTAAAACATCTATTCATTTAAGTATCTGCATAGTTGAAACACAGCAGTCCTGCATGCCTGTAGAGATGTTCTGCACAGGCACTTATATGTCATCTTCATCCAGAGTATTTACTGCAGCCCAGTGATGGAATCTTGCTGGACTACATACCAAGCAAGTTAGAAAGTATTTGAGTGGGAAGAGAGTAATAACAGACAAATCAATAAATAAGTGTTGAGGAAGCATATTAATTAAATTAGGTATTCAACAAATAAACATTATTAAAGGCTTAATATGTGTTAAGCTCTGAAGATATAGTGGCAAATTTATGTCATAGCCAGGAAGAAAGAAGAGTAAACAGTTAATTACAGTATAGCATTATGAGTTTTATAATAGAAATATACAGGATGCTTTAAGAAAAATAGAGAAGGGTGTTTACTGAGACAAGTTTTGTGGAAGGCTTTCTAGAGGACTTAAAAAATTGAGAAGTTAAAAGAAGGCATAAAGTGTTCTAGACAAAAGAAACAGCAAAAACAAGGGCCCAGAGGCTTGGAAAAGATGGTATATTTAGGAAATTATAAGTTATTCTGTGTGTCAGCACCATAGGATACATCTGAAAGACTAGTCAGAGAAGACACTGGACAGGTAGGTAAAAGCACCAGAGTTTGAGGTGTATTTTATGCCTTGCTAAAAAAGGTGGATTTCATGGTAGAGAGTTTGTTTGAAGGAAAGTCTGTTTGTCTTACAGACTTTTAAACAAGGTGGTGACAACAGAGAATAAGTACTTACTAGAGGATATAACTACAATTTTATAAGAGGTATAATTAAATTTTTGTAAGTTTTATAGGCTTATGCCAGGGAAGGATACAAACTAACTGTAATTTTCTTCTTCTGATAAATAGGGCCTCAGGCTTCTGCCGTACCCCAGGGTATTTTCCCTTCTCGTGTCTCATCAAATATGTAAGTAGATAAGGAGATCAATGTATAATTAGAAATTAATATTTTAATAATTGCATGACTTCAATTCAACGCTGAACTAGGTGGGATCTTCCTCGTAGTTCTACTTGGATTTTGTGATAATTCTATCTTTTGGTAAATTTTAGCACTGAGCTTAAATTGTAAAATAGACGAAGTGAATGTTCTCCTTCCTTCTCTATTTTCTTACCCTCATCGTGATTCCACACCTTCCTATACTCAGGGCCTTCATGCCACTTTCAAGTAGTATGTCCTACCCTGACTCTCCTCTTCAAGTGGCTTTTTAGGATGTGGACTGGTCCTTTCACCTTTCTCCTCTCTCAAACGTATACCATTCCTTAAGCTTTTACTGATTATTGGCTTCCTAATGATACTAAGTGATGTTACTATAAGTATTAATGACTTAAACATTTATTCCTTTTTAAATTTATTATATTTGCTATATAGTCCAATATAATCATCTCTAATGATAGAAAGTATAAGTCTTTGATAAAGAAGTTTTAGGAATCAAGGGACATTTACTCTTCAAACCTTGGTGATCACCTGTTCTGTTGGTATTTTTATATGGTTTTTCTCAACTTTAAATGAGAGAGACTTTATTTTAGACCCAATACTATCACCTTAAAAAAAATCTACATGACACATAAGGTCCAGGCTACACACTTTACAAATTTCAAATTTTTACAAAAATGGTTGGTTAAAATTAAGTGGTATAGGGTGGTAAAAAATGACTTATTTAGACCGAAATTCTTTAAAGGAAAGATCTTCACTTTAGGACTGATGGAGGTCAGTTCGATTGACCTACTGAGGGTTCATGGACCCACAGCACTGTAACAGATGCAGAAGGAAGAAAAGTGACTAGCCCAGGTTAAAGAAACAGAAAAAAGTGAAATAATGATGAGCATATATACAAAATAACCATTCTTTATTTACTGAAAAAAATTTATGTAGTGAAAATATAGCTGCCTCTTTATTTTAAAGAATTGGAAGAGGCTTATAATAATGTTTTAATCCCCATCTCTTAATTTCCCCCCACCCAAGATTACAGAACTACAGAGTTACGTGAATATTTCATAGCAAATACTTTGCAAACTCTTTTATTAAAATTATAGGTCAGCTAAAATGAAGAAATGCAGGCATGATCTGGAGCTTCTTCATCACTCCCTGCCAAATGGACAGGAACAAAATACTTTCAGCTGCACTCACCCAACCTACACCAGGTCAGGGTACAAACAAAACAATGGCTCCCAGTGCTCACCAGTCTCACTCGGTCCCTCTTACACATGCCACAGTCTTCTGATCTAACTTCAGATTTCATGACTGTGCTATGCAATCATCGCTTCTGTTCTACCATCCACCCCCCTCTTCTCTATTGCTTAGTTCCAATTTTTCTAACGGTAACATATATTCAGAAAGCTTTATAAAATATACATGGGAAATTAGAACCCAGATAATGAGAGCAAAGCAAATAATGAACAGTGGGATAACCAGAGTTGCAAAAGTTAAGCATTGCACTTAGATAATAAATTCCTATTATTGAAGGAAGACGTAAGTAGTGACAGAGTAAAGAGAGCAATAAATCTGCTGCTCTGCCAACTAAGGTCAGAAATTTGTAGTTTATTTATTGGATGACATTAATAAACTGTCATTTATTGACATGGTTTTAAGAGGGAATCTAATGGTCAAATTAGCATACATGATGGATAACTCTGGAAGCAATATGTAAGAAAATTGAAGGCAAAATATTTAGGAACCACTTCTAAAGTTCTTTTAGTGACCTAAACAAAGACTTCCTTTGTTATGAGAATAGGCCCAAATCTAAAACACTTTAAATGGAAATTTATTTATAAAACATTTAATGAGGACCTAGTATGTTCGAAATATAATGCTAGATGTTAGGCAGACAGAACAGCGAATAAATATGCCCCTGTGGTGTTGAGGTGGTATTTTTCAAGGACATCATGGAGCTGTAGAAAGGGTTCAGAAGGAGGACAAGTTAAAATACCACAATGCTCACTATTCTTACCCAGCTGAGCCATTTTTCTTAAAAAACACATTCTGGATTTTTGAACACCATTAAGTAATTTTCAGAGTTCTGAAAACTATGAAAACATTCACCATGAAATTATGAAAAAATTTCCAACTCTGACCATTATGGCTCATTTCATTAGGGCAATGTCCCACAAACCAAAAGGTCGTGGATTCAATTCCCAGTCAAGACATGCCTGCGTTGTGGGTTTGGACCCAGTCGGGGCACCTACAAGAGGCTTCTGATTGATATTTCTGTTTTACATCAATGTTTCTTTCCCTCTCTTTCTTCCTCCCTTCCCTTCTCTCTAAAATCAGTTAGCATGTCTTTGGGTAGGGATACATTTTTTTTTTCCAGTTAACCCAGTACTTTTATGGAGGAATGAATTTTCAGAGCTCTCTACTCTTCATTTTTATCTGGTTATTATAATTGATTTTTAGTAGTCTTCACTGAAGTTTCTCAGTTATTTGGTTGATTTTATTCTAGGTCTCTGCTCTTTTTTAGATTTATATGCATGCCTTTGAGGCAGGAAACTTGTTGAGCACAAGTATAAGTCAACATATTGGACTCCTTGCGTTCCCTGTGGTGCTGGCAGTATAATGTGAAGAGAACAGAAAAATAAGTAGGGGAGAGTTAGGTTGCAGAACATCTAAAAGAAGAAAACTATGCTTAGGTTAACCTAAGAAACCAGATTCTGGAAAAATGAAAGAGGTCAGAAGATAGTGACTATGTCCCTGACATCAGCCCTCACACCCCAGGTTCCACATGGCATAAAGACGCTAGTCTAAGTATCCCAGTTCCTGAACTGAAACCAGTGAGGTGGTTTTTCTGCCACAATTTAGGCTAGAATACTCATTCTTAGTGTTTTTCATAGTTGAAATATAGGCTTTGGGAAAATCAAATTCTGTAATGTGAAGTACAGGCCTAGAAAAAAATGGAAAAGGAGTGTCCATTTTCTGTTACAAAAGTAGGAAGAGAATAAGCAAAGGGCCAATGTTGAAATATAGGGAAATAAATATTATATATCTGAAACACGACTACTAGTCTTAGACCGTATTAACTATTTGTTTTCTTGTTCCCTTGTTTTATTTAAGTTCTCCTTTTATTTGTTACAATTCAGAAAACTCTGTCTTTGATATCAGTGGGCGGTGATAAGGCTGATTAGAATATGTGGTAGAATCGTTACACATGGAAAGGGGCTGCACATCAGTTGGTACTGAAAACGGCTAGAAGCCTGTGGCTTTAACTACAGTTTCTGAATAATCACCCACATATTCCCTTCCTACTATTCAGTGAAAATGTGGATGGGGCCATGGAATCTGAGGTAGTAAAGGATTATCAGAAAACTCTGGACAGATGCTTTGCCACCTCTGTCATTTAGGAGACAGAAAGACTAGCACACCTTCTCCATGCAATTCTGTGTCCTTCCTCAGAGACCCATAAAGCAGCCATAAATAAAGTTGTTCTGAAACAGACTTTTCAGAGAGATAGATATTTTATGTAGTATACACATTTTATTACTTCCCCGAGTAATTAAGTGTGTGAGTCAGTTTTAAAGAATGAGGAGAAATGAGTGGATCTGGGGGGATTAGACAAAAAGCCTATGCTTCCTTTTAAATTTCTATAGAAAGATTCTCAGACATAAAGAGAAGAAACTGATTCAGTGATTAGAAATTTTAGACAAAGTTTCATAATTTTTTGACCCTAAGTAATAACTGATCAACTTTTTTTACAGACAACAGAACCTCCTACAAAATTGCTTGCAAAACAAAGTATGTATCATAAAACCCATTGATAAAACAGCTACTAATGATACTTTCTAATGTGTCATAATAGAACAAAAATGTGAATCAAATAATGAGTTATCATCTATTGCTGTTAGTCTCTCTCTCTTTGCCCCCCCCCCTTGTTAATGTTTACTTTTGGCTAATTCTTAGATTTTGTAGCGGTGCAAAGTTCTCATCAAGAGACAATGTTGGCCTTGCAGGAAGGGATCTCATAAGGCTGTAAGAACAGCCTCGGATGCCACAAAACCATTCTGTCATGAGAAGCCATTGAGTTACGTGGCTTTGCAGATTTGGCTGGTGAGCTGGGATGCCTGGGTCTGTCAGCCATTGTCATAAGAAGGGAGCTGGTCAAGCGAGAAGTTCACATAAAAAGGTTCCTAGTCACCTATGAACTGAGACTTGGAACAGACATATAGGGAGGGTATATTTTTAAGTCAGAACTCTGGACCTGGTCAGACCAGCCAGAAAAGAGAAAAGGGTGAGAGGGCAGCATGTATTCTATGTACTTTTTCACATGGACACCTTCTCAACTCATTGGATGCACAGTAAATATGAAAGCTTTGATCCAAGGGCATATTTCTCAGTGTACTACTATGTTGGAATGCAACTGAAAACTAGATTCTATTTATCATATTTCACTGCATAGAAAACTTTAGGAATATCTATTTTTATATAGCACAATTGGAAACACGTCTTCTCACTTAGCCTAAGAAAAACAATGCAGGTCTCTTGTTTATTACCTCTGATTATAAGACAAATAATATATAAGAATGTCTTAGTTTATACATGTTGTAGTAGATTAGAGCAATTACTTTCTCTTTTAAAATTTCTTTTTTCTTATTAATGTATTTGTTTTACAATGTGAGACAAGTATTATACAACATATGCTATCACCCAAAATATGCTGTACAATTGTACAGTAAGTGAAAAAATATTGTTAGGAGATTAGGTAATTAGAGCAGATAGAAACAGCTTTCCCTGGAGTACCCCCAACACTCTCAAATGCATCAGAGAGAGTATGCTACATGGGTGATAACTTTTCTTTGAATGTTGGCCCGAAACATGAAATTCCCATGCTAACTTAAGGCAGTATGCAGGATGTGAACTATTGTTTACCTTAGTGCCCATATACTAGACTTGCACACTTTCCCGCCAATCGCTGTTTACAGGCTTCGCGTCTTAAAAGTAGTAACAATTTACAAACAGTCCACTAGTTCACTAGAGGCAATAGGATTTTTGCAAGCCCAACGTAGATTTTCAGTAAGTAGAGGGATATAGAATTGTACAGGTGCATTTGGTTTCTACTCTTGGTCCAGTTTAATTTGTGACAATAGCATTGACATCTACAGAAATGGTCATCCAAAGATGGCCCCTGTGTTTTATTTTCAGCTCAAAATGAGAAACTCTCCGTCTTCCCTGCCCCAGTTCAGCCTTCCTGTCTCAAAGATTCAGTTCTGGGTTGGCCTTTATTTTTTATCTAAACCAGTGATTCCTTCATCGCATCACCTTTCCTCGCCTTTCTAGCCAAGACAACTGCACTGATATTCTTTTGTTGGATACAAAAGCATTCAATCTCCACAAGGCATTAATCTTTTTTTCCTATGAAATCATTCTTAACAATTACCTGTAGTCATTTCCATCAGGTCATAGGCATATCCCTGCATCAGGAAATGAAGAGCTACCCAGATGCTTCTAAAGGCACTCAAATGTTTTTACTACATCTATTTTGAGAAATGCTTTGTTAGAAATAATCTGCTGTATTTTCAGAAATTTCCTGGGTCAGAGATACTATGTTTCTTCTTGCTACCATACTTGCATATTATGATTCTAGATGACAGTTTAGTGATCTTTTTTCTTTTAGAAAATCAAAAAGTCATATATTCCAACAATAAATGTCAGGGATAAAAAGTTCTGAGGGAATGTGAATCAAATGGGAATGTATATGAAAATATTCTATGGTATACAGATAAACCAATTTGAAACTAATCTGAAATTCTAAATAGATTCTATACACATTCACTTTATTACCATGATGGTATCCAGTTAAACATTGCCTAATATAAAAAATATATATGTTACCCTCTATCCCAGAATAGTGTAGGTTCTTACATGATTTTCTTTTCATTCTTGCTTGCTTCTTTTCCAGGTAACCTCTGAAGAACTGAATAGTACAATTCAGAACATAATGACCTGGGTCGTGGCTACGGTGACCAGTATATTATACCCAGCCATCACAAAGTATGAAGAGAGGCTGCAGTATAACGCATACTCCATATCTGAAGAGTCTGTCCTTTCTTCAGATAGTTCAAGTTTCTGTAGCACATGCAGTGAAGAGTTTACGTATGAGAGCTATACATCTGCAACAACTAAACCATTTCAGGAAGAGCCCCATACATTTGCAGTTGACAATTCAGTAAGGCAACCACCTACACCTTTAAAATCACCTGACCGTGTGGAGAAAACAGTTGTTGAAAAAACATATCACATGGCAGGACCACCTTCTGCCCACATAGAAAGAACAGTTGTTGAAAAAACATACCACATGACAGAATCACCTTCTGCCCAGGTGGAAAGAACAGTCGTTGGAAAAACATATCACATGAAAAGACAATCTATAACTTCTGAACTCAAATGTCATAAAACCAGCAGGATATATGTACGCCCTAAGCTCAGAAGTTGTAAATCCGATAGTTACCTTTTAGCATCATTTGGAAAAGGCACAAACAAGTCTAAGGATGCTACCACTGAAACAGATGGCTTAGAGAGTCCACACTTAGCTGATCAAAAAGCAAAAGCCGAAATAAAGAATTTAAAGAAAATTTTTGTTAACTTTAAGTGTCACTTAAAGGGGGAAACTGAATTGATTTTAGAAAGCATCTTTCAAGAAATAATGTCTGATCTAACCCAAGCCATTCCCTCTATTTCTTCTGTTACCGCTGAAGTTTTTGTTGACCAAAGTGAGCCTGAAAAGAGAGCCTTGATGTCCAATGCTGATGTCAGCTTAGTAGCTTCAGAGATCGTGGACAACATGCTTGAAAAGCTACAGGTTGCAGTCGAGAAAAAGTGTGCTGAGATGTTTACACAAGAGTCATCACCCGACACAAATGCAAGCTTAGCACTCAGTGAAGAATATCTTCCTCCATCAAGTGGCAAACCTTTGACAGCGTCCTTGCCTTACACTTTGGAACCCATGTGTGACGTCGCAGAGGATATGGTGCATGCCATTTTAGAAAAGCTGGTGGCTCTTGCTTGTAGGCAAAATGAACTTCCTCATCTCAAAGATGCAACAAAACTTTCCTATCAGCAGCATATGACAGACCCAACACATACGGTCCTTACAAAAGCTGACAAAAATAAATGTAGTCCTGAATCTGATGCCGCTAATTTAATTGTTAAAGAAGAAATACAAAATTTAATATCAAATATTTTTTCCCAGTCCTCTTTGGTTGGCTATATAGAGGAAGCAATCAGCACTATACTAGGATATGTACAAAGTGAACTTAAAAATGAGAGACTTATTGCATCTGAAGAAACAGTCGTATTCCTACAGCTACTCGATGATATTTTCACTCAGCTACATCAGAAGCCAGTAAAAGCGGAGGTTCAAAAAAGTAGACACTCTAGGCTGAGAAGTCTCTCTGACACTGAAGAGAAGTACAGACTGACTGGCACTGGGTTCTCTAGTGACCCTAGGCCTAGGAAACAATTCCCACCTATTAACGTTCCTGGCATGGTTCTTTATTCTGAAGACGATAATGAGGAAATAGACAAAATTGTGAAAAATGTGCTTGATTCATCTATTAAAGATGAAAAAGCAATAGCACAAGAACAGAATTCTGAATATTGGTTTACAAAAGGAAACGCCTGTTTTGAACATAGAAGAAAAAGAAAAGCACCCACAAAGCCTGCTTCTGTGAAAAACAGAGTTGCCTTTTGTGAAGGGGGATTAGAGACTGAATTCCCTTGTTTTAACAATAAAGAAATTATAGAGAAAAGACCCTGTTTGAATGAAGGCATTTCAATTTTTAGCCAAGATCAAAAGCATCAAATACAAAAGGCTTCACAAAACGTACTCAAAAATATTTTAACAGAAATGGTCAAAGACTTATCTTCTGTCCCTCCTGGTCACTTAGACATTAAAACTGGCAAAGAAGCTTCAGCTCTTTTTTCAGAAAAACCTCAAGGACTGTCACTTCAAGAGTGGACCGACCAGATGTTCTCTGTGTCAGAAATTAATAAAGTGGCTGAAGAAATAACAGATGCTGTGTTAAATATACTTCACAAGGCATCAAGCTGCATTCCCAATAGCACCGGAAGTCCCATTTCAGCATCAGTTCATCAAACCTCTTTCTATAGTTCTGATACTCCCAATGTGGTCAAAGAAGCACCAAGTAGAAAACCATTGAAAATATGGTTTGACAGTGAAAATAAAATGAAATATCTATCTTCATGCAACTTAGATCCTACAAACTCTTCCTTGTTAAAGTCTGAAGGAAATGAACTTGGACCTGTAGAAGACACGACTGATAACATCATTAATGCAGTATTTAAAAAGCTGAAGTCACTCGTTTATCCAAAATTGCAAATGGGCTTCAAACCTTCACTTGCAGAGCAATCTTCACTACACTCTCAACTTAGTACTTACACAACTAAGGTAGTGAACATTGTTTTGCACGCTATCCAGAATGAATTGGACCTCAATAAGAAAAACTTAAATCTTCAGGGTGCAGACCACACCAAACTCCTTACAGGTAAAGAATCTTGTGCTGACACCGATGACCTAGAATCCCTTGTCTCAAGTTTCAGCGATGACATTATGGCATCTCCATTATTAACTTGTATTTGTGAAATGTTATCATCAAGTGAACATTCAAATCAAAGTGGCATTTCACTCCCTTCAGATAAGCCAAGCCCTTCAACTTCATATGGACCTGACAATGTTGAAAATCAAAACACTTTGCCCAGTAGGCAAGATAAAAAATCTTTTCACCAGTTTTTAGCTACTCCCTGTGTTCTCCATAGTGACTTTAGTGAAAAAGATCCCAAAGAGAATGCCAGATTGCAAGTGTTAGATAGTATTGGGGAAGCGCTATATGAAATGTTGTGTAAGCTCATAGGAGCACATCCTGAGGGTCAGCCCGGAGAGAAGATGAGTCAGCAAATAGCTACTAAATTGCAGTCTAGTATTCAGCTCATTTCCAAAGGGATTTTGGACTATATCCTTGCAAAATTATGCAGTGCTGACACGGATACTAATTTTGCAAGTTCTGGAATTAAAGTTGTCTCAGAGTCTCTTGATATTGATAGCCTGTCATTTGATTCAATTATTGAGGAAATCACCAAATGCACTGACATAATCGCCAGCATCGTTTCCAGGATGGTTCGGGAGAGTAATAAAAAGAAGACTAAAAAACAGGCAAAAATTATGGCTCCTGTGCCTTCCAAAACAGGAAGCACAAAAGAAACACAGCTAAATGAACTGAAAGCTATGGCTTCCGACATTCTCAATACGGTTTTTGCTAAACTGGAAGGATTTGCCAGTGGAAATTTAGAAACTCTGGATTCTACTCGCGCTGAAAATAAAAAAAGCAATAAGGTAGACTTAAAATGTGAAAGTCCCAGTGTTTTCACAGACACACATCAAGAGCTATTGCAGTCTACATTATACACACATGCAAAGAAGGTATCAAGTACCATTTTGAAAGCTATTCAAACAGAATTAAATATGAATGCATTAGATTTGAGGACAAGTGTAAAAACCTCACCACCTGAGAAACAAATTTTTAAGAACATAGTCAATTTAATTTTAGATGCAGTATCCTCAGATATGTTAAATGAAACTGAATCTGAAGAGAAAGACATAGAAAAATTTCGATACAAACCAACTTATGGAAACTTTCTTCCGGGAGGAGCTGAATCAGATTCGTTTCTAGAAGACTCTGCACAGACAGAGAAAGGATTCCCTGGACAGAGAACATCACTAAGAGAAGAAACTAAAGCAGATTCTTTTAAACAATGGATTCTAGAAAGAACCTTGAACAAAATTGAAGTGAAGCTGAAAGAACCACAGAAATCTCCACTCATTCCCATTATTAGAAATATTTTGAATGAAATTTTTCAAGGTGTTTTGGCCAGTCAGTTAAATGTGCTTTCTCTCTCCCACTTCCATTTAAGTGGTGTGCCTCAAAATGTTGATGAACCAATTGCTCAAGCATCTGTTCCATTTACAGATAAAATGCTGGATCCTTTAGTGTCTGAAGCAGATGTAATCATAGTAGTAGATGATATTGTTAGAACTGTGTTTCATAAACTTTATTCGGTTGCCATGACACAGAGAAATGCAAGTGAAAATAGGTATAAAACCATCACCTTTTCAGCAAATGTTTCTTTTCATGAACACACCTATGGACAAAAATCCTCTATCACTGTGCTGGACAAGAGTCCATGTGCTGCTCAGTCCAGCATCAGTGCCGAAAAACGGGTTACAGTAAATGTAGCTGAAGACATTGTTCATGCAATATTAACAAATCTAGAAACTTTTGCTACTTCCAAAGTAAAATCTCTCTTTTGTCCCCAGATCAACTACACAGCTCCATTAGCTTTACCTAGTCAGCAGAACAGGACGTTAAACCGAGTGTTTCCAGCCAAAGACTCATACTCTGATTATCAGTTTTCTTGCTGCACAGTGGATCATATTATGCTGGAAAAGACCAGTTCATGCCAACTCTCTTTAAATAAATTAAATACACATGCAACAGAAGTGGCCAGAAAAATTTTACAAGGAATCAAACATGAGTTAGACAGAGAAAAAAAAAGTCCCTTCTTCACTCACAACATTATGGTTCCTGAAGGTATTGCGAGTCAAATTGTCAATACAGTGCTAGATATTGTATCATCTAAAAGTAACTGTGGCAAAAACAATTCTGACAAAGAGCTCAATTCCAATCAGCAAGAAGGTATCATTGAAAAGATGTTTAAGAAGACTGAATATCGAAATGTACTTCAGTTTCAAATACAAGATACCATCGAGTGTATCTTATGTGATATTTATGAAAAAACATTGTATCAAAATAATCTCTCTTTTGCTATGCCCACTCTGAAACGCAGCATAGCTGGTAAACACTCAGAAGCAAATTCCGAAATGTACATGGAGGGGGTAAAGAAGATCATTCGAAAACTTTCAGTTCCTAAGTCAGATGTCATTTTGATATCCGGTGATGTTGTGGATACTGTTCTTCATAATCTCGGTTCTACTGTCATGCTTGGCATGAAAGCAGAGGACCCTACTTCTGCAAGATTGCCCCTTAGCTTTCGTGGCGTGTTTCCACGAGCAGAGTGTCAACCACTTCCCCTTGTGGAGTCAAAAAGTGAAAGAAAAACAGAACATTTTTCATCTTCAAGAAATCTGAAATTAGCTTACGCCGTCGATAGTCAGATAACTGTAGTAGAGAGAGAAGACAGCAAGAAATCTGCTCCTGACCCATGTGAGGAGAATGCTAACTTCATTACTAAAACTATCTTTAAGCAGTTAGAATCTTTTGCCACAAAAAGGGTAGAGTCATTAATTACTCTTGGTTTCCAGCCTAAAGAAAAATCCTTTGTTAGCCAGGAACTGGAAAATTGTAAACAAGATGATAGCATTTTTTACGAATTAAGCCAAATTGAATCAAACATGAATGTCCTGAAAATACCCCCTGAAACTATCCTCAGCCAAGAGCTCACAGATTCCGCTCATGCCAGTTACGGAGCAAAACGCGGGGCCACAATTCCTCTCTCCCAAGCTAGTCTTAAGGAATATGCTGACATTATTGCCAGTGTCGTCTTGAAGCTGATTAAAAATGACTTAGACCTGGAAATCCAAAAGGCATCTTCACATCCAAACAAGACTTCATTCCAAGAAAACATCATTGTGAGTGAAATAGTCAACAGTATCTTAAAGATTTTAAATGATAAAAGATCTGCAAAGGAAATTAGTTTTTACCCAAGAGACAATTTATTTTCACAATTAACTCGATCAAAAGAAATGTCGTTGGAACAAAGAGAGCAGGAAGAAAACACCAAATTATCTCTGTTTTCACAGTATCCATTAGAACAAGACCAAATGAGAATGGAAAAGGAGAGCCAGAGAATTGTTTTGGAAGAAATTTTTTTGAGAGATGAAGAATCAAAACAAAAGGAGAAAGCTGCCTTGCTCAGTGCAGTGAACGAGGTTTTAAATGAAGTGTACCAACGAGTACTGGAAATCAAAGGCCATTTGCCTCCTTTTAATGAAAACCCCTACTTTGCATCTAATTCTAAAATTAGAACATCAGTCATAACACAAAAAAACTTTTCTCAACCACATATTAATAGTGTAGCAAATGACATAATCAAAATCGTTTTAGGGGAAATGTACTCTGTAGTTGTATCATCTCTGTATGAAAGTAATAAAAGAGAAGCAGCATTTGACAACAATGATACTCCACCCAAGAAGCCATCATGTACCACAGAACCTAAACAAGCCGGAAAAGGGAGTGATTCCACTAGATACGCGACACGGCAGGTTTATCCTCACCTGGGCAACGACAATGTCTCTCTGTTAGAAAACAGGTCTCTGCGATATTCACCATTGCAAGTGGGGAGGGATTTGGTCCAAATGGTCGTCAATAAGATCACTAGTTTTGCTTCATTTCATCTAAGAGATGCTTCATATCCTGAAGGTGGTTTGGATGAGTTGCAACCTCTAAGCCCGCATAGTTTTAAAGTGGGGCCTAAGGGCAGCTTTCAGCCAGGGTTTAAGACAAATTTAAAAGCAAAATCAAAAGTCAGCTCTTTACCTAAATTTAGGACAAAACTGCCCCTAGGACGTAGCAGTGTTAAGGCCAAAAGCAAGACCAAGTTAGGACCTGGAGAGAAAACGCTGAAAGACAGCCAGCCCAAGACTGCCATCGGGAAGTCACATAGCCTCACAGCAGGGGATGTCAAAAGCTTACTAGAAATGAAACTGCCCACTTCAGAACTCACAACGTACGCCAAGCACATAATAAGTGATATCCTGGAAACAACCGTGAAAGAATTTGAAAAGGTGAGGCACACTAAAGCAATGGTAAATGGGAAAGCTCTGCCCTTTGATGAAATTATGGCAGCAAATGAAATAGTTAATACAGTTTTGCAAGAATTATATGCTACAAATAACCAGAGTTTGGCTCATCCCATCAAACTCTCGCGTCTGGATGACCTCAGACACTCACAGGAGAATGCAGGGGCAGGGTCTCGTGCCAAAACACAGGCATGTTTTTACTTGGAAAATGTTTCTTCACAGCTAGAACAGATTTTTCCTAAAGATGGTGTACTTAAAAAGATGTTTGACAAATGGCAAGCAGAATCCAATGACACAGAAAGTGAAAAATGTAACTTATTGATGATAGCTGAAAATGTTTTAACTGTAATTTCAATAAAAGCAAAAGATCTAAAATATTCTCTCTCGCTTTTAAATTTGCCACATCTTGAGGATGGTGGAAGTAAGTTTCATAACTGTTTTAAAAGAACTTCTACCAGAGCTGAGGATACCAAAGCACAAATTAATATGTTTGGACGCGAAATTGTTGAAATGCTATTTGAAAAATTACAGCTGTGCTTTTTGTCCCGGATGCCCACCCGAGAGAGTAAAGAAACTCCAGCAAGCAGAAAGTGTAGTTTTTCCACCAAGGATAGCCTCAGCAGTGCACCCATCCACAACATGAACACAAAAGACCAAACTTCGTCGGGCTCTAGCAAGCAAGTTGTTCAAGAAATTGTAGAAAGGGTTTTAAACATATTAGAGTCATTTATAGACTTGCAGTTTAAACATATCTCTAAATATGAGTTTTCTGAAATAGTGAAAATGCCTATAGAAAACCTTTTTCCTGTCCAACAGAGACTATTAACCAAAAAGATGTTGCCAAAATTACAACCACTGAAAAAGTTTTCTGATGAAGCTAAGTCAAGTAGTGTTATTTCCAAGGAAAATGTACAGAATACTCTTCGACGTGTTCATTCCTTTCATTCAGAATTGCTCACATATGCAGTTAATATCATCAGTGACATGCTTGGCATAATTAAGAATGAGCTAGACAAAGAAATAACCCAAATAGAACCATCATCAATCAGCATATTGAATGAGAACATTGTAGCAAGTGAGATCATTGGCACACTGATAGACCAGTGTACTTATTTCAATGAGTCTCTAATCAAAAACCTTCCAATGGAAAGTTTGTGCCCGAGAGTGGAAAATACCTACATTGTTAATCAGGTTGAATTAGCAACTAACACGAAAATCCCCAAGTCAAAGTTAAAGCAAGTTAGCTTTACGAATAATCCTCCACAAATCAGTGTACCTGGTTGGATGTTTCATTCTGAGGAAGATATGAAACAAAACTACAGGGCATCGTCAAATTTACCTTCGTGTGTCAGAGACTCTGCAGAAGACCCAATTAAAAGCTCAGAGCCGATGGAAAGGCCTGATTCAGAAAATGCACCAGCATGCTTAAGAAACAAAGTACAGAACTATGGTTCAAGGGGATGGCCAATTTATCAATCCACAAAAGGAAATAGCTCCCTTCCTGAAGGCAGCGTCTTACAAAAACTGTTTAAGAAAGTGAATGAATCCACAGAAGAATCACTAAAGCAAGGCATGTCATTCATAGAAATGGGAAGAGGTGGAAATCCAAAAGTGTTTCGTTACGAGGCCCTAAAACCAATTGTTGAACCAAACCAGACTCAAACAGCGGTTTCACCACTCAAAATATGCTTAGCTGCAGAAAATATTGTCAATACTGTGCTGCTGAGCTACGGTTTTCCAAGTCAACCACCCAGTAATGAAAGCATGGAAACAATGAAACCGTTTTTTATATCAAAGCAAAACCCTGGAGGACAAAAGAACGAGAAGGAAAGTTTGCTAGGGATGTGGGATAAAAGGATCAGCTGTATACTTGAAGAACAAAACAAAAATTCTGAAGCAAGCAGGGGAGATTTTTCTTTACTGCAAAAATGGGAGCACATTAATCACCCAAAGATAAAGACTCTGAAGGAATTCGGCGTCATTGCTTTTGCTGATCATGAATTGGGTCCAAATGAAATTAACTTGGTAGCAAGACATGTAACCACATCTGTGGTCGCCTATTTCCAGAATTTCAAAACCAGAGGTAAGCAAGAGATAACTTACTTTAAAATTGGCATAATTTAGAAAAAATGGGTATGTTTAAAGATTTCCTATCTGAGAAGCCACAGTTCCTGTTTTTTCTGAAAACAGCCTAGTAGCTGAGGTATTTAATACTCCTTAATATATCAGGATACTTTAAAAAAATGTGTAACACATGATTTGAACCTGAAAGAGTTCGTTGCCTGTGAGAGAAAATAAGACTATATTAAAGCAGAGCTGAACATAAGATATAAGTTCCAAAGAGTTTTCAAAGTTCTTGTGCATGGCTTCTTTATACCAAAGCCACAGTTCATTGATTGTGGCTTAGAGATTCACATTTTCAAGGTGTGCAGTTGAAGTCTTTGCCATTATTCACAGTTTATAAGAATAGAGGTATTGAATATCTTGTTTACATTAAGGTATTCTTGAATTTCTTTTAGGTGTAGTACTCTAAACATATTCTTACAAAGATATTTTCACTCCTTTTCTAAGAATGCTTGTCTGTGTATGTTAGGTTGAACCACACGTAAGAGCCATTTTTGTATGTCCAAACCTATTGATTACTGGCAATTTCATAAAATTGAATCTAATAATACTAGAATAGCCCTTTCCTGGAGCAATGACTCCATTTACCAGTAGTGAGTTGCTGCATTACCAGTCCAGATAAGTCACTTGCCCGACATTCAAGTAAGAGCATATAATACCATCCTAACACCTGCAGGAAGAGGTAATTTTTCATTCTTAAAACTGGCATTTTTTTGAAGGTGGACAGTTGTTTGACTGCAGCTGCAAGCTAAAAAACAAATTTTCTCCAAGCATAGCTAGTTGAACTTAAAAAAGAAAAACAAAACTAACAAAAGAGGATTCATAATTCTATCCCATTGACATTTGGTTCTTCTGGCAAATCAATTCTCTATTCTTAGACATGTCCAGGGCCTTTGAGTGGTGCCACTTAGGTTCCCCCTTTCAGATGGAACATTTCGTTCCTCATTCCCTTCATCTCAGTGTGGGCAAGTCTTATCCAGCAGTCAAAGCTCAGCTAAAAGCCTCCCATCTCCACAAAGACTTACCTGACTCCACATGCGGGGGTACAACCAATTATTAAGTTCCGAGGAAGTTTTGAGAAAGAAGAGCTGCTCTCACCAACATTCAAAAAAAATTGGCCATCCCAACCAGGTACATGATTTGCAGTAAATACTCTGTGGAATGGAAGCAAGAATGGAGTCCTGAGTCTGGCTGGCTTGGCCTTCCATTTTTGTAAAAACAACTGCAATCTAAAGATTAAAGGACTACCAACACAGTCATCCATCCCTTACATTTTTGGAGCTAGCACACTTTTATTTCAGTTAAGTTGTTATTGCAACACACCCCCTTAGTTTCCTAAAAGTAATATATAGAATAACATTAAATGTTTTAACTAAAAAATATTTCATATGTAATTACATGAGGTCTCTGAGATCACTGCAGATGTGCTAGGATGTGAAATTCAACTTGAAAATATTTCTACCCCAGAGTTTCCAACTTCTTAGGGTCCATAACCAATTAAGCAAGGCAGATATCAGCATTTAACTTAGGAATTTGAATTTCCTGCAGTTCTTTTTATCAAGTTTCTGGCTAAAATTAAGATTCCACAAGATGGGAAATAACTATTAGAAGAAAGACCAATTTTTCTTGACTATATTTTTCTTTTTCTTTAGTGAGCTGTTCCAAACGTGAGAGTTATATGTAAATAATTATTTTTTAAAATATTTTATTTATTTTTCTTTAGAGGGGTAGGGAAGGAGAGAGGAAGAGAAACATTAATGTATGGCTGCTTTTTGTGCATCCCCTGCTGGGAACTGGCCCCTGCCGGGAACTGGCCTGCAACCCAGACATGTGCCCTGACTGGGAATCGAACACCGATCATGTGGTTCGCAGGCCCGCACTCAATTTACTGAGCTACACCAGCCAGGGCTGTAAATAATTGTTGATATATTGAATTTTCCATATTTATCTTACTGCATGCTAATAATTGTGTTTTCTTTTTTTAAGTGTCCAGTGAGAAGATGTCTATTGTTTCTACACTATCAAGGAAAGAATATGAAGCAAAACAGCCTCTAAGAACCGTATACAGTGGTTCTTCACTTTATCAATTACGTGAACATCTCACTGAGTGTGTCATTTGCCATTTAATTTTAAACATTTCTGATAGCACCAAAGATGGTAGAGAAAAGGAGAGAGCATGGGAAAAACAAAATGTAGGGTTTAACAAGGTTATTTTAATTTATTCTCAAGTGTTTGGAAGCAGGTCAATATCTATTGGAGAACTTGCTTTAAGTATTTCCGAAATGATTACTAAAACCCTTTTTAATAGTAACTTTATAGAGGCTAACATTGAACAGCAAATGTGTTCTTTAGAAACAAAGTACATTTATTGCCCAGGAATAGTTGCTGCTGACTTTGATAATCTTTTTCAGGATCTCTTAATAGGAGTGATTCATGTACTGTCCAAAAAAATAGGAATAACTCATCACTTTGAAAGCAATAGAAGAAATAAATCATTTTCCAGGCTTAGAAGCAATAGTGTGCCAATTTGCAACAAAACAAATACCATGAAAACACAGATGGGTTGCACAGATTGGGAATCATCTACTCAGCAAAACGACCATCTCATTCAAAAGAATAAATTAAATTACCTTGCACATAAGTTAGGCAGGCTAGTTAGCAACCTAGAAACTCGTGAATCCAAAGAAGTAGTCAATAAAGTCTTCAATATTGTTTTAGATTTATTTTCTCCAGATGAACACCCAGATAACACTGTGGATTCTGATAAAGCAAGAACATTTTTCTCATCCTTGAATGATCAGCAAAGGAATAGCATACTTGGAAGTAACTTAGGGCTCACTCCCAATTCAGTTTTTCTTCTCAATGTCGTGTGTCAGAAACTTATTAGAACACTTTTGGAAAAATGCACAAGCACTGGCTTTCTTGATAATGGCTCTCTTACTGATGAAATATCAGCAGAAGAATGTCAGCTTTTAAAAATACTTCAAAGTGTGGAAGATGAAGAATTTGATTATTGTAGGCGAGCAATGGACTATGAACATTTTCAAGGAGCTTACAAGTCAGACCTTTTGGAACATCTGGCAAAAATGGATCAAGATTTATTGTCATCAGACTCCATGCTCACAATCATTTCCCACAGTTTGGTTAAATCATTGATGGATAAACTATGTCACAGTATGCAACTCTCCCAGGGTCCACCTACTGCAAACAAGCATTTAAAATATAGAGCAAGAGAAATACAGTCTAGTTTTATAAAAGCAAAAAGGCCAGAATTAGCAGAATTAGAACAAGGTACATATCCTTTAAGATTCATGAATTATGAGGGTAATGCTTTGACAGGATCCCTGAATAATCCCAGTAAGGTTAGCTCCGTGACACAAGCACCATTTGGCAAGAAGTGTGCAATAAATTCCTCTTTTTTGTCACCTCTTAAAAGACAGGAAACAAAGAATATGGATACAATAGCCATCCACAATAAGCTAAATCTGGGAGATGTAAATACAGCAGTTTATTCAGCCACATTTTTAGAGGAAATAATTTCAGAACTGTTTTTTAATCTCTCTACTTCCTTGTGGGGCAAAAGTGAAAACATTACTGAGGCCTGGCTTAATGAGATGAATACATTATTTGTCAACAATGTAGTGAATGAGTTTAATAATGCGCATGTCACTGTTTTACGGAACGCTGAAGAAAGGCTGTGCTTTTCCCCAGTCCATAAAGAAAGTGTTAGTAGCATTGTTGACTCGGTTTATGATGCTGTTTTACAGAAATATAAATCAAAAGTAACCTGCGGTGGTAATCTGGCACATGACAATGCCTCAATAGCAGAACAAATAACTAAATGTGTATTATTAGAGACTTTGGACTACCAGCTCCCACCTTGCATCATGGAAAAGCTCACGCCTAATTCCTACTACCCTCTCAAAGCTGAAATAATACTGCAGAAACTACAAAATAACCTGAGAGAATTTACGTCAAAGTCAAGTTCGGCATGCTATAGCACAAGGTTATCACACTCATTTTTAGAAGATGTCATCAGAAGACTTCTATCTCAACTCATTGCTCCACCCAGGAAGGCTAACTCTTTGGGGAAAAAACATTTCACGACTTCAGATTTTAATGAATTGTCTAACTGTATAGTCAATAAGGTTATATCAGCCATTTCAAAACATAAAATTTGGTTCACTATATATAATGATCAACATCTATGTACAGGAAAAAACCTCCAGAAGATGGTGAATTCTGTTTACAGTAATATCATGCAAATGTCTGACTCTCTTGTTTCAATACAGAAAAGTTTAGTCAGCCGAAGCCCAACTATGGTTGACCGAATAGCTAGTTTTATTATCCAAGAGGTTATTGAAAATCATCTTCAACCATTTTTGTGTGAAGAAGATTTGCCTCGTCCGAATACACCATTGGATGTGATAGCAAACATGGTTAAACAGGTCCTCAGTGAAGTCATAGAGTCACATGAACCCAAGACGCCATCACCCATAGGTATTTACCCTGACATATTCATCAGGGAAATTGTTGCCAAACTTTTATCAAAGATTTTCAGTCCAAAGGATAACACTGAAATTGAGCTGGAAAACATGGCACAGAAAATAGTGAACTCAATAAATAGCCATTTCGACAAAGCTAAAATTCCTGTTCTATGTGATGACAAAGAGCAGTCTTACTCCTCTGTAGATACAGACATTGTGAATGAACTCGTCACCTCAGTTTATAAAAATGTTTTGAAACAGCATGGGCTAGACCCAGAGTTTGACAAAGAGTCTAAAGAAAGTGAAAATTTTGTGGAAAATATTACCAATTTAATTATAGCAGCTATTTCAGATTGCCTTCTTCATCCACTGTTTTCTGGGGATTTGACATCACCTTCCCACTCTATTTCCACAGCTGAGAATATCATTCAGGATATTATTAGTAATATCAATAAATCTACCATGCAAAGTCAGAGTTTATCTCCATATAACACTTTGCTACCTTACAAATTTTTAGAAGACATGATTGGAGTATTATTATCTAGAATCTTTCCTTCTGCACCTAACATTGTCCTGAACACAGAATCTCCAAAAGATAGATCAAAAGTGAATTTCAATGAAATTGCTTCAAATATAATCAATGATATCAGGATGAAAATTTCTCAACATGAAATTCACTTCTCAAAAGATGAAGAAGAAACAAAGTTTGTTTATTCAGAAGACGATGTTCACCATCTTGTTGACTCAGTATTCAAAAATATTTCACAAAACTCCGAGTCTCAAGAATCAGTTGAGCAAAATATCACAGGGAGTAACAATGTTCTCATTGATAGAATAGCAGGTTTTATCATTAAGTATATTTGTCAGCACCATCTCCAGCCATTTCTAGATGGAAAGTCCTTGCCTTCCTCTTCAAACAAATATCTTGACAATGAGACAAGGCAGTGGTTTTATGCTAGTGTTTATTCTTCAACTTTTTTGGAAGATGTGGTTTCTGGAGTTTTGTACAAAATATTCCACAGGGTGTTAGGCATTGTACAAACAAAATCAGTAAGAGATTCAGAAGATGAACTTTTTGATAAAGCTAAAAAACTCATACATTTGATAGCAGAGGAATTCTCAAAAGCCCAAGTTAGCATTATAGAGAATGCAGAAGAACAATTTTGTTTGCCTCCAGTGGAGAGAGATGTAGTCAAAAATATTATTGATGTGGTATTCAGTAAAGTTTTACAAGAGTATGACATGAAAATAATGGCCAATAATGGTTTTCTAAATGATGCAAAGACATTGGCTGCGAGGATAACTAAGATCATCCTGGCCGAAATTTCTGATTTCCAAATTCATTCAAATATAATAGGAAAGCTTCCTTGTCAGTCACTCTCCAAACTAAATGCTAATGTTTTGATAAACAGAATTCAATGTGACATTACTAAATCAAGATTCCGAAGACAGACATCAACAATATATACGACTAAGTTATCACATACTCATTTGGAAAAAATTGTCACCCAGCTTATATCTCAAATGAGTCCACTGGCCTCCAGTGCAGAATGCACAGATACCTCCCAATCAGATGTAAGTAATACAGTCATAAAACTGATAGATGAAATTGTATCAATAATTTCAAAACACGCAGTGTGTATTGTCAAACACGGCAATGGAAAACAAAGTATGATTTCAGAGAAAGATGTTCAATCCATGGTTGATGCCATTCATGCTGATCTGTCACATTCCAATGTCTACCATTCTCTTACAAAAGATAAAAAAGATATAAGTAACATACCTGCTTCAAAAATAGCAAGTTTTATAATAAAAGAAATATTTAACCATCATCTTCAGTCATTTTCAGCTAGAGATAAGACTTTCATTTCAGCTGCATTTGATCCAAGTGATAAACAAAAACCAATTGAGTCTAAACAAAGAGAGTTGTCTCTCATAGTGAACTCAGCTGTCTTTTTGGAGGAAGTAATTTCTGAACTTTTGTGTAAACTCCTTTATGCATTCTCACACAATGTCTTGGTTGCTGAAAACCCAGATACAGTAAAAGTCAAAATTACTAGCATTGTTACAACATTAGTAAAATCAATTGTTCTGGAGTTCACCACATCAGAGATTTTACTTGCAGATTATTTTGATAATGATATATGTTTTTCAGACAGGTACAAAGAAATGGTTCAAAAAACAGTCAACCAAATTTATGAAAAAATATTAGATGAATATAAATCTCTGATTCAAGTATACAGAGTTATACAAAGTGACACTATTTGTTTTGGAAGGAAAATATATCATTTGCTGCTGGAAGAAATTTATGATTATCAGGTGCAGTCGTTAGTTTCAGGAGAATTAGTGTCTTCTTCCTATACCTCCCCTAAAGCTGATAATATCATCAGAAAAGTGCTAAGTGTCATCTTGAAGGATAGTTACACCTTCCCATCATGTGTTACTATGCTGCCTCGCTCTCTTTTACAAGATATAACTTCCAAGCTTCTAGGGCATTTCTTCCCTTCAACTGACACTGAAAGTGAACTAAAAGAGGAAGACGTCTCACCAGATTATGAGTTTGAGGATGCAGCTTCAAAAGTGACTGATGAAATTATCAAAGAAATTTCTGAACATGAAGTTTGTGTAGCCATGGCAGAAGACAATGTAGAAAGTACTACGCAGTTAGAAGCGATTGAGAATTTGGTTGATTCTATATGTAGTAATATCTTGAAAAAATCTGAATTTCAAGCCGAAGTGCAAAAAGATGCAGACAAAAAAGGAGGCTCATTCCTCAGTAAAATAGCTGGTTTTATTATGAAGGAAATCATGGATCATCACCTGCAACCATTTTTACACGGTGAAGAATCCTCTTGCAGTAACGATGACCATGTCTCTGTACTCACCAAAAGTGGTGAAGAAAAAACACAGACTTCTCTATATTCAGCCACGTTTTTAGAAGATGTAATTGTTGACCTTGCTCGCAAATTTTATTCTCTTCCAAATATTACTGAAGCTTTGGAGAAAAAAGAAATGCCAGAGACAGACATTGTGGGCTTGGCTATAAAATTTGCAAACTCTCTGATAGGAGAATTTAGGAAAAATGACATCAAAGTTCTACCAAATGCGGAAGAAATGTTTGCTTTTCCACCAATTGATAAAGACACAGTTGATAAGATATCCGATTTTGTGTACGATCAATTCATAGGTAAGTCTAACGAAATTCAGAAGGATGATAAAAGTAACAGTGGAATAGAAATGATTGCTAATTTAGCCCAAAAGGCAATCTCTGCTTTCAAGATTCAACCACTTTTTTCAGGAGACTGGTCATCCACCTTCTTTTCATTTCTAAATCCAGAGAACATTACACAAAAGGTTCAACACCTACCACAGAAAAGCCCCACACAGAATAGATGTGTAAAAGGAAACCGACTTACTTTTTCAGAACAGCCATACAAGCACACTTCTCCAACCTCAGACCAGAGAAATTTGTTAGACACTTTGGGCATACATAGAAGTGTAATGAGTATAAAGAAAAGTTTCCAAACTGAGGAGACATCTATTAAAAAAGGCGACATTCAAGATCCAAAAGTTACCTCTCTACCTGAAACTGTGAAAGACAACATTGTTAACCTGTGTTCAAGGTCAGCTGCAGGTGTGACAAATGAAAAGAAAGAGAATGAAATTAAAATGGCAACTTCAATTAAAAAATATCCTGGGACTGTAACAAAAGTTACATCTCCAAATACTAGTGTGAAAAATGAAGGTACTCGGAATCCAGATTTGGGGGGAACACTTAAAGATGATGAAACTGACAAGAAACACAAATCAGCTTCAAAAGACAAAGAGGGGCAAGGTAATGAGGTATCCACACAAGTGCTGGAGGCCTCTGATGATACGGCATGTAAGGAAGAAATACTTGGACCAGATATTGAAAAAAACAATGAAAAGAAGATTGGTAAAACAAGAGAAAATCTATTTCAAATGGAAGAGAAGCCCTTCCAGTTATTTTTGACACCCAAAGTGAGAAATGCAGGGACAGCAGAAACAACTGGGAAAACAGTAATCCAAACGCCAAACATTGAGGAGAGAAAAGACAGTCCACCTCTAATAGATGTAAATGAGAGACACTACTCAGCTGATGAATGTGTTCAAAATATCACTGAAAATATTTATGATAATATTTTACAAACAGTTTCTAAGGAGAGTTGTTCTCAAGAATCAGTAGGTTATTCAAATCTTCAAAGTCCCTCAAGCGAGACATTTCCTGTAATTCAAGAGTTTAGCAAGGATTTTGCACAGTATGCTTCAACAAAGGATTTATCCCCCTCAATTAATGAAAATCTCCCTGCCAAAGAGAATGAAAACGAAAAAGACAAAGAGAGAGAGCATGAAAGAGGGGAAAAACAGAGAGAAAAAGACAGAGTGGAAGTTAAGGTGATTAAAAATGAATCTAGTAAACCAGACAGTCCTCAAGACCCACCAGAAGATGAACCTGGAATTTTTCTTGCTAAATTTTTAGAAGACGTTATCACCGAAATGGTTAACAAACTGATCTTTTCTACCTCACCAGAAACACAGACACATGAGCAGTGTCGAAATGTGTGTGATGGCCAGAATCCAGCTGAACTCTACGACACAGCTATGAAGCTTATTGATTCACTGTTAAAGGAGTTTTCAGAGGCTCAAATTAAGCTGTTCAGGCCAAATAAGGAAAATCAGTGTTCTCCACCCGTGGCTAAGGTGTCATCAGTTCCTAAAGTTCGTCGCAAGCATAAAGAATCAACTGCCGATGAAGCCGCATCTAATGTTAAGAAAATAACTATGGATAAAATGTCACACATGCATAAAGTGACTAAAAATAACATACCTTTCTTAGATGGAACACTAGCAATCGATAAAACATTGGTTAACAAAGTCGTTCACTCCTCTGTATGCAATATTTTGAAGGAATATAGATCTCAAGATTCCATTTGTGAGAATATAAAGAGTAATGGGGAAAATTTAGCAAGAAGACTAACTAGTGCAGTGATAAATGAAATTTTTGAACATCAACTTAATTTGATATTTTGTGACGAGGTTCCAGCTTCAGCATGTTTGCCTCTGGACTCTAAGGAGGTTGTCAAGAAGGTCCAAAGGGTGGCTCAAACAGCCAGTAAAGAATGTCAAACATCATTACCATATGGCATCATGCTGCCTCACGAATTTCTAGAGAATCTGATTTCTGCTCTTTTATCTAAAATTTTCTGCATAGTATCCAAAACCAAAGTAAATACATCTGAGGGCAACTGGCTCACTGAACTCGATTTCCTTCAAATGAAGTTATTAAGTACAGTCACAACAGAGATCTCCAAAGATAAAGATATGGTTATTCAATATGTGGAATCCTTACATCCTAATGATGATGAAATTATTCAATTAGTGGCTCATTCTATTTATGATAATCTCCTGTCACAGTTTGGATCACAAGAGATTATACAAAATTGTGTAGGGAGTGGATGCAGAATCCTTTCAGAAGCCATAGTTGATTTAGTTCTACGAGAGGTGTCTGGCAATCAGTTGCAGAACTATTTTTCTGGAGAGCTAACTCCACATCAGTGTATAGAAGTTGACAGTATTGTTGAAAATATTCTTAAAGATGTTATACAAACTACTGATGCTCCCCAGCCTCGACCATCACATGCTCATATATTGCCTTATGACATAATAGAAGAAATAGCTGTAAAATTTTTATCAAAGCTTTTTTGCACCTTTCCAAAAGTGGATAAAGAAAGAAACACATCTCTAGCAACTGAAATGCAAAACGTAGTCTCAAAAGTATTAAATTCAATACAAGAATTTATCTCAAAAAGTCAGATTAAACTTGTACCACCAGCCAAGGAATTGCCCACTGTTACTTTAGCTGACAATGCAACTATTGAAAGAGTAGTTAATTCTGTGTATACCAGTGTTTTAAACCATTATGGCTCACATACTTCTATATTCAAAGATTTAATGGGAAAGAGCAATGTCCTCTCTGATATAATAGGATTTTTAGTGGTGAAGGAAATTTCCAATTCTGAATTTCAATCTCAAGTTAAAGAAGACGTACCAAGTTCAGAAACAGTTCTGGAAGCTGTCAAAGTTATGGAAAAAGTGGTCAAAATTGTTGATGAATTGAAGTCCCAGGAAAAGTCTGCATCTGGAAAATGTTCTATGTTAGACGCCACATTTTTGGAGGAAGCGTTGGCCTTATTCTTGGCAAAAATAATAAGGTTGCCAAGTGCCTCAAGCAAAGAGGCAGAAAACCTATCAAAGCCTGAGTTAAATAAAATTGCATCTCAACTGACAAAATCAGTGACAGCTGAAATTTCCAAAAGTAATATTAGTCTTGTTGCCACTGATTCTGAAAAGCAGTTTCTAAATCCAGAAAGTGTAGAAATGATTTCTCAGGTTATTGACTCTGTTTATAGTAATGTGCTGCTTCAATCTGGAAGCCAGAAAGACCTTTACCATGACATAAAAAATAAAAACAGAGTCTTCCCTAAAAAGGTGGCCAGTTTAATCATTAATGAGGTTTCAAACTTTCCCGTAAATACAGATGACTCAAAGAATTCAAATGTTGATCTCTTTAGTGATCTAGACACTAGTAAAATCATTGAAAAGGCAGAAGACCATGCTTTTAAAATGATCCCTGACAAAGAGAGAGAAGAGTTAAGTCAAAGTTCAATTGGAGAGGAAATGCCAGTTAAAATAGTTCCGCATATTGGAAATAAACCACTCAAAGTAGATCCAGGCATTATTTCAGACCACTTAGCTGTCATTTCTATAAAAACTCAACCTCTTGAGAAACTTCAGATGGAATGTTTAAGAAACACTGGACACAGCATAGCAGAAGTGAGAAGAGCATCAATAAATGGGAGAAGTTACTCTTCATCAGACACACCTAATATGAGAAAGATAAAGAAAGAAAGGCGCACCTCATTGAGTAACACGGGACGGCTGAATGTGAAACCCTTAGAGGTGAGTGCTGAAGCCACCATAGAAAAAGAGGTGAAGAGGGAGACACAGTGGTTCTATGATTCCTTTCCTCAAATATGTATTTCTGACTGCATTTTTTTGTTATAGCCCAGCCCAATGGGAGGATTGGCTGCACTGGTTCATCCATATGGTCCCATAACCTATTGGACTTGATATATCCGTGGTTCACTTTAAAGGTCTCGAGCTAGTGTTCCTAAGACAATTGGCTTAAACTTGATTTTTAAAAAGTTATAGAAGAAGAATACACGGACATACCCTTAATAATAAAAATCGAGCTGACTGATTACAATCTTCATTTGAAGAGTCACCAAAAAACAGTCTTATATAGTTCCTACAGTTCTTCTTTTGGATATCTAAAGGTGTTCAAAGGGGCCAGTTAGAATATTAGGATATATGAAGTTTTAAAAACTACATATAGTAATTTAAACTTATCAAACTTAAGGCTCTACCGTAGTAGCACTCTTTTTACTTTTAACAACATTTATCAACAAACATTAGATTACAAACTTGTAAGTTATACTAGTTTCTTGTTATTTCAGATGGATAATATCAGCCTTTTTCACTTTCTTCTATACTCCAACAAAGGACCCAGTTTCTTCCTCTTTTATCCCTGTTCTAGGTCCAGCAGCCCTAGCACTGATGTTTTCATGAACCCATTCCCTGTTACCATAGATCTAACTCTGCCTAAGCCCCAGATATATTAAACTGATCAGGACTTTAAAATGTCAAAATGATGTCCTTGTTACAAGGAAACTGTCCTTGTCCCCGGAAACACCGAGGACAAAGGGATTTTCTGGACAAAGGAGTGACACTGATCCACTATGCTTTTTGATGTTTATCAAAGCCCTTTGTACTAAAGGTGTTTATTCATAGGAGTTCTAAGTGTGTTTATGTTTGTACTCTGTGTCCTGGAAAGGGAGAATAAAATTTGGGATCATTCTCCTGGGAGCATAATCTTGAAGTGAATTTTCTCTAGCACTTCCCTGCAGCCCACTGAACTAAGTCTCAGGGCTGGTAAATACAAGTATGTTAACGAATGCCTTACATTTTCATACCCAGACACTGAGACAGTAATTTCATCTCTTTTGTCCTAAACTTTTTGGACTAGATGACAGTCCTTATCAGCTCAAAAATTTGCTATTCCTTATGAGTTCTCTTCATCATATTAGCGTATTACTTGGTAGTCTTCATTTATTTCTAAATAATCTCTCAGGAGTAAAATTTGTCTGAACAGGCTGTAGAATGACTACTCTAAATAACATTTTAGTTACCTGTGAGTTTTCTGTCACAAATTTTACACTTGTTACTAGCTCTCTTTGCTTGATTCATTCATAGACCCCAGAAAGCAGGGAGGAAATATTTTAATCAAATAGTCACCCTGTCCTCTTAAGGGAAAGAAAAGTCATCCTAAGAATAAAAAAAGCAAAGAAGCAGAGATATAGGGGAGACCCCCCAATGGAATTATCTTCTAGAGGGTGGGCCCCTTGTAGTAAAGGTTTCCCTGCTAGGTGAATGTTCTAGAAACCCATCTGTATCAGTGTGCCAGCTGGTGTTGTGAGAGGCTGCATTCAGCTTCAGTGAATTTTTTTGAAGACTCTTTCAACATGCTCGTCCACTTTTTGATGGGTGATTTACAGCTCACCTACTCACACCGTGCTGAGTGCTGGGCAGTTTTTGACCAAAAATAGCATGACCCTTGTGTCCCACCCTCCCTAATTCACCTGATCTTGCCCAGAGCAACATTTTTTTTTTCTCTTGGATGAAAAAAGTTCTCAAAGAGAAACATGTTGCCAATGTAGAAGAGGTGAAACAAAAAACAGAAACGCTGAAAGGCATCAAAATCAAAGAGTTCAAAAGGCATTTTGAGCAGTGGAAAAAAAGTTGTATTGATCCAATAGATGTATTGCATCAAATGGAGAGTACTTTGAAGGTGACTGAAGTTTAAACATGTGAGAATACATATATAATTTTTTAATAAATCAATTCTGGTTTTTTGGAGGGCCACCCCCTTGTAGCACACTCTGTTAAATATGTGATTTGTATCGATGTGGGTACCAATACTGTCTATCTGCAGTATAGAGGAAGACAAGTGATAAAAAAGCAGTAAATTATATCAGAGAACCCAGACACATGTTGGCTTCTCCTCAACACTTTATTATCTTTTTTGAGATACCATAAATTCCCAGCACACAAGGCATATGCACTATGGGTATGGAAGAGGGTATTTGGGGGATGAATGGGGAAAAATTACAACAAAAATGAGCTATTTAAATAATGGTTAGTTAAAAATTGAAAGAGCATATATAGTAATGAATTTCAAAGCCATATAGAATGATTTTAGACTTTCTAAACCACTGGTTTCCTTCACTGACACAGAAAATCAAACTTGATTGTTTTAATTTTTTAAGGAGGAAGTTTCTACAGTTTGTTTCAGCAGAATGTATTATTTTAGGGCACCATTTTCCAAAAACTGGTTTACCGTGTTACAAAGACATGTTGAGGTCTACGGTTATTAACTAAGTTAGTTTGGAGGTTTTGTGACATCATCAAAAGCTACAAGAGTGGAGAAATTCTATTTTTGAATTATGGTTGTCTTTGAACTATCTTAGTCATTGAAAATGGAAAATGAGATTTGATTAGGGAGGTGAGATTATATCCAAAGGATCAGAATTAGAAGGAGATGAATGAAGAAATAAAAAACCTCACAATTTTGGGTTTTTTTTGTATTTCAAAAAATCAAGATTAGATAACAACTAGATTTTATTTTTAAAATATTAGATTCCTCTATAATTTCTTATCTAGAATTTTAGAAAAGTGGATTATCATGTCTACTTCTGCAATAAAACTTTAGATGTAAATGTACAAAATGTAAATTATGATGGAACAAAATATATAAAGTTTAAGAAAAAAGGAGCTGTGCTAGACCTTCTACACTTTGAAATAAATTATAGTGGATTAATATGATCTAAGTGTAAAAAATGATAGACAAATATTTTTATAATTTTTCTTATAGGCTTCATTTGTATCTTCTTAAAACATTGCTAACTATAAGTGAGTGGTATGTGAATATAGTATTACCTAGTTGAAAATAGAAATCATATTAACATAGCTTTATCACAATAGAACCATAAGAAAAGTGATTGAGGGATTGATCACCATAATTTCAATTTCAGATTGTTTGCAGAAATTCATTTCAGAATATAAGGAAGCCAGATATCACCAGGGTGGAGCTTTTAAAAGATGTTCAGAACAAAAAAGATCTTCTCATCCGATTAGTAGCTCATAATATTGAAGATGATGCAGAAAGTAACATGAAAGAGGAACTAACATCTGATGAATATGAAGTTGTTTTAAAAGAGGTTACTCAAGAAAAACTCTCAGGAGAACAACTTGAAAATCAAGTGAAAGAAACCACAGAAACAAATATTGTGAGCACTGAAGAAACCTCAGATCCTCTAAAAGAACAGAAGGAGAGAGAAGTTAACAGACCTGTTGCTGAGCTAGATATGCCCCCCTGCTCAACAACCATGGCCGTAACAGAGTCTTCTATGGAGAAAAAGCCACAGCAGGAGGTGAGTGAGAAACATGACGATCGGTGACCAGATGTAAATGGAAAGAATAGAGATCTTCAGAAATTCGGTCCAAAAATATACTTGAATTAGGCAGAAAAAAAATACTAAAATGGTTCCAGTGTTTTCCTTAGCCTGGTAATATTTATAGACTAAGAGAAATAATAGGTTAAGCAATAAAAGTCAATTGAGGGAAAGCAGTATCAAGTGTCATCAAATAATAAAAGGGAGGAGTATAAATATAAAGCTTTGGAATGTGTTTAAATTTAAGTTGATAACAGCTTAACCTAGACTGCTATATATTTATGATGGTATATGTAAACCTCACTGTAACCACAAGAAAACTAGAGTAAACAAAAAAGAAAATAAGGCAGGATTCAAAACGTAACAGTAAACAAAACCATCAAACCGCAAGGCAAGAGAGAGAGAGAAGAAGAAAGAACCAGAGTAACTATAAAAGCACTAGAAAATCAGTAAATGACTATAAATACATACTTATCAATAACTACTTTAAATATAAATGGACTCAATCTACCAATCACAAAAGAGTAGTTGCTTGGTTAAAAAAACAAGACTCATATGCTGCTTAAAAGGGATTCACTAACAGCCGTAAGGGCACACACAGACTGAATGTAAAAGGACAGAAAAATATTATATGGAAATGAAAACAAAAGCTCTATATCTATAATCATATCAGACAAAACAGACACTAAAACAAAGACTGTAATGAAAGACAATGGCACTACATAATGTTAAAAGGGGCAATCATTCAAGAGAATACAGCATTTATAAACATAATCTTCTGAACTGACCAGTTATATCTGTTCCTTTTGTTTTTGAACTCAGTGAGATATTATTAAAATATTAGTAAAGTGAAGAAATGGTAAACTGTGTTCTTCAATATTGTGTTAGGTTTGTCTTGAAAAACTATTCAAATTCCAATATTATAATAATAGATCATCTTCACTGAGCCAATTCCAAAGAATTATATTGGAAAGAAATATTTTAAATATAATTATAGGGTTCGTGTATCTTTTAAATAATCTCTCACATCTTTTCTCACATTGTAGATTAGAGTGCAGTAATACCTGGCTTTCACTTTTTCAGGAAAAAGAAAAAAATACTACTAGTGAACCAACACATTACCTCATCCACAGAATTATGAGTTCATCTTCATACAACCAAGAAGATCTGATTTCATCTGCCAGGTACATGAAATTAAAGCAATACAAAAATAGAAATCTGAGATGAAAGCAATGCCTATAGGAAGGACGGTTTCCCTGGTAAAATAGTAACTGAGCGAGTGTTTAGTCCTAGACTCCCACTCATCCCTCATTCTTCCCTCCCATACCACCCCATTGTAGATCCCTCCTAAGGCCTTGCCTTTCTATTTGATGCCCCCTTTTTATTCTCCCAGCCTATACATTCTGTCTAGTCCAGCAGTGTCTTGGAACAAGAACTTGCTAGTGCAGTTTTATTTGTGTCTGTTTGTTTGTTTGTTTGTATCTGGGAGATAAGTATTGGGTCACAATCATATTTGCACCACTTGCCCAAAGGCGTCCTGCTCAAATATCTTTAGTAACTAAGTGTTCCAGTCCTACAACTGCTTGTAAGAAGAATCCCAAGAAGAGAGGGGTCCATGTAAGTTGGAGCATACCAAAATAAATTCTAGAAAGCAATGGAGTTTGATGTGAGAATGTAAGCTTGGGAAACATTTGTATGAGGAGAAGACAATCCAAGTTAAGATGACTATAGAAGCAGAGTCTGGACAGCATGGAATTTTTGGAGGACAGAGAGCAAAATACACTGTAGACTTGACATCTAATTAATAACTGTATCTAGAACAGTTAAAACTTGCCTAAAGTTGTTCTTAGTTTATAAGACTGTATAAGCTGGAAGAGGTAACATTCTCTGTTATGGGAAAACAATAAATATATGGAGAAAAATATACTTGATTACATTTCTTATTCCACGCAGCATAAAGGAATTGTTTCTTCTTGACTCTGAAACTAACACTATTTGAGGACATTTATTCCTGGACCATTATTGCCTGTTATTCCTGCAAAATGGTTATTTAAACATACATGATTAGTAACGCAAGTATCTCCCTACTGTTTATATCAATGTCGAAGACAAGGGCACAGAAAATACCAAATGAAAGTCAATTTAGAGCAAGATAGAAGAGCAGAAAATTGAAGGCCCTTGTTCGCTCAAAGAAACAAAAAATAAACCACAGACTGATAAAACAACTGGGAGCCCAAGGAGGATATATGCCTAGAAATCACACAAACTCTTTTCTAATTACAGTGGAATAAAATTGGAATTCAATAGCAAAAGGAAAACTGGAAAATTTACAAAGACATGGAAATTAAACAATGTCTTCTTAAACAACCAGTGGGTCAAAGAAGAAATCACAGGGAGAGTCAAAAATATTCAAGACAAATGAAGATTAAAATAATGTGGTACTAAAGTGTATGAGATGCAGCGAAAGTTGTGCAAGTGCAATTTACAGCAGTAATTTCTTCATTAAAAAATCATAACAATAACCTAATTTATACCTTAAATAACTAGAAGAAGAAAAACTAAACTCAGAAACTAGCAGAGAAAATAATAAAGAGTACAGCATAAATAAACAAAACAAAGACTAGAAAGGCAATGGAGAAAAATAAGTGAAGTCAAGAGGTGATTCTTTAAAGAGATCAACAAAATTGGCACTTTTTTCTAGATCGTCTAAAAAGAGAGAGAGACTACTTGAATACCTAAAATCATAGATGAAAGAAGGGCCATTACAACTCAGTGTATATAAATAAAAAGGATTACAAGAAAGTACTATGAATAGTTTTATGACAACAATTGGATAACCTAAACGAAACAGAAACATGGTAAGACAATTCATTAGGGAAAGTACAGTCTTTTTAATAAATGTTGTTAGGGAAACTACACAACTATACACAATTGGAATTGGTGATAATTTTATAGATAAAACACTAAAAGTACAAGGAACAAAAAATATTAAATAAATTGGACTTTACCAAAATTAAAATATTTTGTGCTTCAAAGGATAGAGTGAAAATTCAACCCATAAAATGGGGAAAATATTTGCAATTCATATACCTGATATATCCAGAATATATAAAGTATTCCTATAATTCATGACCACCATCAACAACAAAAATATCACCAATTATTTCTAATCACCAATTAGAAATTGGACAAAGGACTTGAATAGCTATTTCTCCACAGAATATGTACAAATGGAAAATAAGCACATAAAAAGATGCTCAACATCACTAATCATTAGGGAGATGCAAATCAAAACTGTTATGAGATGCTGTTCACATTGATTAAAATAGTTCTCTTTTAAAAATCAGAAAATAATGTATTATCAGGAATGTGAAGAAATTTAAACCCTCCTACATTGCGGTTGGGAATTTAAAATGATACAATCACTGTGGAAAACGGTATGATAGTTTCTCAAAAAAATTACATGTATAGTTACCATATGATCCAGCAACTCCACTTCTGGGGTTACACCAAAAGCAATTGAGAACAGAGACTCAAACAGGTATCTGTTTGAGCAACATTATTCATAATACAAATCATGGAAGCTGCAACATGATGGATGAATAAATGATGGTAAATAAAATGTGTTAATATATTCAAAGTATGTTATTCAGCCTTAAAAAATGAGGGAAATTCTGAGATATGCTTCAACGTGTGCAAACATTAAAGATGACATACTAAGTGAAATAAATCAGCCACAAAAGGACAAATATTATATGATTCCACTTACATGAGATACTTAGAGAAGTCATATCAGAAAGCAGAATGGTGGTTTGGAGGGGTGGAGAGTGGGGAATCTGGGGTATCAGTAACACATGGGTACAGAGCATCAGTTTGGGAAAATGAAACATTCTGCAGAGGGATGATGGTAAGAGTTGCACGACAATGTGAGTGCACTCAAGCACAGAATTGTACACTTAAGATAGGGTGACAATGTTAAATTTTATGCTGTGTATATTTAACCAAAATTCTTAAAGTGAAAAAAGTCAATTTAGATATCATATTTATTAATTTGGAAATTCAGCAATATAGTATTCCAAGTTTATTTCTATATGAAGATTGACGGACAGATTGTTCTTTTGTTTAACTGGTAATTCTTTTATTCATTAACTGAACAAAAAATGAAATGCTCTTTTTCTTTTGTTTTAGTGAGACTGAAGATTGTATTCCAGATACACATAATATATCAGAAGGTCAGATTTATTTTTTAACTTAATTAGAAAGTATTCAAAAGTGGACTTTGTTTACTGTTTTGATATTTTTAGTTATCAAATCTAAAGTTTATACTGTGTTACTGTTATTGGCTGTGAGTTTTAACTACTCTTAGAAATGTGATCTAACTTCTACATCACTCAGATGTTTGAATAAGCCAAATAATTTGCTTTGTCTGATTTGCTATTAAGATTGTATTAATGATTTTGATCATGAATATAGTATGATATTACGAACTTACATTTGTCATGCTCCTGTGAGAAATATACACAAAACAGGGTCGACCATGGTTTCTATCTGAGCTGGAATCCGTGACACTAGGGTTTAACAATTTTTTGAAAGTTTATCCTGTCTTTGTGCTTCCATCTCCATGGCCTCTACCTTTGTGCCCAACAAATGTGCCTTAAAAAGGGGGTGGGGGAGGGCTTTCAGAGCTAAATTTATTTTCTGACATTACAACCTGGCTAGTATGGACCTCACTTTTTAAAAAAATCTCTTAGTAGTCACTCAGAAAACTTGTGAGGACCTTTTGGTTTTCCATTTGTTGAATCCTCAGAGGATCAATGTGGTTCTAACTACAATGGGATGTATGAGAGAGAAGGTACTGTGTTTACTGTTAAGTTTCCTTGAAACTCAAACCACAGGTTTACCCTAGCTCTTTCAAACATCCACTCAAGAACAATATTCTCTCACAGAAGGTCAAAGTGGCAATCATTTTCACTAAGATGGGTCATAGTGCAGCACCAATAAGTATGCTAGAATTCTATGAACACACAATGTGTGTGTAACAGACAGGTAATAACAAATGCCGTAGAGAAAAACAAGCGATGAAGTGGAGTAGGTAGCGCCATACTGGGAATGAGATTACAATTTCACAAAGTGAAGTCGAAGAAGACCTCACCAAGGAGGTGCCATTTGAGTCAAATTCTGAAGGTGAGGACTGAACAATGCAGCTATGGGAGGAAGAGCACTGCACAAGGATCAGCAAATGCAAGGGCTGCTGATGCCTGGGGTGTTTAAGGAGGAGCAAAGCAGCAAGTGAGACCTGAACGGAAGGAGTCAGAGAAGGAGCAAAACAGGTGGTTAGGGAGGTGATAGAGGACTGGGGGATAATGTGATACCAGAAGGTATCACAATAATCACTGATAATCATGCCTCTATTATGGAATCATAGGCTGTTAGAGTCAGAGAGCAACTACTTAATACAATGTCCTCAATTGTTTGCATGAGGAAACTCAAGTTCAGGGTGAGGAAAGGACTTGTCCAAGGTTGCTTTGAGTCAGAGACAGAGTCCAGTCTAGACCCATACATTCATTTTGTTTTGTTTTTTCCTAGTTTGTTGCAATCGTCATTTTTAATTCTTTACTAGTAGTATTGCAGCTATCCAAGTCAATCATTTACTTATTCATTCATTCAAAAGGTTACTGAGTATCTCCTCTGTGTTACATCCCATGTGTGAATAAACCTGACAAAGTCCTTGCTCTCATAGAATTTACATTGCGACTTGGGGCGGGGTATCAAAGGGCAACATCAACAAGATAATTTTAGATAATAAGTACTTCCCAGCTTATCTGGGATAAAACACAAAGAAACTGTAATGACTTGCAAAACCCTACATCATCTGAACATTACCCCCCAATCCTCTATCACCTCTCTAACCACCTCTTTTGCTCCTTCTCTGACTCCTTCTGCTCAGGCCTCACTTGCTGCTTTGCTCCTCCTCAAACACCCCAGGCATCAGCAGCCCTTGCATTTGCTGATCCTTGTGCAGTGCTCTTCCTCCCGTAGCTGCATTGTTCAGTCCTCACCTTCAGAATTTGACTCAGATGGCACCTCCTTGGTGAGGTCTTCTTTGACTTCACTTTGTGAAATTGGAACCTCATTCCCAGTATGGTGCTACCTACTCCACTTCATTGCTTGTTTTTCTCTATGGCATTTGTTATTATCTGGCTGTCAATTTTGTTGCTACCTCCTTATAGAGGGTAAACTCCATGAAGATCACAGCTGTATTTTCAAGAGCCTAAAACAAGCATGCAGTGGGAGGATGTATTTAGTACAATAGGAGAGACTGTGGAAGTAACTAAGGGGAGGGACACAAAAATTGTGTTTTAGCTCTGATAAAATTGAAGTACTTATTAGACATTTAAGTTGAGGTGCCAGTCTAATAAGCGATAGGATGCTTGAGTCTAGAGCTCAATGGAGAGGTCAGGGTTGAAAACATACATTCTTAGTTTTCTATAAAATATACAATGAAATCTGAAATAATTTAAATCTGAATGAAATCCTCAACTATCAAGACTTTTTCTGCAATTTTTCAAACAACTAAGACAATGTCTACAACTTTTAAGATAGACAAAAAATGTCAATCTCCAATGTTGCCAAGATGTTGAAGTTTTCAGGCAAAAATTTTAAAGCTATGATTACAAAAATTTTCGAGAAGTAATGGCAAATATGCTGGAATCAAATGGAAAAGTAGGGGTTCTCAGCAGAACTTAAGTGTATTTATTCATCTGAGACACACAGTAGCATCTGCTTCTTGCTTTAGGAATTGTCAACTCTAATTCTCATACATTGGAGTTAGGTGTGCATTTATTTTTAAATATCAATATCTGCCCACTCTCGGGGGTTTCCTTTCAATTGGTGATTTGTGATCCAAGGATTCATACTATTTTTCAATTTCCACAAATCACTCTATTATACACACAATGAGAAGCAGTGTTTTAGATATCTCTACTTCATTCTGTTCGCATACTGTTTGAGGTATCTTAATACATACACTTCTGCTTTCCCTTCGCCACTCTGAAATAGACGCCTGCCTTGTATAGAATTGAAACCTAGTTCTCCATATGAGTCTAGTTCATCAGGCTTCTTCAGAGAGTTTTCTGCTAGACAATGAAAAGCAATTTTTGCATATCTGACTACAGAAGCCTCAGAGTGCAAAAGGTATAATGATACACTGAGAATGAGAAGGCTGGACCTTGTCCCCTGACCTTGGCCACTTTCCACTTGAGTAACCTTAGGCAAGTTGTTCAACCTCATCAATATTCAATATCTTTGGATATATGGAGATACCATTCTTCCTGTTTCCTTCACAGGAAAATAATCTTTGCAAATGATTTTAAACCCATGAAGTATTTTTTGTGTCAATTTCTAAATTTTACAAAACCAGTGCTGTAGTATGATTGTAGTACTAAAATACCTAATAAACATGCATATTACTGATTTGCTTTATCCACAGGAACTCCCAAGGCCAGTGTTTCCAAACAAAGATCTAATATGCTGGCAAAGGTATCTTCAGCTCTGTCAAAGGTGTTTTCTCGATCTAACACTGGCATTTCCAAATCTTCATCACCACCTCACCAGGACAAACATTAAAGCTTTTGTACTTGATATACAATGCTTATTTCCCTTAGAAAAATAAAATAATTTTTAAAGCATAACTTAGTATCCTGTAGATGATTTATATTATATTGAGCAAAAACTTAAGGACAAAAAAAGTAAAATAGAGGCCTGTGTAAGAGAAGGGTTTGGTAAATGTTTTTAATACTCATTTTGGTTTGAGAAGATGCTGTGTGTTAGCATTACCTGTGTACCATGAGGATAAAGAGACAAAAAATGTACCTAGTATACTAGTCAGCCCTCAGTTACCACCAGAAAATGAACTTGAATTTTTTTCTGTTAAATTTTTAGAGGTACTTTTACCAAAATAGTTAGCAAATTGAGATGAAACTCAAGATTGGTTCTATGACACAGCTACAGTTCACTGTGTATATTTGGATGTTCAAATAAAAGTACTTACACCAGATAGAAGAAATCAGTTTATCCTAGCAGAAGATAAAATTTCATCATTTTATGATATACCTCCCAAGCAAAAGATCTAAGTATGGATAAAGCACCATATAGAAGTAAATAATTACTGTGTATAAAATACTAGATATGCATTAAATGATCCCCATAACTAAAAAAGAAAAACAAAAAAAAAACAAAACTATTTTCAGACATAGCTTTGTAAATAAAATAGCATCTATAAATAAATCATTGGTCAGTAAAAACATAACACCTTTGTAGAGAAAATAAAATCTATAAATAAATAATTGTTTGATAAATTCATCAAACCTTTAAGTAAGTATTTTAACACGAAAATAGATATCAAGTATCATCTGTTTGTAAAAAGTAACAAAAAGTAAAGAAGAAAATTTAACAAGTGGATATCTAGAACAGTGGTAAAAGTAATTTTTCTGAATTAGTTAGCCCGATACTTTGTGATATGAATCCAACTCCTGAATATTTGCCCCTGGAATCTAAGGATTTTGTTTAAAAGATCCAAAGAGGTGGACCAAACAGCAAAGAACGTTCATCATCATCAGTATCAGCCCTAATGCTGACTCATGCATTTTAAGAAGTGGGATATCTTCTTTTTAATCTAAAATTTTCTTGACAGTAGCCTTTGCTAAAAGCAGAAGCATCAGAGAAAATTTTGTTTTACCAAATTCGATTTCCTGTAATAAAATTAGTCAGTGAGGGCATGACTGGGAGCTCCAGAGAAAAAGATGGGATGATACAGTAGAATTTTTACATTCCAGTGATAATGCAGTCATTCAATTAGAAACTTAGTCAATTCATAATAATATCACAAATTATTTAATCTTGAAGGTCATACAAAATTGTGTAACCTATATACAGAGACCTTTTCAAAAATGACAGTTGATGAGAAAACACTGCCAGTCCAGTTTAAAACTATTTCCAGGAGGACTTGTCAAAAGGGAATAGTAAACACTGTGCTTATCTCCTCTCAGGAAAACTTCCAAACTGCAACTAAATTATAGAACAATCACCCTCAAGACTACCCGAAGACTAGCTGAACAGAACTCCTCCAACTAAGGATATAGTTAGTAACTAAGGTTTCTTCTTTAAGAAGCTACATCAAGACTTGTAGGAGGGTTAGAGATGCAAAACAGATTGGTTCCATACATACATGCTGCAGGTAAGGATCAGGAGGGATATCTTGGCTGCAGATGTGTCCCCTGAGAAACAAAGGGCTCCAGCCCCAGACTGGGCTCCCTAGTCTTGAGCTCCAGTACTGGGAACAACAGTCCCCACAATATCTGGCTATAAAATCAGTGGGAATTGCATCTAGTGTGATGGAGGGCCACTGGAGACTCAGGCATCCTCTTAAAAGGCTCAAGTACAAACTCACTCACAACCATGTGCCCTAAGCTCCAGAAAATGAACAGCAACTTAAAAGACACCATGAACATGCCAGGACAGTATGGGGAAAAAATTAATTGTCTGGCTTCATAGGACAAGGGGTCATGGGCCAGCTCTCTCTGGGACTAAAGTCTCAGCAGGCAGCATTGTTTCTCTGATGATCCCTCCTCCACACAGCAGGCATAGGCAGGCACCAAATTTGGCCAACATCATTCTCACTCTCACCTCCCCAGTGATGCTGTGATACCCTGACACACCCAATCCATATGCCAGCCTAAGATCTTTCAGAGGCTAATCAACACAACCAGCCTGGGTCCATGCTGCAGACTTTCCTAAATCTCTCAAAGGTCCACAAATTTCATACAAGCAGCAGCTGGCTTTATCGTGCCCCATAACTCTTGCTAAGTGTGGCAGCCAGACTGGGTTCACAATGTAATCATTCCCAGGCACTTGCAAGTCCAAAACAAGCAGCTACCACATGCAGATCACTGTGTAGCTCCTACCAGGGGACCCCAGGAAAAATACAAGCAACAGTTGGCCTACACCAGAGCTCCTCCCAAGAGGTCCCAGAACCAACACACTTCATGGCCTGCCTCAGATTACACCACAGCACTACCCTAACGGTAAATTTGGCAGGTACCAGAGCCTCAATAAAGTGAATCCCACTCAGTAGGGTCAGCCTCCACAGCAGGTCAGTGCCCACACAATAGCTCATCCTCTGTCTTCATGGTTGGCCCTCACAGCCAGTCAGCCTGAGGGTCAGTCCCACATTCTGCCATGCCAGCAGCAATAAAGGCTCAACTACAATAGGAGAGCACACACAACCCACACAAAGAACACAACTGGTAGCACACAGCTAAGGCAAACTTGGAGACTGTGCCACTGGGACCCACAGGAAACCTACTACACAAGGCCACAAAGCTACATCTGAGAGGCATAGCAGATCTACCTAATAAATAGAAACCAAAGCAGGGAGACAAAGAAAGATGTCCCAATGAAAAGAATAGGACAAAACACCAGAAAAATAACTAATCAGAATGGAGGCAAACAATAAACAAAATATAGAGTTCAAGACAAAGTTTATAAGGTTGCTTAATGAACTTAGGGGAAGAATAAATGATTTCAGTGGAACTTCAACAATGAAATAGGAAACAAAAAGAGGAGATAGAAAACAAAACAAAAAGGACACACAAATACAATGTAGACATGATGTATTATAGAATTGTATACCTGAAACATATATAATTTTACTGGCCAATGTCACCCCAATAAACTCAATTAAAAACTCAGCAAAAACCAAAAAGAACCAGACAGAAATAAAGAATACTATAACAAAGGAAGAACCATTAGAAGAAATCCACAAAAGATTAGATGAAGCAAAGGATTGAATCACTGATTTAAAAGACAAGATAGCAGAAAATACCCAAACAGAAATGCAAAAAGAAAAAAAAATTCAAGAAAATGATAATCTAAGCAACCTCTAGGGCAACATCAAGCATAACAACATCAGAAAGAGGAGAGAAAGAGCAAAGGATCAAAAACCTACTTGAAGAAACAATGACTAGAAACCTTCCAAACCTGCAAAAAGAAATAGATACATAACTCCAGGAAGCACAAAAAATCACAAACCACATGGACCCAAAGAGGCCCACACCAAGGTATATCATCATTAAAATGTCAAATTTAAAGACAGAGAATTTTAAAAGCAGCAAGAGAAAAGCAGTTAGTTACCCACAAAGGAGCTCTCATAAGACTGTCACATGATTTCTCAACAGAAACTTCTCAGGCCAAGACGGATTGACAAGAAATACAAAATACTTTTCATCACTTTTCAAAGTGATGAAAAGTAAGCACTACAACCAAGATTACTCTAGCCAGCAAGGCTTTCATTAAGAATTGAAAGAAATATAAAGAGCTTCCCAGATGAGAAAAAGCTAAGACAATTTATAATCACCAAAGCAGTTTACAAAAAAAAATGTTAAAAAGAGTTCTTTAAAAAGAAGGAAAAATTTAAAAGTAAGAATAAGAAAGTATCCCAAAGAAAAATCTTCTTACTGACAAAGCCAAACACATAGTAAAAGCAATGGGTCAACCAACCATAAAGGTAGTATAAAGTTTAAAAGACAAAAAGTAAGAAGATCATGTGTAATTACAACAGTAAATTAAGGGATATACACAAGCAAACAAAAGTAAAGTAACAAAAATTATGAGGTGGTTAGTAAAAATGATAGTGATGGAGAATGTGTTTGAACTTAAGTGAGCAACGACTTAAAATAGACTGTTACAAACATAGCTTGGTATATAGGAAGCACAAGGTAACCACAAACCAGAAATCTGTAAGAGATACACAAACATAAAGAGAAAGGAATCCAAACACAACACTACAGATAGTCAACAATGCACATGAGAGCAAGAGAATAAGGAGCAGAAAACTTCAAAAACAATTAGAAAAAATAAAATGGCAATGACTACATACCTTTCAAAAATTAATTTAAATGTAAGTGGATTGAATGCTCCAATCAAAAGACGAATGGATGAGGAAAATATACAGGGTCCAGTGGGAGTAACACCTGCTTAAGTGTGGTTGGTAGGGTAATAATACGTGTATAATAATTTATAGTTTTAATTTGGACATTTCAACTAAAATAACATATGATATGCTTGAGTATGATATTGCTATGCTACAGAATTACATGCTTATAGTTTTGTAATAAAATGGGGCATTATATATGCCAGAACTGGTACACAATGGAATATTACTCAGCCATAAAAAATCTTATTTTCCACAACACTGATGAACCGAGAGGATATTATGGTAAGTGAAATAAGTCATATAGGTCATACAAATACCATATGATTCACTTACATGTGGAATCTAGAAAGCAAAATAAGTGAACAAACAAAGCAGGAAAAAACTCAGAGAAACAGAAAACAAACTGCTGGTCATTATATGGGAAAGGGGTTGGTGTGCTGCATGAAAAAAGTGAAGAGGTTAAGAAGTACAAATTGGGAGTTACGAAATAGTTACAGGGTAAAGTATAACTTAGAGAATATAGTTAATAATATTGTCATAAGTACGAATGGTGTCAGGTAGTTGCTAGAACCATTGGGTGAGTAACTGCCCAAGTTATATAAATGTCTAGCCACTATGCTAGTGTAGGCAGAGCATGGAAGATAGATGAAACATCTGCATGGACCAAATCACATCATTTTTAAACTCTGAACTTTCTGTTCTGTAAGAACTATATAAATCAATTAGTAGAAAATTGAAATATAAAAATCTTTTGTAATAAAACAGACAGCTGTACAACTTATGAAAATATCAACAAAGAACTCTCCTATATCAGCATCCTGGAAAAGAATCTGGAAGTCAGTTACAAAAACATGTAAAGAAACATTTACAAATGTGCATGTATATAAGGAGAGTCTAGAAGGTGATATGGGAAATTGAAACTGGTATTAGCACTGAGTAGCATTTTTTATTTGTTAACAAAATATTCTTGGGGATAAAATAAGTAAAATTAAATACTTTGTAGATTCAAATATTATTTATTTTTGTTATAATGTGAATTTTTAACATTAAAAATCATTTCTTTTATGATTCAATGTCACAGATTTTCAAGCACTTTTAACCACTGAAATGCTTCATATAATGGTAAATTTAGCAATGTTAAAAAGAGAATTATATAGGTGGCTTGTATTTACAAGCCACCTTTACTTTGCTACATCAAAAGTGTGGGTAAGGCCCTGGCTGGTGTAGCTCAGTGGCTTGAGCGCGGGCCTGCGAACAAAACGATCGCAGTTCGATTCCCAGTCAGGGCACATCCCTGGGTTGCAGGCCAGTTCCCAGCAGGGGCCAATTCCCAGCAGGGGATGCATGAGGAGCAACCATACATTCATGTTTCTCTTCCTCTCTCCTTCCCTTCCCCTCTAAAGATAAATAAATTTTAAAAAAGAGTGTGGGTAAGGAAGTTCTGAAACATGAATTTCATTGCAATTTTCTGGCTTCTACAGAAGTGCTTCTTAGTTTCTCAGTTGCATAACCCCTCAATATAGTAGATTATATAATCACATAATGTGAAATAATCATCAGATGCTTTTACCATTTCCAGGTTTACAGTCAGATTTTGTCAATTCATTGTTTTCAATAGAATAAACATGGAAAAGGAAACAAAAGAATTTTAATTCTGTCACAAATATCCATTGAGGAGTCTAAATATGCTTCCTCAAATAATCACATTGCAAACACATTTGGGAATGGCTTAACGACATGTTTCTATGTTATGTTTTGGATAAGCTGAAATCCCATTTTTAATTACTGATGAAACATATTAGGTAATTAGGTAATAACTACATTGTTCTGATGATTATTATAACACAATAATCAATATATTTAGCTAGTTTACACAAAATGAATTAAATTTTCACTGCATTTCAGTGAAAGTAAGATTATTAATATTTAAACAAAATGAGATTTTACATAAAAATAAAAGCACATGTCTATCCTCAATTTGAATCATTTCATGGATGAAGATCATGTATTAAATCCCCTTTCTAGTGAATTTTTAGTAAATAAGCACAGGTAACACATCCCCCAAACCCAGTAACAATATCCTAATCAAATGTGATCTATATAAGGAACATATTCTCACTGAATATCCTCAATGTTATGTGAATTAATCATCAGGTGATTGGAGAATAAGACCTGTTATAATTGCTCTTTTTTAATTTATTTTTATTGTTGTTCTGGTACAAATGTCTCCATTTTCACACCTCTATGCTCCCCCGGGCCCATTTCTGCCTCCCACCCCCAAACCTACCCTCTTTGGCTTTGTCCATGTGTCCTTTATACGTGTTCTTTTGGGGGACCTTCCCCTACCATCCCCCATCATCCATCTCCCCCACCCCCTCTGGTTACTCTCAGTTTGTTCTTTATTTCAATGTCTCTGGTTATATTTTGCTTGCTTGTTTGTTTTGATGATTAGGTTCCACTTATAGGTGAGATCATATTGTGTTTGTCTTTCACAAATGAATTGCATGATGGCCCACTAGAAATTCCCATTTCTAAAATAGCATGTAATTATGTTTAAGGGGAAACTCCTTTGGCTAACTTGATTAGAGATGAAAAGGATAGTGAGTGAGAAAGAACCACTTTCGAACACCCACCACATAGTTTTGTAAACACATAGAACAAAAATGGAGGAAAAAGAATTCAAACACAAAGCTAAATAAATTTTGGAGAATATTTTTTTTTGTCTTTGGGGATCACCCACTGTACTTTTTCCTCAGGGATAAAGGGGATAAAGCACATGAGAAGATGAAAACTTTATTTGGAGCTATATTTGCCACCACCATTTACTAGTAGCATCATACTGGATGCAGCCAACTGACATGTATAGAAAAAATATGTATATGAATTGGCCCTGGCTGATGTAGCTCAGTGGATTGAGTGTGGGCCTGTGAACCAAAGGGTCGTGGTTCAATTCCTGGTCAGGGCACATGCCTGGGTTGCAGGCCAGGTCCCCAGCAGGGGGCATGTGAGAGGCCCCTGATGTTTCTCTCCCTCTCTCTCTTTCCCCTCCCCTCTCTCTAAAACTACATAAATAAACTCTTAAAAAAAAAAGAAAAGAAAATATGTGTATGAATTGGTCTCACAAAATTACACTTAAATTTATTCCTTATACATATCCGCATAAAATAAAATAAACATTAACTCTCACCTCTCATAATAAACAAAAATTTACTCTAAATGTATCATAGATCCAAACCTAAAGGCTAAGACTATAAAGTTTCTGGAAGAAAATATTAGACAAACTGTTTGCTATCTAGTGTAAAAAAAGACTTTTTCGAAAGGAGACAAAACATTTTAGCAGACATTTTACCAAAAAAATCCTTGGTTGGCCAATATGTACCTGATAAGATGCACAGCAGGTAGTAGATTTTAAACTGATAGTATATCTACACACGGTGTTCAGCTACAATAAAAAGAAAGTGAACTGCTGATACATGGGACAGCTGATACATGGCTGAACCTAAAGATAATATTCCTCTGTGAAATGAAATAGTCACAAAAAAGCACATCTTACATGATTCCACTCATATAAAATTTCAGAAAATGAGACCTATATAGCGATAAGGGGCAAATCAGATTGTCTGCAGCCAGGGACACATGAAGGGATGGGCTACAAAGGCACATAAGGAATCTTTTATGTCATGTTGGATACAGTCTTTTTCTTAATTGTGGGAATGATTCTACAGGTATATTATTGCTCAGAATTCAGAGAATTATGTATTTTCAATGGACTATTTAAACAAGTTATAACAAGAATTTGATAAAATAAATATATAAAAGTACTTTGTACAATGATTAACATCATTGGAATGGAATTAGAAAATTGGGATATTTTTCTAATTTCTAAATAGAAAATTAAAACATGGTTCATTTCAATATGAGTTTAAATTAATTCAGTTGCCTAAATCAACTCCACTAAAACCAGACTTGTTCTTAATGTTCAAAGAAGCATCATCATAACTAAAGTTTATTAGACTGCCAAAATTTCTTGGCTCAAGAGATCAGACTGCAGCTTTATGTTTTTAGAGTTGGTTTTGTAAGTATTTAGTTTAATAACATCAATCTTCGTTTTCAGTTGTTTACATTAATCATCTACTACTGTGTTTTCCTTCTATGATGAAGTGCATTCCAAGTAGATGTTTTTTGGTTAATTCCCATCTAAGCATTATAATCTGGCAAATAATAACGCAGAGTTGGGAAACAATTACACCTGGGTGCATATTCATTCTTTGTCACCTACTAGCTATTTTACCGTGGACAGGTTACCTATTTTCACTGTAAAATGGGATACTAAGAATTCTAACTTCATAGAGATGTTTTGAAGAATTATTGAGACATGTATATGCTGCTCAATAGTTGTTCTTATAACTTTCTATTATTACCAAGTACTGATCTTGTTCAGCAATTTTATTCTGCAAATGAGAAAACTGAGATCTAGAAAAGTTAATAAACTGATCTATGGTCACAGAGCCCTCAGTTTAAAGCCTGGTTTACAGTTATTTATTGTAAATACTACTTAGCTGTGAAACATGTTGATAGACTTTAGTTAACTTACTATTCTATCATCTTTGCCTAAAATTAATGAGTGAACATGTATAATACATAAACAGTTTTCATTCAGATCAAATATACCCAACCCCACAATTTAGAACAAGGTCGTAATGTTTCTTTGCAGGCCCCAAATACTCCACTATTGAGGCTTGTGCAGGCAGATGTTCTACACTCTGTTACAACATGAAAAGGTGAAAATCTCACCTACCCTGACTCTACACTCAGAAACCCTTCTTGCCCTGCCATGAGAAAAGTGTTTCACGGTAAAAATTTGGGGAAATTTGAAGGACTCACCTTGTTTGTTTTTCTTAAAGTATTACAGATTTATATTGCATCTAGTCCAATGTCGGAAACAATTATTTCTTATATTTTTTATTTTCCTTTAGATTTTGTTTTTGCATGAAGAGAGAGGGCTAATCTAGTTCATTATTTTGTCATGAATAGGAAAAGAAGTTATTTTATTTTTACTCTGCTTTTAAAAAATTATTAGCATTCTATTAGGTAATTTCAGTTGGAAACTTTTTACCAGATTCTGGTCAGCTAATATGTTAAAATACTTCATGGATTTTTTCCAGCACAAGTATTTTACACACTAGGGTTTTATCGCTCAGTCACGATCAGGAGAGGATTTTATGTACATTCCCTGTTGTGTACTTGAATCTCCTCTGGGTTTGAACTGCCAAGTCTAAATATACTTGACTTTAGAAAACAACTAAGAGTATATGAGTTTCATTTTGTATCAACTTCAGGAGTGCAGTTTGGATAAACCATTTTTTTATGTTCTAAACTGGTTCATCATATTATTCAGGAACAATTACATTTTGTGTTTTCAAGTTTCCCATTGCTAATGTGCCAGGCTCTGATGGAATTAAACATATCTATAAACATATCTATTAAACATATCTATAAACATATCTGACCATCTTTTGTTGATGATTACACAAAGGAGTCCAAATTTCAGTAGCTTCACTTTTCTCTTAAGTTTGAATTGTGGGCATTTTGTTTGTCTCAAGTAAGAAATAAAAGCTTCAAAAGAATACTACAACACAATTAGAATAATTGATCATCATCAATATGTTTCATTTTAAATTACATATTCATTTTCCAAAAATTACATATTTCTAACTAGCTGAAAGCCTATTTTAAACACTAAATAAACTATTTTACCCTCCAGTGTATTTATTTTACATTTTTTATTGTGATATAAGGGGAAGGAAAGCAGCTGCATTCTCCAGCTGTGACAAAGTATTTCAATAACTGAGACAAGCAACATCAGTAATAAATAAAGCGATTTAATTCTTTACAAAAATGACTATCTCTATTTTGCAGCAAAGCTGTAGCCAGTGGTAGGGCCTGGCAGCTGGTATGGCTAAAGTGAATACTTACTGGGAAATCAGGTTGTCACTATATCAGCTCTATTATACTGACAAGGGCCTACTGACATTCCTGAGAAAAAAGCATTTAAGAGCTTTTGAATTCACAACCAAGAAACTATCTCATTTCACTTGGTCACTACAATCAGCTGAGTGACAGAATGCAGTTCATTGCTGCTACTGCTAAGCAACTAACATCCACTTTCCATTGTAGGCAGAGTCCACAGTGTTCTTTAATGATAAAGAAGAAGAAATGTACTAAATCCGTAAGATTTATGCAAAAATTATACACCTTTCCAAAGGTTACTATGTTTCTATAACATAGGGGTGTGAAAATAGAGCATGCTCCAATATGATGATGTCAGGTAATTCACTGTTTTATACACACACACACATGCACACATGTCCCCTGCTTATCAACTATCAAAAGTTACAACTATTACAAACATTTTTAAACATTTAAACATTTAAACATTTTTAAAATTTCCTAGTGTCTTCAAAACTAATTGTATTTTCTAGCAACCACTTAATCTATAAGGGGCTATGATTAAACCGAGTTTTGGACATTGGTAACTGGAGAAGCCGCACAACTAACCAAAAGCCACGTATGAACTTTCAACCAGTAATCATATTCTCGTGCTAATATTTGGATATTAATAATCTAGGCATCATCTATTCATGGATTCAGGTATACAACTTGAATTTACATCAGACTAGGGAAGAATACTGTGTCCATTTTCTACTGAAATATTTGTAGCTTTTATTTATATATCACCTTACAATTTGCATCACATTTTGCATTTATTAATATATTTAATAACTATGTAAGATATGGAAAGAATTATTGCCTCATTTGAGATAGGAGCCTAATTTCAGAAGCCTAAGTAATAGGCTTTTGCAATCTTTGTGTTTACTAAATTGTGAAAAGGATAAAGTCCACAGATAGTATCAAAATAAAGGCATTATTATAATAGTAACACATTGAGTTTGGGAAATAAATTCATGATAGAACTAAGAAAAGAGCTTATAATAGAGAATTAGTGGAGAAAGGAGGTGATTGCAAAGGAATTTCTGATGAACTTGTAGGTTCTCACATATATTTCATCATATACATTTCTATACTATAGCTAGAAATACATTTCTATACATAAAAAAACAATTATTATGCATATAGTTTGTGGAGAAATTCTGTATTTTGAGTATACTGACATTCTTGTCAATTTGCTTGAGCTGCTAACTGCTCAATAGGCAATTCTGATCAGAATTTCTATATCCCCAAAGGTCTGACACTGAGGACAAATTTCTCCTCAGTGAGGGGAATTTTTCCATAGCTGTCAAATGGTATAATAAATGATTATAGCAAACTAGTAGGTAACTTTAAAAGGATGCTTCTTGATTTTCTACATCCCATAAAATGATTAGTAAGGTCAAAACTATTTTCCTTTTTCTTTTCTTATGTTTGCTTTTTTTAAATTTTTAATTGAATTTATTAGAAGGACATTGGTTTGCAAAACTTTTCTTAATAATCCAAGTTTGTCTTTTTCATCCTTCATGAGTGTTCCAGTTCACATGATGAATGATAAGAGAGCGAATAAGCTCTTGTCTGTTAGACCAAACACAGAAGAGATTTTCAAAATGAAATGACAATGCCACTTTTTTGCTGTTTTGCGTTGTATAATAAAATTATGTTTATAGTTCTTTAAATGTATAAAACATTTTATAAATATATTTGTATTATTTATGTTTTGTTACATATTACATATAGTAGATATTTAAATGAATCAATAAATATTTTTAAAATTCTCCATTTAAATAGCTAATATTGTAAATGTAGATAGAACTTACACCCATTAAGTTTCTCAATAATTTTTTTAAATTTTAAAAATTACTGAGACTACATATGGAAAGTGACTGCACTAAATTATTAGAGTATGCTATACCAGGTAATAATTAATATATTTGTCTTTCCAAATGGGGACAGATTTCTGCTTATGCTAGGTATCATTTAATGAGTTCTCTTTTGTGGTATACTAATTAAGAGTTTTAGGATAAACATTTTTAAACATTTCCCAAATTTTTGGTTATGACTATACATTTGGCCTTCTTTGGTTGGTCCTAAGTTGAAAGCAGGAGCAAAAAATTAGTGAAACTGTCAGTTATTGATCAAGCGCTGACAGTTTGGGGCCAATGTCCTGTAAGGTGGTGGTTCAGTTTCCTCGGACTCGCTTGCTGGCTGAGGGCGGAATTTGGCTTTGTATATGGTCTTGCTATTATATTCAGTCTCTCGGTAAAAAAGTAGTGAAACATTAGTATAGAATTTTATGACCAAATTATACTGTCAGTTTCTAAATACAGGCCAAGTAGTATACATTCTTTTGCATTGTTTCCTGAAAACTAGAGTTTATATGTGGAATTGAAAGTAACACTAATGTGTTCTGTGTAATCAGAATTAAAATTACATTGTAAAATAGGAAAAGTATTCACAAAGCACTAAATTAAGTGTAATAAATGTAATCGTACTATAAAACACTGAGCAGAAAAAATCAAAGCCTGGAGTTTCCCAGAGGAGCGCAAATGAAATGTAACTCACAATTAAGGCATATACAAGATCAGCAGATACAAGATCCTAAAGGCAAGTTATGTTTTTAACTTACCACATTTTTTTTCTTGGAAAAAATAAACCAACATGGAATAGCATGTCTGAGAAGACATATTCTAAAGCATTCACAAAATAATGATTAGAGAACAAACTAAACTTTGAGCTGTCTCTCGGCTAGGATAAAAATAAATGTTGTTGCATTTGCTCCTTTATTTAAAAGAATGGAGAATACCAAAACCTCAAAGAAGAGAAAGGATTGTTTTACATTTAATACTAAAGTACATTTCTCAGAGCCTCATAATTTGATATGATGATTAATAGTGTACTCTCTGAAGTCAAACTGCCTTAGGTCCGATCTTATTTCTGTAACAAACTGGTCGCTTTTCTCCATAACAAAGGATCCTTGTTATGATTATGTAATTAATATATTTAAACCACTTAATATAACACTTAGTACCTAGGTTAGTATCTCTTCAAACTTAGCTATAAATGTATTATTCACAAAAGAAATAATTGTTGATGTCACAAATGGTAAAATTTCAACCTTCTTTACAACTGATTAATATTCCATTGCATGTACATACACCACCTCTTCTTTATCCAATAGTCTATTGGTGGTCACTTGGGTTGCTTCATATCTTGGCTATCTTTAGCAATACTGCAATGAATATAAGGGTGTATATATTTTTTCAACACAGATGGACACATTGGGTATTATGTTAAATGAAGTCAGTCAGACAGAAAAAAAACCAAATATCTGATTTCACTCATAGGTGGAATCTAAAGACTAAATAAACAAACAAAACAGAAACAGACTCATAGATACACTGAACAAACTGAGAACTGCCAAATGGAAGAGGGGTAGAAGGATGAGTAGCAAAAGCAGAGAGTGAAAAGTTACAAAATAATCACAGGGTATAAAGTTCAGTTTAGGGAATATAGTTAATATAATATAGTTAATTGTAGTAAATATGTATGTTTCCAAGTGAATACTAGAATTATCAAGGGAATCACTGGTAAATTATACAATTGTCTGACTACTACACTGTACACCAGAAACAAATATAAAATTTATAAGAAAAAAATAAGTTTTTGGTACCTATTACTTTCCAGTCACTGTTTTAAACACTGAGGATATAGTAATTAGCCCCTAGTGTATAGTTGCATTCTGGGGCTGTATAAATGCTATTAAGAAGATTAGGGCAAAGTAATAGCTAGAGGGTAATGGTACAAAGGAGTATTCCATGGAGAATACTGGAACAAAGAGTTCTAGGAAGAACTCTTTGACAAAGTAAACTTTCATCAGAGGCCTGAAAATTAGGGGGGAAAGCCACATGGAGAAGTAGAATGTATTTCATAGAATGAACTTGGAGTGTTAAGTACATTTCAGTGCATTCCTAATATATTCCAAGAACAACAAGGCCATATTGGTGGAATGAAAATATGAAGTATTTTAAGAGCTGAGTGATGACCCTAGCTGCAAAGTCTATCTAGGCAAAGAATAACCAGAGGACACAATGCTCTGCCCCATACCTTAATAATAGATTCCAGAAGCCACACATCCACACATCTTTCACCATTTGTAGATAAAGTCTAAATTGGAGGAGCCTGAGAGACTAAGCACTTTTTACCTAGAGATACTGAATATTCTGTTGAAAGATTCTTAAGTAACTTATTTTCTATAGTAAATCTAACTTTCATCAGAGGCCTGAAAATTAGAGGTGAAAGCCATTCCTGCTTATTTCCCCTCACCTTCAATTCAGGAAAGGGTTTTCAGAGGGCCTGTAAAACAAAGAAATTATTTATAGAGAAGAAATGGCCTTTCATCTACATACGTGTGTGGTTGTTTGAGGATTTTCTTGGACTCTCTGCATATTCCCCATCTGAGATTTTGTTATGAGGGAATCATGGCTTTTGTGTCTGACAAAGAACCTTTATGGTTATATTTTTTAGTGCTCAATTTATCCAGTTTACAAATTTAAAAATATACTTGCCTTTAAACTTCTAAACACTGTTATAATCTGATATGTTCCATTATAAATATAGTACTGTGAGTTATCCTTAAATGCCTCTATTTGGGATATTTGTTTTTAATCAGACTTTATTAGGGCATACTTGAGATACAAAAACTATTTTATGTATACCATTTAATGAGTTTGGACCTAGGCAAACTCCTGTGATGTCATCACCACAATTGAGGTAATAGACATCCAATACCTTCCAAAGTTTCCTTGAGTTCCACTGTTGTGTTCCATTTTGTATTTTTTTAATAAGAACATTTATACGAGATCTACCTCCTAAACAAACGTTGAAGTGCACTGTACCTTGGCTTTAACCATAGGCGCTATGTTACACAGCAGATGTCTAGAATATACTCATCTAGTATAACCGAAATGTTGTTTCTACTGCACGACTCCTCCTTCCTCCACTCCCAGCCACAGTAAACCACCATTCTACTCTTTGCTTCTATCAGTTTGACTATTTTAGATATCTTTAAATTGTAGAGGTGGAATCATGTTTTATGTTCAATTGATATTCTTTTTTTCATTTTTGTCTATGCTGTTACAGTTGCTCCTGCATCTTTTTTTCTTTTTCCTACCTCCACCCATATTCATGTCACCCCTCCCCTTGTCAATCCCCTTATCATTGTCCTTGTCCTTGGGTTGTGTATACATGTTCTTTGGTTAATCCCTTCACCATCTTTAATTCAATTCCCCATCTCTGTCAGCTGTCCATCTGTTTCATGTATCTATGCTTCTGTTTCTATTTTGTTCATTAGTTTATTGTATGCATTAGATTCCACATAAAAATGTGTATTTGTCCCTCACTGACTGGCTTATTTCACTAGCATAATATTCTCCAGGTTCATCCTTGTTGCAAAAGGTAAGAGTTTCTTTTTTATGGTTGCCTAGTATTCCATCATGTAAATGTACAACTATTTTTTATTTACTCATCTACTGATGAGCACATAAGTTGTTTCCAGATCTTGGCTATTGTACATAGTGCTGCTATGAACATAAGGATGCATATATTTTTTGTATTGATATTTCAGGATTCGTAGGATATATTTTGAGAGGTAGAGCCTCTGGATCAAAAGAGTGTTTCATTTTTAATTTTTAATAATACTCCATACCGTTTTCTACAGTGACTGCACCAGTCTGTATTCCCATCAACAGTCCACTAGGGTTCCCTTTTCTCCATATCCTCACTAACTTGCTTGTTATTTACTGAGGAGAGCCATTTTGACAGGTATGAAGTGATATTTCATTGTGGTTTCCATTAATATTTATTTTGATGAGAAATTTTCCTAAACATCTGGCAATGTTTACCAATTTTATTTTATCTGTTTATAAGACAATTTTAACTACATCTGAAAATTTAGACTTAGATGCTTGCAAATGTAGCCAGCATCCTAATGTTTGAAAAACATTTATATGTACAAAACACATTTTTCAAAAAATCACCTGAAGTATTTCTAACAAAACTACAAAGCACAAATCTGTTAAATAGATTTTCACCAAATATTAATGTTACAGCTTTTGATAAAAATCACACACACAAACACTTGCATGCATACACATATGCATAAATAATTATAGGCATAAGGGACAACATTAAAAGAAATATATCAACTGCTTAAATACTGACCCACTCATAGACACTGCCCACTTTCTCTCTTTCTCCCACCCACTCGTTCTTATGTGACATTGGAACCATTCAAACCTGTCTGTAAAAATACCCATACATACAAATGGACATTTAGATATAAGCAAAGATGGAGGCATAGGTAGACACACTGTGCCTCATCACAAAACCAAAATAAGGACAAGAAAAATTTTTAAAAAATAACCAGTACTGACACAAAATTGAACTATATAGAAGTCTGACAACCACGGAGTTAAAGAAGAAATACTCATCAAGACCAGTGGGAGGGGCAGAGTTGGGAGGCCGGGTAGAGAGGGGTCCTGGCACAGTGGCAGCTGGCAGACAACGTCAGGTGGCAGATTGTGGATGGGCGTGGCCCACAAGGAGGCTGGTGAACAGGACCATCCCACATTTGCACACAGATAACTGGGTGAGACTGGGGATGGAGACATGCCACAAAACTCAGGGTCCCAGTGCGGGGAAATAAAGCCTCAAAACACCAATTAAAAACACCTGTAGGGGTAGAGTTTCCAGGAGAAACTCTAAGCCTCACAGGAGAGTTTTTGGAGAACCCACAGGGTCCTTGAATGTACACAAGTCCACCCACCCAGAACGAACACCCAAAGGGCCCAGTTTGCTTGGGGGAAACAGTGGAAGTAAATGAAATTTGGCTGAGAGTGGAGCAAGAGTCATTGTTGCCTCTCTGACCCTGGCCCCACATACAGCATCACAACCCAGCAACCAGGTTGCCCCACCCTGGTGAGCACCCAAGGCTCTGCCCCTCACTACTTAACAGGCAGGTCAAGACAAAAAACAAATGGCACAAACAAAAGCTATTTGATCAAAGCTCCAGAAATAATACAACTAAGTGACAAAGAGATAGCCAACCTATCAGATGCACAGTTCAAAACACTGGAGGTAGTCAGGATGCTCACAGAATTGGTTGAAGTTGGTCACAAATTAGATGAAAAAATGAAGGCTACACTAAGTGAAATGAAGGAAAATGCACAGGGAACCAATAGTAATGGAAAGGAAACTAGGATTCAAATCAATGGAGTGGCCAGAAGGAAGGAAAAAAAAACAAACAGACAGAAAAGAATGAAGAAAAAAGAATTCGAAAAAAATGAGGAGAGGCTTAGGAACCTCCAGGACACCTTTAAACGTTCCAACATCCAAATTATGGGGTACCAGGATGAGAAGAGGAAGAGCAACAAGTGGAAAACTTATTTCAACAAATAATAATGAGAATTTCCTCAATCTGGCAAAGGAAATAGACTTCCAGGAAGTCCAGGAAGCTCAGAGCGTCCCAAAGAAGGTGGACCCAAAGAGGAACACACCAAGACACATCATACTTAATTAGCCAAGATTAAAATGAAGGAGAGAGTCCTAGAAGCATCAAGGGATAAGGGGACAGTCACCTACAAAGGAGTGCCCATCAGCCTGTCAGCGGATTTCTCAAAAGAGACCTTACAGGCAAGAAGGGGCTGGAAAGAAGTATTCCAAGTCATGGAATCCAAAGACCTACATGCAAGATTGCTCTATCTAGCAAAGCTTTCATTTAAAATGGAAGGGCAGATAAAGTGCTTCTCAGATAAGGTCAAATTCAAGGAGTTCGTCTTCACCAAGCCCTTACTATATGAAATGTTAAAGGGAGTTATCTAAGAAAAAGAAGATAAAAAACATGTATAGTAAAATGACAGCAAACTCACAATTATTAACAACCACACTTAAAATAAAAACAACTAGAACAGGAACAGAACCACAGAAATAGAGGTCATATGGAGGGTTAGCAACAGGGGAGTGGGAGGAGGAGAGGTGGGGAAAAGGTAAAGAGAATAAGTAGCATAGATGGTAGGTAGAAAATAGACAAGGGGAGGGCAATAATAGTATGAGTAATGTAGAAGGTAAAGAAATTGTAAGTATGACACATGAACACGAACTAAAGGGGGGGAATGTGGGTGGGAGAGGTGCAGAGTAGAGGGGAATAAAGGGGGTAGTGGAGCAAGTGCAATAGCATAATCAATAAAATATATTCAAAAATAAAAACAGAATGTTTTGTAGAGAAATTGGAACCTTGATACATTTTTGGTGGGAATGTAAAATGGTGTCAGCAGCTTTTCAAACGAGTTTGGCAGTTTCTCAAAAATTTCCTATCAATTTACCATATGACCTATCAATTTGATAATCTGATATATATATTCTAACCCCATAATGATTATTCATTTTGTAAATTTAGCATGTCAAAAATAATNCCTGTATTTTTTGCAAAATAGTTTTGCTTTATAGATTTATTGCATAATTGTTTCAGAGCAATATGAGGACACAAAGCTTTCTCATTCATTTTGTAAACATATTTTTCTTTTCATTGTGTTTCATGGCTGTACAGGGAACTATAGTTCTGTATTTTACATTTTATTTAAATATTAATTTATTAATTAATTTTAAATATTAATTTATTTGAATTTTTTTGCCTGTATTGACACATTTATTCTCAGTGTAATGATAAGGAGAAATTCATTCTTTTGAGGGCTTGGCTTTACAAAGAACATTTTATAATTTTTTTTGCCTTAAAAACAAAATAGTAAACACAGGAGTAAGTATTATTTTTGACATGCTAAATTTACAAAATGAATAATCATTATGGGGTTAGAATATATATATCAGATTGTCAAATTGATAGGTCATATGGTAAATTGATAGGAAATTTTTGAGAAACTGCCAAACTCGTTTGAAAAGCTGCTGACACCATTTTGCATTCCCACCAAAAATGTATCAAGGTTCCAATTTCTCTACAAAACATTCTGTTTTTATTTTTTAATATATTTTATTGATTATGCTATTGCACTTGCTCCACTACCCCCTTCATTCCCCTCTACTCTGCACCTCTCCCACACACATTTCTCCCCTTTAGTTCATGTCCATGTGTCATACTTACAAGTTCTTTAGCTTCTACATTACTCATACTATTATTGCCCTCCCCTTGTCTATTTTCTACCTATCATCTATGCTACTTATTCTCTGTACCTTTTCCCCACCTCTCCTCCTCCCACTCCCCTGTTGCTAACCCTCCATATGACCTCTATTTCTGTGGTTCTGTTGCTGTTCTAGTTGTTTTTGTTTTAAGTGTGGTTGTTAATAATTGTGAGTTTGCTGTCATTTTACTATACATGTTTTTTATCTTCTTTTTCTTAGATAACTCCCTTTAACATTTCATATAATAAGGGCTTGGTGATGATGAGCTCCTTGAACTTGACCTTACCTGAGAAGCTCTTTTAATGAAAGAGCCCTTCCATTTTAAATGAAATGCCCTTCCATTTTAAATGAAAGCTTTGTTAGATAGAGCAATCTTGGATGTAGGTCTTTGGATTTCATGACTTGGAATACTTCTTTTCAGCCCCTTCTTGCCTGTAAGGTCTCTTTTGAGAAATCCGCTGACAGGCTGATGGGCACTCCTTTGTAGGTGACTGTCTCCTCATCTCTTGCTGCTTCTAGGACTCTCTCCTTCATTTTAATCTTGGCTAATTAAGTATGATGTGTCTTGGTGTGTTCCTCTTTGGGTCCACCTTCTTTGGGACGCTCTGAGCTTCCTGGACTTCCTGGAAGTCTATTTCCTTTGCCAGATTGGGGAAATTCTCATTATTATTTGTTGAAATAAGTTTTCCACTTGTTGCTCTTCCTCTTCTCATCCTGGTACCCCCATAATTTGGATGTTGGAATGTTTAAAGGTGTCCTGGAGGTTCCTAAGCCTCTCCTCATTTTTTTGAATTCTTTTTTCTTCATTCTTTTCTGTCTGTTTGTTTTTTTTCCTTCCTTCTGGCCACTCCATTGATTTGAATCCTAGTTTCCTTTCCATTACTATAGGTTCCCTGTGCATTTTCTTTCATTTCACTTAGTGTAGCCTTCATTTTTTCATCTAATTTGTGACCAACTTCAACCAGTTCTGTGAGCATCCTGACTACCTCCAGTGTTTTGAACTGTGCATCTGATAGGTTGGCTATCTCTTTGTCACTTAGTTGTATTATTTCTGGAGCTTTGATCAAATAGCTTTTGTTTGTGCTATTTGTTTTTTGTCTTGACCTGCCCGTTAAGTAGTGAGGGGCAGAGCCTTAGGTGCTCACCAGGGTGGGGCAACCTGGTTGCTGGGTTGTGATGCTGTATGTGGGGCCAGGGTCAGAGAGGCAACAATGACTCTTGCTCCACTCTCAGCCAAATTTCATTTACTTCCACTGTTTCCCCCAAGCAAACTGGGCCCTTTGGGTGTTCGTTCTGGGTGGGTGGGCTTGTGTACATTCAAGGACCCTGTGGGTCTTTCCAAGAAACTCTCCTGTGAGGCTAGGAGTTTCGCCCGGAACCTTTCCAGTTGGTGATTTTAGGCTTTATTTTCTGATGCTGGAGCCCTGGGTTGCATGGTCTGTCTCACTGTCTGTTTTTTCCTTGTTTATCTGGGCATGAATGTGTGACCACTGTCAGCCAACCACCTTGGGCACTATGCTCGTTTTCTCCCTGTGCCCGGGTTCTGCTAGCCCAGCACTGCCTATGCTCCCAGATCTGACAGCCACTGCCTTTTCCTTCCAGGATCCCTCTCCACTGCCAGGAAAGAGGGAACTCTGCCCCTCTCACCAGTCTGGTTGAATGATTGTCAGAAATCCATACAGTTCAATTTTCTGTCTGTTCTGGTTGTGTTTTTGTTTCTAAATCTTTGTTGTCCGTAATTTTGGTGTGCAAGGAGGCACAGTATTTCTACCTATGCATCCATCTTGGCCAGAAATCTTATTTTTATTTTTTTATTGTTCAATTACAGTTGTCCCCATTTCCCCCCATTACTGTTCCCCACCCTACCCACTCCCACCTCCCACATTCAAGCCTTCCCCAACCAGTTGTCTTTGTCCATGAGTTCTTTGTACATGTCCCTTGGTAATCCTGCCTCTTCTCTGCCCCATTATCACCCTCTGCCTTCCCCTACGATCGCTGTTAGTTTGTTCTTTATTTCCATATCTCTGGTTATATTTTGCTCACTTGTTTGTTTTGTTGATTATGTAACACTAATTGGTAAGATCCTATGGGATTTGTCTTTTACCACCTGGCTTATTTCACTTAGCATAATGCTCTCCAGTTCCATACAAGCTCTTTCAAAGGGTAGGAACTCCTTTCTTCTGCATAGAATTTCACTGTATAAATGTACCACTGTTTTTGGGTCCACTAATTTACTGATGGGCACTTAGGTTGCTTCCAGCACTTGCCTATTGTAAATGGTGTTACTGTGGACATTGGGGTGCATAGATTCTTTTGAATTGGTGTTTCAGGATTTTTAGGGTATAATCCCAGTAGAGGAATTGCTGGGTGAAAAAGCAATTTCATTTTTAAAGACTTACAGTAGTCTATAGTAAAGAAACTGACTCCACCTTTTTGTTAAATGTGATGAGCCACCAGATCTGCCATCAGAAAAGCTTACTGCCTAACAGTAGAAAGGAAGATGAGAAGACAGCTTCCAAATCCTTCAGAGGCTAAGCTCTACTCAGAAGTAGAGCCAGCCTGCCCTAACTTCATACCCTTTCCTGTACCCAGTGACTGAGAGAAATGAGGGGACAACGACCTGATTCTTAGGGCCCAACAGGCTATCACCTGATGGGCAACACTCTCCTGGGAGTTATATGCCAGGCTGACCAAGGCCTTTGTTGAACTTCCAGTAGAGTTTGAGTGTTCTTCTACTCAAAGTCCATACCCAGCAGTAGCAGTAACTGGTATATTTTTTAAAATGCAAAGTCTCAGAGCAGTCTTAGAACAACTGCATCAGATATTCTGGGAGTGGGTAGCAGCAATTTCTGGGTGATTCTGATGTCTGAGAACTGCTCTTTTCAATCCTTCTTCCTTTCCCTACCCATGACTGACAGCCCGATCCTTTCTCAGCACATGCTCATGAGGAACCTGAGCTGTGACAATTTTGTTATACCAGTACCTAAGTGAACCATAACACTTAATATCAACCTGAAATAAATATATATGACATTTTTAAGAACTCACAGAACTCATATGTGGTAAGGTCTTTACTAACCTAAAAGCATTACAACATTCTATTGGGGAGCACTTATTAACCCACCCCTCTGAATTTCTCTTGGTGACGCTGGCTTTGAAATCTGTAAACTGCGTTTAGCCAACTCCTTTACCTGCTGAGCATCAGTCTCTTCTAGTGGTAGTCAGTGGTGAAAAATTAAAGGGATGCAAGTTAGGAGAAGAGCTTCCAGCTCTCTGGCCTTGCTGATCTCATGCTGCTTAGGACAGGTAAATTCGCAACCCAGCAACTTCGGACACCTGTGGATTATGAATAACGGCCCAGAAACAAGCACTCAGGAATGAGAGTTTCAGGAGCACCAAGCTGCCTCCACCTCTCCTCTGCACTCTGAACTCATCAGACCACAGCCCCTCGGAGGAGGTCTAAGCACAGATGCAGGAAGCACCCTCCACGAGACCCAGGAAATGTCATCTCTTTCCTTTGGTTTCTCTGGTCAAAGGATGGTAGGAGCTTTATGCCACTTTGATTTTCTGTGTGCATGTCCATGTGTGTGTGCTGGAGAAGGGCATATGCCATAGGCCTATAGGGTTTGGATGTTTCAAGAACTAAATAGAAAAATATCAGACTGTAGAATTGTTGGCTCCTTCTCATGGTCTTATCTTGAAAGAGGTAGAGACATACTTTACTAAGAATTAGATACACTGGAGGATTGTGCAGACTATTTGAGAACTTTGGCTTTTGCTTTGAGTGAAATGATGAGCCACGGAAAGGTTTTAAACAATAAAATGATATGACTTAATATAATCATTTTAAAGCCTCATTCTGGTTTTCGAGTAGAGAATGGACATCAGAAATGCAACAAACTTCCAGTTGGGAATCTGTTACAATGATCTAACTGAGAAATGGTAGTGCTAGAGGTTTGTAGCAGTGGATGTAGTAAGAAGTGGTCAAAGTTTCATATATATAGGTCAGTCTAGACATAGTAACTGTGAAAGAGGATTAGCTGATTGCCAGTCTCATAGTGATCAACCAGACAAATTGAAAACAGGTAACCTACCATTATCTGGAAATAGTGACCCCTTCCAGTTTCCTGGAGACCCCTCAATGTCCTTTTCAGCTCTCTTAGTGGAAACGGGGCCAGGGTAAGATATTTCAGAGCTCATTTAACCAGCTGCTATACTAGCAAATAAAGACTGTCAATTACCCACGTGTTAGTGTAGAAATAGTCACATCCATCTAATCCCATCAAAAAATTCATACCTTAGAACCTGTCAGATGACATCTTACTTCCAAGTATCAGATAAGTATTGGGGAAATTTTGACTGCAAATAATATTTAAAAACCACAAATTAGTTCTAATAAAAGAAAATAGAGTATCTAACTTGAGAATTTGATGAGGGAAACTGAATTCAAGCTTCTCTTTTCCTGTTGACTTGGCCTAGTCTTACAGCGCAGCCTTCGTGATCTCTCCAGATGGCCTTCCACTCTTCCAATAGATAAGATGACCACCAGAGACACTTTCTCACACCTCGTAGTGCAGTGGATTTTGAAAGGACTTTTCTCGCTTGATGTTTCTTAAAGTCAATATGTAAGAATGTGTCTCATTAGCGCTGTTTAAGTTATATGCCTACTTCTTTGGCAAACACAAAGAAAGAAAGAGAAGCCATAACTGGCCTGATCTTCCTCATTGTTCTCCTAAAACTTAGAAGTCTAGATTCTTGGAATGCCTCGTGATGAGGATGCTACAAGAAAGTGATTTCCCCAAAAGAGGTATGTTACTTATGCCACTGGAGTACAGCTGGGAAGAGGGAATTTCTCTATTTTTTTTTGTTTTGGCTATACTATGTAGTGTATGTCTTTTCTTCTGATAAAACATGGTAACATTTGCCACCTTACAAATTCTGCATTTTTCACTCTAACAAAGATTTCTTCCTGAAACAGAATGCCACATTTTTCTAAGAAAAATGAACAACAGTCTCAGTATTGAAGTTTTTGTTCAAGAAACTTCATGGGTGATACAGATCAATAGGAGTCAGGATGCTGCATTGGCATTTATGAAAATACATAATTTAAAGCCATATGTGGGTAAAGGCCTCAAATTTTAAATTTATAGTTGAAAGTTTATGATACGAATAGAAACAAACCACTATAGCTATTAATAGAGGAACGATTTTGGATCTAAGGACTTATAAATTGATAGTTTTCCATTATAAAAAAAAACAACCAATTATAACATAGTAGCATAAATAAATAAATAAATTCACCTAACAAAAATATAAAACAAACTTTATGTATAATTTTAAACATCCATTAAAGAACATAAAATAATACCTACATAAATGCAGACATATACCATATGATGGAAAATACCAATACCGTAAAGATGCCATTCTCTCCAAAATAATTTAAATATAAATGTATATAAATGCAACCCAAAATATGGTATTATATAAAGGGTTCTTAATACTTAAATGGAAAAATAAATGCCTACAGCAAATAATTAAAGAGATCACACACAAAGAGAAACCAAGAAAAATGCTTCCAAACAGATATTAAGCTATCTTAAACCATTGCAATTAAACAATAAGGAACTGATACAGACAAATAAACCAAAACAAAAAATCCAGAAATCAGTTGGTTTATATAGAGGTATCATCACGAAGTGAAAATAACATAATGTTCAATAATTTGGGAGCTTTGACTTATTGTATGAAAAAACCAAGATTTTATTATTACTAACCCACATCTCATATGAAAATAAGCCCCAGGTGGATTAAATACCCAGATATGACAAGCAAAATGATAATACCTAAGAAGGTAAAGCTAAGGTGATTTTATGAAGAGGGAAGAGTTTCTTATACAGGACCTGAAAGACACAAACTATAAAATAAATCTTTGATAAGTTTTACTCTAAAACATAATGATAAATACACATTTATTTAGCTACTATAACTTTGATCTAAGTAATTCTACCATAAAATCATAAAAAATTATTAAGTAATTAATAAATTAAAAATATAAAAATTACTATTGGGACTACAAAAAGAAAATAAAGCAAAAAAAACACTTTTCAAGAAGTTGACATGTGCATTAATAATATATTAGGTATAATAATAATTATGATTCCAAGTAAAACTTGATAGATTTTTATTGTAACTCAAATTATTGGTCATTTTTGCTCACTTAATGTTTTAAAGCACAATTTGCTATAAAAATCTTTTCTTCTTCCCAGACAATTCAATATAAAGATACATTCAATAATTTTTATGAATTTGTATTTAATATTATCAAACATACTAATATGTTTCTAGTTATTAATTTCCACTTAACTTTAAACCAACCTAAACAGGAAAATTTATAAATGCTTACAATAGTTTTTTGGTCAAAAAACCAGTGTTGTTTAATAATTGTTGTTAAAATTTTATGGGCTCTCCCTCCCCCATGGTAGTATTATAAATATTTTCACATAAACCATATACCACATGGACCATATCAGAGAAAATTAACTTAGCACATTATAAAAGGCCTTTCTTTTCTCAGTAATTAGGACATTAATGCTAACAAATTAAATCACATTAACCATTGCATTTCAACTTACCCACAAAATTATTAACTGCAAAACTTAGATTCAATTAAATATTTTGTAATCCCTTTTAATCTGGCAAAGATGTTCACTCTTTTCACATGCCAGTTATAAGAATATAATGGTAAATATTAATACATTAGAATTAAGTTTATAATTTCTATATCCAGAAAAATTGGGTGTTTAAAATATGCATTTTGGTAAACAAATCAGAAATGAAAGAGGAGAGATTACAGCTGATACCACAGAAATACAAAGGATTGTAAGAAATTACTATGAAGAACTGTATGCCAAGAAATTTTAAAACCTAGGTGAAATGGACAAATATCTAGAAAAAATATAATCTTCCAAAACTCAATGAAGAAGAAGCAAAAAGACTAAACAGACCAAAAACAACAGATGAAATTGAAGCAGTAATAAAAAAACTCCTGACACACAAAAGCCCTGGAGAGACAGTTTCATACAAGAATTTTACAAAGCATTTAAGGAAGAGCTAACCACTATACTTCACAGACTATTCCAAAAAAATCCAAAATGATGGGAAACTCCCAAACTCTTTTTATGAAGCGAGCATTATCCTAATTCCAAAACCAGATAGAGACACAACAAAGAAAGAAAACTTTAGGCCAATATCACTGATGAACATAGATGCTAAAATCCTCAACAAAATATTGGCAAATCGCATCCAACAATACATCAAAAAGATCATACACCATGACCAAGTGGGATTCATCCCAGGGATGCAAGGATGGTTCAATATCCGCAAATCAGTAAATGTAATACACCACATAAACAAAAGCAAGGACAAAAACCACATGGTCATATCAATAGACGCGGAAAAAGCTTTTGATAAGGTACAACACCCATTTATGATAAAGGTACTCAGCAAAGTGGGAATAGAGGGAGCATTCCTCAATATAATAAAGGCCGTATATGAAAGACCTACAGCCAACATCATACTCAATGGGCAAAAACTAAAAGCTTTTCCACTAAGATCAGGAACAAGACAAGGTTGTCCACTTTCACCACTTCTATTCAACACAGTATTGGAAGTTTTAGCCACAGCAATCAGACAAGAAAAGGAAATAAAAGGCATTCAAATTGGAAAGGAGGAAACAAAACTGTCACTGCAGATGACATGATAGTGTACATGGAAAATCCTATAGGCTCCACCAAAAAACTTGTCAACCTAATCAATGAATTTGGCAAAACACCGGGATACAAAGTCAGTGTCCAGAAATCAAAGGCATTTTTGTATACTAACAATGAAACAGCAAAAGCAGAAATTAAGAAAAAATCCCACTCGATATAGCAAAAGAAAAGTAAAATACCTAGGAACAAACCTAACCAAGGAGGTAAAAGCCCTGTATGCAGAAAACTATACAACAATGAAGAAGGAAATCAAGGAAGACACAAACAAATGGAAACATACCATGTTCATGGATTGGAAGAATTAACATCATCAAAATGTCCATACTACTCAAAGTAATTTACAGATTCAATGCAAAACCTATTAAAGTACCAATGGCATATTTCACAGACATAGAACAGACACTTCAAAAATTTATATGGAACCATAAATGACCCCAAATAGCAGCTGCAATTTTGAGAAAGAAGAACAAAGTAGGAGGGATCGCAATACCTGATATCAAACTGTGTTACAAGCCAACAGTAATCAAAACAGCCTGATACTGGCATAAAAACAGGCACATAGACTAATGGAACAGAACAGAGAGCCCAGAAATAAACCCAAATCTCTACAGTCAATTAATATTTGACAAAGAGGGCAGTAACATAAAATGGAATAAAGATAGCCTCTTCAACAAATGGTGTTGGGAGAACTGGACAGCTACACGCAAAAAAAAAAAAAAAAATGAAACTCAAGCATCAACTTACACCATACACAAAAATAAATTCAGGGTGGATAAAAGATTTAAATATAAGTCATGATTCCATAAAAGTCCTAGAGGAGAACATAGACAGCAAAATCTCATATATTTCAGGCAGCAATATTTTCACTGATATGTCCCCTAGAGCAAAGGATATAAAGGAAAGAATAAACAAATGGGATCTCATCAAAATAAAAAGCTTCTGCATAGCTAATGAAAACAGTGTTTAAATAAAAAAAGAGAACCAACCATATGGGAACACACATTTGCCAATGATACCTTGGACAAGGGTTTAACCTCCAAAATATATAAAGAACTTACATGACTCCACTCTAGGGAGACAAGCAATCCAATTAAAAAGCTGGAGAAGGACTTGAACAGACACTTCTCCAATGAGGACATACAGAGGATCCAGAGACACATGAAAAGATGCTCAGTATCACTAGCTATCAGAGAGATGCAAAATAAAACCACAATGAGATACCACTTCATACCAGTCAGGATGGCTATCATAAACAAAGCAACAAACAACAGGTGTTGGAGAGGTTGTGGAGAAAAGAGAATCCTAGTGCATTATTGATGGGATTGCAGACTGGTAAAACCACTATGGAAAACAGTATGGAATTTTCTAAGAAAACTAAAAATGAATATGCCTTTTGACCCAGCAATTCCATTGCTAGGATTATATCCTAAGAACGCTTAAAAAACAATCCAAAATAACCTATGTACCCCAATGTTCACAGCAGCACAATTTACAATAGTCAAATGGTGGAAGCAACCTAGGTACCCATCGATAAATGACTGGATCAAAAAACTATGGTACATTTACACAATGGAATTCTATGCAACAGAAAGAAAGAAGGAGCTCCTACCCTTTGCAACACCATGGATGGAACTGGATAGCATTATGCTGAATGAAATAAACCAGGTGGTGAAAGACAAATACCATATGATCTCACCTTTAACAGGAATCTAATCAACAAAACAAACAAACAAACAAGCAAAATACAACCAAAGACACTGAAATTGAGAACAGAATGACAGTGACCAAAGGGGAGAGGGGAGGGAATTGTAGCGGAAGGGGGGGAAGGGTTTGCAGGAACTAGTATAAAGGACACATGGACAATAACAAGGTGGGGTGGAGACAGGAGGAAAGAGGGGAGGACTAGGGGGTGGGCTGGGATGGGGATGAAGGACAGAAAACTGTATTTGAACAACAATTAAAATAAAATAATTTTAATAAATAAATAAATGAAATATGTATTTTGGCTTATTTGGATATAACCTAAAAATGGCATGATTATCTCACAGGATAACATTGTTGCATCTGTTCAGTTATATTCAAATGTAAGGTGGTAAGTACTGTATTAAGTGGTCATAATTTTAATGAAACACACAATATAATGTATCACATAATGTAAATATTCAGTAAATATCCAGAAGTATCCATTTTTTGTCCTTTCTCTTAAGACAAAATTAGCATGTACTCATTTGTGAAATTTTGTAACAATTTCTTATTATACTTCCCACCACCAGCTTCTCTCCTTTGAGTTATCTCAGCATCATGCTGCTTGCTTAGTCTTTCAAAGGCACCCTCAAATAATTTCTATGAAGAGTCATAAATTCTCCATTGTCTGTAGGAAAAATATTTATATTTACCTTACTTAATGTCCTTTATAATTTTGCCCACATCATTTTTTATCTATAGTTTTCCTTAGATAATATCTTAATATTCTAATATCTTAATATTAGATAATATCTAATATCTTAATATTAGATAATACCTTTTCTCTAATATCTTAGAGAAAAGTTAAAGATCAAGAGTGTACTCACTGTCATATAACTCACTTGTAATTTACTGAAATCGTTGAGCACCACCCATGGGTGAGGTATCACTCTAGCACCTTTTTTATGACGTGTATATCACATACTCCCCTCTGGAGAGTCTAATTATTGCTCGTCTACGCATCATTCACATCCCAGAGCGGACCCCAGTTGTACCTTGATACTTTTCTTGACTATTTACATTTAGTCATCTCTGTTTGCGTCAATAATTTTTGTTCTGTACAGTGGAAAATACTGACAGTGTACTTCTTTGTGTATGTAGTGTGATATTTTTGTACTTTTTAAGTATAATTGATGTGTACATGTCTTGCAGAAAAATATTAGTAGTTCCTTCAATGCAGAGGTAAAGTACATAGTATGAATAAAATATTGTTCCTGCTTTCATGTTCTTATAGGCTCCAAGTAAATAGCAGATGACCACTCAAATATTTTTCTGTTCTATGCCTCAGTAGGCAGCCAATATATCACCACAAACATACACATACACAGACACACACATAGACACCGAGCAGTTTGCACTAACTTCAAGAAAGTGCTTCTCCAGCCCTGGGGGGTGTGGCTCAGTGGATTAAGCGACAGCCTGTGAACCAAAGGTTTGATTCCCAGTCAGAGCACATGCTTGAGTTGCTGGCCAGGTCCTCAGTGGGGGGTGCTCGACAGGCAACCATACATTGACGTTTATCTCCCCCTCTTTTTCCCTCCCTTCCGCTCTCTCTAAAAATAAATAAATAAAATCTTTTTTTAAGAAAGTGCTTCTCCTTAATTTATTTACACGTCTCTCTGTCACTCTCCAACTATCTTCAACTCTTTCCTACATTTTGTTCTTTTAACCTCTAATATCTCTTTCTTACTCACTCTGAACTAATAACCTTGCTTCCTACTAAACAGATTGAAACAAACAAACAAACAAACAAACAGAAACTCTCACTATCATGCCTCCTAACCTGCTTGAATCTGTTTCTGTATACTCTGCCTTTCCTCATGTTTCTATGGTTCACCTGTTTTACGTCCTATATAAGTTCAAACATTCCCCTTGTGCTCTGAACTAAGGTTATTAAACAATTGTCCCTCTATATCTGTGGATTCACCCAACAGTGGATTGAAAATACTTGGGGGAAAATGTTACCTGGTTGCTGATGTAGGTAGGCCAACAATAATTGCATCTGTACTGAAACTGTACAGACTTCTTTCTTATCATTATTCCCTAAACAATACAGTGTAACAACTATTCACTTAGCATTTACATTGTGTTACATATTATAACTAATATACAGATGGCTTAAAATATACCTGAGGATGTATGTAGCTTATATGCAAATACTATATAAGGAACTTGAACATTCTGTATATACTGTATATACTGTACATACTGTATATAAGGAACTTGAACATTCGAGGATCTGAGTATCCATGGGGATCCTTGGACCAATTCCCACATGGGCGCTGAGGGGTGATTGCACATCCTTAATTTGCCCAGGCTCCTCTTGTTTTATAAATGTGTTTCTCATGTAACAACCACTGGTATGATTTCATATATATATGAAAGTCATATACATTTCAGTGCCTGTATTTCTTTTCAGGTTATTGTTATTATTTGAGGATTTTTTCGTGGTTATAATTGAAAAAACTTCATTGTATAGAGGGAGAATGCCTTAAGAAATGATTTGCTCTAGGTGGAAAATACATTAACGTAAGCTACCGTCTCCATGTAGAAAGTCCAATGGTCAATTGCCTTTCCTTGACATATCAGTGGAGTTTGGTAGCTTATCACTTCCTCCTCCTTGAACATTCTTTCCTTCAGGACTTCACCCTCCTGGCATCCCTCCCCGTCATCAACTACAGCTGTTGCACATGCCCACAGCAAGCTGACTGATCTACAGTTTTTGACCCAAAATGGCATAATCCCTGTGCTCCACCTTCCCTATTCACTGGATCTCACCCCCAGGAACTCCTCTCTACCCTGCCAGATAAAGAAAGGACCTCAGCAGAGACCTTTGCCGACGTGGGAGAGGTAAAACAAAAAAGGGCAGGAGCACTAAAAGGCATCAAAATTGATGAGTTCAAAAACTGTTCTGAGCAGTGGATTGCATCAAGTGGAGTGTAATTTGAAGGTGACTGAAGTTTAAACATAGAAGAATAAGTACACAGTATTGGGGTCACCCCTGAGGTACTGTGATTATATAAAGCATATTAAGAATACATCAAGAATATCAGTTAACAAGATTCAGTAAGTTTGATGGAAGGTATAAACATATGTATATTACTAAAGCTGAATAAGAAAGCGACATGAATCCCCAAATATAAACCACTAGCCTAGGAAATGCAAAATTCAAATTAAAAAAGTAGCAGTCAAGTTCACATTTAAAAAATAACTGAAAATATGGCTGGTGATATTAAGTTGTTCTTGCCTGGTATAAGTCAATACAGCCACCAGGAGTCAGATAAATAGACATGTACCATTAATTGCTAGGCATGAAAAAATCTTTAGGAACCTCCCATATAACATATGACCTCTAAAATATTTATATTAATAGTATTTCATCCATGCAAATTTAACCTAGAGGAATAATACTGTCCCTTCTGACTCACTGCTCTTCATGTGTCTCATCGATAGTAATGTGGCAAACAAATTTAATTATTTCCAACACCTCTCTGTTTGTAAAGTATAAGAACGAATCATTGTGATTTTTTCAGGGCCTCTCTGGGACATCTCAGAGATTGTTTCTGGCATGAGACATAACCTTACATTCTTATATTGTTTTATATTTAGGATTTGATTTTAGAAAAACATAAATTAAAAACTATTGGGAGATTTGAAAACCTAAGTTAGGAAGAGAGGTATTGTTATACATATCCAGTTTTTAATAAGGAACACTTATTGACCAGATCCATTCCATGTTAATCTAATTTTCATTTCATTTCTTATTATAAATTAAGTTAACCTACTAGTTTATATGTTTTTAAATACTATGTGTCTTATTAGCTTAAATTATTAGTCCCTAGTTCAGAACAGCAATAAAATATGTTGACCTTTACATATTAATCTCAGGCACACAAAACCAAATCTCAGACCTTGGGCATACGGGCTCACATTTCTGGATTATGTAGCAAATACACTATGAAAAATAAAATAAATTTTACTATAGTAAAATGAGCTAAAGAAAAATGTCCTACAAGTTTTAATTCATAAAATTTCTATGAGTTATAATAGAGAAGGTCCCTCGTATTCCCTGTCATTGAATAGGGAAATAGAAAGCAAATATTCAATATTTTCCCACTTCAAAATAAGAAACCTTGTTGCTACGTGAGAGAAACATATTGCTGTACTGGTTCAAGAATGGAGAGGAGGGAAAAGCTTATTTCAAACTTGGTGGAGAAAAAAGAAATTGGAATGACAAAGTGTGGGCTCCATAACAATACAATTTTGTTTGCACTGAAAAAAATGAGCTTTTCAAAAAAGTATTAACTGCTTTCTTTTTTAAAAGAAAATAAAACATAATGCTGAAATAATGGCCAAACTAAGAGTCCGTGGAGGCACTTATCAGACTTCATGGACAGCTGTTTACTGCCTGACATTTAAAACATCAGGTTTCGAATTTCTGTCTCGAAATGCAGGGACTATACAGCAAAGACAGAGGGTTTATATTGCTCAAATTGAAGCATCTGTGTGGCTTTATTGTTATCTGACAGCAGCACAGCAATCAATAGATTGCCTTAGCAGCTTTGTGGAGATAATTCACCACAGAGAAGCAATCCGTTTCCTCCTTCACGTCACACTTGTATTTTCAGCAAAGCCCTCCATGAATTCCCTGTTTAAAATCTCAGCCAGGCTCCCCGCCACTGGCACACCCTCCTTATTTCTCTCCATTAAGACATGTGAGAATTGAAGCCATTTACAGTAAATCCACACAGTTTACCTCCTGCATTAATGACCTTTAATTTTCCATGGTCTTCATCACCACAATCAAGTGGACTTACAGCGGTGATGGCTTTTGATGTTTTGTTGTTGATTTCCTAGCAAATTTTTGCTCAGGAAGGAAAAAGTTAGAAATAACTCTATTATTCATATCAGGAACTTCCTGACAAACCTATTTCGCTGAAGATCAGGTTAATTTTCAATCGTTTTTTTCACATGATACTTTTCTCTCCTATACTCTAAGCCTTTCCTCAAAACACTCACTTTGCTGTATCCGCCAGGCATAAACTATTACGCCATGATCTTTACCAAATCTTAATCAAGCTGTAATTTGAAAACTTCATAAAGTTCACAATTGTATCTTCTTTGCTTGCACTTGCTAAGAATCTATGCATTGCTCTCTCATACCACAGAAAATAATGATCTTATCTCTGTCTTATTAACATTGCTTCCCTGATATTTTTGGGAAATCAGTATTTAACATTTGTCACCACTAATATATTATGTATCTGTTTATGGTATGTGTACCGAGCTGTATAATAAAACTAAAATCCTCAAGAGTAAGTTGAGAGCCTAAGAATTAAAGATACCCGGAGGATAAAGTGTGCTGCAGGAAGAAATTAGACTTGAAGCCTAGAGAAGAAATCAGATGGTTGAAACATGTTTTCTTCGAATTTGAAGAGAAACGTTGTATTTTGGGATTTACTCCCTCTGCATTCTGACATATCTTGATTTGTAAACTGATATTTAAATCAACTTTATTCAAAAGAGCTAAAAACTAGAAATAACACAAATGCCCACTGACAAGAGTGGAAAGAAGCCAGATGAAAAAAAAATTTTATGGTTCAGTTCATATTGAATTCCAGAATAGGAAAATCAAAGCTATGCGGACAAAATCAGACCAGATTACCCAGAGGTCAGGGCATTTTGGGCAAAGAAGCAGGAGAAGCTTTCAATGATTATAGAAATAATTTTTGCCTTGATCGAGATTTTGGTTGTACAGTATATAAATTTGGTTGTACGGTGTCAAAATTCACTAAAATGTGTTCTTAAAATCTGATCATTTTTTAAAGATGATGGCCTAGATAAACACAACTTGTCTCCTTGCACAACAACATCAAAATTACAACTGAATTGTAGAAACCATCACTCAAAACCATCAGAAATCGAGCAAAATGGAAGTCCACAACTATGGAATTAAAGAAGAAACCACATTTATCCAAATTGCAGGAGGGGCAGAGATAGAGAGATGCAGACCACAGAGCAGTCTGGCACCACATCCACATGGGATGGATGAAAATCAGGAGGAGTATCTCGTGAATGAGGAGTCCCAGCCCCAAACCAGGTCCCCCATCCCAGGGTTCCAGTGTCAGGAAAATAGGTCCCCCTAACTTCTGGCTGTAAAAGCCAGTGGGTATTGAGTTGGTGGAAGAAACTTCAGGATTCCCAGGCAGTTCCTCTTAAAGAGCCCATGAATGGACTCCCTCAGACCCACCCTTTCTGAACTCTAGCAACAGGGCAGCAGCTTGAAAGGCACCAGTGGCATATGGGTAGCAACTGGGCGAAACATGGGGGACAATTTCTCTCAGAACTTGTGGCAGAGGCCACTGTGTCTTTTCTGAGCCCTTTCTTGTGTCTTCTATGGAGCAGGAAGTACCATATCTGAGAATCCATCAACCTGGCTTGCACTGTTTGCCTCATCCTGGTGATTCCCTGAATCTCTACCCCACCCAACTTATAGGTCTACCAAAACTGTTAATAGTGGCTTTTCATAACAATGGCTTGTCTTGGCTCCTGCTTCATATCTTCCTATATCCTCTCAAACAGCACCTGGCCCCAGCAAGGTACCATATCCCTTGCTCAGTGGCCCTAGGGTGGGAGCTAACAGCTGCGGGTTATGGTTCACAGCCTGCTCACGCTTGGGTACTTCCAAGTGCAACACAGTAACAGCCATCTGCAGATCACTTTATAGCTTGTGCCAAGTGGCCCCACATAGAACATAAGCAGTGCCTGACCTTGGACTGCACCTCCAAGAAACCCCAGAACTTGAGCACTGAGTGAACAACTACAGACCGTGTAAAAATACCACCACCCAACCACCTCCACAAGTGACATACTATAAGGCCAGACTCAGCAGACAACAGAGCCCTGCTGAAGTAAGTCCTGCTCTGCAGAGTGAATCCTGGCATGGCTGATCCTCCGTGGAGGCCAGATGTTGGTTGTTAGTGATATTAGCCAGTCTTTGTAGTTGACTTACCTAGGTAAATCCCTCCCATTGACCTGCCAACAACAATAGGCTCAACTACAAGAGAAGTGTGTACTTACCCTACACAGAGGATGCATCTTGGGTACCAGGCTTGGTTGATAATGGAGGCCGTGCCACTGGACCCTATAGGGCACCTATCACATTTAGGCCGCAACTACGAAGACACAGAGCCAAAGCAGCTCTACCTAATACACAGAAACAAACACAGGGAGGCTGTCAAAACAAGGAGACAAAGAAACATGGCCCAAATGACAGAACAGATCAAAACTCCAGAAAAGAACCAAATAGAATGGAGATAAGCAATCTATCAGACTCAGAGCTCAAAACACTGGTTTTAACGATTTGCAATCAGATTAGTGAGGCCCTCAGCACCATAAAAAAGATCAAGTTAGAAACAAAGGATATACTAAAAAACGAACAATTTACATGGAAACCACAATAAGAGTAGATGAAGTTGAGAATCAAATTAACGATTTGGAACATAAGGAAGCAAAAAACAACCAATTAGAACAACAACAACAAAAAAGAACCCCGCCCCCTCATTTCCCCAAAATGAGGAAAATATAAGCACCTTCTGAGACAACATCAAGCTTTCCAACATCCACATCATAGGAGTGCCAGAAGGAGAAGAAAAAGAACAAGAAGTTGGAAATCTATTTGAAAAATAATGAAAGAAAACTTTCTAATTTGGTGAAGGAAATAGACATGCAAGACCAGGAAGCACAGAGTTCCATATAAGATGGATCCCAAGATGTCCACTCCAAGACACATCATAATTAAATATCAAAGGTTAAAGATAAAGAGAGAATCTTAAAAGCAGCAAAAGAAAAGAAATTAGTTACCTACAGGGGAGTTCCTATAAAACTGTCAGCTGATTGCTCAAAAGAATCTCTACAAACTGAAGGGCTTTGCAACAGTTACTCAAAGTCATGAAAAGCAGGGACCTACAGACAAAATTGCTCTACCCAGCAAAGCTATCATTCAGATTTGAAAAGCAGATAAAGAACTTTCCAGACTAGAAAAAAGCTAGAAGAGTTCATCATCACCAAACCATTATTATATAAAATCTTAAAGGGACTTATTTAAGAAAAAAGATCAAAACTATAAAAAATAAAATGGTTTCAACATATCTATCAACAGTTGAATCTCAAAAACAAACTAAACAAACAAGCACAGAGACAGAATCATGGATATAGAGAATATTTAGATGGTTGCCAGATGGAAGTAGGGTGTGGGTATGAAGAGCTGAGGGGATAAGAAAATACTAATAGGTAGCTACAAAATAGCCACGAAGATATAAAGTACAGGAACAGAAATGGAGCTAAGAACTTAAATGCATGAACTATATTCATGAACAATGGTGTGGGAATTACCTGAAGGAGTGGGAGTTGCTGGGTGGAGAGGGGCAAAGGGGGAAAAATTGGGACAACTTTAATAGCATAATCAATATAATGTAATTTTAAAAAAGATAAAGAAAGAATATGAAAAGCAGCAAGAGAAAAGAAGGTGGTTACCACAAGTTACATAAGACTGTCAGCTAATTTTTCAAAAGTAACTTTGAAGGATAGAAGGGATCTGCAAAAAATTTCAAAGTCATGAAAAACAAAGATGTACAACCAAGATTACCCAGCAAAGCTATTATTTAGAATCAAAGGGCAGATAAAGAGCTTCCCAGACAAGACAAAACTAAAGGAGTTTATCATCACCAAACCATTATTATATGAAATGTTAAAAGTGCTTAAGAAAAGATCAAAACTATGAACAATAAAATGGCAACAAATGCATATATTTATCAACACTGAAACTAAAAACAAAGTAAGCAAACTAACAGAACAGAAATAGAAGTGTAGATACAGAAAACGTTTTGATGGTTTCCAGAAAGGAGGGCTATCTGGGGGAATGGGTGAAGGGGTGAGGGCATTAAGTACAAATTGGTAGTTACAGAAGAGTCGTGGGATGTAAAGCACAGTATAGGAAAGGGAGCAGCCAAAGGACTTACACATGTGACCCATGGACATGAACAATGGTGTCGCAATTGCCTGAGGGAGTAGGGGATGTAGGTGGAAGAGAGACAAAGGAAGAAAAAGTGGGACAACTGTAATAGTATAATCAATAAGATATAATTTTTAAAAACCTGATCATTTTCATTTATGTAAGCTATACCTCAGTGAAATTGATTTTTAATAGTCTAGAAAAAAACATGTCCACCCACAGATAAATGAATAAAACACTTAAGGTATACTCCTGTAATGGAATGGAATATTTCTTGGCTATAAAAATGAATGAACTACTGGTTTATGAAACAACATGGATAAATCTGGGAAACCATGTGTACTGCATAAGAATCCAGATAAAAGAGAGCACATTGTATAAATGCATTTACACAAATTTCTAAAAATCAATAAACTAAGCTAAGGTGCTAAAAGTGTAAAGAGTGACTGCTTTTGGGTGGTTTCAGGATATTGGATAAATGGGGTGAACATAAATTTCTCAGATGATTGGAATGCTTTATACCTTGATTTGACAAAGCTGTAATATATATAATTAAAATTATTCATTTTCTTGCATGTTAATTATATCTCAATAATAAATAAGAACATACACATCTATGTGTGTATATCTGAAAATAAGCTTTTCTGCTATTATTTCACTTTCTAAATCTTTTGTGATAAGTCAAATAGTGTTAAATGCCTAATACACCTAAATACAATAGAAATATTAAGGGTTCAAACTACATTTTGATGGTTTTAAACAGTGTTGTAAGCCACATAAAATTTTAATATAAAATTAAAATTCTCTGAAAATAAATTCAAAATTGAGGAGATTATGGGTTGGGGGATTGGATTCTGTTAGTCAAAGAAAACATGCATGACTCAAGTTTTTGTATGAATATATATAAATAGTAAAAAGATAGATAAGTGAATGTACTGATGAATATACTTTCTCTTCTGATAAATGAATAGACTGGTTTGCTAGCTCATGGACACTAAAACAAACCAAAATTTTAACGTGCAGGGTTTGCTTGATCTGTTCGGTGCTTCCAGAAGACAACCTCTTGGCCTACATTCCGAGATCTAATCATGCAGCTCAGTGGCCTGCATCGATGACTCCACTGCTTACAGGGGAATTTTGCTCATTACACTTACAAAGGCTAAATTGGCGCTCAAGTCAATGAATCGTCAGTTTAAATTTTTTTCATCTATGATATAAAAATTACTAGGCAGAGCTATAAGATTCCTTTTTTCCATTTCATTTAGTCATATTAAAAGCATGCTTACAAACCAAATATATTCACCTTTTAAGGAAAAAGACAGAAATCAACTCAAACAGAAGTTGAAAAACCCTAGCTTATCTCCCAGAGAGGTACGCCCCGCAGCAAACACCCAGGGCCCTGTCTCTCCTCGTTTTGTTCATCAAATGTGTTTCACAATTTCAGACTCCTTATTGTTGCCAGGTCTCCTTTAAATCCTCTAACCTGCTGCCACTGACCATTTATAATTCCGTCGTCGTGTCATCTAATTAAAATCCAGAAATATATACCACTTGTGTCATAATATAAGCTCAGCTAAGACAGGATTCTCTAAATCAGTGGTTTTTCATCATTTTTGAGCTCACAGATGTTTTGGAGAACGTGCTATAAGTACCAATTAACTCTCCCAAGAAAGTACATGTGCAGACACACATTTATATATCCATGTATATGTTACATATAAGCATATGTGTAATTTATCAAGTTACATATATAATTAGCAAAGTATATTATTAACAAGCACAGGGGTCCTCAAGTGGATTCCGTGGGTTTTCCAGTCACCAGATTGAGAAACTTTTCCTAAGCAGTCTCTGTATTAGGTTTTATGTATTCTGGGCACTACTGTTTGGCAGGTTCAAATTTCCATCACTATCATTTTCCAAAGTAGACTTTTACTAAAGTTTTATTTAACTGGCAGGATTTTTTAACAATAAAAAACTTTAGAAGAATATCCAGAATAATGAATGTCACAGGTTGTGGTTCTATGACCAGTTTCTAGAACACTAACATCAAAAAAACTATCATATAAAAACTGCAGAGGCATTAGGGAGAATGTTTATACTGTTAAGACCAGGGGAGCAGGAACATTTTTCATCTGTTGCACTAAATATAATGAATTCCTTTGCTCTTTCTCTGTGTGGAGAAGCTTCCTGCCATGTCCTTATATAAGCAGGAAGACAAGATAACCTCAGAATAAATCTTTGTTCTTTAGAGACGTTTGAGAAGCTCTGAGTTTACACAAATTTTAATGAACACTTTGTGCAAAAAAAGAAAAAAAGAAAAATCCTCAACATAGCATGACTCCACTCTGCTTTGTTATCAATATTCAGAAATCAGAAGGAAATGGACCTGTTTCAATGAGAAAACAAGAACTCTTCCTGGTGGGGAGAGTGAGCAAGGAAGCAAATCAAACTGAATCTCACTCTTCTTAAGGCTCATAGTTTTCAAAATCCATCAGATAGGTTTGGGTATCCTTGACCAAGAGTATAATTTACCATCATACATGATGTTAATTAACTGACCATGAGGAAAGAATGAGAATTATGATGTAGGTTCAACAAAGAACATAAGGTTTTTCACATAGATCCTGTGATTTGGGAAAAGGGATGTGTAGACCTTGAAGCTCAGACTGGTGAATTAAAGTGACCCAAAGCGGGTGGTCTGGTACCTATTGCTGGTTCCACTTCTCTGAGTGAACCTGACAGATACAGAATTAGCACTGGGAGTGACTCCAAAGAAACAGATTCTTAAGGATGAGTTAGTTTCTGAACTGGCTCTCAGAGCTGTGGAATGAGATCTCTAAGCTGATTAGATATAAAAGTATTAATGACTCTGCTTCTGACAGTAAAGGCGGCACTGAGAGCCTATGACACACTCTGGGAAAAGTTACTCAAATTATCATGCTAAGATGCTTGTAATCAAGTGTCTGCTAAAGGCAAGGCTCTGGGTGATTATGTATTTGCCCCCATAGAATGAGTTAGTGACCATAAACAGAATAACGAAAATGGTTGGTTGGTTGCTTGCTTCTAACTGCACTGCAGAGCGCTAAGAAAGAAAATGAGCTCAGAGCTTTAAACTCCTAGTCCAAGGCCTTGAATAAGGACCATGAAAGCTTCAACGACTTCCATGAAAGAAAATCTTCCTCCTGTAGTCACAGGGCTAATATTTCTGAAAACCAAAATAATCAAGTTGAACCCCTAACTTGCAGGGTCTATTTTGTTTAAGTTAGGGCACTGATTAAGAAGGAATGAGATTCTAACAATTGAAATATGGTTAGAGGAGAGAGATTCCAATGAAGATGGAAAACCTGAAGTAGACTGAGAGAGAACTGCCCAGCTGTGAACACGTGCTACATTTCCTGAAAAAGGAAATATGACTCATAAAAGACCAGATGGGAAAGTTCAGACCCTTCAGACCATGTAAGCAACTTCCACTATTCCATATGGATTTCAGAAATTCTGTGGACCAGGGAGTCACTTGAACCCCCCCTTTCCCACATTTGGAACTGGAATGTCTATTGTGGTTGTGGTGTACCTGTCACACACTTGTACATTAGGTGTGTGGGGAGCACATAACTCATCTGTTCATTTAACAGATCAAAATGAACTGTGCTCAAAGAGCTATTCTTAAGAAACTACATCTGAGGAGCCTTGTCCACAGCTGGGCCTGATTTAAAGGGCAAGATTTTGGCCTCTGGGTGGATAATAGAATGGGATGAGACTGAGCAGCTTGGGAGGGAGACAGTGTGTATTGCACGTGGGAGGTACTTGAAAAATCAGGGCAGAAAGCAGACTGTGAAAGCCATCATCTGCGATGGCCCCCAATAATCTCTATTTCCAGATATTTGGTCTTTTGTATAATTCCCTCTCCTCGTGTGTGGGTTGGACTTAGTGACTCACTTCTGATAAATACAATATATATGATAATAGATCACTTCTGAGATTAGGTCGTAAACATCCAAAGTACATTCTCACTCATGCCCTCTTAAATCGCTTGCTCTGGGTGAGGCCGGCTGCCACTTTGCAAGTTTTCCTACCGGAAAGTCCACACAGAAAGGCTAACAACCAGGGTTGAATTGACACCCTCAGTTCAAGGAACTGAGGTTTGCCAAAAATCTTGTGCATAACTTTAGGAGCAGATTCTGCTCTAGTCAAGCCTTCCAAAAAACCCATGATACAATACCATGAAACCACAATACAGCCAGGGATGACTGTAGATTGTAATCATTTTGCTGCTGGAGGATCTTGCCTTACATTTTTAAAAAATGCAAAATCTGTGAAGTGTAACAAAGCAAAGCACAATAAAATGAGGTATGCCTGTAACTGTCATAAAGTATTAGGTTGGCCACACTGTACATTTGTTTATTTTCCATAAGATGGCTCTAGTAGCATTTAGTTGTCTTCAACTTCATTTCAAACAATTTTGTTAGGTGTATCGTAACAGCTGTCATATCAGTGTGCATTGTTTAAAGAAAAATAATCAAAATTGATGAATTTTTGTATAGCCATTTTAATACTAAAGATGGAAGAACATAAGCAACATTTTCAGGATATTATCCTTTATTATTTCAAGAAAGGTAAAAATGCAACTGATATACAAAGATTTGTGCAGTATAGGGGGAAGGTTCTGTGACTGATCAAATTTGCGAAAAGTGGTTTGCAAAGTTGTGGCTGGAGATTTCTTGTTGGACGATGCTTCATGGTCAGGTAGACCAGTTAAAATTGATAGCAATCAAATCGAGACATTAGTTGAGAATAATCGGTATTATACCATGTAGAAGATAGCTGATATACTCAAAATATCAAAATCAATGAAGTTATGAGTGACAATGAAAAATACGTGTTTTATTTTCAGGGACAAAACCATACAGACTTTTTGGCCAATCCAGTATTAGCCACTCAATAAATAAGTATCGTCATGGTTACTTTTTTGTGTAAATTTGGGCCATAGAGTCGTCAGATATTTTATTTGGTCAAACATGAATCTGGGTATTTCTGTAAGGCTGTACTTGGATGGTATTTACATCGATGTTGGTTGACCGAGTAAAGCAGACTGTCTTCTGTAATGTGGGTGGGCCTCATCCAATCAACTGAAGGCCCGAACAGAATAAAAAGGCTCATCCTCCCTGAGGAAGAATGAATTTCGCCTGGCTGACTACCTTCACATTGGGACATTGGTTTTTTTCTTACTTTGGATTTAAACGGAAAGATCAGTGCATCCTGCACCTTGAGACTGCAGGTCTTCAGCCTGCAACCACACCATCAGCTCTCCTAGGACTCTGGCTTGCCAGCCCGCCATGTAGATCTTTGGATTTGTCAGCCCCCATAATTGTGTGAGCCATTTCCTTATCACACACACACACAAACAAACACCCAAACATTCTATTGGTTCTGTTTCTCTGAAGAACCTTAACTAGTGCAAATATTAAGCAGGCTGTGAGAAAATTGCTTAATAACCATGTATGCTAGAGAAAGATGAGGATACCTTCATCAACTGTTCTACCTGTAGCTCTTATATATTTTTTAAATATTTATTTATTTATCTTTAGAGGGGAAGGGAAGGAGAGTGGAAGAGAAACATCATTGTATGGTTGCTTCTTGTGTATCCGCTGCTGGGAACTGGCCCCTGCCAGGAACTGGCCTGCAACCCAGGCATGTGCCCTGACTGGGAATCGAACTGGGATCCTCTGGTTCGCAGGCCTGAGCTCAATCCACTGAGCTACACCAGCCAGGGCTCTACCTGTAGCTCTTTTAAAAAAGAGAGATTCAACACTGACCATGACTAAATCCATTTATAAAATATTCTGTAGGGAATATGGTTAAATTGGCATAAAATGAAAAAAGAAAATTGGAATACTATTAATCAGAGAATGGGACATTTGACCTCTGATATGATGAAGATGATGGTGATGACGGCTATGGTTAAGGAAACCAAAACAACTACTACAGCATTTCCCTTAACACAAAGCTACCAAGATTTGTAACCATCAATGAGATAGACAATATTTTTAAAAAGTCAAAGAAAAAATGTGTTTCTCTATAACGAACATATTTAAGTGCAAAGGCAAATGTAACCCAGCCCTATTGGAAAGCCCATAGGCGTATGTCAGCACCACACAGGAAGCCAAATCCACAGATCAGCTTTCCTATGAGACGCCAGGCCTGCATTATACCTAGGCTGCTTTGACGCTTGCTTTTTTCAAAAACTCCCTCACCCTGAGTTGAAGCAGGAAATGCTGACTGCATATCTTTAAAGTAACTTCCTGAAGTCTATGCTAATTCTCCCAAGGACAGAGTATAGTCAGACCAATCACTTTTATCAGTTCTTTGCATTGGCAACACTTTTTCCTTGTTAATCTGTAGGAAGTAATCAGTAACATCCTTTCCTTTGTTATCTGTAAAAAGTAATTACCTAAAGCAAACCTAAGCATAATGAATGAGAACCTTCTTTGATGTACACTGTTAGAAAGCCAGTAAAAGCTTGTCAAGGCAAGGATTGAAGCGCTCTGCCCTTGAGAGAGTGGCCATGCAGTTCCTTTTTCCCCACAGGACCTTAGTAGTCCATGTGAATTTGTTTTGTCTCATACACAACACCGTGGACACTGCTGGCCAGAGTCCACATCATTCCTCATCATTAAAATACAAATTATTCAAATAAAAATAAAAAGGAAGCAGATTTTAACCTATTAAAGTAGCAAAGTGTTTTCTTTTGAAATAATAACTGGTTTTGAATAGTATCTTGTGAAATAAGTAGTTTCTTAAGTTTAAAGCAATTATAATCTTAAAACCAGTTTAACTTTATAAGAGTTTATCTAGGAGCCATGGCCAGGTATCTGGACTGGTTACAGCCTCATCCTGATTCGCTGAGGTTGCAAATTCGATGTTCAGTCAGGACATAGACAAGAAACAACCAAGGAATGCAGAAATAAGTAGAACAATAAATCTCTCTCTCTCTAAAAATCAGTAAATAAAAGAGTTTAGGAGACTAATCAGACATGCACACCCAAGACACAAACAAAAAAAATCAATCTTATTTAAATAGGTGAATAATTGAAAGAGCAATTATTATTCAAACTCTATCATAGATTTAAGAGAATAAGCAAACATTAAAATTATGCTTATGAAAAATGTATAATGGCATACCAAAATAATGTTAAATGACAAAAAATATAGGATATTGTGTGATTGCAACCATACTTTTAAAAATCCTAAAAGCTGGCAAAGAAAACTTAATGCTAACTTTATTTCTGCGTAAGAAGATCATAGATTTTGAAGGTGATATTCTCAAAAATTTTAAATATATTTTTCCACTTTTTCACCAACAAGCCGTAATGTTTTAATTACATGGGCAAGGGAATAAATAATATATATTATTAACAAAATAAACCAATAAAAACTTGGTCTGCACATTTGTTGTTATATGCGTTGTGCTCAGCAGCTTACCTACAAAGACTTTACAATCTGATTGAGAAAATAAAATATTTACTGAACAAAGATGAACTTGGTCTGTCATGTTGATTTTAAAGCAATCTTTTTTGTTATCCAAATATGTGAACTAGGAATCACCTGGTATTTTAAATGCCAATTTAGCTCCTTCAGGAGCAAAGTAGAAATTTGTATCTCCAACACAGCAGCACCCATAATATGACACTGGAAGAATACAACTGAGTGAATGTATTAAAGTCTTAAATTATTATAAGTGCATTATTTCTGTTTTTAAAAATATTTTATTTATTTATTTTTAGAGAGAGGGGAAGGGAAGGAGAAAGAGAGAGAGAGAAACATCAGCATGTGGTTGCCTCTCATGTGTCCCCCACCAGGGACCTGGCCTGCAACCCAGGCATGTGCCCTGACTGGGAATCGAACCAGTGACCCTTTGCTTCACAGGCCTATGCTCAATCCACTGAGCTACACCAGCCAGGGCAGTGCATTATTTCTTAATCTCCACAGTAATTATGCCATTGATACAGGGTGCAGCCAAGGGGGGCCCAGAAAAGATTTGGAATGGTGTCCAGAACGCAAAGTGTACAGGAATATTGGAGGAAATATTAAGATGTCCTCACTCCCCCCCGCCAAGGTGTCAGTTGGGGGAAGGGACGAATGGAGCAGGGCCATTGAGAGCTGTTTTGCAGCTAACCTCTGGAATGGTATTTAACATATCTATAGCCTTTAACTGGTTTTATAGATATGTTAAATAGCTGTGCCAGGTTTTGGGCCAGGGAGAAGTGAGTGGCAGCTACCCAGGCGAGAATTGGGAGCTGCTTCTCGGAGAGAGTGCCTGCTTGAGAGCCATGTGGCTTTAGCAGAGTGAGGACCCCCTCTTGGCCAGATGAGGGGGAGAGCCACGCTATTTAGAAAGATGTAGACCCCTGTAGCCATTAGGAGGGAGAGCCATGCAGTTTCAGCAGAGTGCAGACCCCCTCTTGGCCAGGTGGAAGAGAAAACCACGCAACTTTGCCAGAATGGAGATCCCTGCGGCCAGGTGAAGAAGAAAGACGCGGCTTTGGTAGAAGAGGCCCACACGGCTTTGGCGTGCTCCCTTTGGCTGAGTAGCCTGGAAAGCAGGAGAGACTTTGACTAGAACTTGGTACAAAGAACTCTTGCCAGTGGAAGGTGCCGCATGACTTTGGATTAATTGGAGATCCTGCCTGGACAGGCAGGCGACACAGCTCACGTGCCAGCGGCCTGGGAGAAAAACGGACGTGTGCTCTTTTCCTGATTTACGGTACCCGGAGTTGGGACAGTGGGAGAAGGGAGCGCTGTGTGTGTGTGTGTGTGTGTAGGTGTATACCCTTAAAGACTTTAATATTTTAAGGAAGGCATTAGGCCTGAATAGCATTAAATACACATTTTGTTTCCTTTTCACAAATCTCTGGCATTGAGAGATGTGTTTCCAATTGGCGGCGGACAGAAGAGCCCTATAGATATTAGTGTATCGTCCTTGGGAGGGGCCCCTGTTTTCTGTAGCAGTTTTTGGCACCCCTCGGTGGGCCAAGTATTGCCCCCCCCTCGGACCCTTGTTCGGTAACACCATTTCACTACACTTTAATACTCTTGATTATTTTTCTTAAATAGAAATAAAAAGAAGTAAAAATTCCAATAATCCCAACTCACTGTATTGTTCTAAGTCAAAATCTCCATTAAAACCACCCACAAAGAATAACCACTGTTCATAGTTCATGTTTCTTTCTCTGATTGCCTTTCTAGGAGTCTATGCCTGTCTGAATCTCTTTCTCTCCCTCTCTCTCTCATACTATGAAAACTATAAAATGACTTTTTCATTTTATATATATATATATATATATATACATACACACACAGCATTTATAAATCTGAATCCATCAATCTAAAATTTTGTTAAGACAGTGAATAGCATGGTCTTTGTAATCGTAAAGACTGTATTCAAATTCATACTGGCTGTGTTACTTAGAAGAAAACTATGTAAATCTCTCAAAAGTTCAATTTTTACATGCAGGAAACATTTTCTTCCATCCATTTCTATTTCAAAATTTTCTTATTATAAATCCCTTGTCCTAAACATTGTACAATAGAAAAAGATAGCAATGCAAATATTGCATAAGAATTAATTCTTCTAAGTTATAAATCTAAGTTTTTTTCACCTTAAATATTTTAAATATTTTTGGAAAATTTATATGTTTCACTAAAATATGTGAGAACTATGTCAATGAATATTTTTATGCATACTTATAAACAAAATATTTTTTGCTTTTTAAAAAATTCTGCCATAAAAGGAAGTGAAGATTATTTTTTTGTTTTTATTTTTCATGTCTTTAAACACTCCAGTTGAACTTCATTGTCTATTAACTAATGTATGTATATTAGAGACTTGAAATTGACAGCACTTAACAGACCTCCTAGTACTATTAAATGAACAAATGAGAAATTTAGAGATTTATTTCTTTCCATAACACATAAGTAAATAGATAGTTTTATGTATTGATTCTTATTTTAAGTAAAAAAAATGAAATAAAAGTATATGCATCACCTATCTGAGGAGAATGAAGCTTTCCCCAAATGCCAAACGTTCCTGCTTAGTCTGATTGACAAGACCTGTGATATGGATAACTGCAGGGGAGCCTGGGAAATACACCCCACTGGGCTCATCAATGCCTGATCTCAGACATCCAGCCTTCAAAACTGTGAACCATAAATTTCTGCTGCCTATAAGCTACCCAGTCTGTGACATTTTGTTATAACAGCCTGAATGGGCTAAACCAAAAATTGGTACCTAGAAGTGGAGGTGCTGCTGTAATAAGTCTTAAAAGTGGGGAAGCAGCTTTGAAACTGGGCCGTGAGTAGAGGCTGCATACTGGAAAAAAACTTACATTGCTGTGAACAGACCACTAAAAGTGATTTCCGTGAGGACTCAGAAGAAGAGACCTGCAGAGAGAGCTTCTGTGTTCTTACAGAATATCTAAGTGGCTGAGAACAGAATGAGAAATATGGGTAGTAAGGCCCTTCTCATGAGGTCCAGATAGAAATGAGGAACGTGTTATTGAAAATTTTAGGAAAGGCTGTAATTGAACACAGGTTTGGACGCCTACCACTTCAAAGGCCTGTACTCAAGACACAAGGGCTGGTGAAAAGGAGAGTGGTTTATTTCAGGCGCCAGCAACCTGGAAGATGGGGACTCTTGTTTCAAACCCCATCTCCACCTCTCAGTGAAGACAGAGGTTTTTGTAAGGAGGGAGAGGGAAAGCAAAACAAAAAGATCACAGGAAGGGGCTTGAAAAGTTCTCTACGTGCAGACGAGCATAGTCCACTCCAATAAGGCAAGTGATGGTCCAGTTTTCATCGTGCTGGTTTGTCATCCTGGCTTCACATCATCCTGACTCCACAGTTGAAGGTCAACAAATCTCCCCGAGCTGGAATGACTGAAGGTCTGAGTCTGTATCTTTTGAAGTTAGTCAATAGGATTCTTATACAAGAACACTGCTTATCTACAAGCTACATATGAGTCAGAGTCAGCACTTAGAGACACAATGTCAAGAGAATGGTGGAGTGGGTTACAATTCTCCACTATTACCTGGCAATCCTTGTTATAAAGTGGCAAAGAGCTTGACTGAATTGTGTTCACGTCCTAGTGTTTTGCGGAAGGTAGAACATGTGAGCAACATCAGATATTTGGCTAAAGCTATTTCTAAGCACTGTTGAAAGGTTGACTTCTCTTGGATACCCATAGCAAACTGTGAGAAAAGACTTCAACAAGTATTGGTAATCAGAAGGAAAGCAGAGATTTAAAATTTAGCAAAATATTATCTTTCCCATATTGTAAAGAATGAGAAAGCATGTGTCACCAAGTGATCTTCAGAAAACGAGATGGATAAGGTAAAATCTCAATTCTCGACAACTTTCATCCTCCAATAAACCAGACCGCTGTGACTGCCAGCCTTCATGTGGCCTCAGGGTGGCCTCTTGCTGCTCCCAACCTGTGGGATTCCCCGTCCTCACCTATGGGTTGAAACTGTGAGTTGCTTCCAAGCAATAAACTATGGCAAAGAACATGGTAGATATGTGATTATATACGTGTGGTTACATGACATGATTGCATGACATCTTTTGAGGATTTTTTCCCCCTGACTGACTTTAAGGTAACAAACAGTGGAATAGAGGAGCCCTGTGGGGCAAGGAATGCAGCAAGACTCTAGGAACAAAGAACTGAATTCCTCCAAGATCTTAACTCAGCCCCACCTCAAGAAGAGGCTGCAGCCCCAGCCAACACTTTGCAGATTTCTGAGACCCAAATGGAAACACTGAGGTAAGCTGTGTCTGAACTCCCGAACCACAGAAACTGTGATAAAGTAAATGTTTGTATTTTTAAGCCATCAAATTGGTGGAAATAGTGCTGTGCAGCAATGGATAATTGACACATTAACTTTCTCACAGAATAGCCTCAGGGAAATATTACAAGGGAAGAAAAGCTGGAGCTCTGAGGTCTAAATATAACCTCTGCGGTCAGATAACAGCACTCTTTCCCATTCATAGGTGAAAGCAAGTTAGAAGGTAACTTGATATTCAAGCAGTGGGGTAATGAACTCCAAGTCTTGATGGGAGGAGCAGAAAGTCACACTGCAGAGGACCAGGGTAGCAATTCTTTCAAACATCTTTAAAAACAACCCACTGAAGTCTGCTCTGATCTTGCTCATTCACAGCCCTAACACATGCAAAGTAAACTCATTCCCTTCTCCCCAAACCCCAAAGTCTCCCTGATTACTGCTGGCTTCAGGCTCAAAGTCCTTCAGATGCAGATTAGGCTCCTCATGCAGGATTAGTTTCAGTTTATTTCTTTCTGTGGCTAAAAAAAGTCTAGAAGGAAATGTCCTCTGTTAAGGTAACACAGTACTGTATATACAATCAAGATAACAAATAACTGGGTAAGAACCCACGCCTAAAGATAGAAAAATGTTGCTATCCTCCACCCTATCTTTACTCCTTCATGTTTCTTTCCAAACTCTCAACTTAGTTTTACTTTATGCCTTAAACTTTTCCTCTCCATATACTACAACCATCACTGAAATTACCAGCTACTCACTTGCTTGCCCTTTAGGCAATGAGTTATAATCCATCTTTCTTAAAAGTGACAGCAATGAAGTTAGCTGCAAAAAAATGTAACAGAAGCGTGTTAGAGAGGGAAGGGAGCATATGCATATGATCATCGCCTAGGAATAAGAATTAAGGAAATACATGTAGATTATGGAATGTTATCATTGTTTTATTATCTTTCTTTACATGAAATATCTATCATTTCAGGTACTGGAATTGTTACCGAACAGAGGTCCAAGGTGGGGGGGGGGCAATATATGGCCCACCCAACGTTGCCAAAAGCTGCTACAGAACAACAGGGGCCCCTCCCAAGGACGGTATACTAATACCTACTGGGCTTGTCTGTCCACCGCCAGAGGAAAGACATCTCTCAATGCCAGAGATTTGTGAAAAGGAAAAGAAAGGTTTATTTAATGCTATACATAGACTTAAAGTAGTGACCCAATGTCCCCATTAAAATATCAAAGTCCTTTAGGATAAGCACAGATGCCCACAACGCTTCCTTCTCCCCCTGCCCTAATTCAGGGTACAGTATCTCAGGAAAAGAAGCACACGTTCGTGTTTCAGGTTGCTGACACTGTCATTTGTGTCACCGTCTGGCAGGGTCTCCAATCAATCGAAAGTCATGTGGCACCTTCTCACAGTCCACTGGCAAGAGTTCTTTCACCCTTCTTCCAGGAAAAGTTTCTCCTGCCTCCCAGGCCAAAGGGAGCATCCAAAAGCCACGTGGACCCCTTCTACCAGAGCTGCAGGGGTCCCCACTTTGTCCAAAACCGCATGGTTCTTCTCCCCACCAGAGCTGCGGAGAGGGTAGGGTCACCACTCTGGCAAAGCCGAGTGGTGGTTCTCTGGTGAAGCTGCAGGGTGATTCTCTCTCACACAGCTGCGGGAGTCTCCATTCTGGTTGAAAGCATCTGGTTCTCCCTCTCACATGGCCAAGAGGAGGTCCTCACTCTGCCCAAAACCGTGTGGCTCTCTCCTTCACATGGCTTTGGGGGTCCCCCACTCTGCCGGAATCGCATGATGCTCCCACAATGGCTGCCATATCTGCATTTAAATCCCCGTGCCAGTCTCCTTTGCAGCCCCATTTCCGACTCCTCCTACAATCAGTTACACCTGCCAGGACTCCCATATCCTCCCAGCTTTACTGGGCTGCCATAGAGAGTCTGGGCAGGTGTGGCCACATGGTGTGGAGCCAGTCAACTCCAATATCTCACGCAGGCACTGTAACCAGGGGGTGTTGCCTCCCAATTAAATCCTGGGTGGAAATCACTCTCTTCTCCCTGGCTTAAAGCAAGGCCACCGCTATTTAACATATCTATCAAACCAGTTAAAGGTTATAGACATATTAAATGACCATTCTAGAGGTTATCTGCAAAACTGTTGCTATGCAAAACAACTCTCAATGGTCCTGCTCCATTTGTCCCTGCCCCCAGCTGACACCTGTCCGAGAAGGGGGTAAAGGGTGAGGACATCTTATATGTCTTTCTAATATTTCCTTGAGTTCCGGACCCCATTCCAAATCCCTTTTTGGGGGCCCCCCTCTTGGCTGTGCTCTGTTACAGAATGAGCATATTTTTTTAAATGATGAGAAGCTACTTTTATTAGAATGTTACATGACATGATAGTGTACATGGAAAATCCTATAGACCCTACCAAAAAACTGCTCGACCTGATAAATAAATTTGGCAAAACAGCGGGATACAAAGTCAATATCCAGAAATCAAAGGCCTTTTTGTATACTAACAATGAAACAGCAAAAGCAGAAATTAAGAAAAAATCCCACTCGATATAGCAAAGGAAAAGTAAAATACCTAGGAACAAACCTAACCAAGGAGGTAAAAGCCCTGTATGCAGAAAACTATACAACACTGAGGAAAGAAATCAAGGAAGACACAAACAAATGGAAACATATACCATGTTCATGGACTGGAAGAATTAACATCATCAAAATGTCCATACTACCCAAAGCAATTTACAGATTCAGTGCAATACCTATTAAAGTACCAATGGCATATTTCGCAGACATAGAACAGACACTTCAAAAATTTATATGGAACTATAAATGACCCCAAATAGCAGCTGCAATTTTGAGAAAGAAGAACAAAGTAGGAGGGATCACAATACCTGATACCAAACTGTATTACAAGGCCACTGTAATCAAAACAGCCTGCCTGGTACTGGCATAAAAACAGGCACATAGGCCAGTGGAACAGAACAGAGAGCCCAGAAATAAACCCAAGTCTCTATGGTCAATTAGTATTTGACAAAGGGGGAAGTAACATAAAATGGAGTAAAAATAGCTTCTTCAACAAATGGTGTTGGGAGAACATGCAAAAAAAAAATGAAACTAAGCACCAACTTACACCATACACAAGTATAAATTCAATGTGGACAAAAGACTTAATTATAAGATGTGACACCATTAAAGTCCTAGAGGAGAACATTGGCAGGAAAATCTCAGATATTTCACACAGCAACATTTTTACTGATATGTCCCCTAGAGGAAGGGATATAAAGGAAAGAATAAACAAATGGGATCTCATCAAAATAAAAAGCATCTGCATAGCTAATGAAAAACATATGGGAACCCTATGGGAAAACATATTTGCCAATGATACCTCAGACAAGGGTTTAATCTCCAAAATAAACAAAGAACTCACAGGACTCCACCCTAAGGAGACAAGCAATCCAATTAAAAAGCTGGAGAAGGACTTGAACATACATTTCTCCAAGGAGGACATACAGAGGATCCAGAGACACATGAAAAGATGCTCAGTATCACTAGCTATCAGAGAGATGCAAAATAAAACCACAATGAGATACCACTTCATAGCAGTCAGGATGGCTATCATAAACAAAGCAACAAACAACAGGTGTTGGAGAGGTTGTGGAGAAAAGAGAATCCTAGTGCACTGTTGGTGGGATTGCAGACTGGTACAACTACTATGGAAAACAGCATGGAATTTTCTCAGAAAACTAAAAATGGATCTGCCTTTTCACCCAGCAATTTCACTGCTAGGATTATATCCTATGAACACTTAAAAAACCAATCCAAAAGAACCTATGCAACCCAATGTGTACAGCAGCACAATTTACAAGTCAAGTGCTGGAAGCAAGCCAAGTGACCATCAATAAATGAATGAATCCAAAAACTATGGTACATTTACACAAGGGAATTCTATGCAGCAGAAAGAAAGAAGGAGCTCCTACCCTTTGCAACAGCATGGATGAAACTGGAAAGTATTATGCTGAGTGAAATAAGCCAGGTGTTGAAAGACAAATACCATATGATCTCACATTTAACAGGAACCTAAACAACAAAACAAGTAAGGGAAACGTAACAAAAGACACTGAAATAGAGAACAGGCTGACAGTGACCAAAGGGAAGACGGGAGGAAATTTCAGGGCAAAGAGGGAAGAATTTACAGGAACTAGTGTAAAGGACACATGGACAAGAACTAAGAGGGGGTGGAAATGGGAGGTAGGAGGGGAGGGCTGGGGAGGTGGGCTGGGCTGGGAGTAAAAGACAGAAAACTGTACTTGAAAAAAAATAATTAAATAAAAAAAATAACATGCGACCTTCCCACTTCCTAGCTTCTATTCTCACCTATAGATTCTTCTTGTGGGGATGAGAAAAAAAAGATGAAGACTACTGTTAAATAAATCTGCCCAATTTTTCCTTACGCTCTAGAGCAGGGCTTGGCAAACTTCTTCTGCAAAGAGCCAGATAGTAAATATTTTAGGCTTCACAGGCCATATGTTGTCTGCTGCAACTACTTAACCCAGCCAAGGTAGCCTGCAAGTGACCATAAACAAAGTGGAAACACAGGGGTGTGACTGCTTTACAAATAGTCAGCAGGGCTGGATTTTGCCAGCAGGCAATAGGTTGCTGGCTCCAGCCTTGGGGCAGCATGGTCACCTAGCAGGATGCGAGCCACACACCTCTTTTTCCGTTGTTCGGTAGCATCATTGAAAAACTAAAAAGGAAGAGGTAAAATTAGGTTTAATGCTGTTATTTCACTTAACCTGCTAAATCTAAAATACTATCATTTCAACCTGTAATCAATATATAAAATTGGTATTTTGTAGTAATTTTCTTATAAAAGTACTATATTTAACATGCTGTAATATCTTTATAATAGACTTTTGTAAACCTCTAGATATTTTTTCCTTTGCCTTTTTTGTAATAACTTCAACATTTCATGGGCATCTTATCCTTCTAGCACATTTTAATTTGGACTTGCTGCATTTCCCATGCTTAACAGCCACATGTGCCCAGCGACAACCTCATTAAATATTACAGCCCTGGTTGTCAGAAAATGAAAACAGCATGAACTACTACGCAAAAGCTATTTCACGCTTCCTTTTGCCAGTTCAATTTCTCTTATATTATGTATGAATTAGAACATTTAAATAAATACTTTAGTATTCAATAACAAGAAAGTTTATGTAGCATTTTTCCAACTTTACCTAAAAAGGGGCATACGTAGAGGAAAATGTTGTAGTGGTGGGATAGTTATGTAATAGTTTTTGAAGTTTTATGATCACACAAAATAGTTTGGTCCCCTGTTAGTTGTACAGAATTTTCCTAGAAATTCTATTGTAATGAATCTGGACTTTGGCCTACAGATTTATTTTTAATTAATGTGCCATATGGTTTTTGAGAGCCCAAACATGTTTATGTGAAGTTATCTACTATAGATAAAGCTATGCATGAGTGTGTATATACATTAATTATATAATAACCTAAAAAACAAAAACTGTTTATTATTTAGACAATTGCATAAATGAAAACAAACAAACACTCAGTTTCTTGGTATAGAAGTGGATTTGGGGAGTTTTCATCATTTCTTCACTTAGCAAACAATCCTTACCCATTCTCTGTTTTATGTGTTTTATTTTCTTACTTGTCCTTTCTATTTTTATTCTCCTTTGATTTTCTCCTTAGCTCCTACCAGTTGAACTTCTTTCTGCATGTGACCTTTCTCTCGCCACTCCAGGAATTTTCATTCCAGGCAAAAGGAATTCCAATAAATTCATTCCATTTACTATCAGCTTGTCACTAATAGATTTGTTCTATTTCTTATGCTTACTCTTATTTTCATAGTTCCTCCCTCATGTCACTCTGTTCCTCACACCATTCCTCTCATACATCTCCAACTATGTCCGTGACTTAAATCGTTTCAATAGTCAGCTTTCCCTTCATTCATTTCAAAATTCTACTTCAATAAAACTGACTGAAATAGAGCATGAGAGCTGATCAATTCACCATAGTCTGTTAAAAATGAAGGAGACCTTAAAATAGTCCCTGCCCCTGGAGACTCCTGCTCCACAAGAGAATTTTTCACTTGTGTGATACATTCTAGAATGTTTCCAGAAGAAGCCGACCTGAGGTTTTCTACATCAGTCTTCAACAGTTACCATAACTTGGTAAACACAAAACCAGGTCATAAATGTGAAACTCTGTACACATGTTAATTAAAAAACATACAGAGGACACCAGAGAAAGTAGTATGGAAAAATAAAGAGACAGAGAAAAAAGTCAGAGAAAGGTAAAGATGAACAGGCATAACACAGACAGAGGAAAACAGAGACAAAGAAAGAATAAAGACAAAGAGAGAAACCAGAAGGAAGATATTTGACAAAGCAGAGGAAAAATTCTGATAGAAAATACATAAAAAATAACATGGTTAATTATCTTTAGATGACATCACTGAAAGATATTTCCATTTTTTATCCTTTATTTTTTCATGTTTCCTACACATAAGCGTCCGTTTCTTTTATAACTAGTTTAAAGATACATTTTTATGTCACAATAAGAAAAATCATATAGCTTTTCAGTGGAATTTAATATAAAGATCAAATAATGTTACTGATTCTAATGTAAAAACGTGACCTATATTTAGTCTTCATCTGAAAAAAAATAGATAAACACCACTACAGTGCTATTTACAGTAGCCTGGATATGAAAGCAACTCCAATGCCCATTAATAGATGATTGGGTAAAGAAGATGTGGTGCATATATATGCAATGGAATATTACTAGGCCTTAAAAAAGAATGAAATCTTACCATTTGCACAGATGGACCTAGAGGGTCAGTTGGAGGAAGAAAAATAGCCTATGATTTCACCTACATGTAGAATCTAAAGAACAATACCAGCAAACAGAAAGAGACTCATAAACACAGAGAATAGATTGATGACTGCTGAAGGAGAGGCTGGGCAAGTAGGTGAAAAAGGTAAAGGCATTGAGAAGCACACAGTTGTAGTTACAAAAGAATCATGGGGCTGTAAAGTACAGCACAGGAAAAGTAGTCAGTAATATTGTAATAACTGTGTGGTACCAGGTGGGTACTAGAAATATCGGGGGGGGGGGGCACTTTGTAAAGTATCTAATACTTTACAGTGTCTCACCACTGTGTCATACACCTGAGCTAATATCAAACAATACTGAATATAAACAGTAACTTAAAATATTTTAAAAATTAAAAAATAGATGAATAAAGTGTTTTATTATAAATACGGGTTTTAATCTCAGAACTACTTTAAAAGAGTAATAATTAAGCTTTTGCAACTACATCTGGACTCTCAAAATTCTAAACACTCATTCTCTAAAAGGGCTAGTTTTCTCATTGTTTTTCCAAAGTTATAAGAGCATCTAAAATATTGACATAAAGATCAAAATAAAATGTTCAATTTATTACCCTAAAAAAATTTCTTGTAATATTAAAAGGACAATAAATTAGAAATTCTTTAAAAAACAAATTAATACAAGAAGTTTAATATTGAATTGTGTGAGATATCACACTCTAAGTTTATATTCAACTCGCCTTTTATATATAAGATATTCCCACTGGTCTTCTTGAATTTTAAGGCATTCCTCTCTCAGGGCTTATCTCTCCAATTCTTAAAAATGAAATTAACTATATCAACAGTTTAGTCACTTAATAAATACATTTTATCTTCTGCTTTATGCCCAGAATTGTCCCATACCTTTGCTATAAAAACATAAATTGAAAGGCTTCTGCCTTTAAGGTCTTGTGAAATGGGATCTATGACTTGATGTCAGGCTCTAACAAAGGAAGGAATGAAGGACTGTACTCAATCCAATGCATCTAGATGAAATTTCGTGAATAGTAGGTGCCCCAAAGCATATAATAATATGTTTTAAATTAATAAAGTGTGTAGCATGTAGTTAATCTATATGGAATTTATGCGGAATTAATTTGTCTTGTTTTTCACAAGCTATCAATGTGTAGCAATGTTGGCATGTCTAATATCTTTACATAAAACTTGGTAATGTATCTTGGGAGATTTTTTTAAATGGGTCAATAATGCATTTGGGAAAATGATTTACCAACAAACAGTGTGTAGTAGCAAGACAAGATTAGTTTATCCTTTAAGGATTTTGTTTGCATTCTTTCTTTTAGAGTTTTATTTATTCTGTATCTGGCTGGCTTTAGTTTTTATAAGTCCATTCTATTTGAATCTTCTTTGAATCTTATTCTTCTTCATTTTGCTTTTAAGTTAACAATATGTGAAGATAGTATAACTTGAAATAAAAAAATTAAAAGGTAAGGAAAAGCAAGTGAAAAGTGATTTTGCAGCATATTTAACCTAATGCTCTGAAACAAAAATAAATACAATCTTCAAATGACAGTTATTTTAGCATGCACCAATTTTTATGGGTGCACTTCACCTCCTTTTAAAAGCCCATTAATATCAAAGGGATCTATGCAAAAAGCAAGAGGGCTTCAGACAGCAGTTTTAGAATGAAAGAAGCATAAGAAGAAGCTGCTCCTTTCATGTTTTAATTTCTTGTATGTCAGTTGTGTTAAACTAACAATAATCTAGATCCTGAGCAGTCAAGATACAGAGATGGCTGGTTTTTACCTTTTCTTTATGCAACCTCGTGTTGAATAGATTCAGCCATTAAATTACAAGAATCATCCATGAAAATGAATGTCCTGTAAAAATAATAAATAATGAAATAAATGCACAAGTCATTCTGATTAATAGCATTTTATTATAATCCTTCAACTGTGTAGTGTTGCTTTATCACAAGTTGCCTTGGTAACTATTCTAGGCGATTTTGTTTTCCAAGCTAAAGTGATTTTCCTTGCAAGAACAATGGAACAGTAAAGGCATGTGATCAACTCCTCTGTTATCCCCAGCCCACAGAGAAAATAGTAAATGGAAATCCTGTGTGTTTGATGTTAGCTGCTGAATGCAACCACAAACCTCATATTTTAAGAATTTTTTTGGTTTGCTAGAGCAGAAGAGGGAAATGCAGTGTTGTTATTACCAAGTGTTATTTCTGAGTTTTGTTCCAAAATCATTGCCTAATAATTAAGCGCGTTGATTACATAAATGAGAAGGCTTTGGAACCGTAAGGTTTGGGGTTGAGTCCCAGCTCCACCATTTTTAAGCAGGTGTCTATAGATAAATTTTTAAAACACTCTGTGTTTGAATTCCTTCATTTGCAGAACTCAAAAAGTTTTGTGCCTGCCTCACAGTACACCTCAGTAAACGCTAATCATCAATGATGACAAACACTGAAACAGGCTTACCGACAGCACTGTGGGGACAGAATCCTGCAAAGTACCTATTGTTACTTTCCAGTTTTTGCCAGCTTTTATACCAGAAAATGAGACAGTTAAGGAGCATGCTGCCCACATCCTTAGAATATGAAGGACTAGGGCTCTACTTGGGTCTGACTGTAAGTGTACCAGCCTAATCCGCACCTTGGTTGACATCCTGCTCAGCATCTTCCTCTGACTGGTCCTCTCCACCTCACTTATTTCCTTCATCCACCACCACCACCATAGTCGGGAGTTATTCCTAACTCTGTGCCCAGTTTAGTGTTTTACAGTCATTGTCTAATTATTTCTCACAACCATTCTGGAAATTTGTGGTAGTTTCATCCCATTTTACAAAGGAGGACACTGAAGCTTTAAGGTGGTTAGGGAAGTTTCCCACAATCTTTGAGCTAAGTGATAAAATAGGATTGAATAATTTGTGTAATGCTCTTTTAAAAAAAAAACAGCTTTGTTGAGATGTAATTTCTAATCATGCAATTTACCCATTTAAAGTGTATAATTCAATGGTTTATGTGTAATACATTATTTTTTAATTGTGGTAAAATATATGGAACAAAACTTACCATCTGGCCATTTTAAGTGTATAATACAGAGACATTAATTCCATTTACAGCATTGTACAACCATCAATACTGTCTATTTCTAAATTGCTTTTATTACCCCAAATAGAAACTTGGTAACCACTAAGTAACGACTTAACATTTCCCCTCCCCCATCCAGTGGGATGTCTAATTTACTGTGAACTCTGTCTCTGTGAATTTGCCTGGTCTAGATATTTTGTATAAATGAAGTCATGCAAAATCTGTCCTTTGTATCTGGTTAATTCAATTTAGTGTAATATTTTCAAGTTCACCTGTGTTGTCACATGTATTAGAATTTCATTCTTACCCTGGAGGAAATTTATTCCATTAATATGTGTATTATATTTTATTCATCCATTTATACATCGTTGAACATTTGGATTGTTTTCACCTTATGACTATCATGAATAATATTGCAATGAACACTGATGTACAAATATTTGATCAAGTACCTGCTTCCAAAAAGTTTGGGTGTATACTTAGAAGCAGAGTTGTTGGGTTACATGGCAATTCTACATAACGTTTTGTGAAGACTCACCAAAGCACTGTTTATAACAGCTGCATCATTTGGTATTCCTACAGCACTGTAAGAAGGGTTTTAATTTTGCATTTTTGCAAACATTTAATATTTTTCTGTCTCTTTTATTATTTTTTATTAAAGTTATTGGGATACAGGTTTCCGGTGCACAACTCAATGAAACATCACCTGCACACTGCATCGTGTGCTCATCACCCTCAACAAAGTCTCTTTTCATCCCCATTTCCCACCCTTTGCCCACCTGCACCTCTACCCCACCCTCCTTACCCTCTGGCTAGCATCACACTGTGGTCTGTGTTTATGCATGTTTGTATGTGTACATGTAGACACACAGATATAGATAGATGTGTGTGTGTGCATATATACATAGATATGCACTGTTTTGCATGATTGCTTCACCTTCTTTCAACCAGTCTCCCAACAGCCCTCCCCTCTGACAGCTGTCAGTCTGTTCCCTGTATCCACGCCCACATTGCTATTTTGTACTTCAGTTTATTTTCTGAAGTAGTATCTCACTGTAGCATTTTTTGAAAAGTTAATTTAATTTTTTATTACCATTTATACCCTCATACCCACTTCCACCTCCACCCACTTCCATCCCCCCTACGATCACCACACTATCCTCCCAGTCCACAAGTTCATTATATTTTTTCTTTTTTGTTTGATCCCTCAATGCTCCCATTCCCCCAACTCCCAAAACTGCCATCCTGCTGTCTTTTTTTGCTCTTAATTCAGTTTGTTCATTAGATTCTACATATGAGTGGTGTAATACAGTGTTTGTCTTTCTCTGACTGGCTTATCTCACTTAGTTAATGAATAATGATGTTGAGCAACTTTTCAGGTGCATCCTGAAATTCGTATATCTTCTTTGGGAAAATGTATATTCAAGTTCATTGCTCATGTTTAAATTGTGCTGCTTCTCTTTTGTGGTTAATTTATCTTAGTTCTTTTACATTCTAGGTATTATATCCTTTTCAGGTACATGATTTGACAATATTTTTCCTATTCTGTAGATTGTCAGAATTACAGTTTCTTAATCGTGTCCTTTAAGACAGGGACATTGAGTTTTGCAGCACTTCTGCTTTGAACCAAGAGCATCCTTCCCACCCCCCAGCAAGGGGGTGGCAGAAAAAAAGTTCTTACACTGAGCACACGCAAGGCTAGTGAGATAATTGCATAAGAGAGGAAAAGCCCTCCTACCCCCTCCCAAAACCATATTAGCGGTGCAACCGGGGGAAGGTGGCACATGTCCAGTAGAAGTTAAAATGGCAGCAAGGGGAGGTGCTGGACCGGACAGAACTGTCTATCTAGCCAGGAGAAAGAAGGAATTGGCTGGGAGGTGGGCCCACCCAAAGCACATGAAAGGCTACGGAGTTGTTCGGTCATTCTGAGAAAGCACCTGGTTATTCCCACTCCTAAAGCTAATATAAGCCCAGGGTAGAAAAGAAATCTCTCTCTTGCTTGTAGCTTGCTGACTGGGACCTGTACTTGCATGATACACTGGCCCATCCTCTCCAAGGGCCATGCGACCTTAGCCATCACGTGGCCCATGGCCTCTAGATGAGTCTCTCTCTCTTGCCAACCTGGTGGAGCATTCACTAGTGTATTTGCATGCTCCCTGGCCTAGGAGTATAGGCCTTGTAGCCTTTGAAACCACGTGGCCAGTGGCAGTGCCGGCTCCACAAGGAGCCTCCAGGAGGGAGCCTGAAGCTTGACAACAGCTGGGAACAAGCAAAGCTACTTGGATGACAGTTTAGCAGCCACCACACTTTCCAAAGAACAGTACTTTTAAATGGAGCAAGAATTCTGAGCACTGCCTTTGTTTTGGCCTTGTGAGGACGTTCAGGTTTTGTCTGGGTTTTGTAGAGGAGATGAGCTTCAAGACAGGAAGTTCCCCATTCTCCCGGATCATTCAGCATGCCAATAAAAATCTTTTTCCTTTTCCCCTAAACTCTGCCTCTAAAGTTTGCCTTTTGGTGTCAGTGGGTAGCCAAACCCTACTTTGATTCAGTAACAGTTTATTAAAAATACTAAACATAAGCCTGACTGGTGTAGTTCAGTGGGCATCATCACACAAACCAAAATGTCACTGGTTCAATTCCCAGTCAGGGCATGTGCCTGGGTTGGGGGCCAGGTCCCACTGCAGTGTGTGCGAGAGGCATCTGATGGATGTTTCTCTCAAACATCAGTGTTTCTCTCCCTCCTTCCGCCTCTTTCTAAAAGATAAATAAATAAAATATTTTTAAAAATACTAAACATAATCTTACCATACAATCTAGCAATCCTGTTGCTGGGTAGTTACCCAAATGAACTGAAAACTTATCTCCATACAAAAAGCTAAACATAGATGTTTACAGCAACTTTACTCAAAATTGCCAAAACTTTGAACAGTCAAAATCTTTAATAGATGAATGGATAAACAACTGCAATAATCCACTCAATGCAATAAGTAGAAATAGCTACCAAACCATGAAAACACTTGGGGAAACCTTAAATACATATTGGTAAGTCAAAGAACCATGAAATTCATATTTTATTCTGAAGAGCCATTAAAATATCAGGCATGGAAGTAACATCATCAAGTTTAAACACTAAAATATTTCAAGGCACTATGAAGAGAGAATGGAGAAATGAAGATCAAAGATTATTTTAGAGATTTTGATATTATTTAACCTGGCAAATGTCATGACTGAATTGAGAGATAGAAACAAAACTCTTTTCTTAAATATCATTACATATATCAGGTATACAGATCCAAGGACATGACTACCTTGAACATTATGCCTTAACATTAAGTCACATATAAACATGTACCCGATACATGTAGTAATATTTAATAAAAGACTTTGTTTATATCTCAGATCAGCTGGACCAGGTTAAGCAAGAAAGAAAGGAATCTGAAATAAAATTGTAGCAATGGCAATTTTCTTGGACTTGGTCCCTGTTAGGGACTGAATATTTTGGTCACACCCCCCAAATTCATATGGCTAACACCAATGTGGCTATATTGGGAGAAGGGGCTCTAAGAAAGTAATTAAGGTTAGATGAGATTAAGGGTGGGGCCCTGATTTGATAGGATTAGTGCCCTCATAAAATTCCAAAAAGCTCACTCATGTTCTCTCTCTACAAGCACACACAGAAAAGCCAACATGAGCACAGAGCAAGATACAGTTACCTATCAGCCAATAGAAGAGACCTCAGAATAAACCTACCTGGCTGGTACCTTCATCTTAGACTTCTTAGCTTCCAAAACTATGAAATATAAAGTTCTGTTGATCAAGCCACCCAGGATGTGATATTTTATTATGCAACTGAAGCAGATTAGTACAGCCCCTTACTGAATATTGGGATGAGAGAGGTAGAAAAAGGAATACATACAAAAGGAAAAAGACTTACTTGAGAGGACAGTGGAATAACAAATGCATTAATGAAATTAAACATATATTTGATTACTCTTCCAAGTGTTCCACATCATTATAAAATACAGCTTTATGCATGTGCCCATATTATTAAATTGATTAGAATATAATGTGTTCATATTCATATAATGTGATTTAAAGTAGCAACAGAATACATACACTAATTTCAAAAGTTGAAATTGAGTTTTAAAAATTGAGTTTTAAAAATAGCAATGTTTAAAGTACTTCATTTTATTTATGAGACTGGGATCTTGTTTAGTTGATAATGCCTTCATAAAAATTTCTGAATATCATGAACCTATGTAAATTCATATTCTGATCCTTCTAATGTAGCTACGATTGCTTTGAATATGAAAGAAGCAAGATGAGTGGATTCCCAGAACGTTTAGTATATTAGAACTCTAGATGTTCTTACCAAATAAATAGTAGAAAACAAAACATAACCATCAGCCAAATTGAGTTTTACAAGTGTTTCAATATGTATACCATATTAAAACTACACTGATTTAATGTTAAAAATCATCTATCTAAAGGAAAGATGGTCATTTCCACACCTATTAGATAGAATCTTTCACAGACAAGTTATCAAAGACCCTTACAGTACTCACAACACCCCACAGTACACAATCTAACTAGGCAATGCCCTTTCAACTCCTCGAACACGATATCAGCTAAGGAATGGTGGCAGGGTCCTTGCAGGAATGCTCACACACATACCACCAGCATACACATCCCTCACTCCTCACTCAAAGTTAGAGTTCACCAGTACAGGTTCGTGTTTTAGGTTGCTAACAGAGAGCCTGAAAAGATGTCACACACTTCAGCCTAATCACTTACTAGTTCAATTCAAATAGAAATGATATCTAAAATTGGAATCTCAGGAATGAGACTATATTGAAAGGTAATTTTGAAATACACCAAAATTAAATTATTTTTTTTGATTCAGTAATGTTGCTTTTCACTTACGCTTCAGGCACTACACATTGTATTTGTCAACCTCTGTATCTAGAGACAGCTTTGTACCTCAGTGAAATTGTTTTTATGTCACATAAAGTAGTTAGTATGGTGTGCCTTAGACTACACAATCTGTTTTTTAACTTTCTTATTGTTGTTCAAATACAGTTGCCTCCATTTCTCCCCCACCATTCCTCTCCACCCCAGCCATCCCCACTTCCCACTTTTGGTCCTACCCTCCTTTGGTTTTGTCCAAGTCTTGACAATAGAAAATCTGTGTGTATACTTAGCAAAATGAGGAAGGTATGATGACAGTGTGAAATCAATAATTTTTCAGGTCTCCATGGATCCATCTTACTGGTTCTGACAAAGGTTACTGTCTGTCAAGGTCCTTAGAGTTTATGGCCCTAAGTGCAGCCTTGGGGAGTGAGCAACTAAAATGCAGGGAAAAGCCATGTATTTTGTATTGACATAGAAAAGATGAGAGAATAAGGAGGTACTAAGAATGCTATAGAATTTAGCAATGCACATGAAACCCATTTCTTCTTCCTTTTTCCTTTCCTCTTTCCCCTCCTTTTTTATATTTATCTCCTCTCCTCTCTCTCTTACACACACACCACACAGCCAAAATCATCTGCTCTCTACTGACAATCAAATAAAAGAGGATAAGATTGACATAGTCTTACAAAGAGAACCCTGCCTGTCAAAACCTAAAAACCTCCTCCGAAATATCTGTTTTCAATAGTTCTTCAAGGACTCAATCTATAGTTGAACACAATTTTCTAAAACATCATCAAGAACTAAAGAAAATATTAAGCATCTTGTAAGCAGAGACCTTATCTATCCTGTTTAATTTTGAATCCCCAGCCCTGTGGGATACCTGTTATGAACATATATATGTTTCTCAATTTAAAAAATTATTAAGTGCTAGCAAACCCTCACCACACCTTTATAGTGGTCCTCAGTGGGCATCTGCCCAGTCCCCTGTTGCCATCTGTGGTGGGAACAGCAAGGACTGCACATAAGTGGTTCTGGGCTCAGGTTTGGAACCTGACAAACTCAGCAAATGAAGCTTTCTTCTGAGTAACTAAGAGTCAGAAATTAGAGTTCAAGAATCATTCAGGACTGTTTTTGCTGTGTCCCACAGGTTGGAACTAGAGAGTATTACACTAAGTGGAATAAGCCAATCTCACTTTTAAGGGAAACCTAATGACTAAAATAAACTAATGAGCAAAATAGAACTAGAGACATAGAATCATGGAATAGACTGACAGCTGTAAGGGGCAGGGGATGAGGAGGTGAGGACTGATTGATAGGAGGTGATGGCATTAGTCAAAGAACCTATATAAAGAGCCCACGGACATTGACAATTGTGTGGGAATTAATTATGAAAGTAAGGGGGCAGGCTGGGTGGAAGAAAGGCTGGCAGGCTGGCCAACGGGGAAAACTGTAATAGCATAAATAATAAAATATTTTTTAAAAGAGGTTGATAATCAGTCTGAGTTCTTTCTTGAAAAGTATGTAAACTCAAAAGTGGGAAGGAGAGGATCGGATCCCTGTCTATAACTGCTGAGATGAATGAAGCTGATATTCAAAAGCAAAAAGGCAATGGAAAGTAGACTGCACAGCTGCTCCCCGGGAGGCCTCCGTTTCATGCTCCCTGGCCCTGTTCTAGCAATCCCCAAGGCCCAGCCTTACCCCTCTCTGTTTCTGTGAGCGATTTCAGAATCCGAAAATGAAAGTTAGCTCACATTTTACAAGGCACCTCAAAAGTTCTTTTTTTTTCATTTAGAAACTAAAGTCTTAATTAATTCAGTCTCACTATCATCTGTGAATATTTTTCAAAATAAAAATGACAGTGTCCCCACCAGGAGGCTCAGACCCAGCTTGAGACACAGTGGGAATGAATGGGGGTCCTGGCCTTCTGCGTTTTTTAAAGCTTCACAGATCGTGCTGATGTTCAGGCAGGGTTAAATTTTACTGCATTGTAGGAAAACATAAACCAAAAGTAGGACAGTAACCCAGTACTCTAGGGATTTGGGATGTCATTAATTATATTGGCCTTGCATATCTAAATTAGACTGAAGCATGCTTTCAAAGAATGTTTCAAATATTTCAGCTATGTTCAGAAGCAACGAACGGATAGGCAGAGAAATAGGAACTGGAGTTATAGCAAACTATGTCTTTTAGAAAAGTGCATTTATCTCTATATCAAAGGTACCTTTTATCACTGTTTTAGAAAACTTCAACTTCTTACTGATACAAAAATGATGGTCGTTTAGGTAAAGATGACATAGTTTGAGGTTAAATGAAAAGTTCCAAACGTTCAAATTATGCAAATAAATTGCAAATTAGAATTAGCTTCTTGAAGTATTAAAACCATAAAACTGAAAATTTCATTTGATTTATTGCCAGAGAAGCCTGTCCTACGTAAATTCTGTATATCTGCTCTGGGCCATTCTTCTTTGAATTATATGCTATCCATCATCCTGACATTACTAAAATAGCATAAACTTCTGTTGATAAAGAATACATTTTGCTTGTCAGTGCTAGTTTTCTGTTTATATTTCCACATACATCAGAAGAGAGTCCTAAAAATTAGCAATAGATAAGTAACATTGACCAACACACAATGTGATTTTAGAGGAAGAGAAACATGAATGTGTGATAATTTTTCTTCATTAATTTACTTGTTTATTACTCGTAACTACCCTCTCAATATGCTGAAACACATAGAAATGTTATTTACAAGCCCAGACCATACAGGGCTCTCAACTCCTAGGCTACCGATTTCCACTTAGGCCTCTATTTAACACCCATCTATATTTTGTAGTTGTAAGCCACACATTCCTTCTGATTGGTAAATGAAAAAGACATTCTTGCTTTCCTTATTCGCACTTTATAACCCTGAATTCCAGTAGCATTTTTCACACCCTTCATGTGGGTGTGCAATAATTTTTAAAATGTTTCTTTGAAATGTTATAATCACTCAAAACTTTTCCTCTTTCAAACATATATGATCACTGCTTGCAAACTTCAATCATTCTATAAAACTTCAATGTACAGTTAATTAACTAGCATTGATTTAGGAGCCAGAATGTAGATGTCTACCTTCTAGATGAAGGACCATCACGTTCCAGGGGCTAGTCTTCCACCTTAGAGGCACAGAAAGAAGATGCTCATTTGCTGAGTATTTTTTCAAGTTTATCAGTCATGTGCCCTTTTATTTTTCTGAACTGTGTATTCAATTTTTGCCCCATTTTGCTGACACAGTGCTGTCATTCTCTCATTCATTTGTAATAATATTGTATCATATGCATTGCCAGTATTTTCCCCAATTTTTAATTTTCCTTTGATTTGCTATTTACCTTTTAAGTTGTCAGAGTTTTAAATATTTGTGTGATCCAAATTAATTTTCTTTATTGATTTATTTATCTTGATAGCTATCCAGAATATTTATTACAGATAACATAGAAATGAATATCATTTTTAAAAAGCCTGGCTGAAATTGTCTATATCAGTGGAGATTTGGTCATTTTTCTTGATTCTTAGCAGCATGTACATGGTTGAGCTCGTTCTTGAAATCCTTTCTTTTGTCATGAAAATACAGTCTCCTGGTTTTCCTATTTTCTCTCTCGTCCCTCTTTTCCTCTCTTCTGCACAGACCAATCCTAATTTACCCAAACAATAACTACTGTAGATCCTAAAGACTTGGTGCTTGGACCTTCTGACATTTTGCACTCTCATCCACACTGAGTTTAACTGCTATCTGTGGACCACTGACTACTTATATCCTTGTATCTCCAGCCCGAATCATTCATTAGAGCTCCATTTATGTGCAACTCTCAACTTTCCACACCCTCTAACAAAACTTCAAGGGTGCCTGAAACTCAGCATCTTCAAAACTGTGTTCCTACTCTCCTTCTTCTCTAGCATGATCCTCTTCCAATATTAACTAGCCCAGTGAATGCTGTCAACACGCACTTGAAATTCAGGGGCCATTTTTTGATATCACTCTTTCTCTTATTGTCATACTCATTGCATTATGACTGTACTCTTAGATTCACTCATATCTCTTTATCTTTGTAAACTAGCAGCTCTTCCTGGGCCACTGCAATAGCTGAAATCAAGAGTCAGTAAATTTTTCTGCAAAGAGCCATATAACAAATATTTTAGCCTTTTTGAGCTGTACGGTCTCTGTTACAACTACAAACTCTGAGGTTGTAGTAAGGACAGCAACCATACACTGTGTATAATGAATATACACAGCTATATTCCAATAAAACTCTACTTATAAACACTGGAATTTGAGCTTCATATAGTTATGTGACATAAAATTTTATTCTTTTGCTTTCTTTTCAAACATTTAAAAATGCAAAAAAAATTTAATTCATGGGCTGTAAAAAAAAAAAAAAAAGATGGGGCAGCTGGCTGAATTTAGTCCATAGATCCCTGGTTTGCTAACTCCTCCCTCTTTTAGGTAAGACATTTTGACAGCGTTTCAAGGCTCTGCAGGAGCAGATTCCTACTTGTTTCTGGTCTTACAGTCTTTTGATAGACATACTCAATGCACTTCTCTTACCTATAATTTTTGACCAGTACTTTTTATCAATGTAAGATAGAGACTCTGATTCTTGATTTTTATGTTCTGCATCACAGTATGACATGATTCCCAAGTATATGTCAGAAAATGTTTAGTTAGAAAAAGATCACTGAACTATTTGTGACAAATGGTGTGTTGCCATATAATTATAACCCTCAAGTCAGTTTCTAACTCATATATTTCAGAAATCATGTTAAACACCTAGCAATCACAACTGAATATTTTTAATACATTCATGTAGTGGAGTTTACAAGTTCACTCATGCGTAACAAAATAAAAATATCTTTTACTCTGAATTAAATGTTACTTTCTACATGAATAATCTGTAGTGAATGTCATTTTTAAAAGAGGTTACTTAGATGACTTTTGACAAGCTATTAATTAATGTCCATAAGCCAATAACTCATAAATATGAGATTGTTATTGTATCTGACAGTTGACTCTGTGAGGGGCACCCTGTCCACTTTAATCAAAAGAAATTCATCTCGCTTCTGTATGTATGCTGATATTTGACAGTGTCAATTAAATGAGCTACCTATGCTAAAACATTAATCTAATCAACACATTAAATGGTAAATATATCAGTGGTTATATAAGAATCAATCTCTATAGGAATAGTAATAATGACATCTTGATTCTTTCTATTAAGATCATAATTCATTGTTTAAAGTAGGTACAGTAAATTGAACTAAATCTGGGTGTTATAAATTATGATTCCTCACAATCGACATTCTACAGGATAAACAATAGATTATGAGAACTGGACAACTTAATGGTCCTTAACTAATATGATTTAAAGAAAGAATTTATTTATTATATTGTATTTTTCCATTAGTATTTAACCCTCTCATACCCCTCTCCCCCCACACCCACAAGCACCACCCTGGTGTCCATGTCCATGAGGCCTTTTTCCTCTTTGCTCCACCCTCCCATCCTCCTAACTTCCCCCCTCCCCATCATAGTTATCTGCTCTCTATCTATGAGTTTGCCTCTATTTTGCTTGTTAGTTCAGCTAGTTCATTAGGTTCCATGTATGAGTGAAATCACGTGGTATCTGTCTTTCTCTGACTGGTTTATTGCACTTAGCATGATGTTCTCCAGGTCCATCTACGCTGTTGCAAAGGGTAAAATCTCCTTTTTTTTATAGGCGAGTAGTATTTCATTGTGCAAATGTCCCGTAGTTGTTTTACCCACTCATCTACTGATGGACACTTGGGCTGCTTCCATATCTTGGTGACTGTAATATCGCTGCAACAAACATAGTGGTTCTTATATTCTTTTGAATCAGTGTTTTGGGTTTCTTCAGAATTTAGAGGTGGAAGAACTTATTAATTGATTTCAAGCAAGTCATTTAACCTCTTTAAATGTAAGATATGTCAAAGTTAAAATGGTACAGTAGCAACCTCATAAAATAACATTAGATAATTGCATGTGTGTGTAAATATTGTCATACACATATAAGGTATTATAATGACTATTTTCCCATTGTTCATTTGCCTGAATGATAAACCAGTCAAACTTTTATTGTTGTATTGTTCTAAAATATAATCAAATATCTGATACAAGCCGAATAGTATCACTTTCAAAATACATCTATTCTGATCATGCCATTTTAAACTACAACTTAATGAACATACCCTGTACCCCCAAATTACAATCTATTCTGCTCTGTTTAATCCATAGTATTTATCACAATCTCACATACAACAATTTTTCTATATGTACTTCTTTTCTTTCTTTCTTCCACTATGTTCTAAATTATGTGAGTGATGAGTGCAAAAACATTGTCCTAAATTATGTGAGCTATATGTGCAACGTCACGAACAATTTTTGTCATATGTTAAACATTTAAAAGCTATATGTTGACTTAATGAATTAAATGAACTTGACACTTTGGCTCTCTGATGCCCTACTTTATTACCCTACTTAGTTCTATGAGTTACCTAAAGCCTCCAAAAATAACCTCTCATTCCAGTCTCATATTCCCTTAATGCCAGTTTATTTCTCTGTACTTGCTCATCTAGCTATATCCAATTTTAATAATGTTACTGATTCAGCTGTTATAAATAATTTCAATTAACTTTCCAAGAAAGCAAATTAAGTGTTCTTATGATCCTTTGGGAGAGTTTTTGTGATTCAATGACTGATTTTTTTTTCTTGGATATCTTTGTTATATCAGGGAAATGTGCTGTCACTGTGTCTACTAAATTTTATAAGCACCGGCCATCCAATAAAAATTGCTTAGTGTAATCTAAATCATAAGACAAAACAACATCTTAGGTTAATTATGACCATTCTTATTCTAAAGCATATAATGACTCTACCACTTATTTTTCTCCTTTCATTCTTACAAACATTTGTATTTTTGTTGATTTGAAATAACTGTTTTAAAATGTCTATGTTAAGATTTGAGGTAATATAAATTGGCATAGAAAAATCCCTGGAGCAAAACATTCTAGGCCACAATTCACTTCTGTGGAAGGTCATCACTGAAAATTATAACATCAGAGAAAAATTAATTCAGCGGGTGTCTAAGTCTCTAGATGTATGACCAATTCACACAGGATATAATAGTTTTAGAGGGGCAACAATGCAAAAGTTCCAATCAGTCCAGAACACAGATTAAACCATGAGCCAGTACCAAGGGTTCAAATAAAGTGAACAACTCAGAACAAAGTTCTCAAACTTTCAAAGGTCTTATTTGCCTCTTAAAATAGCCTTAAAATGTTTTTAAAAGACATATATGGCCCTAGCTGGTGTCACTCAGTGGATTGAGCACAGGATGTGAACCAAAGGATTGCGGTTCGATTCCCAGTCAGGGCACATGCCTTGGTTGTGAGCCAGTCCCCAACAGGGGATATACAAGAGGCAACCATACATTGATGTTCCCCTCCCTCTCTTTCTCCTTCCCTTGCCCTCTCTCTAAAAATTAAAAAAAAGAAATTAAATATTTTAAAAAGACATATATGTATCCTCAGAATATCTGTTCAGACAGGTAAAAATATTTAAATAATATGAAGAATACTTTTTTAAAAGATAAGTAATTATTTTTAAAACATTGCAAAATTAACCAATAATTCAGGCATTTAGTCTAGTCTGTACTTGAAATTGAGGTTATAAAATGAAAAACTTTAAAAAATATCTCAAAGTTTGACTCATTATTATTTATTAAAAATTATTGAATAAATAAGCAGGAATGTGTGTTAACGCAATAAAAATACATATTTTATATCATATTTCCTTATACCACAAAAATTGTTCGTGTAAAATGTATACATTTCATGTATGTCTGTTTTGCGATGGTTTGGGCAGCAAGTAGGCAGAGTTCCAACCCAACTGGCTAACAATGAGGAAGGTGTAATACTCTGACTGAGAAAATACACCATCAGCAACTCATTTGTCCAATTCACCGTTCCAACTAGCCGTGTCCTCCTTATCATTCTCCTCAGCTATGCTCAGTGTTTTCTCTGGGAGTTTTCATGTGGACAGGACAACACACAGTGAATAAAGAGGTGTCCATCTATGCCCATGTGTCTTGCTGAATAAGGAAATATCTTCTAGAAGCCAATCTGCACATGCAACCTCACATTTTATTGTCCAGAAAAAATATCGTATACCTTTCGGGAGAGCATTACTAGCAACGGGAAATGGGGTTATTCTTTTGGGACCCTGAGAAGGAGAATGGCCTTAGCTGAGCAAAATGAGGATTCTGCATGGAAGAAATGGGCGATGACAGGATTCTGATGAATGCCATGCCCACACATCCATCACGGTGATCATTTATTTTATTTATTAAGCAAACCTTCATTGACTGCATACCACATTCTAGGTCCTGTGTATTAGGTATTGAAAATAAAATCAAGAACAGGAAAATTAGTATCTCTGCCCTCAGAGCCTCGGTTTTTTTAACGAAAACACACATGTCTATTTAAAAGTATGATGAAAATAAAATTGAACACATGAATACTAGTAAAGAAAAAGAAATAGATACAAGGTATATTCTGAAGAGGTAACAGTACTTGCTGACAGACAGAATGTGAATGACGAGAGCAAGGTAGAAACCTGGTGGATTGCTGTATTTACTGAGAAATTGAAACATGTGTGAGACCAGTTAGGTGGGAGAAGTGTGGGGGTATCAACAGTTCTGTTTTGAGCACATTGCTCTGAGGTTAGGGAAAATTTTGGCATTATCAGCCCAGAGTCTCAAGAAGAATCTTTTGTTTCCTGATGAAATTCCGTTCTGTTTTCCACAGTGGCTACACCAGTCTGCATTCCCACCAACAGTGCCCTAGGGTTCCCTTTTCTCTGCATCCTCTCCAACACTTGTTTGTTGATTTGTTTATGCTGGCCATTCTGACTGGTGTGAAGTGGTATCTCATTGTGGTTTTAATTAGCATCTCTCTGATAGCTAGTGAGACTGAGCAATTTTTCATATGTCTCTGGGCCCTCTTTATGTCCTCGTCGGAGAAGTGTCTGTTCAGGTTCTTTGATCATTTTTTAATTGGGTTGCTTCTTTTCTTGCGATGGAGTTCATGTGAGTTCTTTATATATTTTGGAGATCAAACCTTTGTCCAAAGTGTCATTTGCAAATATATTTTCCCATAAGGTTGGTTCCCTTTTATTTGCTAATGTTTTCTTTAGCCATAAAGAAGCTTTTCTGTCTTTTGACTCAGCAATTCTACTGCTGGGATTATACCCTAAGAGTCCTGAAACACCAGTTCTGAAGAACCCATGCACCCCAATGTTCATAGCAGCACAATTTACAATAGCCAAGTGCTGGAAGCAACCTAAGTGCCCATTAGTAAATGAGCAGATCAAAAAAGCATGGTACATTTACATAATGGAATACTATGCAGCAGAAACAAAGAAAGAGCTCCCAACCTTTGCAACAGCATGGATTGAACTGGAGACCATTATGCTAAGTGAAATAAGCCAGGAGGTGAAAGACAAATACAATATGATCTCACCTATAAGTGGAACCTAATCAACAAAACACATAAGCAAGCAAAATATAGCCAGGGACATTTAAATAAAAAGCAAACTGACAATAACCAGAAGGAAGGGGGAGAGGGATCATGGGAGAAAATAGGAGAAGGATCGTCAAGGAACAGGTATAAAGGACACAAGGAAAAAGCCAAAGGATGTAGAGTCAAGGGTGGGAGGCAGCAAGGGGTGGGGGTGGGGTGGGGAGTGGAAGGAAAAAGTGGAGATAACTGTACTTGAATGTACCTGAATAATAATAAATTTTTTTAAAAAAGAAAGTATGTTTAGCATTAAAAAGAATAAAAACAAGACTCTCTATTGGAAAATTACATCATCCATAGAATAACCTCTTATTCTCTTGACGTTTCTTATTTTTTACAGGTTTAAAAATAGAGACGATAGGAATGCAAAACAGCATGGCCACCTTGAAAGACATGTTAACAATTTCTTACAAATCTAAATATACTCTTACCAAATAAACCAGTAATTGTGCTCCTTGGTATTTACCGAAAGGAGTTAGAAACTTTAATCCATATAAACTCTTGCAATGAATGCTTATGGAAGCTTTATTCATAATTGCCAAAACTTGGAAGCAACCAAGATGTCCTTCAATAGGCAAATGGATGAACTGTGGTACATTCAGACAATGAAATATTGGATAGTATTCAACACTTAAAAAGAAATTAGTTATTTATGTATGAAATGCAATAGAAGAAACCTAAATGTATAGTGCTGAGTGAGAGAAACCAGTATGAAAAGCTTTGTGCTGTGTGATTCCAAGTATACAGCATTCTAGAAAAGGCAAAACCATGGAGACATTAAAAATATCAGTGGTTTTCAGGGGAAAGGAGGAATAAATAGGGCAGAGAGGACTGAGGGCTGTGAAATTACTGTGTATGGTGCAATAATGGTAGAAACGTGCCGTTATATATTTGCCAAAATCCATAAAATATGCAACACCAAGACTAAACCCTGATGTATATTGTAGACTTTGGGTTATAACGATGGGACAAGGTTCACCAGCTGTAAATGTACCACTCTGGCTTGGCATCTTGATTGTTTAGGAGGCTGTGAATCTGTGGGGACAGGGCGTATATGGGAACTGTGACTTTCTCTTCAATTTTTCTGTGAAGCTAAAGCTTCTCTAAATTTTTTTTCAAATCAAGTTACTGGAAGATATTTTAAAAGGTAGACTTTACAGGCAGTGATGTAATAATTCCTCATTATAAAAATGAATTTTTATTATCTATAATATTTTCAAAGGTAAGCCAAAACATCACTGAAAACTCATTAAAGAAAGTCAAAATATGAAATACTTGTTAAAAATTATTTCCCAAGTTGAGTTATCAGTAGATGTGTTCTTCTTTTTAAATATTACTAGTATCATAAGTTCATCAACCCCATTTCCCACAGATTTGCTGTTTCCTTTTCTCATTTCCAAAGAGCCTTGGGGTTTTTATATAAATCACTTTTTCAGAATTTGCAAAGCTAATTCCTTTTTATGTTGACATTCAATGAACCTGTTATTCAAACATGCACAGTTTCTAAAAAGTGAGCCCTTTTTCTCACAATGATGCATAATACTGGTTAATTATATCACCGTATCAGATTTCTTTTAACATAAAGAGACAATTTAATGAAAAAAATGTATAATTGTTTCCAGTAACTCAAGACTTAAAAATTAAATAAGAAATGTGACCAAGAATTTAATTTCAGGAAACTGAATACAAGTGACGGGTTCAATTAGGGAGGAGATATCTGTCTGACACTGGTGGGCTACATGTCTTCTGAAATACGTAATGATGAAAAGCCATGAGCAGTGAGATGACTATACATATAAAGAGGAAGCAATGTTTAGTAAATTTACCCACAATGATATGACTGTTCTTTGGTCATGTTGAATTTAGAAATTCAACATGGGGAGGGAGACTTTGAATTTTTAACCTCCAATTCTGACTACATGACAAGAATGTATGTTTGTCTGAAAATATGTAATAAAAAGAAAATAAAAACTGGAAAGGGAAAAATTCTCAAGAAGAAATTCTCTGCTTTTTATCAAAAGCAGAATAAGTAATTATTAACACAACTGTGGGAGATTTGGGTTTGTATATTTATGTCACTAGTTGTAACTTAATGGTTAAAACTATTTGGATGTAAATATATACACCAAGGTTAATCATTAAAGTCACAACAAAGCTCTGTGATACTGGTGACTTTCATTACCCCGGACTAGGGGAAACAGATAAAGAATATTTATAACCAATGTGTGAAGCTCATTTGTAATTTCCATGATTATGGCTACTGAATATTGTTTAGCCATGCATAGAAATCTTAAATTGACTTTGTACCAGAGTTGAAACTTAGGGAGATTATTTTTCTTTACGGTCTTAAGAAATCTCTATACCTTTGTGAGATTTCTCAGTGAAAACGCTTTGTTGCCGTATATTGCATCCTGTAGAGTAAAATTATTTTGCTAGTGATGCTATTTGTTATTTTTGACATATTCTTTTCCATTCTTGAGAAATGAATTTGTTTCTCCTCAAGAGCTCAATGAAACAAGGTTTAATGTAAATGTTTACTCTGATGTATCAAAGTACTTATTTTATGTTTATGTGATAATTCTGGGTTCTACTTTAAACATTATATTTCTAAATATTTAATTTCAACTTGTTTATAACACTTTAATATCTGCCATTTAGTTGAGAACAACCCATAAGACACATATAAATGTAATGCTTCAACTAATGCATAAATACCAATGGAAATTTGTAAACATTGAATTGAACTCAGATATAAAATCATTTCCACCAAATAATAAAAAGCTATATAAATACATTTTCATGAGTTTTTGATTCTGAAGAAATAAACTTTTGCCACAACAAATAATATAGTTGTAATGAGATATAAAATCTACTGCACATATCCAAACACTATAAAAAATGTCATTACTTCAAAAATATTTTAAAAATTATATGTGGAAACATTGAATAGAAATTTAATCTAATAGAAATTTAATGGTGATTTACTTCCAAAATTGCCATGACCTTCTGCCCAAGGGCAATTTTCAGATGATGAAAACAAGGAGGGGAAACTCGCAAAGCCTGAGGACCTAGTTGCATTGAGGAGGTAGAGACCACAATTCTACGTACTCTTAGAGACTTAAGATGAGTCAAGGTTGAGAAGTACGGATCAACTAATCCAGGTCAGCTCTGGAGCTGTCTTAACAGATATAAAGAACTGTCTTGAAGAGATAAACATTATCTGCAATAATTTAAATACTTGGACAAACAAAGTAAAATACCTTTTAAAGGAAGACAAAAAAATCCAGATAACAAGGCAACACTCAATGCCCAACATACAATAGAAGTTATCATGCATGTTCAAAACCACAACAGTGTAACTCATTACCTAAGGAAATTTCACAAATAGAAAGACTCAGGAATAACATATGTGATTACACTAGTAGAAAAGGGTATTAAAAAAACTACTTTAAATGTTCTCCATAAGATGAAGAAGGTGAAGAAATTAGCACATATAATAGAGATATAGAAACTATAAAAAATGGAAATGTTATAGGTGAAAAATATAATACATGAAATAAAATTGCCCATGGATGAGATTTACAGCAGATTAAACACTGAAAAAGTAAAAATCATTGAACCTTAAGGTGTAACAATGAAGCAGAGAGAAAAAAATTCATTAGTGCCCTGTGTTCTGGTGCTTTTCATTTCCTGTTTATTATGTAACAGAAATATTGTACACAGAAAAAATAAAGGTAAGAATGAACAGACTTCTAATTAGAAACTATACAAGTCAAAAGACCATTAAATAATATTATTATATGGTGAAATAAAAAGAAACTGTTAACATAGAATTCTATATACAGAAAAAATGTTATTCAGAAAAAATGCAAAATAAAAAGTGTTTCAGAAAAACAAAAGCTAAGAGAATTCTTTGTCAGCAGGGTGACAGCACAAGAAATGTTCATGAAAATTCTTAGTAGAAAACTGACTAGATGGAAGCCAAGTTTTACACAAACAAATAAAAAACATAAGATACAGTAAATATATTAATAAACATAAAAGGTTGATTGTTTATTTTTAATTTCGTTAAAGAAAAATGTTAAATGTTTATATGAGATTTACAATATATCTAAAAGTAAAATATATTACAAAAGAGCACTGATAAAAATTAAGAATAAAATGGAAATATATGTTCTAAGAAACTTAATGAAGAAGTGGTAGAAGTTTTTAACATTAAATTTAGATAAGTTAAAGATGTATATGGTTAACCCTAATGTAACCAGTAAAGAAATAGAACAAGAAGATATAGTCATTAAACCAATAATGGAGATTTCTTAATAGGCACAAAATTACTCAATTCAAAAATAGAATAAAAAGAGAAAAACAGAAACATACAATAGATAGGATAAATAGAAAACAGGAAACATGGTAAGAAATTTAGACCTCAAAATTTTGATAATACATTTTATATATATATATATATATATATATATATATATATATATAGTATAAGTATTCCAGTTAAAAGGTATAACTTGTTTTGTTGGATAAAAAGGAAGATCCTACTATTAGGTATTATATACCTATAATGTCTACAAGAAATGTACCTTAAATACTAAGATACAGATACATTAAAAGTAAAAGGATAAAAAAATGATATATCATGTCAAGGCCCATCAAAGGAAAGTAAGAATGGATTTAGTAATATAAAAATGGTGAGACTTCAAAACAGGGCATATTATCAGGGATAAACTTCGGCATTTCAAAATTATCGGGAGGTCGATTTGGCAGGAAGACGTAACAGCCCTAAATGTCCATGAACCCAATAACGGAACTTCAAAACATGTAAAATAAAAACACAAATAGAACCACAAGGGGAAATCTTTATTATACAGCCAAATCTACGATTGTTGTAGAATGAAGGGAGGAAAGCAAAACCAAGTTTTATGAAATGTTTTGATTTCTTAACGGAACAATGTGTATTGGTACTAAAACCAAGTTACCAATCATTTCTTTTTTTCACAGTACTATATGCCAGGAAATGTTCTAGTTAATGGCTATAAAAGTGACTAAAATATAATCCTTGTTTTTAGAGAATCTACCATGTAATAAAGAAGATTATCAACTTAGGGTAGGAGTTACCATTTTGAAGATATATAGGCAGGTTGAAGACTAAAGCTAGTGATAAGTTTAGTAAAATTGTCTTTTCTCTTAAGTTTCATAATGAAAAAATTTTAAATACAGGAAAGCTAATATGTATGTGTTGGGGAGACATGGAAGTGTCTTGTCTGGAAAAAGTCCAGCCATTGTTAATATAATGAGAATGGATTGCATGACATTAATGTACCTGTCCACCAAGGAGAGTGGACTGGAATGTGCATATGTGAACAATGATTTTACTGTACTAGTCAGTGGGGGTGGTAGATGCTGTTGAGTAAGCATGTGTGCTGTGTGGCCATCTCATTCAAAATGACTGAGAGAGTAGAGAAATGAATCTGCATCAAATTTTGCATTGAGCTTGAACATTCCTCCATGGAAACTATTCAGATGATTCAGAAGGCCAACTGGTGATTGGCAGCTTTATCACAAGATGCCAGCCCACACATCACATCTCCTGCCTAGTTTTCTGCCAAAACATCAAATCACCCAGGTGGCTGGCTCAGCCCTGACACAGCCGAGATTTGGCACCCTGTGACTTCTGGGTTTTCTCAATACTAAAATCACCTTTGAGAGAGAAAAGATTTCAGACTGTCAATGAGATTCAAGAAAATGTGATGGGGCAGCTGATGGCAATTGGGAGAACTGTGTGTGGTCTCAAGCTGCCTACTTTGAAGGAGACTGAGGAGTCATCGTCTTATGTACAGTGTTTCTTGTGCCTTGTATCTTCAGTAACTTTCTCTATTGTTCATATTACATAGCTGGACACCTTCTGGACAACCTCATAAATGATTGCCGAAATATCCACAAATTATATTTTAAAACATTAATATTTTGCAATACTTTATTCTACTATTTTTTATGAATTTAAAAGTAAATTTTGGATTCTAAAATATCTCTAAATAACTTAACACTCACCTGTTATAAATAAGAACATTATACTAAAAGACCCCATCAAAAATGTTAACTTAATTTCTAATACCATTTAACGTCAGTCCCTATTCAAAGTTCTCTAAATGACCACCAAACTTCCTCATAGCTGCTTTTGTCAAACTGATGCTGAACCCAGGTTGACTTCCTGCTGCTCAAAACCAATAATCAAGAGACGAGCACTAGTCAAAGGAAAACAGATTTATTCAGGGTCCAGCCACCTGAGAACATGATGGACAATTGTCACAAATACCATCTAACATCTCGAGGCAGGCAGGGGTCTTATAAGAATGGAGAGGGAAAACAGAACAAAAGAACCAGCGGGGGGAGTTGAGAGTTCTCCTCGGATGGTGCTACATGCAAGTCAGCATTATTCTGGTTTTTACAGTTGAAACAGCAAACCTCCCGGAGCCGGAATGTCTGGGAGCTGGAGTCTGCCGCCTTTGAAGTCAGGTCCTAGGATTCCTGTGCAAACATGCTGTTTATATACATGTTAACTATTAGTTAACAGGTCATTATTTACTATTTATAGGAATAAAACGGAAAGAATGGTGGAATAGCTTACAAAACTAATGTTGAGTCAACTTTCAAACACTGCATTTGTTGTCATATCCTGGTCTTTTTTATTATTATTTTGAGGATTATTATCCTGTGACCCCTACATGCACAGAGATACACCTTTGATTTAAGGCCATTATCTTTTTGAAGAAAGTGTAAAATGACAAAAAATGAAACAGTTTAGTAATGAGTTTGATGCCCTTTATTCAAAAGAAAGCAATCCATGAATTGGGGTAGGAAAATGGCTCACAAGAAGTGGAGCATTCTTCCGGAGGGTTTGGGCTAGACAGAGTTTCATAGAGCTTAGCTGCAGCACCTTGGAAACAGGGCATGATTGGCTAAGGGGAAAAAAATTTCATTGTAAGAGTGATAGGTCCTGCTCTCTAACGTAGGGCTAACTAGCTCAAACTGAGCAGGATGACTGTGGCTGGTGTATGTTAGGCTTACTCGACAGAAAGCATTTCCTATAGATTTTGGACTGACTTAGGTGTCAAGACCCACATTATGGGTCCTGATACATGAATTACCTTTAAGTGCAAAACATTTTTTTATCCTTTGCAAATCTCCTATACTCCTTGGACTGTTTTGTATAAAATCTTGCTTTGATTGAAGGTAAAATTTTTGTAGGAATATTTCACTGGTAATGTGGAGAACTCCATGTTGCATTAAATCAGGAGGCATAGCATCAATTACAGGATGCTATCAATAGTGCTAGATTTGAGTACTTGGAAGATGAAGACCATGAGATTTTTTTCACTGTCAAGATGCATTTTAATGGCACTTTCATTTTTTTATGTTTGTTGATTTTAAAGAGAGAGGAAAAGAGAGAGAGAGAGAGAGACTGATCAGCTGCCTCTCATATGCACCTCAACTGAGGATTGAACAAGCAATCTATGTATGTACCCTGACCAGGAATCAAATCCCTAACCCTTTGGTGTAATGGGACAATGCTCCAACCAACTGAGCCACAGTGGAGTGCCCTGTTTCCTGAGATTTCCTTATGGATTACCCCTATTAAAACACCCAGTGACTCAATGTTCTCTTTTGTCTGTTCCATTGTATGCAATCTTAGTATTAGGAAGGGCTCTGTTATCACTCAAAACACCTGGGATGAATCTGTTCAATTACGGCTTTTTAAAAAAAGTGAAATGGAGAGCACAGCCTCCTATCAAAGTAAATATAAAGGGAGAGTTGAGAAGATAATTTTGAAAGTCCCTAATACATAAACCACAGCTTTTATCATCAAAATTTAACGTGATGCTATTTTGGCAATTTTGCCACTTATGTGGCAATAAGTAAATGTTCAGTTTGTTAGCAAGGATTTTTATTTTGTTATGTTAAATAAATATTCATATTAATATATAACTATAAATTCCACAGGTATCACCTGTGAAGGTCACAACATCATGTTCATGCTTATACTTAGAATCTGATTATTTTTTAAATCACAATCTTCTGAAACAAAAGCCAGCTAGGGCATACTCATACAATCTCCGGTGGCTTCCTGACTTCCCGCAAACTGCCCCACTTCTGTTTAGCTGTAATGTTCTACTTTTTCCCCAGTTTTTCATATTCCAGATCCTACAAAACATCTATTGTTGAAAGTCCCTGGGAGAAGTTATTGTACTGTAACTCTTTCTGTCTTCTGTGAAATGATAACCAACTACGTGGCCGGTGGGCTCAAAGCCCTAACACTCTCAGGCCACCACAGGCTACCCCAGGTCTTGCTCAGCTGATAAGCCATGCTCTGATAAACAACAAATAATGATAAATGTTTTACTCCCAAACCCTGGGTTGTCTGGTCTCTAAAGTCAAACTACTTCTACATAAACTTCAAATTATTTTCAGGCTTCTATCCCTATCATTAGATAAAATTTCTGGAACTAGGCAGAGAAATAGATAATATTGTCTTGTGTTTTCTCATCTTGTCCCTCTATCTTACCCCATATTTTGAGCTTAAGGTTATCATAATCACTCTTGTGCATTGATGCCTAGGGTTTCATCTGCCTCACGGTCCATTTCAGTTCATTGTGCCATTTGGAGTTAGGTGGGTCTGGATTCCAAGTCATGTTAAACCAGATTTACCATGACCTTGGACAAGCTACTTAACTTTTTGAATTTTAATTCCTTATCTCAAGTACAATGGAAATACCATTATGTGTCTCATAGATGAAGCTTTTTTGGTGAAGCTTAATGAAGCTGATGCGTGTACCAGGCACATGAACTGTGTCAGTAAATGCTACTATTTATTCTGATATTGTAACCATGCCCCAACATAAAAATTCCTCCAGTGATTTTTTTACCTCCTGCAAAATAGTTTCATGTTTTTTGGTAAAATGCTTTTTTTTGGCATTCCAAATACCACAAAATACCTAATTCTGAGCAAATTAAACTTCCACCAGTACTGAGGAAATTGTTCAATTTCTTAAAATCCAACTCAGTGGTGCATTATTTCCAGCCTCATTTAGGAAGAAAGACTTATGCAACTGAGAATAATATTGTAGATACACTTATGTGGTTTCTAGCAAGGTCTCAAAGTTGTCAATCATGGTCTAGTACATCAGTAAAATGGCTCTCCAGAGATGCTACACAAGGCAAATCTTTTAATATTTTATCAGCTGCTGTTGATAGCAGGCACTTCAGCTTAGTGAGTCTTTTTATTACTTCCTTTCATTATTCTTGAAAAGCTTTTATCTCTGTTTATTGATTGCTACATTTAAAATTTTTATTTAACATCCGTAACCAGAGAGATATGATTAATAAATTTGATTAAATTTTTCAGTAGAAAATTACTCTAAATGTGCTTTCATGAATCTAATCCAGTGAATTTCTCAAAGATATTTTTGTACATATTTGTATTTACTCCTTTGTTATGCTAGTTCTCTGAAACCGATACTCAAGTGAAGAAAAAAGCAAAATTGTAACTAACTCTTGCGGGGGCGGGAAATAAGCTATTTTAAGAAGAGCTATACACAAGGGGCCGTATGCCAAGGATCAGTTATAAACCTTAAAAAGAAAAAAACGTATGTAACAGCTACAAATACATATACACCCAATATTTATTCTCAAAAATTACTGAAGTTTGGCCCTGGCTGGAGTGGCTCAGTGGATTGAGTGCTGACCTGAGAACCAAAAGTTACTGAAATTTGCTTGTGCTTCTTCCTCTGAGTATGGAACTGCAAGTAACATCCAACTGTCACCAGAAAAACTTGTTCAGTAGGAGGAAAAATTATTCAAGAGCCTCTTTTAGCTTGCTCACAGTCAGAAACTTACTGATTTCAATTTCTCTCATTTCAGCAGCTGCAAAAAGAACAAAGTGAGAACAGCAGAGCTAACAAAGTTCATTAGACTCAATATATACTCTCATGAAATTCATTATGAAGATGTCACTGCTGAGGACACCATGGCATATTTCAAAAGACTGCTGGGGTAGCCGGCCCTACCACTGTGCTCTCCAGAGCCCCATTAATCTTGTGCTGTCCAGCTGCGCTTCTTAGGCTAGCTGGGATGGCTATGCTATGACTAAAGCTCACTCAAATCAAGAGATGGTGGTGTGTGACCAGGAATATTTATAGAAAGAGAGTATCTTAGTCTCAACCTGTCGATCTTAGCTGTACACTGTAAGCACTGGAAGGATTTCCAAAAAAAATCATGATGTCCACACCACACCTCAAGCTAATTAAATAAGAATCTCTGGGAGTAGATTCCCAGAGATGAAGAGTAGACTCTTCAGACATGAACTTTTTTTTAAAGCTCTCGCGAGTGAATAAAATGAGCCGCCAAGGTTGAGAACAACCGCTCTAGTATACAGCCTCCCATTCGAGCAGCATTGATTTACTTTTAGTCCTTGAAAGTTTATAAATCCATGAATACATACAGACATAATTTCCTTAGTGTTGTCAACTATTCATGACTGTGCAGTTAAAAACAATTTACATACAATACTGACATACACACACCAATGTACATGCTCTCACAGCCTGTTTACTCTTAGTCCCCTGGGAAACTTGAGTGGGCTTCGTGTTATTAAACTTTCCAAGTGGACATAAGCTAAATCTCTTCTAGTTATAACTGTTTCAGGCTACTTCAGTCTTTTTTCAGCACAGAGGGGACACTGTAGACAAGGAAAAGAAATGCACCTTCACTGTGAGTGCCATAGAAAAGTGAAAGGATTTCTGTTGAGTGGTGTCACTGATCAGAGGAGTAAGAGTGGGAAGAGAAGTATCAAGAATTCTCATTTTTTCCATCTTATATGTGCATGCATGATCCAACCGGAGTTGTCTAGTAGGTAGTTATAAGTGTCTGCTTTGAACTCAGAAAATACTGCTTTGGGAGTTATTAATTCAGAGAAAATACTTAAAATCATGAGACTAATTAACATCACATAGGCAGTGAGAAGTAAGCTCCAGTGAACTTCAACCTTTATCAAGCAAACAGGAAAAAGAAATAATTGTAAATGAAACAAAGACAGGGGAAATCGAAGAACATACATGCGGTATATCGGAGGAAATATTGTAGATTGCCACGGAGGTGAGGGGAAGCCATTAGGGCACAATGCAAGAATGCCAGAGACCAACTTGTGTGAGAGAGTGTCCCTACAGAGGAAAGGAGGCGATCCCTCCTGGGCTGCTGGGCTGCTTCACAAGCAATTTATGAAGCATCCTTACAGAAAAGTGGCTTTAGCACCACATATCTGAGCCTGAGTGGGATGGGGGCAGAAGCATCGATGCCGGAATGAGGGCCGCAATGGCAACAAGGAACTGGTTTCATTTGGAGGAGCAGATCAAGTAAATGCATATATGGAAGCAGGTGGGAGTCGCATTTCTCACACTCAAAGAAAGGCATCTGGGAAGGAAGAAAATAGTGATGAATCCTGAAAGTTGCAGTAGAACTGAAGGTATTGACATTAACCTGTATACTAATACACACAGAGAAAGATGTGGACAGAGACACGGACAGGCTGACAGAGAAAGAAAAATAGATACAAATGTGCATTTACAGAAATAAGTATAGAATTAATATGTACATATACATGTTCCCTAGCAGGCCTGGGAACAGTAGCACCCACATAGAAATAAATGTGCCTTATTAATAAGTGCTATCAGATCTTGGTTTCTAAATATCATTCTTCACTTAAAATAAAAGAAAATTAAGGATTTTTTTAAGAAATAGATGAATGAGTCAAGGAAAGTAGAAATAAGTCTGGAAAGTTCTTATTGCATCAGAGAGAAATAAAGTGTTTAAACAATGATTCAGACATGTCAAAAAGACAGAATTCAGATTGAAGTGTCTCCCTCTAGCTACATGAGGGAAAATTGGGGCATCAAAATAAGTAAATTTACCAATCTGAACACATAAATGAATGAATCAAAAGTTTAGCAAAGAATGGAATGCTGCCCTGACTTGTGTGGCTCCGTTGGTTGGGCATGATCCCACAAAGAGAAAATTCACAGGTTCAATTCCCAGTCAGGGCACATACCAGGGTTGTGGGTTCAGAACCCCGTGGAGGTGTGTAATTAGAGGTAGCCAATCGATGTTTCTCTCTCATGTCAATGTTACTCCCCCTCACTTTCTCCCTCTCTTCCCCTCTCTCTAACAATAAATAAAATCTTTAAAAAAGAAGAATGGAGTGCTTACACAGTTTCAAAGTACATCTCCACAAAATTCTTATTCATTGTAAAAGTAAAGTAAGTATTTTTATAGTGGGGGAATTTGGCAGACATGACCTTAAATACAGAATCAAAGTTATCATTATAAACAATAAGACTTATGAAAATCACATGCTTCCTGGCAGGAATATGGTCTCATTTCTATAAAAGTTGTTGTAATTGCATATAACTAGGATCTAATCAATAGGAAATTTCAGATAAATCTAAATCCATGGATAGTATGCAGAATGACAGACCTAACAAGTGTGTAAAACATGTAAAAGTCAAGGAAATTGACACTACTTAAAACTTTCCAGGCCTAGCTGGTGTAGCTCAGTGGATTGAACGTGGGCCTGTGATCCAGACAACCGCAGTTGGATTCCCAGTCAGGGCACATGCCTGGGTTGCAAGCCAGTTCCCGGCAGGGGACTCAAGAGAGGCAACCATACATGGATATTTCTCTCCCTCTCTCCTTCCTTTCCCCTCTAAAGATAAATAAAATCTTTTTAAAAAAGCTTTCCAGACTATTGATCCAGTACAAATAATAAAATTTCTACTCTGTACAAATTGTTTCAGATCAAAAAATCATCCCTAAAATCATGCATTTAGACATCTTTTAGTTATAATGGGCATTTTGGGCATTTTGGTATAATGCCTATTTTTTTCATGTTTTTGAATTAGAATGTTTGGTTTACAACCAAGTATTTTGTCCTAATAAATTATATGAGCACAACATATCAATGATCAAAGCTAAAGTGATAGCTTTGTTTTAGAACCACAAGCCATATTTATTTTCTTTGTTTTATTAAACACTATGATGTTAGAACATTGTCACCATTTTTACTAGAACTAACAGTAACTGAAATACTGTTTTCACATAAATAGAATAATCTTTTAAAAAACAATAATATGAAGACAACTGTACTTGAACAGCAATAAAAGATAAAATAAAATACCCAAAGCTAAAAAATATACATTTTACTTTATTAACATCTAAACAACAGTTATACACTTGTTTTTGAATATTTGGCAACAGCCAAAGTAATTTTTGAAAGATTATTTGCATCAAAGTCATTATCTCCTCCGTGGTAATTAGCAACTTGATCAGTCAGCTGAAAAGTGAACCATAGCAGCTGACTACAGCAGAGCTTGGGATCTGCACCTTGCCAGTCATCTGAATTATTTTCATATGGTTCGATGGCTTATTAGCCAAAAATAGGATTTATAGCCTTAGTCAGTTCTGTTGCATTGTTCTTATATTGCATGATTTAAAAAGTGAGAGCTGTTTTCAAAATGATAGATGGTATAAGAGCATGAATGATTATTTGTTATCACACAGGATAAGTGGCTAGCATCCAATGTCTTCACTTGGGCTCCACTAGACCGTATATAACCTCTTTGGGTTGTCTTATGGAGCACCTAAAAGCATTTTAGCTCTCTGGTTGAGGCAACCTATATGTCAAGCAGAAAAAAGAAAACCACTGTTCTCAGGTTTGTGTTTCCCCGGAGGAAGAAAACAGTTTGATGCAATTTGTCAAAAGCCAGAATGGTACTTTAATGGACAATTTACTTTAAATGGCTGCAGTTATTGAAGAACAAAAGCCCATAGTCCAAGATAAAAAATCCTTTCCAATTGGTTTTACTCAGATAGATTTAATTCCCTAAGATTAACTAAGGATATCTAATTTTCATACTCCTCATCTATCTAAACACAATAAAAGTAATAGCAAAAACTTCTGAGTTGCTGGGGTTTCTTCGTCTTTATTTATGTGAAATACAACTGATTCCCATATTCTGGCATTCTGTTCAGACACCTGAGATAATAAGCAAGTCAACAAAAATAACAACAACAGAAAAATTTCTCAAATTCAAAAGAAGTTTTTAGTGTCAAGTACATTTCAAATAATCTTGAAATTTTACTAATATATTCATAGGTAAATGTGTAGATCTGTTTGTTATATACCTTTTTGCTTCATAAAGTAATTTTCAAACAAACCGAAAATAAATTGAAAATGTTGACATATAAAAGCTTAGAAATATTTCTATTTTACCTCACATGCAAATTTATAAATTAGGATTATGTATTTCACAATGATCATGACAGAGATGTTTACAAATATCTACTCAAATATCATATTTTCTTTCTTTATACTTTCCTGCCCCTATTAATCTGTTAATATTTGCATTATGATTCTGTATATGTTTATCTCCCTGCTCCAGACTCCTGGGTTCAAAGATTAATCTCAAGTTGCAGATAGCAAGAAAAAAGTGTAGACCTGTGTGTTTGCCACGAGCTGACCAGAGCCACACATACTCAGCTTCTGCAGTGTAAACCAACACTGGAAAATGGCCAGGTGCCCGGGAGTCAATGAGAACAAGAAAAACTGAAGTGACCTTTGGTGACAGCATGGATGGACCTAAGACTATTATGCTAAGTGAAATAAGCCAGTCAGAGAAAGACAGAATGATCTCACTTACATGGAGAATCTGATCCACAAAAACTGATGAACAAAATAAAAACAGAGGCATGGGACATGGAACAGGATGACAGCCTCAGAAGGGAGGGCGAGAGAGACCAAATAAGAGGGGAAAGGATTAGGTAAAGAACATATATGCGTAACCCACGGACACAGACCACAGTAAGGTGGTGGCCAGAGGGAAGAGGGGAGATGGGTGGAGGTTGGCAGAGGCAGAGGAATGAATGGGGACATCCGTAATAGTGTTGACAATAAAAATAAATTAAAAAGCAATCTTAAAGAAAGAAAAACGGAAGTGGTTCAAAACAGGAGTCTTAGAATAATTTGAAATTTTCATCTGCCTTTCTGTGCATGTCTGTCCATGCATGCCATGCAAATCAACCTTTTATGAAGAGTTGCAAAAAAAAAGAAAACTACAGGACACATAAATCAGCACCAGTATTGTCAATTCCAATCCCCATTATTTCACTGTCTCCTGTAAGGGCCTGTTAGGAACATGAGAGCTAGACCCAATAACCTAATGTCAGCTCATGTGAACACTGTAAAATGAATGCACACCTTAATACCTTTTTATCAAATAATAACTAAGTTAGTTTGTGAGGGGCTAAAAGGCACATTTTTACATTCATCATCAACTTCTATGCCTTGCATAATAACACATCAACACTCACAGTTTGTAATTTTATTTTGCTATACATCCTACAAAGAAATGAATGCCCAAGTACTATCAATTTCAAAATCCAGTCTTTCTCTTCATTAAATGGACTTCGGTTCCATTTAGGGACAAATGAACTACTGATACACACAACGACATGGATGAATCACATGAATAATCAAAAAATTATTTTGCTGAGTGAAAAAAGCCAGACCAAAAAAAAGATAGTGTGTGTGTGTGTAAAACTCTAGGATATGCAAATGAGTCTATTAAAGCAAATCCGGTCTTGCGCAGAGGGACCTGGGAGCAATGGGCAGCGGGGATGACGGAGTGCGCTGGAGGCTTTGGGGACGGTCATCATCCTGACCGGGACTGTGGTTTTGTTGGCATGCACGTACGTCAAGCTTATTCAATTGTACGATTTAAATGTGGGGGGTAGTTTGTATCAGTCATCCTTCAATAAAACTGTTAATTAAAGACAAAATTGTAACAAATTTATTTATAAAATTTTACCAACAAATTGTAACTAATACTAGATATTATAATAAGGAAAAGTGGGGTGTGGGGAGAGAAATAAAGGACATGTTGGATCTCTTTGTACTTCATGTTGAACTTTTCTGTAAATCTAAAAAGAGAGTCTATTATGTTTTAAATACCTATCTAAAGCTTGAGAGAGAAGTTTTGTGACAGACATGTGAGTTTTAGAGTTGTGACTACGGAATTTCTTATCATAGGGGTAGAAAATGGGGAAAAATCACATATTTCTCATTTTCTATAAAAGCAAACACAACAACTTTTGTGCCAGAATCCTTGTGAAGTTATATTTATTGATGAGTGTTATTTCAATATACTTATCTTCTTTATCCCACGCTATTCTTCAGACATAAAGAAGAGTGCATTCTTAACAAACCCTCTGTTTCATGTTCTGAATCAGGTTTGTCTGAATGTAGAAGATTACTACGGGTATGATGGGAGAAAACATCAAATTGATTCTGGTCTGCAAATCTCAATTCCACTCCCTCTTTGAAGTTATAATACTGTGATTCTCCTTCGCCGTGTTTGTCAATCAACACAAGAACATACAATGATGTGTCTGACTCTTCACCACAACATTTTCCTTAAAGAACTGAACATGTAGTGAAGGGAGGAAAAGCTTCACCCTGAGGAATATCATGATGAGAACCACAAGAAAACACAGATGCAAATAATTAATTCCTGTAAAGAAATGATGATGCTAAATTAAAATGCCCCATTATTGAAATGCTTCCTCTCCTCACCCAGTAAGAATCATAAATGACCGCAATGGTGACTTAAACTGTAATGTCACTCCATATGCACTGAACTTCATCCTATGAGAAACTTACAGGTTGAACAATAGAGTCATGAGAGTAATGTGTTCCCCTGTATTCTTTCATATCACATAATCACATAGTGCCTAAGAATGTGTGGTCAACTGCATCTGGACATCTTTTCCTGAAGCTATTTCTGCTTCTTTCTCTTCAAGCTCTATCAAGGTCTCTTCAAGCTGTATAATTTACAAATAAAAATTGTACATATATAAGGTGTACAACACAATTGTTTGGTATAGGTATGTGCTGTAAAATTATTACCATAACCAAGTTAATTCTGATATCCATCACCTTACCTATGGTGGAGGAAGGTGGTGAGAATGCTCAAGACCTACTCTCTTATCAACTTTCCAGTATACAATACAGTATCCTTCTTAAAACTCTTCTAGAGAAATTTAGTGATCTAGCCCTCACTCGACTTTGTCTTTTGTTTCTCCTTTCAAATGCTACTTATTGAATCAATAGCCAAGGAAATTTACAAAGTAGTAAATGTAGTTATATTGTATCTAATTACCAGAATGATATAATATATTTTTCAAATAGCAATTCTGACCATCCTCAGTGGACACATACACATACATACCCATTTCTGGGGCATGAAATTAAATCAAGCCCATCAGTGTGGAAAAGTAGCCCATTCTGCAAAACTACTTTGTAACCCAGCTGTTATGCAGAAGCTTGCAATATGTGGCTTCCTGTTTTTTTTTCATCTATGGACTTCACTTTTGGCATATAGGTCACCAACACTAAGCAAATAAGCATTCATTGACAAGTTCCAGGCACTGGGCTGGCCTGAGGATGGAGCAGTCAGTAAAAGATTTAGTTAAACTTTCATGGAGCCTGAATATATTTAGGGATGTACAAGATTAAAAAGATTGTAGCACCAAAACTGAATAATTCTGAGAGTGTATATCCAGGATGGTATGAGAGTATGTGATTTGACAGAGCAGAAGGATATATTATGTTACATCTATGACCTATCACTTTGCTGCTCTGAGTACTCGCACTCACACACACACACACACACACACACACACACACAATGGTATTGTACAATAGCTTTGGCATCCCAGTAAGGTTTCAGAAATACTTAGCCCAGCCCTTACCCCAGACCTACTGGCCCAGAATATGGATTTTTACTATATCTCCAGGTGATTCATATGCACAAACTTTGAGAAGCACTGTCCAAAGGCAACTGAAATCCACATTTTGAAAAATAGCTGAAACAATCAAATTTAATAACCTCTACACCTCATGTGGCAGTTCCTAGTTTATCATTTCTAAATAAGAAAACTTTATTTTCTTGATATATCAGATCATTTTTATCTGTCAGTCAGGAACGTAGATAAGTTGAGATACTTAGACCCTTGGTATAAATCAATCACGTAAAATAATGGACAACTTTTCCTTTTATTACATACAATGCACCAGGAACTTTTCATATACAACTATATTCCCATTTAACCCTCAACTTAGATGAGGAAAGTACTGTTTCTCAATAGGTGGTGAGTTCATATAAAATTCTGTTTCAAAATCAGGTTTGCCTGACTTCACAGTTTAGACTAACAAAATGCTTTTTTTTCTTTTTTTAAAGACTGTATTTATTTATTTCTAAAGAGAGGGGAAGGGAGAAAGAAAGAAAGGGAACATCAATGTGTGGTTGCCTCTCATGCATCCCCCACTGGGGACCTGGCCCTGCAACCCAGGCATGTGCCCTGACTGGGAATTGAACCAGCAACCCTTTGGTTCGCAGGCAGGTGCTCAATCCACTGAGCCACACCAGCCAGGGCACAAAATGCTTTACAACATCTCCAATTTTCATATAGTATTAAAAACAAACATTTTTCCTACATAAACTTATAATTTCTACTTACATGTAGGCTAAAATATCAGTTCTTAATACAAAACAATGCTTAGAAAAATTCTAACACTCAGATTCACCAAATTCATGATTCAGAATGTATTAAATATTAGTTTATATACTTAACATTTTTTATGTTCAATACCTCATAATGATTAAATTTTACAATATTTATACATTTTTTTAGATTTTCTGAGCTTAGAGTGTAAGTTCAAAAATTATCTTGCAAATTCAGCTGTATTTTGTCATTCTTCAGTCAATGTTTATCCCACAAGACAGAGGCATGTTACAAGACACGTAACCAAATCCAGGATGGGAAACAAGCATTCACTCCTTTTTACTGGTATATATTTTTAATCATTTTAATTTATGACCACTTGTACAGCAACTCATTTCCCCCAAAAAAGATAGTTCTCAGTCATTTTTATTGACATCGATTAAATCAAAGGCAGCAGTCACAAAATCTCTACAAATTATCTGAAACACTGTTTTACTCCTGCTTTCCAGCCAAATAAATGACAAAATGAGATTCCTAGTCAAGAGCACCTCAATATTATAAGAAACAAATTTGCTCCTAAAACTGAAACAGGCCTTCACCAGGAAAATTGGGGTCAGGCCCTTTAGTATGTACCAGATATATTCAGAATCAGTTTACTATGTTCTGTAGTCTGAGAGTAAAAAACAATTGATATCTTGATCAATGATGGTGTTGAAAGCACACAAGTTTTCTTGCATTCATAGCAGTGAATCAATATATAATAAAGTTTTAACCTATCAGGCATAATAAACTGCAACAAACACAATGAAACCATTTGGTCATGGTTAAAGAATTTGAGCAAAACACAAAATTTATAATAAAGGAATCAAACGGTACATTTAATGCCAGTGTTAACTCTATTTCTCCACCTGTAACGGCTATAAATTTGTGCAACACAGTTGAGTGACTTGTTTAATCTTCTCAAGTGGTTTCTTATGTGGAAATAGGGCACTTTTCTTCACAGCTCAGCTTTTGGGATCGTCATATTATCTGTGCACAGAGTGTAAGTCAGAGCTTACAAGATTAAAAATGATCAGCAGCAGTTGCCCTGCATCCGTATCATGGGTGCTCAACACACATGAACAACAACTTGGCCTTGTGAAGAGCATATCTGATTTTTCTGGCAGTAACTTGCACATGTATTTGAAATACATTGTGTCACACTAAATGTTACCACTTTCCTAGAGGTGAAATTTATTTTACAGATTTTTACTTTATAAATGTAATGTATATAAAAATGTATGAAAACTAAAGGAGAGGGAGGTCATTCCTAAAATGGCCACCCAGGTGTATTTTGATATTTCTCTTTTTTTTCTATAGTAATATCTTCACTAACGGGAAAAGGTCAAATCATACAGGAAAGTTTAAAGGAAATGAATAGAACCACATTTCAGTTTTTCTTTTCTATTTGCCCTAACAGACATCTTCTTTAAAAAGGATAATTTACATTTCCAAAGCACTGTCCAAAGGCAACTGAAATCCACATTTTGAAAAATGTGGATAAACCTCTTTTTCCCAAGTAGCTCAAGATGCTTGTTTGTTATAATTTGTCGTTCTCATCATGACTACATTTATAATATTAAATAATCTACTTAAATCCGTCTCTCGCTTCATCACCTTTAATCTAGCCTACTGGCTGATCTAGAACATTAGACTGCCTATTATCTCTTACTTCCCTTTCATCCTTCACACTTCTGTCAGTGATACTACTAATTCTGGCTCTGTAACTGTAAGATTTCTGTGTATTGACTGTGTAAAAACTCCATGACTTTAAAGAGGCTAAAATTGCAATTATAATACTGTGATTACCATGCACCGTGGAATTACACAATGCGACTGGGAAATTTAGTCATGTTTCACTTCACCCCACACTCTTCCTGCTCAAGCAAGTGCTTCAACCATCAAGGTTCACTTTGAATTACTGTTGACTTTATTTTTCAGATCATACTTAGCCACTCTTCACTCTTGTTAAATCTTGTGTTCTGTTCTTCGTAGCTGTGAGCGAAATTGTACATTTAAATTTAATTTCCCTTAGAACTTGGCATTTTCCAGCCCAGTGTTGTTGCTAAGTAATCTCCATTTCATTCATTTGGTTGTATTCTTTTTTCGTCTATAAGCCATATACGTAAGTCATTTACTTTTAGACGTAGAGTTCTGAAATCTCATCAGATATGTCTTTTTATAATCGTCTTTTCATACTCAATAAGTCTTTCCAACACAAACAATTTTTGCGTATTTGCTCTTTTTCCTTTTCTGAATTACCTTTTACTCCTTTTTGAACTCCAAACAGTTTATTTAGATATGAGTCTTTATTAATGTTGGGCCTTCTTAGCAATTTGACCGTAACACTGTATACATACTTCTACTGAATTCATTGTAGCATTTTAAAATTATTCTTTTAGGTATCCTCAGCTTGACTACAATCTGTTGAAGAAAATAAATAAATGCGTTATTCATTTTTGTATTCTTAAAAACTAGTTCTAAACTGAAATTAACATATAGTAAAGAGGTTTATGTTTAAAATGCAGAAAACTAAACTATCACTTGAAGATGATGCCTAATACTTGTATTAAGGAACATATTTTTCCTCAGCTAGTACTCAGGTAATAGATATCTTCTAACTGACCTCTGTGAGCTCTCTAATCCCTAATTTCCAATTGGCAAACAGTGGCCATCGCACCCTCCACCCTCCTGGCTGGTAGAGATGTTCTCTAGGCCTCCAAGGCATGTTTGTCACCTCCAGTTGAAAATACTTTCATAAAATTGCTGACCTGGGTATGAGACACTACCTTTCATTATCTTTCCCAAGCTAATTACTACTCACGATTTCCATTCCTGTCGGGGCCTAAAGATGGTGAATGCAATCCATCAAGAAAATCGCACCAGGAGGGCTTGGCTGAGGCAGCCCCAAACAGGATGCTGCAGCCGAGCCAGGTAGCCCCCACCCTTGTAGGCATCTCTTGATNCGTCCTTGGGAGGGGCCCCTGTTTTCTGTAGCAGTTTTTGGCATCCCTCGGTGGGCCAAGTATTTCCCCCCCCTCGGACCCTTGTTCGGTAACAGTACTACCTACCAATCAAGATGCTGATCACGCGCCCACCCACCAATCGTCGCCAGGAGCACGCAGTGAGCATGCACAGGACAACCTATCAGGACCACTTCCCCTCTTCCCCGCCCTCTATATAACAGCCCCGCCTAAAATAAAATTTGCTGCTTGATCAGAATCCTTTGTCTTGCTGCCTTTCTCCGCACCTCTTGTTCCCATCCCTATTCATCCGTTTCAGGTAGACTCGGGACCCCAGTTGACTGTTCCTCGGGACGGAACACATTCCCAACCCCCTAAAACTGCCCTGGGCCCGCTCTAAGCACATCTGCAATACCTTGCACCTAGCATCCTTATGGTACTTGTCAGCTCAATGCATACTGTGTGCCTCCTGCATAGGTACTGTGAGCATCTTATTCACAACTGTGCAGTCAATATATATGCCAGGCGCCTGGTAGGCATTTAATAAATATGTGTTGATTTAATCAATAAAGATGAAAGTTTCCATGGTCTGTATCTTTGAAAATAAAGGTAACTAATGAGAAATTAAACATTTTTAAGAAATAAAATTCTGCCAATAAATATTAAGTGACTCTGATAAGGTAGTTACCAATTACTAAAGGTAGCAGATTACTAAAGAACTACTAAAATTAAATATTAAGAAAGAAAGAGGAGACATTAAATACAACCAAGGATTATGATAGGGAATTGGCAAGAAACACCTAAGAATAGTATAAAATATATATAATTCCTAATAAATTTAGTTTTTAAAGTTCCTGGGAACAATAAAAAGGCTCTTTTGTTAGATGTAGTTGGAAAAAAATATAGTACAAGAAATAGTCATTGAGTATCCATTACATACAACCACTGTGGTCAGTTCCATTGAAAATATCAATATAAGTGCAGCGAACTCTCTAATCTCCGGATTATAATCAAATTAGGAAGAACACTTCTTTTTGGAAAGGATAATATAATATAAAACATTGTATTTGTGACATTATTATGTAAAATCTATATCACAGAAATACAAAGAAAAATATTACTTCCAGCTGGCAATGCATAGAAGACCCTTTCAGAGTCAAACTAAATGACAAGGATGAAGGATTTAACAAACAATTTGTTGAAACAAAGGAAAACAATTCAGCCTGTTATCAAAGCATTGAAAACAGGGAATATACATTTCAATGCACTTTTCTCAAGTGTCTGTTTTTGTTAATATGGGCAAGAAAGAGAAACAAAGAGAAGGTCAAATACAAATAAACTAAAGATATGACTATTTTCCTTTTCAAGATTTAATGTTCAAACATTCTCAATAAAATGCTTTTCCACAGAAATACTTTCATATAAACCCAAATTAAAAGTGATAAATTGACTGGATCAAAAAACTATGGTACATTTACACAATGGAATTCTATGCTGCAGAAAGGAAGAAGGAGCTCCTACCCTTTGCAACATCATGGATGGAACTGGAAAGCATTATGCTGAGCGGAAATAAGCCAGGCGGTGAAAGACAAATACCATATGATATCACTGTTAGCAGGAATCTAAACAACAAAACAAACAAGCAAGCAAAATGTAACCAAAGACACTGGAATACAGAACGTGCTGACAGGGTCCAGAGGGGAGAGGGGAGAGAATCACAGGGGAAAAGGGGATGGACTCACATGAACAAGTATAAAGGACACATGGACAATAACTAAGGTGGGGGACGGAAATGGGAGGGAGGTGGGGAGCACTGGGGTCGGGGGCAGGGCTGAGAATACAAGACAGAAAACTGTACTTGAACAAGAATTAAATTAAAAAATAAAAAAATAAAAGTGATAAATTGAAAAGCTAGAAATTAATAAAAGCATCCACAGTTCTAAAACACTAGCTATGAAGGAGGCAAACTGAGAATGCATGCTGAAGTAAATACACAGGTGAATTTACTCCATGAAGTAAATACTTGGATGAAAGAATCCATGATGAATGCATGAAGTAAACAGCTTAACCTCAGTAGGTCTCGCAACATTCTTTTTAGCATTTTCTGCCTGTGAGATTTTGGGCAATTTTGTCCTTGGATGTATGGATACACTTTTACACCAGAAATTAGAACCTTTGTCTCTGTCAAGTTTGTCAGGACTTTTGTTTTTCTGTCAACTTCAGGTATGAAGTTTATTCTTAGCAATGAATGTCTCTATTTTCATATTGGCTGTTTTCAAGCACCAATGCAAGGTCGACATGCAAGAAATCAATGGCTTAATATAATTTCACTTTGCTTTGTATAGAAGTTATAAAATATTTTTAAAATAGTACTCATCTTTTTTAGCATATATAGAGATATCTATGTACAGTCTTTTAGGAGGGAAAGGACTAAACAAGTGTGTAGCTTCTGTATTTTTAGATATTTTCATGCCCAAAAAATGAGGAAATTTAAAAATGCACATTTTTAACTAAAATAAAATTTCTTGCATTAGTCAAAAAGATTCCATTCATTTTTTAACTTTTTTTGCAAAATTAGTAAGTTAAAAAATATAGATGGAACTAAAGACTTAACTTCTTAGAATACAATTTATATTTTTTTAAAAATAATATTAAAAGTATTTAAGTGGTTAAAAGTTATTGTAAACACATACTTCTTATGGTGTATTAATAAGACCATGTGGCTGTGTCCTTTAATTTCACTAAAGAGCACTATTATAGTATGAATAAATTATAAAGAATCTGCTAATAAAAATAGAAGGAAATGTTCCTTTCTTGATCGAGGGCTTCTGCACCTGGAGCTTTCCATCCCTGGAATAGTTACTCCTTTGCCCTCAGCCCTCCAATCTTTTCAGAGCAAGCTCCTTTTCAGCCTTCATCCTTAATGTTCAATTCTCAAGAACTTTCCTGACTACCTTATATCCCATCCTCTATTATTTCCTCAGTCAGGAATTTCTAGAAAATTTCACAATATTAAAATTATTTCACTTTGTCTGTGTTTTCTTCACTAGGTGAGAGACCTTGTCTCTCTTGCTATTATAACCCTGGTACTTAGATCACTGCTGAAAATGTTTTAAAAATAATGACTGCAATCATAACAAGTGTCTTTTCCAGCTGCAGTGCTATGAAGCTACAAATCAACAACCGGAGGAAAGGTGGAACATTTACAAACGTGGAAATTAATCAAGAAAATCCTGAACACCCTTCTGATCAAAGAGGAAATCAAAAAAGAAATCAAAAAGTATCTTGAGACACATGTAAATAAAACTACAGTATACCAAAATGTATAGGGTGCAACAAAAGCATATCTAAGAGGGAAGCTTAGAGCAAGCAATTGCCACATTAAAAAAAAAGAAAGATCTAAAATAAATTAACTTTACATCTCAAGAAATCTAAAAAGAACGTCAAAATAAACTCAAAGTTTCATAGAAGAATGCAATAAAAATAAAAGCAGAAATAAATTAAGTAAAGCCTACAACAGAACAGAAAAATGAGTGATACTAAGAGTTGTTTGTTTGAAAACATAAATTAATTGGCACACCTATAGACAGACTAACCAAGAAGAAAAGAGAGAGCACATAAATGAAATTTAAAATAACAAAGAAGGCAATACAACTGATACCAAAGAAATAGAAAGGATTGTTAAAGGCTACTGTGCACAATTACATGCCACAAACTTGGATAGCCTTAAAAAAGTGGATACATTCCTAGAAACATACAACCTACCAAGACTGAATCATGAATAGAAAATTTGAACAGACAGGTAACAACAAAAAAAGACTAAAGTAATCATTAAAACCTCCCAACAAAAGAAAGCCCAAGATCAGATAGGTTTGTTGGTAAATTCTATCAGACATTTAAAAAATAATTAAATGCAAATGCTTTACAAACTGTTCCAAAAAAAATTAAAGAGGAGAGAACACTCTCGAACTCATTTAAAAAGGCCAGCATTACCCTGATACCAAAGTACATAAAGACTACAAGAAAAAAAAAAAACTATTGGCCAATTCCTGATGAATACAGACACAAAAAACCTTCAACAAAGTAATAACAAATTAAAATCAACAGCACATTAAAGAATCATGCACCTTGCCTCTCAGGGATGTAAGAATGGTTCATTGTATACAAGTCAATAGACATGATAAACCACGTTAACAAAAAATTAAAATAAAAATCATGTGATCCTCTCAACAGAAGCAGAAAATATGGTAGACAAAATTTTACACCGATTCATGATGAAAGTCATACACAAATTTAGGAACGTACCTTCACATAACAAAGACCATATATATATATGGCTAACGTATAACTGAACAGTGAAAGGTTAGAAGCTTTTCTTGTAGAGCTGGAACAGATGAGGGTGCACAGTCAGTGTATTGCCATCTGTTACTATAGTATTCAGTATAGTACCAAAAGTCCTGACCAGAGCTGTTAGAAAAAATAAAGAAAAAAAAAGTTATCCAAATCAGAAAAGAAAAAATAAAATTGCCAGTGTTTGCAGACGACATGGTATCATAAATAGAAAATACTACGGACTCTAGCAAAAACACTTTGGGCACTAATACACAAATTCAGTAACTTACAGGATTCAAAATCAATGTAAAGATCAGTCTCAGGTCTATATGCAACTTGCATCCTGGACAGTGGCTTAACTAATTGTTTACTGATTTCTCAAGTGTCATCAAGGACTTCTTAGTTATAAAAGATAATGCCCTTTTCTGAGTTTTCATTTTCCTTGTCTTCCCTATACTACAGGTTCTAACTTTTTTCTCCTTTTCTTTTTTTTTTTTTTGCTCTTATCTCTCACTGTGAGAATCATTGTGTGTGTTCTCAGTCTACCTCAGCAGTCACTCTTTCCCTCACTGACTACTTTTCTCTAATCTCCTCTACTTCCTTAACACACCACATTTAATTCACAACAAACATTTCTATGACCATCATTTTTTTTGTTTGGTTAAGGAAGACTGGAATTTGGGAACACTCTCAGAAGTTAAAATATGCATATTTATCCCAACTTTCCATCTTTAAACATATTAGCATCATTTTGTGTAACCACATATTTTCAAGTATAATGTTACAAAATGTATGTATATAATTTTCTACAGCCAGACACCTGTTCATAACACTCTATTTCATCTTTCTATCTCTGAAACTATTGCTGTTAACTCAGGTTCCAGTTGTCCTTAACAATTACCTTTCTCTGATGTCCCCTATCCAATCAGTGATTTTTTCCATTTCAGTGCCTCTTACAGCTTCCCATTTCTTTCCGTTTCTGTTCAGACCCTTATCACTTCTCACCTGGATTACTTCAGTAGAATTATAATTCTTATCTAAGTCTCTAGGTTTCAGAAACTTTTCTTCATCTCTCCATCTCACACTATTGATAGATTAATCTCCTCGGAAGCCTACAACACCCTTCCCATCACATCAGTTCACTGCTCAAAAACCTCCGGTGAGAAAGAACACAGAAAAGTGAAAATAGATCATCTGCTTGACAGAGGGATGTGGAGACAAGTTATTGTTTCTTTTGATTTTTTTAAAAATCCTAAGGTGCAGTTGTAACATTGCTTTATGTGACCGCTTTAGTAAAATTAACTGTCTAGGAGTTAAAATTCAAGTGACCTCTACCTATTCTTCCAACATTGTTCTTGTGCTTCTTATTCCATTCCTCCGTTAACTAAAACCTGCTCTCTCCCCACCCTCCATACTCAAAATATGAATCACATTCTGCAAGTATTTTAAACTTCAATTCTACTGCTGTGTAACTTCCTTGGAAATGTTAGCTAAAGATAATTCACTCTTATACACACTCATGCCTAATTTCTTATGTGAATCAATCACTCGGCCTCCATTATTTAAGCTTTTTGTTGGTATTTATGTTTTGATTTTTATTTCTCCTTTCTCTTCAAATTTAAAGAAAACCATATTCTTAATAACAAGAATTCTTTCCTTTGGAAGAGAGGCCACAGTGAAACAAGAATTCTTTCCTTTGGAAGAGAGGCCACAGTGACAGGAAAACACATAATAGGCATTTAATAAATATTTATTGTTCCAATAGATAAATGATCAAGCACCACAAAGAAAAAAGGGTGTTTTCTTGTGGAGTAAATTTTTTGAGTTTTGTTTTAAAATTAAAACCAGAAGCAGAAAATATTGCCTTTGTAAGCTCTTCCAAAAGAGCCAGCCCTATAGCCATTGTTCAACATTGAATCAAGAGATTGAGTATAAATGTGGCACACCTGCAAAAGTAACTCACTTATTTATTATTAAATGAGATGCTTTTTTCTCATCCAACTAAAGTATTAGTTACCACTTAGCACTCAGCGCCCAACTTTATCTCCAGGTGCAAGAAACACAAGCAGCATTCTAATTGTCCCTTTGGCTTTGTTTTCTTACTTTCTTTTTTTATTATTCGATTACAGTAGTCTCCATTTTCTCCCATTACTTCCCCCTGCCCTACCCACACGTACCTTCCACATTCAATCCTCCCCCACCGCTGTCTTTGTCCATGGGTCATTTTCCCTGATATGACCCTACCCTTTCTTTCCCCCTTTATCCCCTGCCCCTCTAGTTACTGTCAGTTTCTTCTTTATTTCCATATCTCTGGTTTTATGTTGCTGGCTTGTTTGTTTTGTTAATTAGGTTCCACTTATAGGTGAAACCATATGGCATTTGTCTTTCACCACCTGGTTTCTTTCACTTAACATAACGTTCTCAAGTTCCATCAATGCTGTCATGGAGGGTAGGCATTCCTTCTTCCTTTCTGCTGCATAGTATTCCATTGTGTAAGTGTACCACAGTTTTTTGATTCACTCATTTACTGATGGGCACTCAGGCTGTTTCCAGCACTTGGCTGTTGTAAATAATGCTGCTATGAACACTGGGGCACGTAGGTTCTTTTGAATTGGTGTTTCAGGATTGTTAGGTTATAATCCCAGTAGTGGAATTGCTGGGTCAAAAGTCAGTTCCATTTTTAGTTTTTTGAAGAAATTCCATACTGTTTACCACAGTGGCTACACCAGTCTGCACTCCTATCAACAATGTACTAGGGTTCCCTTTTCCCCACAACCTTGCCAGCATTTGTTGTTTGTTGCTTTGTTAGTGAAGGCCATTCTGACTGGTGTGAAGTTGTATCTCATTGTAGTTTTAATTTGCCTCTCTCTGACGGCTAGTGGTGCTGAGCAACCTTTCATATGTCTCCAGGCCCTCTACATGTCTTCCTTGGAGAAGTGTCTGTTCAAGTTCTTTGCTCTTTTTTTAATTAGATTTTCTATTTTCCTGGTGTCATGGCATGTGAATTCTCTATACATTTTGGTCATCAATCCCTTGTCCAAAACCTGTACTCAGAAACTATATAACACTCAAGAAAGAAATTAAGGAAGATATAAATAAATGGAAGCATATACTATATTCATGGATTTTAAAAATTAACATCTTCAAAATGTCTATACTACGCAAAGCAACTTATACTTTCAAAGCAATCCTTATTAAAGTACCAATGACATATTCCACAGACATAGAACAAACATTGCAAAAATTCACATGGAACCATAAATGACCCCAAATAGCCTCAACAATTTTGAGAAAGAAGAGCAAAGTAGGAAGTACCACAATACCTGATAATAAAACTATATTGCAAGGCCACTGTAATCAAAACAGGCTGGTACTAGCATAAAAAGAGACACACAGATCAATGGAACAGAATAGAGAAATAAACTCATGTCTCTATAGTCAGTTAATATTTGACAAAGGGAGGAGAAGCATAAAATGAAGTAAAAATGGCCTCTTCAACAAATGGTTTTGGGAGATCTGCAAGGCAACATGTAGAAAAATGAAACTTGACCACCAGCTTACACCATACACAAAAATAAACTCAGATAACAGACCTAAATATAAGTCATGACACCATAAAAGTCCTAGAGAGAACATGGGAGGAAAATTTCAGATATTCCACACAGCAATTTTTCACCAATATGACCCTTAGAGCAAGAGACATAAAGGAAAGAATAAACAATTAGGACCTCATCAAATTAAAAAGCTTCTGTAAAGCTAAAGAAAACATCAGCAAAATTAAAAGGGAACCAACCATATGGGAAAATATATTTGCCTGTGATACCCTTGGCTTTGTTTTCATGTGTGTCACTCAGAAATCATTATTTTCTTGAATTGCTACCATGGCGGGGCCTGGGTGGGAGCCATTCACTGCAGCCATCACTAATGCTTTTTAAATGAAATATTACATCATTACGACACAGAGTGTATGAAGTGACACGACTTAACAGCAGTCTAAGAGGAAAAAACTTTTAAACACATGACTACTTACAATATCATTTCTCTTTTCCTTTCTTGTCCAATAAGACAACTAATCTGGATCTGAAAAAAAAGAAAATGAATATATCTAGCTCCTTGGACAGACGAACTTACATTTTTACTGCACATTTACTTTGTGCTTTGCTGCAATAAGCAATTTAGAAGATCTTATTATCCTATTTATCACTTGATACTCTTACAAAAGCTGGTAAGTACACTCATTTTCTAAATCTTGAGTTAGCTGGCAGTAAACATAGCTCAAAGCTGGCCATGGGACTGCTTATAAGATGCTAGGATGTTGCCAGAGGGTACAGGGTAGCTCTTCTGTCCTCCGCTTTCCACTTTGACGACAGCACAACCATGGGCTAAGCCACCAGCTACTGCTGCTGCTGGTAGGTTCCACCCTAGGAGAATCCTAATTACAATCATTCACTGAGCAGATTTCCTGTGTAGTAGGCACATATTGGACCTGGGGAAGAGATGCTTCAGCTGCTGGTGGTATACCTATTGACAACTTTATTGGCCACTTAAGTTTCTTTTATAAAAAGTTGAATAAAATATGTGGGAAAGTATTTTTGTTATTTTTTAAACTCAAACTCAATGAATAACAAACATGCAAAGTACAAGACATTTTATTTGATTGTCTCTGTTCATACTGACCTTGGAGTGCATTATCAAATCCTAACAGAAAGATTCTTTTCAACTCTGTTTTCTACCACTGCAACTCTTAAGTACATAAAACAATAAGCAAGCAAAATACAACCAGAGACATTGAAATAAAGAACAAACCGACAGTAACCAGAGAGGAGGGGAAAGAAGGATAAAGGGGGATAATGAGAAAAGGGCCATCGAGGAATATATATAAAGGACACACGGATAAAGCCAAAGGGGGTAGGTTCGAGGGTGGGGGGTGGAAATGGGTAGGGCAGGGGAGGTGTGGTGGAGGGAAAATGGAAACAACTGTACTTAAACAACAGTCAATAAATAAATAAACAAACAAATAAGAATTAACATTTTTAAATCTACTGAGTTTTTGTTTGTTTGTTTTTAAATAAATGTTCATGCCAGTCATAGATCTTTGTGATGCTACTTGCTGAATGAACAAAACACATCTGTATTTCAGAGAAATCACATCGCTTCTCTGCTCTGTCAATCTCCATTGGTTACCTTCATGCAAATATATTTGTAGCCGAGATAACTTCTTTGCACCCAACATAAGAGAGGAGTCTGGATTTGTGGCAACAATTGATACCTGCAGCTTTGGGGATGTTTGGAATGATGACTTGCTGGTTTTTGCTACTGTTTTTCCAGTGCTCCTATTAGCTTCAATTAAAATTCTCCCTCAAGATGCCTGTCCTTCAATATTGTTATCTCCCACACCTCTCATAGTTTTTGCCATTGTCATCTGTTTACATTAATAGAGTGTGTTTTAAAGTTTTTTTTATTCAATGGTAGGAACACATATTTTGGGGCACCTGGATGCTGATCTTACTAAAGTGGGGCTTTCGTAAAACACAGAGGAAACTTCTCTGTAGTGGTGGGCTTAGGTCCTGCTCGCCACTGAAAGACTGATATCCACTGAAAGACAGTACTTTGAAAGCTTCAATTGCATTTATAAACAAAACCACGGTTGCTTTTTATGTTTGTTTAATACTTTATTTCTTTCTAAAACTAGATTCTATGGGCCTTACGTAAAGATAGTAACAAAAACAAACATCCATTTCCCATTGGATTTCTGGATGGTGGCAAATATGAACTATGTACCCACATGCTTCCCAAAGTTCATGCACACTCCAGCTAAACTGCACTCTCCTTACACATATTGGCAGTTTTGTCTCCCGTTCTCTCCTCCAACAATAGGACACTATTTGGCAAGGTGCCATCTATTCTCAGTTTCAGTCTAAACAAGCAGAGATTTTTTCTGCTCACTGCCATACTCCCAGCGCTAAAGCAGCACCTTGCATACAGTCAGCATATTAACATTTGTTAAGTTAACAAATGAAATTTGTCACATATTCTTCATATAGTTAATCTCCATTTTCACCAACTATATCTAATCCCTGCTAGTATTTCTTCCCAGAATTCCAACTCTGTCCAATTTTCACATAACCAGAAATAGCAATATCTTCCAGATTTTTTCTGTTACTTATAAAGTGAAGTTATTTTCAGTGTTTTGTTCTCTATTCCCTTTTGACATGCTACAAAATAGCAGGCCTTTTTACTGTTAGAGTTTAGATCTCAGAGGTCCAGGGACAAAAAAGCGTACAGTGGTCTCATCCACAGTTTTACCTTTTCTGGTTGCAATAACCTGCAGTCCACCATAGTCTGAAAATACTCAATGGGAAATTCCCAAAATAAACAATTCTTAAGTTACAGTCGCTTGTCCTTCTGAGTATTGTGATGAGATCTCACACCATCCTGTTCTGTGGCAGCAGGGATGCGGAGCATCCCTCTGTCCAGTGGCGTCTCTACCTACACACCCCCCACCCATCAGTCACTCAGCAGCCTTCTCAGTTATCAGGTTATCAGATTGACTGTCCAGTATCCCAGTGTTTGTATTCAAGTAACCCTTATTTTATCTAAAATGGCCCCCAAACCCAAGATGCTGGCCAAAAAGAAGCCGAGAAGTGCTTCCTTTAAGTGAAAAGGTTGAAGTTTTCAACTTGACCAGGGAAAAAAAATTATATGCAGAGGTTGTTAAAGTCTGTAATATCAACAAATCTGTGGTATTGTGAAAGAGAAAAAAAGATATTTCTTCTAGTTACATGAAAAGTTACAGCCACAGTGCAGCCTAAGTGCTTAAGACAAAAAGGGTATTACATTTTGGGATAGAAGAGAAGAACCGAAAACATGCCCCAACTGATGGCCACATGTTGCACCTGAAAGCACTAAGCCTATATAAAGACGTCAGCAGGGGTATGCATGTGTAGGTAAAAGCACAGTACATACAGGGCTCGGTGCTCTCCGTGGCTTCAGGCATGCACACTGGGGGGCTTGGAATATACACCCCGTGGATAAGCGGTATCTTGTACAGGTAAACAAATGTGTGTGATCTGAACAAATATGTAACCTGAAAAAATATGTAATGTCTATGCTATGTTCATGACAATTTACTATTATAAAACACATTTAAACTATTTAAACCAACAACTATAGTACAGATTCTACACAAATAGATGGTCTTAATATATTAACTTCATTCTTGCTGAGTATGTTAGTTCAGCAGTATAGAAGTTGCTCCATATACGTAGCTTCTGAAGTTAAGAGATTACAAATTTCTGGATGTGAGCATTACCTTGAGATTTAATCCTGAATCCAGCTAAAGTTGCAATGACCTAATTTGCCTTCTTTCTCATCACAAATGCTGTAAGATTCTACTCTGCTCAAGCAGGGCCTCCCCACTTAAATTTCCGAGGGGAAAAAAATCTTTAAATTTCAAGTGCAGATGTAGAAATCAGTCCACAATAAAGGTTGATATTGTGTATTGATCCATGATGTTTCTTAACCCCTTTAACAATCTCATTTCAAACCCTACACTGTAGATCCATAGTGCAGCAAAAGTCTTCCATCAAACTTGACCCTGATCTTTCTCTCTCTCTCTCCCCTGCTCCACTTGATCACACTCAGGTCAGTCTAGCCGAGCAATATCAATTACTAAGAGCTGAGTGGGTGGGAATTTATCAAAGTGGATTTTGCTGGACCCAATATTGCTTCCACAGTGACCTGCCTACACATTCTTTAGTGTTTATATCTCAAAACTCTCATTTTGGTGATGGCTAAAATGAAATAATCCTCATATCCCAACTCCAGATTTCCTCTCTGGATCCCTTTATTGAGCTTATTTAATTTATTTTTAAATAAATCTCTGGTTGCCACCTGGCAGCCATAAATTTCAAATAGCAGCTCCAATGACTGCAATTTAATCTATTTTATGATTCATCACTCAACTGTCCTTACTCATCATATTGCATTTTATAAAATTCTGTGTATGTCTCTCAGACATGTATTAGATTGACTATAAATGAATTAAACATTATTAATCCAAGACTGTAACTGGTTAGTATCTGATGCTGCTTAGAGACTTAATTGTGTTAGACAAACTAAATTGTTTCAAATGAACCTTCACAAAGGTCCTTAATAAAATAAAACAGTGATTTTATTTTGTGTTATCTCCTTTCTGCCAGAAGCTTCTCTAGGGGCTTTCTTTCCTTTCCTAGTAGCTAGAAAGCACAGTCTAGGAAGCCTGTGAAACTTGCAGGAGGTTGCACTAAAAATATTTCTCATCCTTTGACAAGTACTATGGTAAGATTTGGGGCTGCTGTGTAAGCAACAAGATTTACTGCTTTTCTCTTAAGGGAGCTGGTTACTGAAGTGACTTAGAGTGTCGTAGGAAAGAAAAGAAGGAAAAAGAACTTTCATATTGATAGCATGTAGAGGGGATAACTGTCGATAAAATTTTGAGTCTAGTGGATATTTGAAATAGAGGGTAAATTTTCAAAGTAGAATTTTAAAATCTCAGCAGATTCTTAGAAAAACTGCCTCAGATAGCAGGCTGTAAAAGACATTAAATTTTAAAATATGGGGTTGCATTTTTTCTTCAGTTTGCTTTGTGAAATACCAGAGGTTCACAAACGTGCATAGCAATTCACCTGTTATTTCTAAGATGAGGCATATTAGCCACGACTCCACTCAGAAGGAGACCCCTCACCCATGAGAGGTGCAAAGAGAGGTTGAAGGTGCACAAGTATTTCTCTTTCCAACAGTAGTTTTGGCAGGCAGGTCAAATATGTGAAAAGGGTTAATGAAATAATAAAGCTACCACACTTCTGAGCAAGGTACACCATGTAGCAGTCAAAATGCCGTTCCTCGTGGGAAAGCAGCAGACAAAAGCCATTCTCTGTGAGAAAGAACTGCTCGGGACAGTGGAAGCTTTCTAGACTAGTTCCTATTCTTAGTCTTCCCTCAGTAAGAAACCCATGCTCAGCAGGTCCAGGCCATTAGAATTATTTATTTCTCCTGCCCCTGCACATTTCCAACAAGGAAACACTACAGGCACACCCGCATCATAGAACTCTTGCATTTACAAACCCTTCCATTTCCAATTCTCCTTACTTCTTGAGCACCAAAGCACCTTGGAATTTTTCGGGTGTTTTAATTCGTGTGTTTCTTAGTACCATGCCCCTTGTGTAGAGAGCCATGAGGCTGACTGTAAAACCTGAAAAGAATAGGATCCCACTGACTGTCATTGAAATTTCTGTCATTGCAATGACAGACACATACCTTAGCGTCTAGCAGGTAAATTTATGTCAAGAATATATCTCTAGTTCTATGTTGATTTTGGGCAATGTTAACAAAGACAAGGAATAATTACATCTAGAAGCTCCAAACTTTGTATGTGTTACTAAAGAAAGGAAAAAACATAAATATGATTTATTCCACACAGGGGAAGTAGGAAGATACAAATGAGAAAGTAAACAGTTTCTCGCCAGCTGGTTGGGAAAAACATTAACAAAGAACTCACCAAACTTTAAACACTATCGGTGCTCAGAAGAGGCCTTAGTAGGGATTCATAATTAGGCCCTTGGGAGGATCATAAAACAGAAATATAAAATTGAAACAGTATAAAGGAAAGTCAGATGTAAAGAAAAATGTATTGTCAGATAACAACAAGAACTAGTTTCGTTTGAAAACATAAACTGCCCAGGAGTTGTCCCTGATGCAGAATCGTTGAGCAATGTAAAGGGCAATGGACCTTGAAAAACAAAGGCTTCTCGCCATCTCAGAAACTAGAACCAACAATCAATTTATGACAATAATTGGAGAGGAATTTACACCAAGATCTAACAAACTGGACTGGGACAAATCATTACATGGACAGAAACTGAGCAAAGTTACAAGCCAGAATCAGTGTTGGAAATACATTTTCTCCAGTACTCCAAAGTTTCCTGGGCAGATAAAAGCAGAATTTGTGAACAATAAAATTGGACTTCTCTTTCATTTATTTCAAGCAATTTGAGAATTAGCCACCTACTCCCTTTATAATTAATTTTACCTTCTATTTCTAGAAGACAGAATCCATTCTGAGACACATTCTCCCAGAACAGAGAAGTGAGCAAGTGTGCAGGAGGAGATGGCATGGCGGTGGCGCAGACCAGTCTGTTCAAGTATAGATCTCAATCACAAAACTGAAAAGAAATTTTTTATCCTCATGTGAGGACATTTTTTCATTGTTTTGAGAGAGAGAGAAACATCAGTATGAGAGAGAAACATCGATTGGTTGCCCCCCACAGGGCCTGAACTGGGAATGTTATGCACCCGGAATGAGTCTCAAACCCAAAAATTAAGGATGTGCCTTGACCAGGAATCAAACCCACAACCCTTCAACTGCAGGACAATGCTCCTACCAACTGAGCCACACTGGACAGGGATCAAACATAAAACTCTCATATGGAATGACAAAGGTGTAGGAGGCTCAGTGCCATCAGTACATTTTGGAAATTAGATTATGGTGAGTGCCATAAAATGTAAGTGCCATAAAAATTACCGTGAGTGCCTCATCTAAGTGCCATAAAAATCAGTCGAGAGAGATCGATTTTTACTACACGAGACTAGTATAACCATACTAGATAAATGCATTCTTAGGTTGTACTAAGAGCAATGACTATTAATGTGTGTTGTTGATATTTTTCTACAATTATTCCCCAGGTGAACTGAAAAGGTGATGAAGCATTCTAACTTTTGGCAATCTCTTGGTCTGGAGACTCCTTTCTTTCTTTGATAATTAAATAACAGGAAATAGCAATAGCAGTTGAAGTAAGACTATGACTCATCTAAATAAACATTGAAACATAAGGTTTATTTTAGTTCTTTCAAAGTTCAGTTCTTGATTATCAAAAATTGTGAATTTGTGATAAAAATAAGGCAAGTGTCAGGCTTTCTGTGGGAAATTTCTTACATGGGATATTGATTTTTCTTCCATTAAAAGAGAGGCAAAGGCAGTATGAACACATATAGGGCAAAAATGAGCACATTTAGAAAACTGTGGAAGTAGGCAGAAGAGGTTGGATTTGGGATATATGTTGAAGAAAGTAACACCTAGATGATAAATTCATCTTGAATGTGAGAGTAAGGGAAGAGCCTAGAATGACTTTAAGACTTTGAACCTGAACAACTGAGTGATGATACCATTTAATGCGCTTTTGGGGGAAATAAAAATAAATTTTATTATTTTTAAAATTTATTTTATTGAATTTATTGACATGACACTTGTTAATAAAATTACATAAGTCAGTGAGGAGACTGTGTGTGCAAAGTGATGAGTTCAGTTTCCAATATCTCTGACATTCAAGGGAAATAGCAAGCAGGCAGGTGGAGATACAAGAGGATACACAAGCCCGGGACGTTAGTTAAAAAGCCTGGACTCAAGATAAAAATGTGGTCATTGTGAAAGTTACTATATCACATTAAAGAGTTAGAAAATTTGATGAGTTGTGAGAGATTGGGAAAGAATTTTAAGCAAGAAGTAGACATGCCAACAATTCTAATGATGGTGATCATCCCTCCTGGCCCCCCGGTTCCCAGAATGTGGAGAATGGGCAGCCAGAACCAGGATTTCGAGATCCATATCCTCCTGGTATAATTAACACAAATAGATCTTAAAATAACAAATCAAAGAATACCTAAATAAATAGAGTGGTATTTTTATCAGAAGAATCAACATCATAAAGATGACAATTTTCCCTGAAGAAATTTGTAGACTCAGTGCAACTCTCATCAAAATTCTAACAGTAGTTCTCACAAATATCACCAATTTGACAAAGTTCATACATAAGAGTAACACTCAATTAGGTATCAAGAATTGCTATAAAGCCCTGGCTGGTGTAGCTCAGTGGACTGAGCACGGGCCTGTGAACCAGGCAATCGCAGTTCGATTCCCAGTCAGGGCACATTCCTGGGTTGCAGGCCAGTTCCCACCAGGGGATGCATAAGAAGCAACCATACATTGATGTTTCTCTTCCTCTCTCCTTCCTTCCCCTCTAAAGATAAATAAATAAAATATTTTTAAAAATAAAAATAAAGAATTGCTATAAAATTTTGGCAATCAAAAGTTTAAATATTAATGAAGAGAGACATAAATCTACCAAGAAAGAGCAAGTTTGAAAATGAAACCCACATATATGTACATGAGGCATGTCAAATCAGTACGTGAAGTGTGGGTTATTCAACAAAAGCTACTCAGCTAATGACTAGGCCTATTAGTAGTAAAGGATGGTAACTTTGTAGTAGACACTGTTATAGATATTTGATACCTATCATTTTACTTAATCTCTAATTTCTGAGGTCAGGACTATTGTTCATCTCATTTCATTAACAAGGACACTTGTACAGAGACGTTTGCAGCTTGGATAGGGACATCCTGGTAAGTGGCAGAGTTAGCCTGTCTACACGGTCAAGGACAAAGTTAAATCCTTACCTTGTAACAAAAGTAAGCAGATTTTGCATGGGATAAAGATATAAAAATGAAGAGCATTATCATACACTGTGGAAGAAAATATTTTCTTGAGGAAAGGATTTTTTAACCGAGATACAAGAGGCACTGTTTATAAAGGAATCAATGGATACGTTTGATGTCATTAAATATAAAAACTTCTCTTCACCAAAAGCAAAACATATGCATCAAATGCACCATTAACAATGTAAAAGGCAACCAGACTAAAGGTGTATATTTATGATAAAGGCTTATTTTCAGCCAGTATGCAATAGGAAAGTCATAGCTACATTGCAAAAAACTCAGCACCAGTTATGGTTAACAGAAGCTGCTCTGAGTTCCTGGGCTTCTAGCTCTTTCAGGAGCTCCCACACTTCCAGTCACTCTTAGCAAGCTGGTGTTAATTATTTTAATTATCACTCTTGCTTGTGGTTCACATGACCAATAAAATAGGGGGTAACTGTACCTACAACATTACTTCAACAGAATAAAAGCAAGTACGAACTTAATGTAAAGCATTAACATGGTAGGCACATGGATCTTTACTAAGTTAGGTTTGTATGTTTGAAAAACTTTTTTTAAGCACATATCTTTTTCTTCTTAAAGATTCTATTTATTTATCTTTACAGAGAAGGGAAGGAGGAAGAAAGAAGAGAGAAACATTGATCCCTGATGGTTGCCTCTTGCAAGCCCCCATCTGGGGACCTGTCCCACAACCCAGGCATGTGTCCTGACTGGGAATCGAACTGGTGACCCTTTGGTCCTCAGGCAGACATTAAATCCACTGAGCCATCTGAGCTTTGGCTGGAAAACTTTTAATAAAAAAGAAATAGTTAAAAATGAATATAGATTATATTTAATATTTCAAGAATAACAAATGTTTCTTGTTTTTGAGCCTGTAATCTGATTATCATGGCTCCACCCACTCCAAAGTAACAGTCAATGACTATTACTCTGAAGTAACAGTCAATGACTATTACTCTGAAGTAACAGTCAATGACTATTACCTGAAGCTTCCTACAGGCTAAAGCACACGAGTGTTCCAGAAAAAGACTCCTCTTTTATTTCATCCACTGACTGAAGGGATATCACTAAATTGTCCCTGAAAAAAAAAAAAGAGTACAGACTCTTTTACTCCTGATCCTTTACAGTACATTTGCAGACCTGTGGTTTTGTGCCGGGCTCATGTTCCCTGCCAGCTGCCATAGACTTGATGTTTAGGGCTCTGTTTTGCTTCCTGAGGCTACCACATCGACTGCCAGAACCTGCTGCTATGGCTCAGGGCCAAGGCAACCACTCTGCAGCACATGCAATCATCCCAAAGTTGCCCCCACTACGAACAGGCCCGAAAGATGCAGTCATACAATTGTTTTTGTCAGTTTTCTCCTTCCACCTCCAAAATGTAATGACGTAAACAATGGTTTTATATATCTATAACTATGGGTTACCAACTTGTTGTCTGCTTAAGCAGGTAGTTCTTCTCTCTGTACCAGGGTCATGTAGCTGCACCACCCTGATGGATCCACGAGCACCTAGATGGTCTAAGATGCCCTGACACGCCCTTCTGCAGGCTACTGCTGGCTGTTGGCTGGGACACACATCTCCAGTCGACTAGCCTGGACTTCTCCACCTTGGGGCAGCCTCTCAAAGAGCCAGCCCCTATAAGCAAGCATTTTTCAAGCCCTATTTGCTTCACATTTACTGATATTTCATTTGCCAAATTAAGTCATGTGGCCAAACTCAGAGTCCCATTATACAAAGTAATTACACAAGGACATAAATATAGGCAGACATGAGTCATTTAAGGTAATTAATTTAAGAATCTGCTACATTTATATATGTGTACACATATACCAGCTAGAGGTACCTATATATACCAACCAGTTAGAAGATTCAGATTAAGTACAATGATAGGACAACTGATAAGTAAATTATTAAACATTCACTTTACAAAACATTATCAAGCCTTTATCAGTAATAACTACAAATCTATGGAGCAACAGAAAAAAGACTGAGTTTAAGAATATAAATAAAATAGTTTAAATATATAAGTATAATTATGACAATCCATCTGTGAAAATAAGAATGGAAGAGAAAAATAATCATTGCCATTTTGTATAATTCCCTTTAATTTCCAAATATCCTGTGATATTATTCTATACATTTCATTATGATAGTAAATTTTAAATACCTGATCATAGACCTCATCATAGCCAATTCCAGATTGCAAAGTTTATTTTTGTTTACAGATTTGCTTTTGGTGAAGCCAGTCGAGGACACTTTAAATTTGCATGTGTGAACCAGATACATTAACCAGATATTTTTAAAAGACAATTAATCATGGTGTTGTATAAATTCACCCCCTTTTCTGATTTATTGTTCTAGTTGGAAAGATGAAAAATAAGTACAAAAGTGGGTAATTCTGATAAATTTTTTGATTTTTTCTTCACCTCACATCATATGAGAAGTTTATTTAACAGCAGTTAAAGTCACTGCAAATTTGAATAGATCACCAAAGTAATTAACTAGAACTTCCAACTCTTTCAAAATCCTCATTCATTTGCAGCAATGTCTGAACATTATCCTAAATATCAACAAATCTAATTCTTGAAAAAGTCATATTTTTATGTAATTTAAATTGATGTTCTATTTTAATTTCATTCCTATGTAATGAATATGATAGTGAAGTATTAAAAAGCTCAAGCTGCAAACAGAAAATAGTTTTCGTTTGGCCCTTCTCTTGTGTTTTTAAACTAAGCATGTCACAGATATAAAATTAACTTGGTATTTTAAATGTTAGCCATTTCACTTGATGTTAGTAAACTAACGATCGGCTCTAGGGCATCATGTGTTAAATGTAGACTTTTAAAATTATGCCATTCTCCATTATTAATAATTTCATCTATGAATCCCACTTTTGAAGTCTAAACTGGTTTCTAAAATTTAAATTTGTATTACTTCTATGAAGTTTTGTCCTTCGCTTTTGCAAATTCTGTTTTGGCAACAAACCATATAATATAGTTTTCAATTCTTCTAAAAGTAATAGTTATATTCAACTGAAGCAGAAATTGTTTTTATAGTTTGGGGGCGCTTAACATTTTTTAAATAACCGTGTCCTCAACTATTTAGCACTCAATTCTGTGACATACACACAGCTTCCTATTTCACCTGCACAAAAAGAAAGCCAAACATTAAAAGCGGACTGCTTGCGGCTTTGAAGGAACAGAAGCAGGTTACTTCTCCTCCTTTTTGATAGAAAAAGTCTTTAATTGAACGAAGTTTACATGTTGACACTTATGACTTCACTGTTATAGAATAATCTGTCCCAATTTTCATTGTGCTAAGGACCAAACTGATATAAGAGCAAGAATTCCCTCAAAACACTGCATCTTAGGTTCTGTTGTAAGACTTCTCACAAGCAAAACTCCAATTATTGAAATGACTCAACTTTCTACCTACAGATGTAAACAAAATCATCTGAGAGGTCAGAACATACCAAGTATTCCACACGCACACACTGAAGTATGAAAAGCCTTTCCCCACAGTCACAGGTTTGAAAAAAGTGCCTTGTAGCTAAATGCCAGCAACTGATCTAATCAAATGGTCTTACAGATGAGATTAGTTACCCGTAAGTTTTTTTGTGTTAACCTCGGTTCACCTTGCTTTAGCCCATTTATTTTAATATACAGATAATCAAAAACTATTCCTTTACTTTGTCTACTGCCTCAGAGCAAGTGATGTTTCTACATCAGTTTTTTGTAATCCTGTCACATGTATGATGCAGAAATAAAAATTGTCTTCTGATATAGTCATGTTTTCAAATGGGTTAGTTCCCTTATATAGTATTTACTTATATTTACTGCATAAGCATCAGGGTTGTTTGCCGATCTAAACAAAAATACTACTTAGTATTTTCTTAGTGAGGGTGACCTTTTGAAAAATTCAGAAATGTCTCAAAAGTAAACTTTCATCATTTTTGTCATCTAGTGTTTGGTGTCAGCTACTATTTCCTGTAAAGGTTCTTGGATGGCCAAACCCCAGAGCCAGATTCATTTCTGCACATACTCACCCTGCTCTCTGCAGGAAATTCATATGATTTTGCTGAATTCCCAGCTACAAAATGAAATTACCTTCTACAGTTCACACGAGTTTTATACCTTGTAGAACTACCAGTTCAGTGTCAGTTGACTATCTAGTTATCATACAAAAAAAAGCATACAGACCACTCATGGTTACAAAGCAACCTGATAATGCAGCACAGTGTAGACTGAGATTAATTTCAAAATAAGGAAGGGATTGAGCAATTATATAGAAGTAACATTTTATCTACCATAAAAATGCATAGCTTCTACAGAAACCACAGCAAAAAAGACAGTCTGGTAAATACAAGATTTGTAAAAAAAAAAAAAAAAAAAAAAAAACTATGCATGAAGCCCACAGTACTTGGGAAAAGAGGAAAGGTTTTATAGAAGTAGCAATTTTTAAAATGTAACTTTTTCCTATCAATTACACATTAAGATACCCACAGTAATTGAAAATATGCTACAACCAACGTCTGGAAAAGCAGTTCTCCATTTTCTAAATTAATTTTCCCTCACATTTACTGTATAATGTAGCTGTTACTATTGCACAAGTACAATGAAGCAATGTTTGATTACTTTTAAACAAAGATAAAAGGATTTTCTCCTTCCAAAACAAATTTTAAACATCAAAACTGATGCTTATAAAAATTCAAAACTTTCAGCAGTCTAAATATTTCAACTGAAAACCATTACAAACTTATTAAATGTCCTTTGTATTCCAGGTATGTCAACCTCGTTATCTAGTGTAGAATCCTTCTGACATATTTCAGTTTTTCTCTTCACTGAATGGCTATTTCTTACTGCTGGCCTCATCTGCGCTTTCCTCGCTGTTCCCTCTATTATGCTGTGGTCAGTTACAGTCTTGAGCATCAGATCCATCACGTAGAGTTTTGGAACCTGTTTGTTCATTTTCTAGTTTTTTGTCTGGTCCTTTCTTCCCTTAGTCTTTGGTTTTATTTGCTTCCTCATGCTATCTTTGTTCAGCAAGCAATTTATTCAACACTTGTGTGGTTACAGATTCTCCTTCACCAATCAAAAACGTGTTCTGAATTTTTTTTAAAAAATACTCAAACTTTATAATCTTAATGTGAGCAGATGTATTAAGCCCTTGGATGAACTTGTTTCACTCTAGATCACAATGCAACAAGCTAAGAAACACAGCGATTGCAACGCTGAAAAGTAAAGATGCTACTCAGTGTGAGTCAGATTATCATGGGAATGTCTACAATGTTGTATAACAAGTGTAAGAACAAGCAGGTTACTTCTTTCTTCACAAAAAGGAATTCTCAACACAACAGCCTGACATTACACACTACCTGCTGATCTGCAAGTTAGCCACATGGAAGAACCCATCAGCCTGGAGAAACTAGGAACACATATTGACTGATACAACAAACATCACATGTCCTGAGAGATCTGTGACCAGTTACAGCCCTTCTTTTAACACTTGTGATGCTGGGGATGTCATTATTTCCTAAACAGATAGAACATTTATGAATGACAATTTAAGTTCTGAAAAAAGTTGCAATATAAATGTAACAATCAACTTTCACTTACATGTTCTAATGGAGAAATTAAAGAATGTATTCACAGATGTTTCCAATTAACAGAACGTTTAAATATCAATCATACTTAACATGAAGATTAAGAGTTAATATAATTGTATCAAATATCTGTGGCCATCCACAGATATTGGGCCATCCAAATCCACTGTGAAGGTGAATGTAAGCATGATCTTATATCCTGAAAACACCTATCAGCTGACAGAGGGGAAGGTGATCCAGGTGCCATCTGTTCCTTCACAGGAAACTGGCAACTGGCGTCTAAACTTTGCTACAGAGCTAATGAAAGTTAACCCTGAGTATGGACTTCATTCCCCCACATTTAGTAGCATGGAAATATGAATGCAACCTACCATATGTTAAATGCTAACTTCATATATATTCTTATTTATTATGGTAGTGTACAAAGAGTTAGGTAAAGCACCAGAACTGTTTCATGGAATGTTAGTGGAGGGAGCAGAGAGTTGGGTGTGCTAGAATAATAAATTCATACACATTACCCAGGACCCGCCAGGTGACTGTTGTCTTTGAAATCCCAGAGATGCTTCAATAAAACAATAAGAAATGAGTTAGTGAAAGTAGCACTGGCGTGGGCGAGAAGTTCAGTTGTGGCTGCCCTTTGCAGACTATGATGGAACTGAACTACTTCAAATAATTAGTAATGACAGAATCTGAAATAGCAGGAGTCTTTGGGAAACAGGTAACTATCAGAGGGAAGATGACCATAATCACCACAAAGGAAGAAAATTCAGAGTGGTAAACAGTGAGCTAGGACTCGCATGAATTCTCAGCTGTGTTTAATAGACAATGGCATTCCTAGGGGCACCCAAATACCTAATAGGAGGGTCACTTTACATAACAGGAGACAGGCATGAGAATGCCTGGATCCAAGGAGATTCACTGGGGCGCTTTTTGTTTCTACAACCAGTGTTAACACTCACCAGGCATTTGCAGCCATTGCAACCTGAAAAATATTAACCAGAAGTCTAGACAGTCACTGATGAGGGTCATGTTACAAACCAAGGAAACAAATCTAAAAAAGCACAAGTGCTTATTAAGAGTGAGAGAAATGTAGATATGGTGGAAGAGAAGGATTATCCATGGGATCCATGGTAGCCTTAGTACCAGTCATACTGTACTGGTTGCCTACTCTACCCCCTCCACCCCCATCCTTATCACAGCCTAAGCAACCACTAATTTCCTCTCTGCCTTTGTAGATTTGTCCAGTCTGGACATTTGGTGTAAAGACAATCACGTCATATGGTCTTTACGGCTCTATTCTCTCACTTAGCAAAATATTTTCAAAGTTCATCCATGTTGTATCATGTACCAGAATTTCATTCCTTTTTATGGCTGAATAATATTTACCTACCTGCCATTTTACTTTTTGTTTCCTTTTGTCTCATGTCTTTTTGTCCCTCTATGCCTCCTTTGTTGCTTTATTTTGCATAAAGTAAATAATTACTGATGTTGCATTTAAATTTAATGATATTTTCATCATTTTTTATTAGTTATTTCCTTAGGGGTTCTATGCCTTACCAAATACATCTTAGCTTATCGGAATCAGCTGCAGATGTGTACTAATTTAATTCCAGTGAGATATACAAATGTTACTCTTACATCGCTCTAGTTTCTATCTCCCTTTTTATGCTATTATTATACATATTATACCTATAAACAATATAAAGCCAATAATACAGTTATTAATTTATATAATATAATTTTATCTTTTCAAGAAGCTGAAAGAGGAGAACAAGTATATTTTTATAACTTTTATTATACTAACCTCCTTACTATTTCTTCACTCCTTCTTGTGGATTCAACTTACTATCTGGTATCACTTCTTTTACTCCAGTAAATGGTTCTTCCCCCTCACCTCCTTTAACCTGTTATTGGGTAATATAATGCTTATCTATATGTTATAGGTCTAATGATATATAATATACATACAGGGTGGGGCAAATGTAGGTTTATAATTCAAATGGACAATAATACAATAATTAATAAATAATAATACAGGAATAAACTATGTTTCACATATAACAATAAACCTACTTTTGCCTCACCCTGTGTTGCTTTATACAACTGCTTTTAAACAATTAATAAAAGTAGAAAATATGCTTATATACTGTTTCTAACAATTACTTAATTACCTTTATTAGTGCTTTTTGTTTTTTCATGTGGATTTGTATCACTGTGGTCACTTGCTTTTAATCTGACAAAACTTCTTTAGTACTTCTTGTAAGGTAGGTCTACTAGCAGCAATTCTGTTTTTATCTCAGTTATTTTCCTACCTGAAAATGTCTTTATTCTGTCTTCAATTTTGAAAGATACTCTTGCTGATTATAGAATTCTTGGTTGACAGTTTTGTTCCTACTCTGGGCACCTGGAATTCATTAACCCTGCTGCCTGCTGGTCTCCATTGTTTCTAAGGAGACAACAGCTATCAGTCTTAAAGGGATACTCCTTCTGACAAGGTGACTAGAAAAACGAAATCACAGGTTTGCATTTCCTCTTGCTGCTTTCAAGATTTTCTCCTGGGCTCTCAGCACCACTACTATGATGTATTTATCTGTGAATTTGTTTAACTTTATTCTACTTGGAATTCATTGAGCTTCCTGGATAGGTAGATCATAGTTTTTTCAGTAAATTTAGGCAGTTTAAGATATTATTTTTTTGAATGTTTTTCTGCTTTCTCTCCTGCTTTACCATCTTGTACTCCCATGCACTTAATAGTATCCCATATTTCTCTGAAGTTGCGTTCATATTTTGTATTCTCCTTGTCTCTGTTCTTTGTATGTGTGTACTCTCTATCAAACTATCTCAAATTCAATCATCTTTTCTTCTGTTAGGTCAAATCTTCTGTTGAGTTCCTGAAGAAAAGTGAAAATTTTATTTATTATTGTGTTTTCCAGAATTCCCATTTGGTTCCTTTTTAAATTTTTAGCTTTTTATTAGTATATTCTATTTGGTGCCCCACTGTCATCATATCTCCTTTTTTATTTAATCCTGGTTTCCTTTATTTCTCTGAACATATTTATAATGACTACTTTGAAGGTTAAATTGGACATCTGGTCACCCTTACAGGCTTTAGTTGCCTGCTTTCCTCCAGTGAATGAGTCAGACTTTCCTCTTCCTTAGCATTTCTCAAAGTGTTGTTGGAAACTATACATTTTAGATAATGTATTATAGCAACACTGGGTGCTGGTCACTCTTGTGTGAGGCTTGTTATTGTTATTTGCTTGTTAAATTGCTTAATGACTATCTGGATTGTTTTAGTGAAGTTGGTATTACCCTGCAGCAAGAAATCCCTAATGTGCTACTCAGGAGATAAAACCCTGGACTCACCCAAAGCTACACTGAGACGACAGTGGTTTTGCAGCACTCTCTCTGTTTGTCCCTTTCCCCAAGGAAAACTTAGGAAGAACACTAACCTGCTGGCCTCCATGAATTTCTGTCTAAGTACTCTAGTGTTTTCAGCAATACTGTGGGCATGATTATTCCAAAAATTGAAATAAATAAATTTGAGTTCTTTAGAAAGAACTAGTTCTTGAAGCCAGTGTTTGAATTTTTTTTGACCCCTAGTGGCTCCAGCCAGCTGCTATTTCCTAGGTTCTGCTGGGCAAACTCACTAGCCTCCAGTTTAGCCCACATGTTGAGTGAATCTATTAATGTTCTCCCAGTTGTCTTTACAACTACCTGTACTATTTTTGAGAACAACTTAAGTTTGAACTTTTTCACCCTGGTTACAAATGAAATCAGTCACTTTAGGAAAAAATTAGGAACTATCAGTTATGGTCTCCTTTTATCTCCAGGAAATTTTCTGAGTGATAGCCCTAGAGCTGGGTGTAGGGACAATGTTTTCCTTCTTTATGAGTGTCACCCTCCACTTTAGGGTGTGAATGTTTAGTTGGGGGACAGAGAAGTAGTTTTACATCTTCTCAGAGTACTTCTCCTTGCATGGGCTCAAGCAAGGACAACTGGGGCCTCAATATTCTCAGTAGCTCTGCACCCATCCAAAGATCTCAGTACCATAAGCGCAGGGAAGCAGAAAAGAGCACCCTTAGCTGTGCTCAGATTGACAACAGGTTCAGCTACAGGTAGCTGCGGGCAATATGGGACATCCTGCAGCCTCTAGGAAGAAAACTTTCTGACTGGGAACTGGGAGAAAAGGGGACCTTGGGTTGTGGACTGCAACCATCTAGAGTTTCTGTCTCACTGAAGGGCTGGGGTGAAGAAGGGGGTTCTCAGTTCAAATACCATTGGCTCTCTCTGTTCTTACTAAATTTTAATAGATTTTCTTGAGTAAATGTTTCTTAATTTTCTCTATACCTTTGGGATCATTTCCAGAGGCTGTAAAGGGCTGAATTTTTTGTTTTTATTTTCACCAGTTTCACTGGGGAGCAAATCCACAAAGCTGCTCACACTATCATGTTGGAAGTACCTTCCGTAGGTGAGGTAATTCTGTGGCATGTATTTTTACCACGTCCTGATCAAGATTTGGTGGCAGAATTAAATGCCATCCTTTCTTGGCTGCTTTCCCTACCCTGTAGCACTTTACTGTTCCTCTTCTGGTGTTCTTTGAAATTCTGAAATTGGACCCCTTGCTCTTGAATCCTTTTCGTCTGTCTGCCTTTGGATGATATGAAACTGAAACTTCAAGGATGTTGTTTACTTTTTTGACTTCTGCAATTGAACACAGGAAGATATAGAGATGGAGAAATAATGGACAGGGTACAGTTTATGAGAATATAGAAAGGGGATGAGGTCCAGAGCACAGGTGCAAAGATTTGATTCCATGGAGAGAATAGGCATTGTCTCTCTTACAGCAGAACTTCAGGAGAAAGAAGGAAAGAAGGTGGACACATATATGTGTTTGGTGTCAAGAATCACACTATTGAGATGGTTTTTCCCAGACCATCCTTATACTACTTGAAGTCTTTTAGCTTCATAGATGCTTGAACACCCTAGAAATATGGTTGCTTGCTTACACATAAATGTGCAAACGTTGAGCCTGAGGCTTCCTCTTTCTTAAACTCCCTTTGGTTGTGACGGTCAAAGTTTGTCTAAGACTTCTCTTCAATATCACATCCAAGTCTAATTTAGTATGCTTGTATTATTCATTCCTTAAATGCATGAATAGTCAACCAGGTCATGATTGAGCCTTTTAGAAATGAGAACTATTTCTCCTTCTTCGGGTGTCCATCTCTGTACTGATTTCCTTAACACTGATTTTAAAGTTTAACTTTCTAAGGATTATTTACCTATAATTATTGTATGCAGTTTCTTACTATAGATGCCAAATACTCACTAAATACATAATGAATAACACACAAAGTAGTACAGACATTTAGAAAAGTGAGAGTATATTCAGTTAGAGATGGACAAAAGGAGACTCTATCCAAAAAAGGCGAATTTTGATTTTGAAATGAACCTTGAATGATATAGGCAAAAGAAAAAAGTTAAGGGGGTGTTTTATGTAACAAGATATGAGGAATACATAAACACAATATATGTTCAAATAATCTCAGAATTTTTAGCAAGACAGATTTCTTAAACTTTAGAGGGAAACATCAGAGAATCAGTCTGTATTACATTATGGAAGGTTTTGAAAGAGAATGTACGTACATTGTTAGACAATGAAGGATTACAGAAAAGATAGTAATTTAGGAATATATCTGATTTGAGCTATACTTTAACAAATGTTATCCAAAATCATGTAGTTCTGTCTCCATTCTTACTAATGCCTGATATGTCACTGTGGTAACTAGCTGCCAAGTTAAGCACGGAGTCTTTTGTTATTGTCATCTGGAAATCTATATTCGTTTTTAATTCATATTACCCAAAACAAATTATGATACTGGACAGAAGTTTCCAGAGACTATCATCTTTCTTGTACTGTTCCCACATAATGCTTTTTCAGTCCTAAAAGCATGCCTGCCTACTTTATGTGAAGTGTTTTTTCTTCTTTTTTTCTATTCAGCTTCCAGTCCGGAACTCTGTTATTATTTTTCTGCTTAGATGAGAATCCTTGTGCAGCTGCTTAAAAAATCATGCTCATACCTAATGGACAGACTACCTTCTCCAACTACATCACCAGAGACACCACTACCAAATTGACGTGCAATATAGAATGCTGGTGTCCACGAGTGTAACTTTATAAGTTACAATTACATTTTGCATTTAACTTATCATTCTCTCTCTATAAGAAACTCATTTATGTTTTTTAACCAGCAAATCTATATGTATATGTATATTTTATTGTTGTTCAAGTACAGTTGTCTCAATTTTCCCTCTACCACTTTCCCCTGCCCCACCCCCCAGACTTCCTACTCTCACTTCATCTCTCCCTTGGCTTTGTCCATGGGTCCTTTATACATGTTCCTTGATGCCCCTTCCTATTCTTTCTCCTGTTATCCCCCTCCCATCTCTGGTTACTATCACCCTCTGGTTACTATCACCCTCTGGTTACTATCAGTTTGTTCTTAATTTCAATGTTTCTGGTTATATTTTGCTTGCTTGTTTGTTTTGTTGATTAGGTTCCACTTATAGGTGAGATCATATGGTACATTTACACAATGTAATACTACACAGCATTTGTGCTTTTTAAAATATAATTCATCCTCATAAGAATTTGGCAGAGGAAGCAGGCCAATATATGTATTAGGAACAGCTTTTGTTATGTGTGATAATTTGGGGTATAAATTCTTGGAGATACATATATTATGTGTATACATAATATATGTATATATATGTACATATGTGAAGTCATAGAAAGCACACTGTTTGAAACCTCAGCACTTGGGTTTGAATCCCAATTCTTGCTGCTTACAGACTTGATAGACTCAGATAACCTACCTCTCTGAAGCTCTAGAGTATCATTTGCAAAAAAGACATATTGTGAAATTATACAGTATAGTAGAAATAAATATGCCTAGCACAATTCTTGTAATATTAGTGGGTATCTAAAAAATAATGCTGTTTCCTTTTTTTTTCTTATCTGCATCTGCCACTACATTTTAGCCACTTTAATTCTGGAAAACAATAAGAATTTTACATTTATCAAGAAAGCTGAACATAACAAATCAGAATTCAAAATTAAAAGCTAGCCACAAAATGCACATCATGTTTCAGGTGATCATAATATAGTCTAATATAAAAGCATTAGTAAGCTGGGACCTAGAAGTAGCTGAATTCTATTTCAGTTATTACAGTGATGAATGATAAATGCAAATCACTGAATATTTTGTCTAAATATGTAATGCAGAAAATAGCATATCTACATATGCTCAAGGTCTAAAATTATGTGGTTTTTAATCCTATTGATTTGCTAGTAAAACATTTAAAAAATGAGCAACCTTCAAAACACTTGTGTTTCAAAGAACACAGAAAAAGCATGTTCAGTTTTCAACTGTTATCATAGATGATGCCTGCCTTCCTCAGGCTTATAACATAGTTCAAGTACTGTTTGCCACTTTTAGCAACCTAGAGAATATGAAGGTTCCTCAAAAACATATATTTTACGTATATACTTATATATAAATGTATAGGTGCTTAATGTATATTTATATTTTTACATTGACATATTTATAGATATTTATATAAATACTCACATATATTTATAAATATTAAATATTTACAAAAATATTTAATAAGATTTATGTTATTTGTATTATAGAGTATATATAAATATATGCATTATACATATCCTTGGGTAAGTATTAAAAAAACAAAATTTCAAAAAGATATCAGCACTCCCATGTTTATTGCAACATTATACACGATACCCAAGATTTGTAAACAATCTAGGTGCCCGTCATCAGATAAATGGATACGAAAATACGGCATGTATATATGTATGTGTGTATACAGATACACACATATACAAACACATACATATATATGTACATATACATATGCACACAACCACATAGCTTTTAGCCATGAGAATGAATAACTTCCTGCCACTTGAAACAACAGGAGTGGACCTTGAGTTCCTTACTCTAAGAGAGATAAGTCTGACAGTGACATAAAGCACTTGTTCTTAATGATATGGTATCACTTACATGTGATAAATAAATAAAAAACTTACAAAGGCAGAGAGTAACACAGTGGTCACCACAGGATGAAAAACAGGGCATAGTACAGATGGTGTTTCAGGGTGCAAACTTCCAACGAGTAAGAAATAAGTCCTAGAGATCTAAGGACTGTATACTGAATATACACAGCAAGGGTGTAGTATAATCATCGAATTATTTTTTATTCCTTTTTGAAAGCCAAAGGGTTTATTTAGAGAATAGTCTTTATTAATTTTCTGTCTTCTTAGCATTTTGACAACAGCACCCTATACATACTTCTACTGAATTTAGTGTATCCTTTCAAAATTATCCTCTTAGGTCTCTTCAGCTTGACTATAAACCCTGTTGAAAAAAATGAATGGCTTATTCATTTTGTGTTCTCAAAAACCATTTCTAAACTGAAATTAATACATAGTAAAAAAGATTAAGTTTGACATATAGGAAACTAAACTATGAGATCTGTCTGGAAAAACTCAAGCCAATTTTAGTATAATGAAAATGGTTTGCACAACATGGATGTAAGCTGGCAGCCAAGGACAGTGGACTGGAATGCACATGCATGAACAACAGCCACTTCACTGTACTAGTCAGTGAGGGGGGTAGATGCCATTGAGTGAGGCCATCACATTCTAAATGACTGAGTAGAGCAACAGATCTGCATCAAGTTTTGTATTAAGCTTGAACATTCCTCCTTGGAAACTATTTGAATGATTCAGAAGGCTTTCAGGGATGATACCATGAGTGCGGCACAAATAAAAGTGTGGCATAAATGCTTCAAAGATGGTCAAGAATCTGTTGAAAGTGATCCACATTCTGGAAGCCCTGCAAACAAGCAGAAAGAACACCTGAGAATGTTGAATGTGTACAAGCTGCAATCAGAAAAGATTAGTGACTGACAGTGGGACAACTAGAAGCACATCCGGGGATTCCAAAATGTCCTGTGTCCAAGATTTTGACACAGGTTCTTAGCATGAAACGTGTTGTGGCAAAATTCATTCTGCACCTTCTGCTATCTGTGCAGAAGGAATATCGTGCTGCAGTTGCTAGTGACTTCATTCAAACTTCTACCAATGGACCAGGTTTCCTCAAGAAGTTTATAACAAAGATGAATAGTCTATGACTATAATCTGGAAATACAGGCCCACTTGTCCCAACAGAAGTCACCTGGTTCTCCACACCTGAAAAATGCCCAGCGAAGTCACAGCCGGACTAAGACTATGTTAATTGTTTCTAGTTGGAAAGGCGTTGTCCATCATAAGTATGCCCTTCCAGGCCTAACAACTAATAAAGAGTACAACCTCAACGTTTTTTGTCAATTGAGAGATGTAATACAACAAAAATGGTCCCATCTATGGGCAACTGGTGACTGGCAACTTTGTCACAACAATGTGCCTGCTCCTGCATCACGTCTCCTGCAGATGTTTCTGGTGAAATATCAAATCACTCAGGTGACTCAGCCCCCTCATAGCCCAGATTTGGTGCCCTACAACTTCTGGCTTTTCCCAAAACTATGAGTAAAATCACCTTTCTCATGGTGGAGATTCCAGACCATCAATAAGATTCAGGAGCAGCTGACTGCAATTCCAACAAAGGATTTTTGCAGAGATGCTGGGAGAACTGTGTGAAATCCCAAGGTGCCTATTGCCAAGGATACTGAGGCATCATTGTACTATACACAATGTTTCTCGTATCTTGTATCTTCTTCAGTAAATGTCTGTGTTTTTCATGTTACATCACTGGATACATTCTGGAGGACCTTGTATATAAATTATGTGACATTAACATGTGTACCTTAAATATCCACAATGTTATATGGCAAATATATTTTGATAATAAAAAATAGAGGGGTCAAAAAATAAAAAGAAATGATATGTTTAAAAAATAAATACAAAATAACAAAGAACGCATTTAAATCCAGTATAAAAGAAGACTTTTTCATTTTCCTATTAAACACATAGTGACTGTATGCACGGCTCCTACTGTCCACATTGTCCATTTCAGAATGTGTATTATTACATGTTTTAATGACAATGTGACTTAAGAATTATTGCTTTCATGAGTAATTACACAGTGAGATGTGTACTGTCTGATACTGTCCAGGGTTTGAACCCATGGGGAAAAATAAAAAAAAGCCTAGACTTCTCACAGTAGAAAGTTATAGTCATTTACGCACACTTCATCTCTTATTATTAAATCTTCTCAGTGCCCAGAAGTTCAGCTTTAACAATGTTTATTTTCTCCTCCATTTTCATAATGTAGGCAAACATGTCATTGTTGCCAAAACATCAGTTCAACATCCCCCTATGTGTTAGAGTTCTCCAGAGAAATAGAATCAGTAGGATGTGTAAATATGCATAAGAAGAAACATATTATAGGAACTCACATTGTTTTAGAGGCTGAAAAGTCCCATGGTCTGCTACTTGCCAGGTGGAGAAGCAGGAAAGTTGATGGTATAATTTAGTCTGAGTCCAAAGGCCTGAGAATCAGGGGAGCTAGTTTAAGTCCCAGTCCTGGACTAAAACCAAGAAATGGGAAAGAGGGGTCATTGGTGTAAGTCCCCAGAGTCTGAAAGTCTAAGAACCAGCATCCCTAAGGTGAGAGAATGCAATACAACAAAAATGGCCACAACTATGGGCAACTGGTGGTTGGCATCTCCATCACGACAATATGCCAGCTCATGCATCACATTTCATGTGGAGTTTTAGGTGGATATTTCAGCTCAAGATGAGAGAGGAGGAATTCACCCTTTTTTTTTCAAGGAGCATTTGATGAATTGATTGATGCCCACCCACATTGGTTAGGGCAAATATTTTTACTCAATCTGCTGAATACAATGCTAATCTCTTCCAAAAATTACCCACTAGATAAACCCAGAAAAAATGTTTTACCAGCTTTCTAGACATCCCAGAGTCTAGTTAAGCTTACACATGAAATTAACTATTACAACCCTCTCTGACTCACTTTTTTCCAGTTTTTCAGTGTACTTAAGCAACCTTAAGTACATAGGTACTTAAGAACTCCCATGAACTGACTGTTTTACTCTATCCATAAGCTTGGGTGTCTTCACTTTTTTTTTCTTATCCTGCTTAAGTTCAAGAGACAGTCATTGTGATAATTACATTGCCAACATCTTCAATTTCCCTCCTCATTTCTATCATTCACACTTGCTCATCTGTTGGGGACTGCTCTGCCTGGTTTTAGGAATTGCAACTGCCTCCCGTGGCTAAGGATGAGTGAGCGACCTCCGGAATGTGAGCCACTTAAGAGACAAAGCTTGTCTCTGGCAGCAGCACTGCTTCTGCTTCATCCCCAGCCCCCAATGCTTGGTGGGTTAGTCTTTGATAGGTCAGACCCCTCAGAGGAGGGGCAACCTAAGCCAGACATGATTACTTGGGAGGCCCTCAAGGAAGGACTCGGGGAGGGGGGCTGCGACAAAGAGGGAGCAATGGACCCTTGTCCCCGGCTACTGTGACATAGCCCGAGTCCCCATTTCTGTCTGATAGAAGCACTTCCTGACTCTAATCCACTTAAGCCTAAAAGCCTATGATGGGGAAGGCAGTGCAGCCCTGTGCTGGAAAGGGCAGGTATTGGGGTAAATCAGGCATAAGAAAGAATATGTAAAAATCCTGTGAAACCTGGTTTGTTTAGAATGTTCTCATTTAAATGATAAGAATCCAAGCAAGAAGTTTGTTTCTCAAAGTTTTATGGCTCGTTAGCTATCTGACCCTAACTGAGAATAAGACCTCATAGTTCTTTGAATGCTATCTCTTGTTTGATCCTCACCTGTATTCTTGTGCAAATGAATCCAATAAAAGCTGCTTGAGGAAGGGGCTCTTGGCCCTTCTCCTTTGAGGGATCAGCCACCTCTCCTCCCCAAGCAGATCATGTCTTGGTAGTGTTTACTTTCATCCATGGTGGACAGGGGGTTGGGGTGGGGGGTACTTTGAGGGCAAAGTTGCCACCACACTCATCAAAATCCTGGTGATTTCCTGTGAGCTTGCATCCTAGAAGCTGAGGGTCTCTAAATAAAATCACATAGGCTGACATCAATATATAGTCATGATTTCAGGTACTGAGTAGTCAACATTGCCCATCAATCTTATTTAATTTTAAATAAAGTTGGCAAATATTCCTAATAATGACTTTTTCAGTACATTCTCTACACTAATCAAAACTCTTACTCCCTGTATCTTTTTATCTTCTTTTCAGCCAATGATCTCCATTATTTGTAAAGAACTTGAAGCCATCAGATAAGCACTTACCTAATATCATCACTGAACTGCTAGCTCAACCTGATTCCTCACCGATCCTCCCCTTCTTCATTCGAGGTATAATGGGTGTGGATGCTGGGACTTCTCTTTTAAGGCTATTATTTCCACTTATTAGAGATCCTATTTTCCCCATCTTCTCAGAGTTATAAGTCTACTACATCCTCTCTTTTCATAGGTTCACCAGCATTCTCTGGTATCTCTCATTATAAAGGGAAACCTCCCTCCTTCAATTCATTTTTATATGCTTTAATAGTTTATCACTCTTTTCCAGCCAAATTTATTGGGACAGATTTCTGTATACCCAACTGTATCTCCTAAACCCTCACTGAATCAGCACTGACTTCCTGTCCAGCTTCTAGCATTGCCGTTATACCAACACTGCTCTTACGAAAGGAGCAATATCTTCTGCTTGTCTCCAGACTTTCACTTGAGTAATCCCTACTTAAACTCAGAGGGAGGATTTTAGAGTTCAGTTCCTCAATGACACCTTCCCTAACATCATTTCAATTATGCTATCAGAGTACTCTGTACTAGATCTTCTTAGAATTTTATCATAGCTTTTAATTCAATCCTTATTTAGTTCAAGGAAGGAACATCTCTCCACGATGGTGTTACTACACATAATCTCTGACCCAGAAGCACTACTGAGTATTGAGAGTAGCGCTACTAATACACAGCAAATTGGGTGAAAAGAATTCTACTTTTTGCAACTACCCCTAAAGACTCACTCAACAAGGCCACTCTTCTGGTCTCTTTCCTCGCTCTTCTCTGCTGAAAACAGCCTACATCACACCTCGTGCTAATCAGCTATCCTTCTCACTTCTATTTGATTATGCTGCTACCTCGTTATTAGATCGGCAAATCTACCTTTTTCTTGTAGCACAAATTGAATATCTTCTAAGAAAGGTAAAAGATTATAAAATCTTCAATAATCCCTAATTTATAAACTTTCCAATTTACCTAGTCCCCATCTTTCTTAGATCTTCTATTTATAAGTGATAAAAATCTATTAATAAATGTCTGTAAAAGAAAATTAGCAATGACGTTCTGGTCCACTGAGAATATTTCAAAAAGCATTGGCAAGAAAATCTCAGATATTCCACGCAGCAATATTTTTACTGATATGTCCCCTAGAGCAAGGGTTATAAAGGAAAGAATAAACAAATGGGATCTCATCAAAATTAAAAGCTTCTGCATGGCTAAGGAAAACAGTATCAAGATAAAAAGAGAAGCAACAGCTTGGGAAAACATATTTGCCAATGATACCTCAGATAAGGGTTTAATCTCCAAAATATACAAAGAACTCACTTGACTCCACTCAAAGAAGACAAGCAACCCAATCAAAAAATGGGCAGAGGACTTGAACAGACATTTCTCCAAGGAGGGCATACAGAGGATCCAGAGACACATGAAAAGATGCTCGATATCACTAGCTATCAGAGAGATGCAAATTAAAACCACAATGAGATACCACTTAACACCAGTCAGGATGGCTATCATAAACAAAGAAACAAACAACAAGTGCTGAAGAGGTTGTAGGGAAAAGGGGACTCTAGTTCACTGTTGGTGGGATTGCAGACTGGTACAACCACTATGGAAAACAGTATGGAATGTTCTAAGAAAACTAAAAATGAACGTGCCTTTTGACCCAGCAATTCCACTCTTGGGAGTATATCCTAAGAACCCTGAAACACCAATCCAAAAGAACCTATGCACCCCGATGTTCATAGCAGCACAATTTACGATAGCCAAGAGTTGGAAGCAGCCTAGATGCCCATCGGTAAATGACTGGATCAAAAAACTATGGTACATTTACACAATGGAATTCTATGCTGCAGAAAGGAAGAAGGAACTACTACCCTTTGCAACATCATGGATGGAACTGGAAAGCATTATGCTGAGTGAAATAAGCCAGGCGGTGAAAAACAAATATCATATGATCTCACCGTTAACAGGAATCTAAACAAACCAAACAAGCAAGCAAAATACGACCAATGACACTCAAATATAGAACAGGCTGTCAGGGTCCAGGGGGGAGAGGGGAGAGAATCATAGGGGAAAAAGGAATGGACTCACATGAACAAGTATAAAGGACACATAGACAATAACTAAGGGTGGGGGCTGGAAAGGGGAGGGAGGCGGGGAGCATGGGGTGGGGGGCGGGCAGGGTTGGGAATATAAGACAGAAACCTGTATTTGAACAAGAATTAAATAAAAATTATATTTAAAAAAAATGAAGAATGAGAATTGTTAGTAGAAAATATTTGTGCTTTTCTGTGGCTTTGAAAGTCTGGTGTTCTTTTTTTAGAGATCTAAGGAATTAGAATTCTAGCATCTTCATTTAATTTTGTTTTATTAAAGTGCTTGGAAAAACAATGTAATATGTAATTTAATTAGCACAGATGTTGTGCTATTCAGGTAAGACACACACTTACTGAAGAATATTAGGCATCAAATATATGTATAGACTTTTTTTGGAGATTTTCCATCTTGACAAACTAATATTTTTTCTTAGGAAGCCATTTAAAACACAATTTTTGAGTCAGTTTCATGGACATTTTTTAAAAGCCATCAGTACTTAAATTTTATTAAAACATTTCTCTATTTAAACAAGCAGGCACTGTCTGATTCAAAATCACAAAAAAATTAACTGTTTTTACCACTATTATCAAGTGGATAAACTTTCACATTTACCCACCACATTTCGGCACCCCTTACTTGCCACTCAGCCAAGTGCCCGGTGTGTTTGTCTCCTAGCACTTGTCACATCAACACTCCGAATTCAGTGCTGCAGACACGACTACCGTGGGTTTCCTGGGTTCCTTCCCTGCTCTGGACCTTTTCATAATGCCTCGCCTTTTATAAGAGGAGCTTCTGCCCAATTCTCTAGGGTCTGAGTTCTTTATGCATGAATACCCAGGGCGTTACTCATAAATCATTTTCTCCGAAATAATTTCTTGTGAATATCATGCTCCGGGGAATAATGAAGAAAAAATGACACATTCATCTTCATTTTATGGGATAGATTTCCTTTGCTACAGATCTATAGACTTGGGTAACTGATTATTCTAAACCAGGGGTTAGCAAACTTTTTCTCTAATGAATCAGCTAGTAAATATTTTTGGCATTGTGGGCCATATTGTCTCTGTCATAATTACTCAACACGGCCATGCTTAACTCTGCTGTTGCAGCACAATAGCAGCTATTGATAATCTGTAAATTAATAACTGTGGCTGTGTAACAATACAACTTAATTTTAAAAATAGTGCTTTTAATTGTAGTATAACAAGTTTGATGCCTGTTTTAAACAGAAAGGCATACTGGCACACCGACGGGAAGGAAAAACAAGAAAACAATCCCATTCATAAATTCTTCAAAAAGAATAAAATACCTAGGAATAAACCCAACCAATGATCAAAAGACCTGTACTCAGAAAATTATAAGACACTGAAGAAGCAAATTACAGAAGATATAAATAAGTGGAAGCACATACTCTGTTCATGGATAGGAAGAATTAACACCATTAAAATGGCCATACTGCACAAAGCAATCTATAGATTCAAAGCAATTTCTGTCAAGATTCCAATGACATATTTCACAGAACTAGAACAAGTATTTCAAAAATGTATATGGAACCAAAAAAGGCCCCACATAGCAACAGCAATCCTGAGAAAGAAGAACAAAATTGGAGGAATCGTGCTACCTCATAATAAACTACACTATAAGGCCATAGTAATGAAAACAGCATGGTACTGGTATAAAAACAGACATAGAGATCAGTGGAACAGAATACAGAGCCCAGAAATAAACCCACACCTTTATAGTCAATTAATATTTGACAGAGGAAGCAAGCACATTCAATGGGCTAGAGATAGTTTATTCAATAAGTGGTGTTGGGAAAAATTAGTCAGATACATGCATGACAATGAAACTAGGCCACCATTTTACACCACACACAGGAATAAATTCAAAATGGATCAAAGTCTTAAATGACAGACTGAAAACCATAAAAATCTTAGAAGAAGAATAAACAACAAAATCTCAGACATTGCTTGTAGCAATTTTCTATTGGCTGTATCTCCCCAGGCAAGAAAAGATAGAATTAACAAATGAGACTACATCAAGCTAAAGAGTTTTTGCAAAGCAAAGGAAATCAACAAAATAAAAAGAATCCACAGAATGAGAGAACATATTTGCTGATACATCTTGTAAGGGATTAATATCCAAACTTCCCAAATACTTACAAAACTCAACACCAAAAAAAAAAAAAACAAACAAAAATGGTCAAAACATCTGGATAGACACTTCTCAAAAAAGGATATACAGATGACCAATAGACATATGAAAATATGTTCAATGTCACTAATCACTAGAAAAATGCAAATAAAAACCACAATGACATACCATCTCAACAATTGTCAGAATGTCTATCATCAATAAATCAATAAACAGCAAGTGCTGGCAAGGATATGGAGAAAGGGGAATGCTTTTGCACTGTTGATGGGAATACAGGCTGGTACAGCCACTGTGGAAAGCAGTGTGGAGACACCTCAAAAAATTATAAATGGCTCTGCCTTTTGACTGAGTGATCCCACTTCTGGGAATATATCTGAAGATCTGTATATCTGGGATTATATCTGAATAATCCAAAACACTAATTTGAAAGAACACAAGCACCCTTTTATTCGTTGCAACATTATTTACAACCGCCAAGATATGGAAGCAGCCCAAGCATCCATCAGTCAATGCGTGGATAAAAGAACTATGGGATACTTACACAATGGGATACTAACTCTGTCATAAAAAAAGAAAAACAAATACCCTTTGTGAGAGTACCACTGGACCTGGAGAACATTATGCTAAGTGAAATAAGCCAGTCAGAGAAAGACAAATACCATATGATTTCATTCATATGTGGAATCTAATGAATAAACTGAGCTAACAAGGGAAAACCCCATTTCTCCAAACTCTCAGATGGAGAGCAGGCGGACAGCTGGTAGGAGATAGGAGGTTAGAGGGTGGCGGGATTGAGCAAAAAGGAAAAAAGACTCATGGACATGAACAACAGTGTAGTGATTTATGGGGGGCAGCAGGATTTAAGGGGACTAAAAGATAATATAAAAAATACAATAAAAATTTAAAAAATAAATAAGTAATATCTGTTTAAATCTTTTTAATCATCTGTTAAATGGAAATTTTATCTCCCACCTTGAACTTGCTCTGTGAATATTAAATGAGATAAAGAATGTGCGGAAAAAAATTTAAACAAAAATATTTGTACCCATGAAAACAAAAATGATAAAAATAACATTTCTATTTTTGTGAATAATAAACATTATATCCATTTCTATTGATTTTGTTCAGACTCAGATCCATGCTTAATGGGGGATGGTTTGTGTCTGTATAAACTAGATAGTTCTAAACTGCCAACGGACAAAACACATCTAATGTGAAAATTTAATTGATTATTTGAGCAGTCCTCATCAATTAGTAATTTGAACAAAACACAAAAGTTTTATTATGTAATCTATTATAACTTGTACTCTGCAAACCAGACTTTTGAGTTACTATAAATTTCATCTCGAAAACCCGTTTCAAATAGTAAGATAAATGACATCCAATATAAGTTTGCAAAATTTTTATGATATAATTATTCATTGAGATAATCCTCAGTAATTTAAGTAATATTCTATTACTTAAAAAAGACAAACATTTAAAAAAATTAAAAACCCAAGCCAGAGGCTAGTAAAGGAAACATTATTAAGTTCTGATAATTGGGATTAGTTTTATTATTCTTTTTACTTTCTTCTATGCTTTAAAAATGTATTAATCTACGGAAAGAAAATGACAGTATAAAAAAGTATAAAAGCAATAATTAGCATTTTCCATATATTTTTGAAACAATAATGATCAATATACGATCTATAAAGAAGGAATCAGTGAGTGATAAATGATTTATGAGTGGTAAATCATTTATTTCCAAACTCCATCAAACAACAACACATACTTAACCCAAACTTTCACTAAGGCCAGTCCCTGTCCCACACCCTGTTGTATTTAAATTTGTCCAGGAAACAGATGTTGATCCCCAAACTCTGAGTTTGTGCAGCAATTTCTACAAGTGGTGACAACACAAGGCTTCAGCCCACCAGACATAAGAGAATAAAGATGACGAGTGAACAAGCACGAACCATAAGGACATCTGTGCCTTTGCATAACTCCCCATCGCATTTATACTTTGGCACAGATCAGACTTGGTGTCGTCACAGAAAACTGATAAAACAGTGATGACAGACAGGTTGGAGGATTGTTTGAGAACACTGCAAAGAAGATAGCAAAAAAAAAATATGATAGGGACATTTGATGGAGATCCATGAATTCCATCTTGAGGATTTTAGACTTGTAAATTTTATTTGATCAAATTAAGATTACTATACATGTGCATAATATTGTTAAACAGCAAAGCTGAGGTAAATTGCAGTCATTTTGGGTTGCAGAGGGTAAGGGGGAGGGAGATAATGAGGGAAAGAAAGGGAAGGGTCATAAAAAACCGTGTGTAAAGAACCCATGGACAAAGCCAAAGGGGAGAAGGAGTGAGGGGTGGGAGGTGGGTGTGTGTGGCGGGGGACAAGGAAAAGTGGTGGTGGGAAAATGGAGACAACTGTACTTGAACAACAATAAAGTAAAACGATTTTTAAAAAGTGGCCATACAACTCAAAGCAACCTAAGATTTAATGCAACCCCCATCAAAATACCAAAAGGCATTCTTCATAGAAATAGAAAAAAACACCATTTTAAAAAGTGCATGAAACCACAAAAAAAACTTGAATAGCCAAAGCAATCCTGAGACTAAAGAACAAAACTGGAAGTGTAACACTTCCTAATTTCAAAATATACTACAAAGCCATAGTAATAAAGCACAGTATGGTACTGGTGCAAAAAAATAAACACATAAACCATTGGAACATAACAGAGAGTCCAGAATTAGATCCTGGCAGATACAGTAAACTAATATCCAACAAGGGAGCCAAGAACATCCAATGAAGGAAGGAGAGTCTCTTAAACAAATGGTGCTGGGAAAACTAGAGAAACACATGGAGAGCAATATGATTGGACTCCTCTCTCACACCACTTATAAAAATACCTTGAAATGCACCAAAGACTTACATATAAGATCTGATACCATAAACCTCCTAGAAGGAGGTTTAAACATAGGGAAGAATTTCATCAATACTGGCCTTGCCAATGACTTTTTGGACATGACACCTAAAACACAAAAAGCAAAATTTAACAAGTGGGACTAAATCAAACTTAAAAGCTTCTTCACAGAAAAAGAAACAACAAAATGAAAAGGCAGACTAAAGAATAAAAGAAACCTTTTTAAACTCAAATATTAAATAAGGGACTAATACCCAAAATATATAAATAACTAACAAAAACTAGTAACAAAAGAGAACAAACAATATCATTAAAAACAGGCAGAAGCATCAAATAGACATTTTTTTCAAAGAGGACATCAAAATAGTGAACAAATACACGAGAAAATGCTCATCACTAATCACAAGGAAATGCCAATAAAAATCACAATGACACCTCAACTCACACCTGTTAGAATGGCTACATTAAGAAGCGTCAAGGATATGGTCACACAGAAACCCTTATGCACTATTGGTGAGAATGTAAATGAGCCCAACCACTATGGAAAACAATAAGGAGCTTCCTCAAAGAATTAAAAGTAGATCTACCATACAATCCATCAGTTCCAATTCTGGGAATATACCCAAAAGGAAATGAAAACAGGAAACTGACAAGATACACATACCCACGTTTACTGCACTATTCACAGAAGCTCAAATAAGAAAACAACCCAAATGCCCATTAACAAATGAATGGATAAAAAAGATATGATACATATCTAATATTCTATGTATATGAATATTATTCAGCCATGAGAAATGAGGATATCCTGCCATTTGCAAAAGCATGGATGAACCTTGAAATAGAGAAAGACAAGTACTTTTTGGCATTATTTATATGTGGAAACTAAGAAAATAAACATGTAAAAAGAGTGCTTATCAGAGGATGGGAGGTGGGGTGATAATATTGACAGTGTTTAAGGGTACAAACTTGTAGTGAGTACTAAAATAGCTATAGAGATTTAGCATATAATTTACCGAACACAGACCACAATACTGTATAAAAAGTATGTAATATGATAAGTATCATTAAAATAGCAACCATATTACAGTATGAAATATATCAAAGCAACATAATGTATAACTTAAATTTACACAATGTTACATGTCAAATTTATTTAATTTTTTAAAGACTTGGAGAACTGTTATTTCCATATCTTCCTAGGTCTTCTTACACACTGACCTAATGACCATTCACCAAGTGTTTTATGGACTACCCGTATTAGTAGTCAAAACCCTATCTGTGAAATGCACACAACGAATTAAACTGAAAATGTTTTCTTCTATCACATCCCTTGTGAAAATTAAAAAGTTTGAAAGCAGTTCCAGTAATGGGAAAAAACCAATAAAGACTCACAGAGGAATGTATTTTCCTGTGGTAATCCCTAAATGCTACAGTACGTAGGTGGTGACTCAGAAAACCAAGTCCTTTGGTGGAGTGTGGCTTTGCACTTGCCCGAGGGCTAACAGGACAGTATTAAAATCCACGTGGTGATGAGAACTGAAGTGCACACTTCTCCCATTACATGCTGTTCCCCTCATTTCAAAAACATTTTCTTCACAACTTTCTTTATCCCTGGAAATTTCTTTGCTGGAACCAAATGTCTAATTGTTCTAGATGTCTAACCCATTACTCCATTTCAAAGTACTTTGAGAAAGTGAGAAGTTAAAGACTAGAGATTGAGAGCAAAGTAGAATATCTAAATTAAACGATCTGTTCAAGACCAGCAGGTTTATAGCTTTGTGAACTGCATCCTCTGAATCCAAAACTCATCAAATATCTTCATACATAACCCTGCCACTATCTCAACAACTGGTAAGAAATGATGCATAACAAATTTGTGTACAAATTACTATAATAAGCAGATTAAATATCAATTTGAATACTATGGTTTTACACTGGTTTTCATTACTTCTTGTTGTTATCTCTATGATCCACATGAACTCTAAGATTACAAGGTAAATATTTGCACTTTAGTGTATTTACAAAAAGGAAAATGAAGTCTTTGTAATTTTTTTTTGGTTTACTACATAGGCACAACACAAGCACTGCCTAATATTATTTGAGGTCATGAGAAAATAATGTTAATGATAAGAAAAAAAAACAGAAAAAGAACAGCATAAGTGACTTTTATATAAGGTTTACTTTCAACCCAAGTTTTTGTTCCTTCAATTCAGCTAGCGTTCTCAATTTTTTTATGCCAATGGTTCCATTTGACTTCCTACAGTAAAGCCAGGGTTTCAAAATAATCAGATAGAGCATTGTGCAATTTAAAGTCCTGACAACAAGTACAGAAATGTTGTTTTATGCTTGAGGAAACTGCATATCCCATCTGCTGCGTTGGCAATTCCTGCGAAGCCTGTCAAAGCATGCATCTCTGAAGAAGCAAGAAAATGAAGAGGGAGACATTTTCACAACCATGGGACTGGGGGTCTAAGAAACCACAGCATCCAGTGTGGACGTTACTCAAATTAATAATTAGGCCCATGTGATATATTTTAGGTCCACCTACTGACCCCAAATCCCAAAGGGAGAATGCCATATAGAGAGGTTTTTTAAAATTATCATTATATCACTGTGCATTTCACTGCAGCTTGAGGAGAATTGGAACCTCATGCTGCATTTGCATTGCATTGTGTGACACATCAAAATAACAGAAATAAAATAGAAAAGGCATCTTATGGTATTTTGCCAAAACAATCTGCCATGTCATGGTTTCATTCTATCTATAAATTTATTTGCAGAACAGCGCAAAATGTATCCTTGCCTGCTTACGCACAGAATAAAAATCCACTCACAATGCCCCAAGCACCCAGACTTTGACATGTAAGTAAAAGACTCAACAGTGCCTTTTTGAATAGGGAAAAGATATTCTATACATATAGACCACCTTCCCCCCCAAAATTCTGAATTCATGATCACATCTGTGCCCAAAGATACTGAATAAGAGATTTTGGATTTGTACTTCTACACAGGCCTTATACTGAGATATTCCTGGAACTAGATATGAAGGAAGAAAGTAAATTATTCATGAGTTATTTAAGTGAGTAATCTACCCCTAAAGAACGGCTTTTAAAAGTGAGAATCATGCTTTATTACAGAGGGCTATTATTATATTTTTGAGAGCTATATTTCACATGTACAGAAACTACATATTTGGGAGTTAATCACTAGAGCCTATAACTGGAAATTATTTTATATGGAAAATGGAGCTCTACTCATAACAAACCAGAATGGACCACTGTTAGAGTAAACATGTCATCACAAGAGTATGTCATTCTAACTAGCTGCATATCTGCTGTGTAGATACTAATTATTCTTTAAGTCATAATCCAGGAAATTGATTCTTATAGTATTCATCTTTCAGTTCAACCATGAATTAAATGCAACTGAGTGTTGGCAACACTTAAGAGAAAGAGCCTGATTTAATGAATAGTTTGACTAGAGTGCTGACAAAAAAACCCTCAATTAAATATATTTTATAAATACGCAGAATATACACATGTATTGTAAGTACTGTAAAACATTGTATTCCAAGTCAAGGTACTGAACATATTCACACAAATGCACAAAATGTTTAATGAATAGTGATTCGTGACCCAATTTGGAAAGTGAGCATATAGAAAGACCATATATCCCTACTTCCTTTCTGAGAAGGTTGAGCCAGGGATTGAGTTCTGGCCGATGGGATAATGGCAGAAGTGAAGTAAGCATTTCCAGACCTGGTGATTGAAAACTTCCTGAAAATCTTACAACTATGGTGACTTTGGAGGCCATGTGTTCCAGATGGCCTGGCTGCACGACAGAGAAGGGCCAGCCAGCCTTTAGAGGGTTTACAGGACTGAGAAATCTTTGTTATATGAAGGCATTGGTGTTCAGGCTTTTTTTTTCTTCCTGCTGCATAAGAAGCCTATTTCACATAATTCAAAGAATTTCTCAAAATGCTTTAAACTATTTTTAACATGATCTCAAGCTTCTACTGCGATAGTGATATTTTGGCTTTAGTAATGAGCAATTCATGAATTCAGGGTTTTTTTCATGTGCAATTGTTCTCTGTTTAGTTTTTTAGGTACAAAGTAGTTGGACGAAGAAGCAGCTTATCTTGGCTTTTGAACGTTTACCTAACAGTTTTCAAACAAAGACCAAGCTGAAGGAGTAATGCTTGTTTGGTTGATCTAAAACGCTTTAAGATGTCATTGAAGAGAACTAGCCAAGGAATCTTTCAGCTGCTTAAACTGCCTGTCCATAGGAAAACATCTCAATGGTCTCCTAAATTACTTTATTTATACTTTACTGAGAACACAGAAGTTAAAGATGAATCTTTTATGCTGTTTTTAAATATTATTTGCTCATTTTTATCACAGTTGATCCAAGAACATGGAATAATTTCAAACTAGTTGTTTTTTTTTCTTTTTACTATAGTACATTCATCAGATAGAACCCACATCAATAGGCTAATGTCATTGCTGTGTAAATTATTTCCAAAGGTATTTCTAAAAATGTTGTTTTAACACTATACAATTTATAGAAGCAAGTTTTCAAGAACTATCTAATACGCTTTTTTTCTAAATTTTCAACTACAGCCAAATGCTACAAAGGAAATTTCCTGCCTTCCTGCTACTTAAATACTCAAATAAGCTACTCAGCTGATTGAAGGATTACATTAGCTAAGGGAGGTGGTATATTGTATTTGCCAAGTAGTTTTGTTTTACATAATAATGGATTTTGTTTATTTTAGTTCCTGTAGTTCACAACCAGGAATACTTAGGATATATTCAAGAGCCGTTGATTTTTTTATTTGTTTACCTTGCTTCTCAACTGCTTAATAATGCCTGGATCAACTCATTCATGGGAAAAGCTCTGAGAGAGTTTTAAAAACTATATTAATAAAGTAGCACACCTGTTTTCTATAACCTCTCATGATTCATTGTGCAAATTTAGAAAATTGACCTATTTTCTCTATTCTGTAACCTGGGGGATTAAATGGTTTATTTTAAGTCTAAAATTATTTAGCTATAGACCATTGAGTAACTATTTTCTATTTTTGTTAAAACTGAAAAAGAAAGGGTTTATCTTCAGCATGAAACAATCAAGGTTAAATTTACTGCAGAGTAGCATGCGTGAATTGAGACGTAGATTGTAAAGAAAACTTTAAAATCTAATTCGATTATTTTTTAAAAAGCAGAAACTCTTGTCTTTAGAATTGTATAGGTGTGATCTTTCTAAATTAGGAGAATATTCAAGATATCTTTCCATTCTGATTTCATAGTTCTAACAAGCAAGTAGATTTTTTTCTTTTCCTTTTTAAAAATATAGGAAATGGGAGGGAGGTGGGGAGCACTGGGGGGGCAGGGCTGGGAATATAAGACAGAAAACTGTACTTGAACAAGAATTAAATAAAAATAAAAATAAAAATATATATATATATATTTTACTGATTTGCTATTACAGTTGTAGCATTTTCCCCTTTCCCCCCTCCACCCAGTACTCCCATTTCCTCTAGCATTTCCCCCCTTAGTTCATGTCCAATAAGGGTTATGCATATAAGTCCTTTGACTACTCTGTTTCCTATACTGTTCTTAACCTGTCCCTGTCTATTTCTCTACCTACTAATTTGTTCTTATTAATCTCTAATCCTTTTCCCTCATCCTCCCCCTCCCCCTCCAAAGTGATAACCATCCAAATGATCTCCATATCTATGACTATGTCCCTGTTCTGCTTGTTTGTTTAGTTTGTGATTTGGATTCAATTATTGATAGCTGTGAATTTTTTGCCATTTTAATGTTCATCATTTTGATCTTCATCTTTTTCTTATATAATCCCCTTTAACATTTCATATAATAATAGCTTGGTGATAATCAATGATCCAGGCAGAAACGAAGGTTGCATTAAGTGAAACAAAGAAAAACTACAGGGAACCAACAGTGGAGGGGATGAAGCTAAGAATCAAATCAACAATTTGGAACATCAGGAAGAAAAAAGAATTTTAAAAAATGAGGATAGGCTTAAGAACCTCTGGGATATCATTAAATGTACCAACATCTGAATCATAGGGGTGCCAGGAGGAGAAGAGGAAGGGCAAGAGATTGAAAACTTATTTGAAAAAAAATAATAAAAGGAAACTTTCCTAATTTGGTAAAGGAAATAGACATACAAGTCCAGGAAGGACAGAGAGTCCCAAACAAGATGGATCCAAACAGGACCACACTAAGACACATCATAATAAAAATGTTAAAGGTTAAGATAAGGAGGGGATCTCAAAAGCAGCAAGAGAAAAGCAAAGAGTTACCTACAAAAGAGTTACCATAAGACTGTCAGCTGATTTCTCAAAAAAAAAAAAAAAAACTTTGCAGGCTAGAAGAGATTGGCAAGAAGTATTCAAAGTGATGAAAAGCAAGGGCCTACAACCTAGATTATTCTATCCTGAAATGTTCTCACTTAGAATTGAAGGACAGATAAAGTGCTTCCCCAGACAAGGTAAAACTAAAGGATTTTTTTTTTGCCTTTTCATGAAATTTGTAGTACTGCATTTTTTAAGTTTGTTATTTACACTATTACAGATGTCTTCATTCCTCCCCATTGGGCACTTGCCCCCCATTCCCCGCCATCCCTCTGGCCATCACCACACTGTCGTCAGTGTGTATGGGTTATGCGTATATGTCCTTTAGCTAATCCCTTCACTTTCTTTCATCCAGTCCCTTCTCCCCACTCCCTTCTGACAGCTGTCAGTCTGTTCCATGTTTCTATGCCTCTGTTTCCATTTCATTCACCAGATTATTTTGTTCATTAGATTGCACATATAAGTAAGATTACATGGTATTTGTTTTTCACCAATTGGCTTATTTTCCTTAGCATAATAACCTCCAGGTCCATCCATGCTGTTGCAAAAGGTAAGATTTCCTTCTTTTTATGGCTGTGTAGTATTCCATTGTGTAAAAGTACCACAGCTCTTTTATTCACTCATCTACTGATGGGCACTTGGGTTGTTTCCAGATCTTGACTATTGTAAACAACACTGCTGTGACCATACTGGTGAATATATTCTTTCTGATTGAATCCCACTAGTACTACAGTAGAGGCTTTGGTTTAGCCTCTTTCTTTTTATATCAACTGTCTGAGCAGTGTGACTAAGACATGTTCCTCCTCCCCCACCTTTGGTTCTTATTTTTACCTTTAAAGTTAAGCAAGTTACCAAGATGGTCTTAAATCTTCCCTAAGCTTGAATAAACGTTAGATAAGCTTTCTCTAGTCTCTAATCTCATTCACCTTCCTCCCCACCCCAGCTCTAGAGCATCCAGATGGTTTAGCCTCAGAGGTCTCCTCCTGCCTCTTCTTAGAGCATTTACTTTAGAAAATTGGGAATGGCAAATTAGTTCTCTTCCCCTTTGAGGTGTGATTTTTTAAGTGTCTTGCCAGCTTACGGCCCAGGAACGTATTTCCTCTGAAAGAGAGGAAGACAGAACCCCTCTCTCTCCATCTCTATGGAAAAGTAGAAGCCGAACTTGGTGGGTGCCTTGTTCCAAACTCTAAAACTACTTTCTATCACAAAGATTTGAGAAAGTTTCTTTTTCGTTTGAGCAAATCCATTTATCAAACAGTAGAATTCTCTTGCTCCTTGTTTCAGTGAGTTTGAATTCGGACTACATTTTGGTCCCTCTCCCCTACTGTGATAGTCTTGAATGAAGTCACTGTTGCTTGTTTCACATTGTCCACTGTAGTTTTTGCTTTAACAAAGGTTACTAAATAGGCCCTGGCTGGTGTAGCTCAGTGGATTGAGCACAAGCCTGCGAACCACATCATCGCGGTTCGATTCCCAGTCAGGGCACATGCCTGGGTTGCAGGCCAGTTCCCAGCAGGGGACCCATGAGAGGCAACCATACATTGATATTTCTCTCCTTCTCTCTCCTTCTCTTCCCCTCTAACTATAAATAAATAAAATCTTTTTTTAAAAAGGTTACTAAATAGTTTCCAAGGCCATTTTGCCAATTTTTAAATTTTATGTTTCTATAAAAAGTACCTTTGGTTTGAGTAGAATTTAAAGAAAGTGATAGCTATTTTTAAGAATATAAATATAATATGGATGGGGCTGCAAAATTATAAAAGTTTATCTGCCCATCTATATTCACTAGCACTCACGAGCAGACTAGACAGTATCTCTCATGGTGTAATAGTCTTCCAAATCCACTCCTAATTTTATATAACACTAACACCCCTTCAAGACTGAAAGCCAAAATTTGCTATTATCACTGGCACTACTTTATTTTTTCTTCTATCATACATTTTCAGAATGTTTCATAAATTTTTCATTCATAGATATGAGCATTCTTAAAATTTTTTATTGTATTTTTTCATTACCATTTCTTCCCTTTATACCCCACTCCCTCAGCAATTACCACACTGTTGTCCATGTCCTTGAGTCCTTTTGCATTTTTGCTTGATCCCTCCATCCCTTAACCTTCCCCACCACCAGCTGTCACCCTGCTCTCTATTTATGAGTCTGTCTCTATTTTGTTTGTTAATTCAGTTTGTTCATTAGATTTCACATATGAGTGAAATCATACAGTATTTGTCTTTCTCTGACTGGCTTATTTCACTTAGCATAATGTTCTCCAGGTCCATCCATACTGTCTCCAAGGATAAAATTTTATTCTTTTTTATGGCAGAGTAGTATCCCATTGTGTAAATGTCCTATAGTTGTTTTATCCACTATCTATTGATGGGCACTTGGGCTGCTTCTATATCTTGGCGATTGTAAATAATTATAGGAGCAATTTAAATTTATATTGAAAATAACTCACATCCTAAGAATACAGAGGGATAAAATAGTTGCTTTTCTATATTCATAAATGAACAATTTTTCTTCAGTTAAAAAATAGACTTGGCTGCTATATCAGTCATTGCTTTTTTCCTTCAAAATTCACTGCTTTGAATTTACCACGACTTTGTCTCCATTTGAATAGTGCCTCCATCATATAATGCAACTATTTATTGAGTTAATATATGAGTGAGTAAATGAATGACTAGGCAATCTTGTGACCAGTTTTTATTATAGCATCTTTCTGTGTTGGTATGTGCCAATACAAATATCTCATACTCTTTGTAAGTACACGCCTTATGTATTTTTTAAATTGTTATAGAGGTGGAGTTCATTTTTAAAATGTGTTATAATTTAGAGTTTTGAGAAAATACCATTCTTAAATATTATAGTCATCGTATAAATAATCTTCTTAAAATTTTACATGCAACTATTTTAATGTTGAGTAATATTAGAACTATGACCCTTACAAATGAAGAAACAATAAGAAATCCTGCATAAAAACATCAAATAGCATATCTTCTCCATCATTAATCACCTCAGAGGCTTAATATTATTTAATGACAGGTCTTACCTCACAAGCAGTGCTATCCTTGGGCGAGAAATTATTTTTTTGATTCATAACAAGGAACCCTGCAGTTTTGTTCAGCAATTATTTAGAGATTTGAAACTACAGAGCTTTGCGACAGTGTAATGTATGATTCACGATGGAGACAGCAGTACAGGAAGATTTGAGGAAACTTAATTGACTAGCACTGCAGGTGACTTACTACAGTGTTCATTATATTTCCCCCAAAGGCATAGTTTTCAGCTGCCTAAATATTCACAAGCAGTCATATAACTACAATACTATAAGGTGTGTGTTGGATGCCAAATGGTCTGAAGCACTGCTCAAAGAGGACCTGGGCAGAGATCAAGATCTTCAGAAGCCTGCCTTGTCTCCCTGGCAGGTCTGGCACAGCTCTCAGGACAGGAACGATACGAGGGAATGTGTGATGGGGAAGAGAAGGCACTCAGCATTCTCACAGTTTCTCTCTTTCTCTGTTCTCTCTAGGAGCAGAAAAAATAAAACAGGGACAGGCATTCTGTACGCTAGAAATAAAGGAATCCTTATGCACTTGGATCTCCAAAGCAAGTTACCGAGAAATTTAAAATATTAAAATTACATCAAAATAGCAAAACTGCTTTTTTTATTTAACTTTATTAATTTACCTTAAGTCACAATCTGAAAGCAAAAAGATGGAATAAAAATATGATCCTGGCCACAAACAGAAATGGGAATTCAAGAAAGTAAATATAAAAGATGAATAGAGGAAAAGTTATAGTAAGTGATTTATACCCTCATCACCAAGCCTTTGTTACTGGATTTTTCACTACTCTAATGATAAATGGTTTAATGATTGCAAAATTAAAGGCTTTAAATCTGTGGCCTCCAAACTGAGGCATTTTCCTACTACCGTAAATTATCAGAAAGACAACTTTTCTTTAATCCTTAGGGATTCTAAAGCAGCTTTATTCTTCATATGCCGGGTGAACTTAAATTTCATTACTATCTGATTAAATATTTTAACTCTTTGAAGTACTTTAATCTCTGAAATAGCTCAGTCTAGCCAGGACTGAGTGACTTGAGTGGGGGCCCCAGTGATTTGAACCTCACATTCTGCTTCCCCCATGAATGCAGTTATTTCTTGTTGCCACAGAGGCTGTGGTACTGCAAATTACAGTTAAGTCTCTACCACCATCCTAGGCTCCTGTATACAACCTAATCCCTACAGCACTTTCCCAGGGGCTCTATATTTTTCAGAACATATCTGATACTCCACAAGAATGCTAAACAGTGACTTGAAAATATCATATTCTAAAACACTGCATTTAATTGTCACTACACAGCATAAATGATCTCCACTTCTCACGGTAATCTGGTACTGTAATTTTAAACTACCATCCCGCTGAACATTTGGAATATCATGGTGGTGTCTCCGCGTGGCACCAGAGGTAAGAAGACAGGATGAATAGGGAAAATCCTGGACAGAGAAAGAGAAAGCTGTTCCACTTACCTATTTTGTGTACTGAGCTTTTGAATACTATTTTAATTATCATGTTTTACATTTAAAAATAGTTGAAACACATTTTGGTGTATACAAGGAGAAATAAATGAATTATATTGATACCAGATGTATTGGCAATTGTGTTACAAATTACTTTTTCACTCTCCAAATGTCATTACAATATTTAATTGCAATCTTGAATGAATTATCAGTTGTTCTAGGAATTTTTTAAAATAGAGCTCACATTAATAAAGATGATTTCTTAAGTTTTAAATAAACTGAGGATATGCTGTTGCAATTATTTTAAAATATATATTTAAATTGTATCTGATTAATTAACCACGTAAATGGGAGAATATGAATTGATATGTTACTGGAATATTTCTCTTAGGATAAAACAATGGTACATTAAAGCAAATAACCTTCAAATAAAAGTTTTTAAAACTTTCAAGTATTCATTGAAATATTTCATTAAGAACTGTGCTGTAGATAAGAACAGGTGGCAATAATTGCATTTCCCATCTGCAGATTGTAAAATCATCTACAAGTTGGCTTTCACAAGTGTTATGGCCAATATGTGGAAGCCTCTCAATTTGCAAACTGTGCCAGATGGACCCCAACCAAATCAGAGAGCCATGTAGGATCAATGTTCTTTCTGATGTTTCCTAAAGTTTAAAGCAGATGACCATCCCATTCACACAGGAACTGCAAGCAGTATGTGAGCAGAATGTATCTATATTTAGTAAATTGAGGAGAGGGCAATTAGGGACATCAGAGCTCCTATACACTCCAGATCCTAATAATCAAAATCCTCTGCACATATGACCCACTCGAGAGGAGATAAGGTTACCGGGTATCTATTTGTTTAAACTGAAGAATCCAGTATTTCCATTTCTTCCCAGAAAACACATTAAGAAATTTTGAGAGACCAGGGAGTCCCCCACATCTGTGGTTTCAGTTTCTGAGGTTTCAGTTACTTGCAACCAACCATGGTCTGAAAAGACTAAATGGAAATTTTCAGAACTAAACAATTCATAACTGTTAAAGTGCAAGCTGTTCAGAGTAGCGAGATGAAATCTCGCACTCCCCCGCTCCACCGGAACCGTGCAGGGGGTGAATCGTCCCTTTGTTCAGCATCTCCATTCTGCAGTCTCTCTACCAGTTAGTCACTTACAAAGTAGCTGTCGTGGTTATCAGGTCTACCGTGGAAGTACGGCAGTGTTTGAGTTCCAGTAACCTTCATTTTACTTAATAATGGCCGGAAAATGGAAGAGCAATGATGCTGCCAATTTGACATATAAAAGGAAAGCAGTAAAGTGCTTCCTTTGAAGTGAAAATATATGTATGAAAGGGGGAAAAACATTATATAAAGGGTTCAATACTATATGCTGTTTGGGGCATCCACTAGGCATCTTGGAACATACCCCCCACAGACAAGGGGGACTATTGTAATCAAGCACTATAATTCTCATATTGTGACTTGGATTCTTCTCCAACAGTATCACTCATTATGTAGAGCTCATGTGCTAGTGTGATCATTTTTATTTCATTTGTGAGTTTTTATGCCTTAGAGATGCTTCAAAGTAAACCACCTTTATTTCATTGGAAAAAAGCAGATCTAAAAAAGGGGGGGGGGGTATCAGCATTATGTGGCTTCAGCATTTGTGTTAGCGTTGTTTACCAGCATCAATGTAATGTGGCTATTTTCTTTTTAAAAATCACAAATATGAAATACTGTGGTCTTTGTGTAGCTTCCCCTTTCCATACACTAAAGACTGTTTTATGGTCTTATATTCAGTGAAAGGAAAATGAAGGGGAGGGCAGGGGAGGGGAGGGGAGGGGAAATATAGAAGGAAGAAAAGAAACAATAAAGAGGAGGGATGGGAGAGAAGGCAGAAAAGGGAAGAAGAAAAAACAGGCAGCTTTTAAAAGATATATGTAAATATAATTTGCTGTAAAACCCCTTAAAAGAAGAAAAACAGTTTTCTTGTTCATGAAGAAAGATATATTGATACTGAAATATATATTGACTCAAGTTATGTACAAAATAAAGTTATCTATGAGACAATAAAACTGAATAAAATGCCTTCAAATATTAAAAATAGTTTTCTTTTGAAAATTCTATTTTCTGTTCCCAGAGCTTTGATATTTCTTAATTGTGAGGACTCTCCTTCCAATGAAAACTAAGTCTCCTTCCAATTGAAACTAATTGTCCTTCCGATGAATTAAAACAAAGAGCTGCTGTCTCTTTGGAGAAAAACAAATAAGGTGGCAGGGTTCCTTCCAAATTCCTCTTTAGGAAAGCAATAATCTAGTGTTTTATTTATTTTAAAGAAATACTTTGTGATAAACTAAAATACTTTTTCCTAAAATAATCTACTCTAAATATATTGAAATTATGATTGTATAAAAATTATCTTAAATATTACATATAGTATGGTGAATAAAACAACTAATTAAAACAGAGTCAATATAATGTGAATTTATGGAATTCTTTATACCTCTTACTTGATTAGAATTAAAGTGAAGTTTAAGTTTTAAAAAGTTCACAACCTAATATATATATAATATACAGAAATATTTTAATAATAAAATTCTTTCACTGGAAAAATTAGGCATATTGTATAGCTCTTAAAATATAATGAAAATACAATAAACTAGGTATATTAAAAGTATTAAATTTGAAAAGTTTTGACATACCAGTACTTGTGAAACCATCAGTGCAAAATCAAGGTAATAAACATATCAATCAAACCCTAAATTTTAAACCCCCTCCACTCCCTTACCCACATAACCATTCATCTGCTATCACACTAGATTAATTTGCATTTCCTAGAATTCTATATAAGTAAAAATATATATATTATTTCTTCTAGCTTTGTATTGTGGTCTTTTTATGGACTTTTTCCCTTTGGCTTGTTTCAAACAGCATAATTACAATATTTTGATCTTTATCCCTGTTGTGTGCATCTATACTCCTGTTTATTGTTGGGAGTTATTCATCACATGGATATACCACAATATTTTTATCTACTCATCTGTTAATATATACTTGGGCTGCTTCCAGTTTGGACTACTAAAAATTCGGCATCCATGGATAATTGGGCAACAGTCTTTGTGCAGACATGTGTTTCGTCTGTCTCGGGTATAACTGGGAGAGAAGGTCTGAGCCTCACATAAAGCATGTGTTTAAGTGTTTAAGAAGCTGCAAACCATTTTCCATAAAGATTGCAATATTTTTTATTCCTTCCAGCAGTGTATGTGACTGCCGGTTGCTCTGCCTCTTCACCAACACTTGGTATGATCCACACTTTTAATTTTGGCAATTGCCTTAAGGGTGCAGCAGTATTTCATTATGGTATTAGTTTGCATTTCTGTAATAATTAATGATCTTGAGCATCTTTTTTAGGTGTTTTTTTTACATCCATGAAACTTCTTTGCTCTAGTGTCCGTTCAAAACTTTTGCCTGTTATTAATTGAGTTGTATGTATGTAATAATTGGGTTGTATGTATTTTTTTTGCATGAAGCTTTTTAACTACGTGTTCATTTTCTTTAATTGAGAGAAGGCTTTTGAGGTTACCTGTTTCTTCTTGAGTGAAATTTCTATCCTTCAAAAAATCTGTTTGTTTTATACAAATTGTCAGATTTATTTGTATAAAATGATTCATAATAGCATTTCATTTTCCTCTAAAAAACCATGGAATCCATAATGATGGCCTCACTCTCATTTATGATATGGGTGATTTTGTCCTATTTTTTTTTCTCATCAATTATAACAAATGTTTATCAAATTCATGATCTTCTCAAAAAATAGATTTATGTTTTTATGTCCTTCAGTTTATTGCTTTTGTTTTCTTTCTCAATGATATCTGTTCTGATCTTTCTTGTTTCTTGTTTTTGCTCACTTTGGGGTCTAATTTGTTTCTCTTTCTCTAACTTAAGGTGGGAGTTTATATTAGTGCCTCCAGCTCTATCTTTCATTCTAAGTAGGCAGTATCATAAATTCCTATATAAGTAATATTTAGCTGTGTTCTGCAAATTTTTCTATATTCATCTTAAAATACTTCATAATTTTTAATCTTTCTTCTTTTGCCCATGAGACTATTAGAATTATGTTCTTTAATTTCCAAATATTTTGATAATTTCTAGATATCTTTTTGTTATTGATTTCAAATTTCATTTGACAATAGTCAAATGATACACTCTTTATGATGTAACTATTTTAATATTTATTGACACATGCCCTATAGCTCAGAATATTGTGTCTTAGTATATGTTTCTTAACATTCTACTCTTTGGAGGTAGAGTGTGTATAAATAATTCAATTCAGTGCTTCTTTCAAATTTAATGGGATCTCCAGAAGTACCTATAATTTAAGTCTGATAATTAACTAAGACCATGAAAGTTTATCAATTGGTGCATTTCAGCACATTTTAAAGTTAATTCAACACCTATGTCATAGAGATAAAAATGCTGATCAATGACCTTTTATCTTTGTATTGCATAAGTTACTTTGGAAAAGTTTAGTTTCCAGCACTGGCTGGGTCACTCAGTGGATTGAGCGCTGGCCTGTGAACCAAAGGGGCATTAGTTCAATTCCCAGTCAAGGCACATGCCTGCATTGCAGGTGCCCTTCAAGAAGCAACCACACAGATGTTTCTCTCCCTTTTCCTTTCCTTCCCCTCCCTCTAAAAATAAATAAAAATAAAATCTTTACAACAAAAAGCAAAATTTTAGTTTCCAAATAAGTCAAATAGTAGATGTCTATTTGTGTTGTGTTTATTCCTCTAGCATCTAAGGTTCGGTGGGGGCGGTGTTACAGTTGTTGCTGTGGTTTATGTTTGTGTCATTTACATTTTTCTTTGTGTGTGGTGGTTACTAGCTATACTTCAGAAAAATATGTATACTCTTTCTACACTGCTAATATTTATAAGTTTCTCTCTAATGAGTGTCAAATAAGTANTTCCCAGTCAAGGCACATGCCTGCGTTGCAGGCCAGGTCGCCAGTAGGCGCCCTTCAAGAAGCAACCACACAGATGTTTCTCTCTCTTTTCCTTTCCTTCCCCTCCCTCTAAAAATAAATAAAAATAAAATCTTTATAACAAAAAGCAAAATTTTAGTTTCCAAATAAGTCAAATAGTAGATGTCTATTTGTGTTGTGTTTATTCCTCTAGCATCTAAGGTTCGGTGGGGGCGGTGTTACAGTTGTTGCTGTGGTTTATGTTTGTGTCATTTACATTTTTCTTTGTGTGTGGTGGTTACTAGCTATACTTCAGAAAAATATGTATACTCTTTCTACACTGCTAATATTTATAAGTTTCTCTCTAATGAGTGTCAAATAAGTACTGTCAGGGTTAAAGTTATTTCCATAGGTTTGTTGGGTTTAAGAACCCCAGGGTTATGCTGGGTTCATCCTTGACTATACTATACTAGTTCCCTGAATATTTATTTCCTATACCACTGAGTACTCAGATTACTTTTGGCAACAGAGAGGCAAAGGCAGCAGCAGGACCAATGCATTTTTATAGGTTCCTAGTGAGCCATCATCATTTAAGAGTGTGGCCTTCACTCAGCTGCCACATGGTGGTCATTCTTCTTCTGCATGAGCAAAAACACTCTGGGACATACATATTGCAGAGTATGAGTCTTTGCCTTGGGCACTTTATAGAACAAGGGTGGGCCAAAATAACCACAGTAAGTTTCTTTTCCTTTAATGTCATTATTAAATTCATTATTATTGGGTCTTCTATAATTTAGTCTTTAAATCAGTATGATTTTTCTCTTCTTTCCTGTATATAAAACTTGATTAATGTTTTCCTTTATCTGTTTTTCTTCTTAGTTTTTAAATTTTTGATTCAAGATTAAATTCTATTGTTTTTATATTCCTACATGTTTGTTGTAATATACGAGGCCTGTCCAAAATGTATCCAGCCATGTAATGTGAAAAATAGAGACATTTATTGAAGAAGATTTGAGATAAAAGTAACATTGCACACAGGACAATGATGCCTTGGTGTGTTTCAAAGTGGGCAGCTTGGGACCTTGCACACTTCTCCCAACATCTCTTCCACTGTTCAAAACACTATGCAAAATCCACTGTTGTAATCACCATTAGCTGTCCTGTGATATGTTCCTAAACCTCATTGGTGGCCTAAAATCTCTTCCCTTTCAAAGTTGATTTTAGTTTTGGAAAAAGCCAGAAGTAACAGAGCACCAAATTTGGGTAAGGGGGCTAATTCACCTGGGTAATTAGATGTTTCACAAAAAAATCTGCACAGGACATGATGCATGAGCAGGTGCACTGTCATGATGAAGTTGCAAATCACCAGTGGCCCATAGCTGCAGCCATTTTCATCATATTGTATCTCTTAACTGACAAAGGACATTGAGGTGGTACTCCTTATTAATTGCTTGACCTGGAGGGGTGTACTCATGATGAACAATACCTCCCAATCAAAAAACACAGTTAACATGGTCTTGATCTTACTGTGACTTTGCACCTTATTTGAGCATGTAGAACCAGGCAACTTCCTTAGGGACGACTTGGTCTTTGTTTCCAGATCATACTCATAGACACACCATTCATCTCCAGTTATGACCTCTTCTTGAGGAAATCTGGTTCATTGGTAGCAGCTTGGATCAAACCAGTAGTGACTGCAGTATGATGTTCCTTCTGTTCTGGTAGCAGAAGCCACAGAATGAATTTTGCCACAACACATTTCATTCCAAGATCCTGCATCAAAATCTCAGACACAGTACTCTTTGGAATACCCTGATGTGCTTCTAGTTCTTGCACTATCAGTTGCTGATCTTTACTGATTGCAGCCCATATATGTTCTCAGGTGTCCTGCTTGTTGTAGGCCTTCCAGAACCTGGATTACTTTCAACAGATTCTCGACCACCTTTGAAGCATTTGCGCCACACTTTTATTTGTGCTGCCCTCATTGCATCATTCCTAAAAGCCTTCTGAATCATCTGAGAGGAGCAGTGCTCAAGCTTAACCCCAAAATTCATGCAGATTCATTGCTCTACTTGCTTAATGATTTTGAATGTGACAGCCGCACAATATACATGCTCACTCAAAGGCATCTACTGCTCCCACTGACTAGACACTGAAGTCATCATCATTCACTCATGTGCATTCCAGTCCCTTCTCCTTGGCCACCAGGTTATGTCGATGTCATGCAAACCATTCTCATTACATAACAATGCCTGGACTTTTTCTGGACAGATTCATCATGTTTAATTCAGCTTCATATTTTGTGTTACAAGATCCTTTTCCTTCATAGATGGGTTTTTATGGGGGGTGGAGGGATTTTATTTCCTAAAATGTTTTCATACTCCTTTTCAGTTTTTTCCTTGTAGTGGCTTTGTGCAGAGTTATGTGATGATTACCTGTCTCTGCACATGACAAAAAAGGCTGGTGGTCTAGAGGAGCTCACAAGATACTTATCATGAGAAACCTCTTCTGTTAGTACGGTAAACTGTACTTTCTTTGTTAGATGGCCTTTTGAGGAGTGTATGTGCTTCCTTCAAATTTCTGGGGTTTTTTGCCACCCGCTAACTTAAAATTTCCCCTGAATTTTTTAATTTCCTCCCAAATTTGGGAGGAAAATGGGGGTGCCTCTTATAGTCCAAATGTGGCTTACCTGGCTCGCTGTGGGGCGGGGGGCCGTGGCAGTGGAGCGGGGACACAGATTATTAAATATTTTACCACATTTTTTGCTTCAATTTTTTTTATTTTCCTCCTCTAAAACCTAGGTGCATTTTATGGTCCAGTGTGTCTTATGGTCCTAAAAATACAGTAAACAAAGCCTTCATTTTACTTTTTTCCCCCTTTCTTTCACCAAAATCCACCACTTTTCCAAACTACTTTCTTAATTCCCATATGCACCTTTCCTTCTCCAATCTTAATGAGATATAATTGACATGTAACACTGTGTGAGTTTAAACTGTACAACATGTTGATTTGGAACAGTAACGTTATGAGCATGACCACAGTAAGGTTAGCTAACAGCTTAATCAAATCCCTTAATTACTTTTTTTATGAGAACAGTAAAGATTTACTGTCTCAGCAACTTTCAATTACATAGTACATTATTATTAACTATAATTATCATGCTGCTCATTAAATCTCCAGAGCTATTTATCTTCTAACTGGAACTTTGGACCCTCTACCAATATATCCCCATTTCTCCCAATCTCCATCTCAAGGAAACCATCATGCTACTCTTGACTTTTTTAGATTCCACATACAAGTAACATCATACAGCACTTGTTTTTCTCTGTCTGACTTATTCCATTTAGCATAATACCCTTAAGACCATCCATGATGTTATAAAAGGCAGTATTTCCTTGGTTCACAAAGCTAAATAGTATTTCACTGTTTGTGTGTGTGTATTTGTATGTATTAGGTATACTAACAGATATAAAGAAGTATGTGTATATATAAAGTAGGATAGATGATTGATTGATAGAGAGATAGATGATATTAATGATAGATGATAGATATTAATCCACACACAGGTACTTAGGCTGCTTTCACATCTTGACTATAGTAAATATTGCTTCAATGAACACGGAAGTATAAATATCTCTTAAAGATCCTGATTCCAATTCCTTTGGATATATTTGCAGAAGTGGACTTGTTGGACCATTTCATTCATTTCTGAGGAATAACTTTTCTGAATGGGATATTCTTGGTAGGTAGTTGCTTTTTTTTCTTTCAGCACTTTGAATATCAATCATCCTGCTCTCTACTGGCCTATACGATTTCTGCTGACATATCCACTAAACGCCTTATGGGAGTTCCCTTATAAATCAATTTTTTTGCTGCTTTTAAGATTCTCAATTTGTCTCTGATTTTTTTAAAGTTTTATTGCAATGTATCTTGGAGATCTCTCTGATTTTGTCTGGTGACTTAATAGCTTCTTGAACTTGGATATTTAAATCTCCCACCAGATTTGGGAATTTCTTGGCCAGTATTTCTTTCAATAAGCTTTCCCTTTCTCCTTCTCTACTCCTTCTGGGAATCCAGTAATTTGAAATTATTCCTATGATCACATAGGCTTTCTTCACTTTCATTTTTCCTTTGTTCTCCTTACTAGTTTCAAAGATCCCATCTTTAACACAGATTTTTTCTATTGTTTGATCTATTCTGCTATTGACACTTTCTATTGCATTTGTCATTTTGATTCATCCTTATTCTTCAGCTCCAGAATTTGTTCCTTTTTAAATAATTTCTATGTCTTTGTTAAACTTTTCATTTTGTTAATGTATTGTTTTCCTGATTTCACTGAATTATCTTTCTGTGTTTTTGTTGGAGCTCATTGAGTTTTCTGAAACAGCTCTTTTGAATTCTTTATTGGAGAAATGGCAGGTCTCCATGTCTTTAGGATTGGTGCTAGAAGATTGTTGTGATTCTTTAGTAGTGTCATATTTCCTTGATTGTTCATGTCCCTTGAGGTTTTTTTAAAATTTATTTATCTTTAGAGAGGAAGGAAAGGAGAGAGGGAGAGAAATATCAGTGTATGGTTGCCTCTTGTGAGTCCCCTGCTGGGAACTGGCCTGCAACCCAGGCATGTGCCCTGACTGGGAATCGAACCGTGATCGTGTGGTTTGCAGGCCCGCACTCAATTCACTGAGCTACACCAGCCAGGGCCCCTTAAGGTTTTGTATTGCTCTTTTCACATAGAAAGTAATGGTCACCTCCTTCAATCTTTACTGACTGACTGAGGAGAGAAATATCTTCCACCAACCCTGCTAGGCATTCTGATGTCTTCTCAGACCTCTGGGTACAGTTTTTCCACAATTCTCACCCTGTCTTGTGGTAGAATTCTTAAGATTGTGCATGTGTGTTATGTGCCATTGAGTTGGCTCCATTTCCTGGCAGTATTATAAATAAGTAATATTCACAATTTTCTGTTCTCGAAAGCCCTGTTCATCTCCTGTAAACTCAGGCCAGTGGCTTCTTTTTATTCTCTGCAATGCATCAAGCTAAGCGCTGACAGCCTCCCTTTTGTTTTCCCAAAGGTTGTGCTAAAGCTCATGTTTGCGGTCTCCCGCTGGCCTGCAGATTTGGGCTGGCGCTCTGTGTGTGCTCACCTGCAGCGTGCCAAAGCTCACTCTCAACACCGCCACAGGGAGCTGGCCACAAGATGGGGCTGTGTGTAGGTGAGGCATGCAGAAGGTTTGGTGGGCTGGTTGGTGAGATCTGCTGGTTGGTGAGTCCACCCCAGCCTCCTCCGTGGGCTTCTTGATGGCATATTTGATGCAGTTACTAGGATATGGGCCTTTTTAATGCCCTTTTGGAGACCTATCTGCCACTCTCTGTCACTTCCCCTCCCCCACTAATACAGTCAACAATTCAGCACTCTGAATAGTGCAAAAGAGAATTGAGTATCTTTGGCAGTGTTCTTCACAGCTTGAGAAGCTGGGAGCTCATTTACATGCTCTCACTTTCCCCCATGGGAAAAAGTATGATCCAGGAAGATTTCTCTTGACTCTGAGCTATACTACATTGAGGGAGGTATGATGCTGCTTAAGACAAACTGTTCCTCTTAGCCTTTTCAAATGAGTCCAGACTCATTTTTTTTTTGCTCCAACAACCTGATGAGACTTTTCTGCTGGAAACTTGGACTTCCACCAAGGTTCATTCTTCCCAGGATGATTATTTAAACTGTTTTCCAGGGACTCCTAGGCCATGGCTGAGAGGTACTGAAGCTTATTTACACACCACTACAGAGACCACAGCCAGGACTGGTATCTGTCTGCCAGTTACCCAACGTAAGAATGGGTGACACTCTGAGTCCCTTGGTGGACAGTGCTGGATTCCACAGCTTCCACAGAGTTTTTTGTCTGCAGATGGAAGCCAAATTGCTGTGGTTCAAGAGCAGATATTAACAAAGGGACATCTTATTTAGCCATGATCTTGATGCCACTTTATTTGCATGGTTGTTTAAATCCCTTTCTTGCAGTTATCAGTCTGATCTTTCTGAATTCTGTTTAGTATTTTATACTCTGAGTTGACTATGTTTTTCAAGGGTTATTTTTAGTTCAATTTCCTATTCTCTCTTCCCCTTAAGTTTTCTGTACTACCTAACTCTCTTTAAGACTTTGAAGCATGAGCTTAAAAGTAGTTCTGATGGGGATTATGGTTTGTTTTTATACTTATAAGAATTTAAAATTTCTAGAACTATTTAGATGGTCTCTTTGTTCTTTCTATTGCTCTCTTACGTTTTGAAAGAAGTCTGGAGAGATTTGAATTTAGCCAACCATCATTACTAAAATTCCTCAAAAAAGATTAACTTTGAAACAAAATTTTATAAAGGAGAATTAAAGTAGATTTTGATGTTTTGAAATTTTAGAAAAAAGTTTCTTATTCTCAAAATTCCAGAATATATTGATGATTTGGCAATAACCCTATCTAACCTAGATTCAATTTCATACGGCCTTCAATCACTCACTGACCATTTTACATCAGTCCCGATACCTGTAAAAGCAAGCTACCTGTGTAACCTATGGTGATTACACTTAAAAAAACACCAGTCAGCCATATTTTCACTCAAATCATCATAAACCCAAAACTGAAAATTATGAAAAGCAACCAATAAATGCTTCTGCTTTTAATGTTTCCCAGTCTCTTAAAGTCACACTCCCCAAAATCCTATATAAGATCAGCTATTGCTTTTGGTGGTCCATTTGAATTTCGAAGATGGTGCCTCACTGAATGTCAGGCAACTAATTTGGCATTTTTGTTTGAGATATGAAGAAGGGGTATTTTCCACCAACCCGTAATATTTGATAAATCATGAAGCTTGAGTAACACTTAGAAGGTTCTTAATATGAACACCATCCTCAAATTCCATTAATTAGTATGCAAAGTTTATTCCTATAGTCCATTCTTATGTATCTCTTCCTAGTCCAATTACTCAAATGTATGTCCTAAGCTTTTTTCCATACCTATTCTTTATAATATTTTGTTAATATATTCTCCATTTATGAGTAATGACTTCCACAGCTTTACCCATCACTACCAATAATTCTCAAAGTCCGAAGGTCTAAAATGTGAATTGACTACCACCTCAAATTCAGTTTTTATTCTGCAGATTACCCTAAATGCCTCAAAATCAATAAAAATTCAACATATCTAAAACTAAACTTATCTTTTCCATTAAACTTACCAGCCTTTCTGAAATCTCCTTTGTATCTAATTTCATTACAGTCCCACCCATCACTAGGAATAAAATTTATTTGTGGTTATCATTTTCCACATTTCTCCCATATTCATTCAATTGCTAAGCCATGAAAACTGTGCTTCTTTCAATGTCTCTCATGAACATTCCTTCTTCTATATTCCCACTTCCAAAGCCCTGGCTCAGATTCCAATCACTCTTCATCTGTTCTAATTCTTATTTCCAATTGAGCTTTTCTATCTCTACTTTATTTATGCCTACCCAGAGTTCTTCCTACCAAAAAACTGCTCAAATCAGGTCATTTTCTTACACAGATCTTCAAAGGTTTTTCAAAATAAAGTTTTTAGCAGACTTTCAAGGCACCTCAGAATTGAAGTACAATTGCTCTTTCCCAAGAATTTGCCCTTCTCTCTCTTTCTCTCTCTCTCTCTCTCACGCACATACACACACACACACACACACACACACACACACTATGCACATATTTTTTCTTCTAGCTGAATCAGGCTATCACTCCCTAAATTAAATCTTAATTTTGTATTTCTGTAATTGCTCATGTAATTATCTCCTTTCAGACATTATAACATTTTATTATAAATTTTTAAAACTATTAAAAACTATTTTAAAGTCCAATCCAATTGTTCACTCTTTTCCTATCCAGAAGTTTTCTCTTATTTCTGACTCATACAGTGATAAGTTTTACCTTGTATTAAGTTTTTTATTTGTATCTGCCTTATGCAAGTGAAACGCACATAGTAAAATATTGCATATGACAAGATAAAAAATGTTTCTTCTCTTTTCACTCAAGTCTGAACTAATTGAGTCAAAGTTATCAGCATATAGAAATTAAGTTATTAACTTTATCACCAATCAGCCAAGATTGAAGGACATAACTAATACCTGTAGCTGAATGAGCTCTGATTCTGGTCTCCAGAATCAGACAAGTTTCCACCCACTCACATCTCTGTGGTGGAAGGAGGTCACGGCTTTCTAAATTTCATGGCATAAAGGCACAAAACAGATTATGTGCTCTCTGCTGAAAGTCAGTTAACAAGGAAGATGAAAAGAGGAAACAGCTTGGCTTACAACTAGTTATTTATCCTAAATCATCAATAAAATAAGGTGCTCATTTTCCCTTGAAGAGGAATGAGTGATGGTGCAAAGAGAAGGTACAAGGTTTATTCAAGTGCAAGTCCCTTTACATAAAAAAAAAAAAACAGCAGTCGTAGAAAAATTTCATTCATTCTCCATTTAAAAAGCAGATGCTCTTTAACTTCAATGTGTATAACAATTCAAAATCATAAGAAAATATAAAGTCATTAATGCTATATTAAAGGGCAGTTAGACCCCAATGAAACAGTCTAGGGCAGAAAAAAGAATTAATTCCATTTTAATTCATAATGTTTCCCATATGGAAAATCATTTCTCTCAATCAGTAACCATGTATTAAAGACCCCCTTATTAAAAGTGCCTAAGCTCGCCCTGACTGGTGTAGCTCAGTGGACTGAGCACAAGCCTGCGAACCAGATGATCACAGTTTGATTCCCAGTCAGGGCACATGCCTGGGTTGCAGGCCAGTTCCCAGCAGGGGACACATGAGAGGCAACCATACATTGATATCTCTCTCCTTCTTTCCTTCCCTTCCCCTCTAAAAATAAATAAATAAAATCTTTTTTAAAAAGTGTCCAAGCTCTTAAATTCCACAAAAGTATTCTTTTTAAAATATGAATATAGGAACCTATTTCCTTTTCTGAAATGGAAACAATTAGTACTTCAGATATTAACAACCCAGAACATTTGAAAGTGAATTTAAGGTGCTCACACAAGTTATAAATCAATCATAGAACGTTATAGGTAATAATACAACTGACTAGAATATTAGAGTCAGGTTTGATTAGGCCTGATTGGAGAAATCAGTGATGGGATTAAAATTTTATCACTACACTTTCATTTGAAAGTATGGATTGATTCAGTATAATGACCAGAGAGAGAAAACCTCAAGAGCACTGCTATTTAAAATGGCCCTCTGTATCATGGACAAAAACAAGGGGCGGGGGTGAAAAGGAGAGGGAGATGAGGAGGGCTGAGGGGTGGGCTGGGATGGGGCTAAAAGGCAGAAAACTGCACTTGAGCAACAACTTAAATAAATTAAATACATAAGTATGTAAAAGAAAATAGCTCTAGGCAAATTGACACAGTACTAATATCAGTGCCCTCTGGCTTGCCCTTTTTTTTCCTGTGGCCTCTTGATGACACTGGGCTAGGTAGAAGGTTTTGTTCATTTGTCAAATATTTACTAAGCTCATACTACGTATCAAACACGTAAAGCCTCTGGCCCAGCACGATCAGGATACATATAAATGACCCAAACACAATTTAAGACATGGGTTTTCTATGTCTACCCTAGCAAAACTAAAATCACACACCTTTAAAAAAAAATGGCCCCCCCGAAGCAGAGCATTGGCATCCAAGGGGAGGGTCAGAAATGTAGAGTTTGAGGCCCCGCTCCAATGAACTGAATTAGCATAGACATTTTACCAAGATCCTCAGAGACTGTTGGTACGTTAAAGTTTGAAAGGCACAAAAAGTGCTACTTAACAAAGACCTGTGAATGCCTTTTTCTGAAAGCAGAAGACTAGAGCAACCCGATATGTTTTCATACTAAAGTGGTCAGTTTTCTAAATTAACCCAAAGCTGGAACCCAGGAAATTCAGGATGAATAGAGTTAAAGAACAACCTCTAAGAGCATAAACCATATAGCAAAAAAACCAAAAACAAACAAAAAACCATAATTTTCGAGTCCAAACTGCTACATTTTGTAGTCTGCTTCAAGCCCATCTAGGTGTTTTGGTTCTAAATGGGAGGACAACATGATTTATTTCTATATTATGTTTCACTAAGTTGGTGCTCAATATATGTCTATTGAACAACTATTAGGAAGAAGAATTTCCCATACTGAATTGCAAGTTGTACTATATCTCTAAGAGACTTTCTATATCTAAGACTTTATGACTCAGTGTGTTATGTCTATATTCATAGCTTTATGTGCATGTAAATAAAGTGTTTTATTGGTAGTTGTATGATGAAAGTAAAAGAAAGCTTCACCATCTCTTCTTGGTTCTATAACTTTGCATCACCATTTTCATTGGTAGTAGTTGTCTGAATTGTTGAGGATGTAATCAAATATAAATGAATCAGCCTCCTGAAGTACATGTTTAAGCAATTAAACTTCCTTCCCTTGATTATAGCCCTGTGAAGCCCCTAGCCCACTGCCTTTCTTCCCAGTGCTCAGGGTTCATATACTTGGGGATTTGTTAAAATACTCCCTCACAGACCTTCACCATAACCTTCACCAGGTAGTGGGTAACTGACCCATTTTCTAAGAGTGCCAATGAAGACAAGCAAGTAGTTTACTAATATTCAGGACTGGTCATGAGCTTTGCTACCTTATGAAAGTATTACAATTGTTAATAGAAATACATTAAAACTTAAGGCATGCCAGGGCTCCAACTTTCTTAAAGTAAAACTTCAAAAGTAAGTATCTACAGAATACTACCTAGTTATGGAGGCAAGATGCCTTCAGTTGTCTATCTTTGCTGTGATTTTAGATGGACTGTTCTTTTTTTTATCACTAGTCTCAGATTCCCAATGATGATTCTTCATGGATGACATAAAAAATGTTGGTATGTTATTATAAAAAAAAAGTGGTACTGTTGAGTACACTTTTCCTGGAGCTAACGAGTTAGCATTTTCCGTGCCACTGGTGAACAATAAGGTTCATAGAAGAGAAGCTAAACGTTAGTGTTAGTAGAACAGAAAAAACTTGAATGGGAAGTGGTTCAGCACCAAAATATTCTAGTACATCAGGTAAAATAATCATTTTGTCACAGGTGGGCACAGGTAACCAGGTTCTTGGTGATCGGGACAAAGATTTGAACCAAACACCCAGAGTTTGTAGCAGAGAACATGGGAGCAGGCCAGCTCCAAGCAGAGATCGATTTCATGGGCTGGAGGGACTCTGTTCTTATATGTTGGATCCTTCCCGGCTAGTTCTGGCAGGCTTTTACTGTGCAAGTACAAGTAGCTGTATTACTTTAAAGCCACTGCACATGGGGTCTCCCATGGTTTTCCCAGATTGGCCGCCAAGGAAGGGGGTCCCACAATGTTACCTAGTTGACCCCCCTTCTCCTGGGGTTCCCCTATATTGGGTTTGCCTTTCCCTTCACCAGAGAATTATAGCTCTCCACGTTATAGACTGGTGAAAAGGAAAGGAAGTATTTATTCAAGTTATACAGACTTAAGAGTAGTGACTTAATGTCTTCACCAAAATCCCAAAGTCCCTTAAAACACCCACAAACACACACAGTCCTTCTCTCCCCCTTTGCCCAGTCCAAGGTACCGTATCTCAGGAAAAGAAATAGAAAGCCATGTGGTGATTGTCTGCCAAAGCTGCATGATGGTTCTCTGCCAAAGCCACGTGGTAGTTCTTTGCTAAAGCCCCATGGTAGTTCTCCTCTAAAGTGCCTGGAGGGTTCTCTGCCAAAGCCACGTGGTGGTTCTTTGCTAAAGTTGCATGATGGTTCTTCTCATGGCTGCAGGGGGTGGGTCCCCCACACTGGCCAAAGCCATGTGGTTCTTTCTGCTAAAGCTACATGGTGATTCTGTCACATGGCTGTCAGAGTCCCAATTCTGGCCAAAACCGCATGATTCTCCCTCCAATGTCTGCCCTGTCTGCATTTAAATATCAGTGCCAATCTTCCTCTGCAGTCCCATTTCCGGCTCCTCCCACAACTGACTATAGCCGCCAGGACTCCCATATCCTCCCAGCTTTACTGGGCTGCTATAGTGAGTCTGGGCAGGTGTGGCCCCACGGAGTGGAGACAGTCATCTCCAAGCTCTCACAGGCTTGGAGTTGTAACAGGGGCTGGGGAGTTGCTTTTCAGTTACATCTTGAATGGAAGTCACTCCCTTCTCCCCAGCTCAAAGCATGGCCGCAGCTATTTAACATATCTATGAAAGCAGTTAAAGGTTAAAGATATGTTAAATGACCATTCCAGGGGTTAGCTGCAAAACCGTTGCTATGCAAAACAATTCAATGCCCCTGCTGCATGTATCCTGTCCCCCCAGCTCAGACTTGTGGGGGTGAGGACATCCCATATTTTTAATATTCCCTGGACACCCTGAGTTCTGGATCCCATTGCAAATTCTTCTTTTGGTGGCCCCCTGGCTGCACCCTATACAATTTTATGTATAATTTATATAGAAGTACATACATTTTATATATATATATTTTATGATCCATTGTGTTTAGGTCTAAATTTTATTTAGTAAATGAAGTATCTCCTTTAAAGGGCTTCTGTATTACAATGATGGGGTATTTATACTCTCGTCATGTGTTTATTAGGAATGTCTAGATGTAAGCTGCTAAATTGATAAGGATTCATTTGCATTGTTTTTATTTTTATATAGATAAAGCAGAAAATAACTATTTATAGCTGCATTGCAATCTTTAATCTCACAATTATACAAACTATTTTTATAAAAGAAAATTTTAAATTTGACAATAAATTACCTTTCATGAGATGGTTTATCCTAAAAAATTGGGGTATTTTGTTATGTTTCTGTTTGAAAACATACACACCACAAAATAAATCAAGAGACAGAAACAAAAGTACAAAAGAAAGGAAGATAACACAAAGAAGATTTTCCTTTATCTCTTGAATTCAAGATAAGTACCAGGAATTCAAGCATAAGGACACGGATGGATTACAGAGACACAGAATCCCCATTACAGTTGTGCTCAGGGAATTGAGGGTGGAGGGGAAGCTGTTCTTTGCAGACAAACTTTGCAATTTGTTCTTTCTTTTGAGATATCCAGGTTTCCTGACAGACTTTTATAAGCTCTTCCTTATGCATTAAATTTTGGCAAAAATATCTCTGTGTGTATAAGTTTTAAGAATTATAAGAAGCAAAAAAGTTCCTATCATTAGAAAATGACAAATTTCAGTATGAATCAGCATCATGAAAAAAAGCAACTAATTTGGTCAGCCTATTAGCTTCATCTAATTGGACCAGAGTTTAGAAGCAAGACAAAGTAATGGAGCAGGTGCTCTGGAAAGCTCACAACAGCAGCTGGTGAAGAGAAGCTGACGGAAACATGGAATGCACTCACTGTTTGGTAGGAAAACAACGAAAGAGCCAATTTCTGTTGTCCTTTATCTTCTTCATGGTCATGAGCAGAACAGGGCAGTGAGGCCTAAACGTAGGTGGAGTCCAAATGTGGGGGTTAGTTAGAATATTAATGGGACAAAGAACCAACGAGTCCATCATTTCTACAAATACAAAAGTATGTCTTGATTGTTTTTAACCTACAATGCATGAGCATTTTATTTTGATTACAATAACAAATTTATAGGTTAAAAAATTAACTCTAACTTCGTAAGTTCACAATAGAAAGAAATTGTAGTCTGCATAGCACAAACATTACAGGTCAGTTTCTCCAGAAGCAAATACTGAAATAATGTTTGAAGTGAAGATGGTTTATTGGGGACTAACATCTGCAAAAGCAAGCAGGGAAAAGCAACACTGGGCAAAGGTAGAGGCTGAACTACAATGTAGATGCCATAAAACTTGGGCCAACTCAGATTCAGCATGGAGCAAGTATTGCCATAAGATTCCCATGATGGGCTGAAATAAAGGGGTCTTTTATTTAGACAGCTACCTCTGTCTTACTCAGTCAAGGGATGTGGGCTGTCCAGGAAGCACTTGACCTCAGGTAGAGCAAGGCAGCTCTCTGCAGCCCAGGCAGGCCCTGAAAAAGTCACTGTCAGAGATGGCCTCCCTCCTGACCCCTCATCTGAGCAGTAAGTCATTTTAGAGGAAATCTGGTCACAGCATCCCTGTGTGTACCACAGCAAGACAAGAAATCAGTTCCCTAGAAGATTCTCTGGACTCCAATGTCTAGATCTTTATGTTATAAAGATAGTTTATATTTCTATTCCTTCATAGTCAGGAAAAAAGAAGAAAACTGAGAAAAATTATATTTTATATGATTTTTTCAATAGGTGATCACAAGTAAATGCATCAAATGAGGCATATAAAATTGACTCATTTAACAAAGAAAATCATACACAGTAAAGATATATATAAAGTTAAGGAATACTTGTTTTATCCAAGATGACAAATTCTGAAAATTGAAAATATAATGCAAGAAAAATAAGGCACCAAAACATAATTGTAGAGTCTTACCAAATATTAATTGATATGATAACATTTCTATCTGAATAGCATGAAAAAATTATTTTAATGCCACAGATCTTCCTTCTTTCTAACACTGCAAGGACAGGAAAAACAGGTTACAGAACAATTAATTTTTAATGGCACATGCCACAAGAGTTCATATGCAAATGCAGGGGAGAGGTGCATTAGTAGATAAGTAACAATGTAATGCAATAACTGCAACTGGAACTACAAGTGCTGGGGAATCATCCAGCCCAGACTTAGGGTAAGGGCAGCGCAGAGATATGAGGAAAGACACTGAAGGACAGAGCTTTCCCATTGTCAGCATGCCTTCATCGGTCACCTACCACCAGGCAAACAATGAAGGGCTCAACTTTAAAAGCAAAGAAAATTACCTGAATACTCTAATGATTCTAATGCAAATATTGGTACCACAATGTAAACCTCTGCCCACTTTTGGGACCCACATCTGAAGGCAAAGCCCGAATGTTCTCATGCCCCACTCAAGTTGTACACACAGAGTTCACAGTCAAAATCCCAAATCAAGAAACAAAACAAATGTGAACGCTACATACAGAGTGTATGTGTGTACACACAGACAGAGAGTAAATCGTACCTTTTTTTTTTTTAGGATGTGAAAATATGGGTGGACCAGGAGTCATTCGTGTATGAAAAGGACCAAGAGCAGGCAGGATGAAGACTAAGAANATTTTGTTTCCTTTTCACAAATCTCTGGCATTAAGGGATGTCTTTCCAATTGGCGGCAGACAGAAGAGCCCTATAGATATTAGTGTATCGTCCTTGGGAGGGGCCCCTGTTTTCTATAGCAGTTTTTGGCATCCCTCGGTGGGCCAAGTATTGCCCCCTCTCGGACCCTTTGTTCGGCAACACTAATTCCAAGGGAAGAAGAAAGAGGGAGGGAGGAGAGAGGGATAGAGAGAAAGGGAATATAGTGTAATTAACATTCTAAGGGAAGAATGAGAAAATATTTCCAGGAATCAAGAATGAGGAAGCAATTGTACAATCAGAAAGAATCTGAGGAGAGTAAAAGTATGGTACCTAAAATTTAAAAAGTCAGCAGGTGGCTAGAGGAAAAGCCAAAGAAATCTCTCAGAACATAGATCAAAAAGACGAAAACATAGAAAATATGAGGAAAATTGTATAGAAGATTAATCCAGGGATGTCAACATTAATCGTATAAAAATTCCAAAAAGAAAGAGAATAGATAGAAGAAAATAAAGAAATTCTAGAGGATTATTTTACAGCACTAGAGACAAGCCTTCAGACTTAAATGGGCTGTGATAAAAGAATAAATCTCGATACTTTCCCATAACATTTTAGATCATATGAAAAATGAAGAAAATATTTTAATAATTCCTACAAAAGAATGAGAATCGGACTAGAGACTGGTATCTCATCAAAAATACTACATGTCGAGAAAAAATGGAGACATAGGCTTCCAAATAAAGAGATAACTTAAAATGCAACTTTCAGTCAACATATCCATCAAGAGGGAAGGCATTTTCAGAGGTGCAAAGGCTCAGTGAGTTAACTTTCCATACAGGTTTTCCTAAGAGTTCTTTAGGATGTACAGATATTTTAACAGCATTGAACGATGGGTTAAAGATCAACTTAAATAGAGCAAAAACTCAGACCAGCTATAAGTTTTTCATTTCTGTGGCAAAGGAAACAAATTTTAACCAAAATGTTTGCAAAGAGAAGATGCAAGTACATCTTTATGTGACTCTTCTCTGGACCCTATATCACTAGGGTCACTCATCTAAATGGTAAAACTCAAAATTCCTGCTAAGCCACTATTCTTTCTCACCATGATTTTTATTGCCATTGCAGACCTTAACCTAACCACCCAAATATTTCTGCTCAAGGTAGTTTTTAGAAAAACTCAGCTCTCCTAGATTTTAAACCAAACTAAATATTAGAAAGGTATTTTTTTTCTCTTAGGGGCAAGCAAGGTCAGTACCCAGGTGTCCCTGAAAAATATTGCTGCCTACTAGTTTCCAGAGTCTCAGATAACCTCTATCTTCTCACCATGTCACAAGCAAACAAAGCAAAGCAAAAGCAGTAAAAGAACAAAGATATGAAATGTGGGAAGCAGTGGGCCCACTCAAGAAATGCAGTGCAGGGCAAGCCCTGGGGTAACATCAGTGCGGGGGGGCTGGCAGTCCTGGAGTCCGGCTCCGAACAGCAGAATACACAGCCTGAGCCTGAAAGTTCTGAAAAATAGGAACCCTGCACATTTACAGATTTTTGTTACCATTTATATTTTTAGTGTTTACATTTTTTACTTGTCTATTTCAAGGTAGGTCTAGGTACTTTTGGATTCCCTATTAAGAGAACAAGAATTTGGATTTTGGACCGTTCTTGTCATTTTTTCTTTTACTTTGTTCTTCAGAATTAGGCACTATGACCATTTTTGGTGTTTTAGTCAGTTTCTTAATTGTAAAAAAGATTGCATACTCAAAAGGAGACAACTCAGGAAGGGGCTACTAAAAAGAAACTAGTATCAAAGTGTGATGAGACACAGGGGACAGCAAGGACCAGAGTCTAGCAGCAGGAGAGCTTGGCCTAAGAAGACAAGTTACCAAAATCTGAAGGAGAGAAATTCATGCAGAACACGAGGCCTAGAAAGGAGCAGTAATCTTTGTTTACGGAATGCACCCAATCCGAAGGAGACAGTCGTGAGAATGAAGACCTGGACCTCACTCTTCATCCTTACCTATTTCCTGGTAGAAGTCACCACCATGAAACACAGGTGGAAGTCGAAGGACAGGAAAATCTGAGTGACAGAGTCAGTCTCTGCAGGAAACTAGGGGTGATCTGGGAGGGAAATGAAGATACTTGGCCCGCATGTCATCCTGAATTTCCTTATCATCTCAACAGGTGTGATGTCCTTTGTTCCTTTTGTCTTAAAATATTTCATCATTTTATAATTTTATGCAGGATTTTACTAATTATGTTTTAATGTAATCTCTTGATTATAGACATGAAGAAAGCTCAAGAGTTATCTTTAATGACAAGGTAAATAGCAAAAGCTCAAATCTTTTATTCTTTATGAATCATAGCTTCTTGCCAGAAGAAACCAAAAAGCTCTGAAGAGTATAGGAAGAGACCTTGGAGTGTGAATATTTCTGAATTCAAAGTACACAGATTAGAGGTAAGCTAACTTTACTTTCGAAATACCCATAGTTGTCTTGGTCATAGAAGGGTGCTGGTACTGGAAGAGAATTATGAAGTGTTGCAATTAGTGAAGGGACAGGGTTTGGAATTCTAGGATCTTTAGTTATTATTTCTTTCATTTGTTTGTATGCTTTGATCAAAATGAGCTAGATGAGAGATGTCCATATCTTAGCCCCTCACCTTTTTTGAACACAATCCTAATATCATTGGCTCCAAAAGTATATACGAGTAAACGTGAGCTCCAAATTATATGTGTTGTCATAGGCACACAGTACTTACTGAAAATACCTGGGTGCTAGTAACAAAGTTCACTCTAAAATTGCTCTCAAAATACTGTGTATTTGCTATTGTTTTCCTAGTTGCTTTAAGCATGTGATTATTCTTAATTCTTAAGTTATGTAAAGCAGATACAAAGCTAATCATTTATAACTTTTGAAAATTTAAAAATTAAGCAAAATGATTATCAGGGCACTGATAGCTTCCTATTACACACAGAAACCTGGGCTTCATTAGACAAAATAGCGTATGCCGTGGGATTCTTGTTGCTTTTGTTCTGCCTGATTGTTCACGATCTGCCCTTTGCAATCGAGTAAACTACTCATTAATTCTGTATATTTGGTTTGTGACATTATCCATTCTCAAAATCCTCATGATGAATTACACGACACAGTGGAAACAACTGTAGAACAAAACAAAACACACCACATGTGGTCTGCTAACCAAGATCCTGTCAAACAAAATTGGAAGCTGCGTTTCCATGGTTTCCTTTCAATAGTAAAAGGAAAAATGTATGCTCAGAAGCACCATTTCTGTAAACTGACAAAAGAAAAATATCTTCATATTAGTATAGCCAAGAAAAAAATTGGGTGGTACAAAAAGCTACAAAAACCCAAGTAATATATATACATATTTTTTCTAACACACAGAAAAAGTGTTCCTTACAAGAACATGGGGCAGAAATGGTAACAGGTCTTTTTTCTCATTCAGTAATCAATCTCATGTGGAGAGAAGCTATTTCAACAAGTAAATGCTTCATGCTACATAAGGATTTTTAAATATCACATATCACATATAGTAAGTAGAGAAAGAGAGAGTGCATAAAAAGAATAGGACCTAGCCCGTTAAGAGTTAACCCCCTGAGCTTCCAGTGGCGACAGAGATAAATGTAGTACTCCCATTCACCCACAACCACATCAAAATCACAAGTAAACTACAGGACAACTACCATTCACAATTGCCTCAGATCTAGCTGCTGGAAGTCCTACAGCTAAGGATATAAAGAAGAAGCCATATCAAGACTGGTAGGAGGGGCGGAGTTGCAAAATGGAGGAGTCTCAAACCCATGAGTGGCAGATAAAAATCAGGAAGCATATCTTGGCTGCAGAGGTCCCCACTGAAGAGCAAGGGCTCCCAGCCCCAACACCAGGCCCCGAGCTCAGGATTCCAGTGCCAGGAAGAGAAGTCCCCATAACTTCTGTAAAAACCAGCAGGGGTTATGGCTAAGTGAAATGGAGGGCTTCTGGAGTCCCAAGCAGTTCCTCTTAAAGGGCTCTTGCAAGGACTTACTCAGACTTACTCCCTCTGAGCTCCAGAGCTGGGGCAGCAGCTTGAAAGGCATCGGGAACATATAGAGAGGAGCTGAGTTGTCTGGCATTCAGGCAAGAGCTGGAGGGGCAGATTTCTTCCAGACAGAAGTGCCAGCAGAGGCCATTCTTCCTTTTTTGAGCCCTCTCTCACAGAGCCTGCATGCAGGCTCTGTATCCGAGACTCCATCTACCTGGCTCACAGATAGCTGGAAGAAAAAGGAAAAAAAGTCACTGTAATGAAGAGGATTCTGCACGAGGGCCTTAGAAAGTGGCTCCAGGAAGGAATGATCTTGCCAAGGTTTATCACGGATATTCCAAAGCAGTGACAACCTGTATGTGGAGGTCCCTATTTAGAGACCTTGGTGATCGAGCTTTAGCACACCCTGCGGAATGTGTTCCCAAGCTTATTCCAGATGGTACTTTCTGATGATCACATCAGCTTCCCATGTTCCCATAAGCAGGGAAGAAAGCGTTTTGAAAGGTGACAAATAAAGAAAATAGCCCCAATTACAAGTGAACAAATTGAACATTTGAAACCCATGCCAATTACTGATCAGTCTGCAACCAGTAAATTAATTTTTTTAGCCTATACAGTAACTTTTATTGACCAAACTTGAGAGCAATTACGAAACTATTTTTTCTGGGCCCAATACCTGGAGACCAGCCTCTGAAGCATGGTTCCTTCAACTGAACACTGTGAGCAGCCAACATTACACATTCTCTGACCTTGTCGCAATTCTTACGTCTTGCACCACATTTATCTCACACTTTTTGTTTCTTAAAAAATTATTCTTTTTATTATAAAAACAATACAATTCAATGGTGAAGAAATAAAAATCACAAAAGAAGATTTTATTATGGTACTATTATCTACCCAGTCTTTTAAAATTTTGTTTAAATTCTTATCTTTACATTAATATATAAAAATATACCTAAATAAAAAAGTACATAAAATAAATTTCCACTCCCAGGTATTGTACAACCGCCTTCTTCTGCAATGGATATAATCACAATTCTAACTTTGTTTTTGTTCCTAGCTGTTCTTCAAATTAATATTAATTTTGAACTAAAATTGGTATAGCAAATTGTGCCCATCCAGTGTATAATAAATATTCATGTGGCTTTTAAATTTCAGTCTCATAATATTGAGGTTAGACAACTGTAAAATTAGTCCACACAAGACTGCCCTCACTTCTGAAACCAATGGCGCATTGGGGGTTTCCAAAAAATCAACTCAGGTTTTATAATTCTTGCGAAGGACTCATGGTACTTACTGGACGCTGTTATACTCGTGATTATGAGGTAAGGATATAGATTATGAGGACTTATTATGAGGTAATAATAGACTTATTATGAGGTAAGGATATAGATTAAAATCAGCCAAGGGAAGAAGTACATGGGACAGAATCCAGGAAAAAGTACCAAACACAGAGCTTCTGTTGTCCTCTCCTCATGGAGGTAGGCAAGTGTTATTTCCTAGTACTGATGTCTGGTAACATGCATGAAATATCACCAACAGAGTAAGCTCACCCAAGCCTGGTGTAATCATCCGTCTTTACTGGAGCTCCAACACACAGGAACAGTTGACTTCTCCCTAGTGGTTCTCAGACTTCACTCCTCCAGAGTGAAATTCCCATTCAAAATCATATTGTAATCATCTGGCTTGGCCCGTTGTCTTTACTTTAAATGTCATTATTACCTGGCTTAGGGAGCTCCCACTGAAAATCTCATTGTTGGACTATCCAACGCAAGGTACCTAAGCAAAAAAGATACTTCTATCAGGTATGACATTCCAGAAACTTAGAGATTAACTCCCAGAAGCTGAGGGCAAAGACTTTTGATATATTTATTGGCCGTTTGAGTTTCTGCCTCTGCATAGTATTTAAGTTGTGGATGATTTTTGTTGTTGTTAATAGTAACTTTATTTTCACTGGTGCAAAAAATCGTGAACAATTTTGAATGTCAGCATATTTTTCAAGTCAAGTAATATGTCCTCATTTCAGCTTATTTTTATTATTTATACTACTACAGATGGCCCCATTTTCCCCCTTTTCTGACCTCCACTCAGCCCTTGCTCCCCCTTCCATCAATCCACCACGTCTCTCTTTCCAGTGTCTGTGGGTTATGCATAATATATGTTCTTTGGCTAATCCCTTCACCTTCTTTATACCACCTCCTCCTCCCCTCCCCATGACAGCTGTCAGTCAGATTGTTCCATGTATCCGTTCCTCTGTTTCTATTCTGTCAATTTATTTTGTTCATTAGATTCCACACATGAGATCATACGGTATCTGTCTTTCAGTGGTGCTCAAGGACCTTAGGGGAAGATGTTTTATCTTACTGATTTTTCAGAGTCTTTATGTACACTGGGTGCTACTCCTCACTTAATATGTATGGCAAAAATCTCTGGTTTGCCATGGCTTTTTCATTCTCCTTTTTTTTTAAGAACAGATGATCTGAATATTACTGTAGTCAAATATGTCATGTTTTCATTTAAGTGTTTATTCTGTGTCTGAACTAAATCTTTCCCTAACCCCAAGGTCATGGCAATATTCCCTTTATTATCTCCTAAAATTGTATAGTTTTGCTTTTCATTTAAATTAATAATACCCCTGCAATTGATTTTTTAATATTATGTGTGCTATGAATCCAGTTTCCCCATATAAATAACTCATTATGCCAGAACCACATCTATTTAAAAACCTGCCTTCATCTATTACAGATAGATGTAACCACACAAGTCTGTGGTTGTGCAAGTCTGTTTCCAAGCTTCTTATTTTGTGCCATTGGTGGCTACTCATGTGCCAATATCTCACCATTTTAATTTAAACTATAGCTTTATAACAAACCCAGATATCTGCTAGGGCAAATCCTACCTCATTGTTCTTCTACTTTGAGTGTCTTTTTCTACATTTATTTAAACTTTCAAAGGTAATCTTTCCCTATGCTTACCTTCCTCTTTCCCACCTCAAAAAATATATCAGTATTTTGATTTGAATTTTGATGATTTTTTGACTCAGGTGAAATCTAATAGATATCTTTATAATGTTATGTCTCCTTATCCAAGAATACTATTTCTACAATCCATTTATAATTCTGTTCTCACTTTTTCTAGGTAACTTTTATTAGAATTTAAAGGACTTTTTCTTAAGTTTCATCCTTTTAACCTCACAGACATTGTTCTACTGCTTAAATTCATTCATAGTTTACCATTGCAATTTTTATTCATTTACTTTGAAAAACCCATAATCTTCATCAAGTTTCATGTAACTGCTGTCTCATATATAAGCTTTAGAATTTTGATTTATGAGGACATAATGGTAACAAATTCTGTTTTTATATTTCTGGAGATGCGTTTTGCTCTAATTCTTGAAAAATATTTTTTACTTGATACATAATTCTAGGTTGGCAAACATTTCATTTACCACATAAAAGATTTTTTTCAACTTGGTTTTTGAGAACAATTAAAAGCACAAAGATGAAATGTTTTTAAATACCCCAAATCAAACTCTCAAAATCATAGCTATTAACATTTTTAGTATATCTTATTTCAATATTTTCAGGCATACGCATTGAATTTATTTACAAATTTTATCAGTTTTTGAAACTTAATTTTTCTACTTAATCTAAAAATATGCTAAACCTAATAATATACTGCTATTATTCTTCACATTACATAATTCTTAAGAGTCTAGGTTTTGGAGTTGGCCACCTAAGTTCAAATTCTGACTCAATTACATGCTATAATTAATTGTTTAGCCTTGGGCACAACACTCAGCCTCTCTGCCTGTCTCTTCATGTGTAATTCAGTTAAGCCTTTGGTTGTCTAGTTCCACAACTCAAAGCACATCACCTCAGCCAAGATAAAATCACCTTCCCACATTATGTGGTTTCTCCACTAAAATACAGCTCAAACACAAGTACTAAATATTTCTTAAAAGTTGACTATATTATTGTCTTTCTCTAATCTCTCTGGTTTGCCCCACCTGGGGGTCAATGTTAAATTCCTGTTCATGTGCCTAACCATCTTCATAAACCTTACAAGTACTCATCAATATTTTCATTTCTTCTCTCCCATTCAGACCCACAGATTAGTAGGTGTGCTGATAGTGTCTTAAATATATCTATAAGCCCTGGCTGGTGTAGCTCAGTGGACTGAGCGTGGGGCTGCGAACCAGACAATCGCGGTTCGATTCCCAGTCAGGGCACATGCCTGGGTTGCAGGCCAGTTCCTGGCAGGGGATGCACGAGAGGCAACCATACATTGATGTTTCTCTTCCTCTCTCCTTCCCTTCCCCTCTAAAGATAAGTAAATAAAATATTTTAATATATATATATATAAGTTATTTCCTATGTGACAATTGAATATATATATACACATATATACACATATATATATTCTTTCACTTTAAAATACTGAGTTTACCTAAAAAATCAGCAGTGGGTTTTGGCAGTGTTGTCCTGAGGAATCAATCACTTAGAACACTTGCACACAAATTTGGCTATAGTTAATATTTTTAAGTCCTAATATTTTGGGGGGTTATACTTTAAATTTAAGAGATCATTTTATTTTACATTTTTAAAATATTTTATTGCTTATGCTAATACAGTTGTCCCAATTTTTCCTACCTTGCCCCTTTCACCCAGCATCCATCCCTCAGGCAATCCCCATACCATGGACCATGTCCATGGGTCATGCACACATGTTCCTTGACAATTCCTTCCCCTTCGTTCAACCAGTCCACACCCCTCCCCTCACCCCTTACACCTGTCAGTCTGTTCCATGTTTCTATGCCTCTGATCTATGTCGCTCATTAGTTTGTATTGCTTTTTAGATTCCACTTATGAGTGAGCTCATATGATATTTATCTTTCACTGCCTGGCTTATTTCACTTAGCATAATAGTCTCCAGGTCCATCCATACTGTTGCAAAAGATAAGAATTTTTTTTTTTACTGCTGTGTGATGCTCCATTGTATAAAAGTATCATACCTTTTTTAAACACTAATCTACTGATGTGTACTTCAGCTGTTTCCAGATCTTGGCTATTATAAATATTGTTGCTATGAACATATATTGCTTGCACTAGTATTTCAAGATTTTTAGTATATATTCCCAGAAGTAGAAATTCTGGGTAGAAAGGCAGTTCCATGTTCAGAAAATATTCATGTATTTGAAAGCAGACATCAAGCAAATCATCCCTGTTTCCTTACAATTCCAACAAGCCGGGCATCCATATAAGTTATGTCAGGTTCCACAGTCACCAATAGTTTGGAAAGCATTTATGGCAAATAAAACAATTGAAAAACAATTTAGCAGAGTGAAAAATAAGAGTTAGCCATAGCCAGCGTATTTGATAAATCAGGATATATCAAGAGTCCATGTTTGTATGTAAAATAAAAAAAAACACTTTTGGGGTAGAAAATCATGAAATACTTCTTTCTTTCTCTCATGGGTGAGATAATTATGTACGTAATCATTATTATTTGAATATACTTAAATATATTTAACATCTTTGCTTTCTCTCACTTATAAATTAAATATATAAATATGTAGTACTAAATTATGTATAGAAATAGACTTGCTTAAAAAATCTAATCACATAATTTGAATAGTTGATCAAATTTGAAGAACTATAAATAACTTCAAACTCACTACATACATATGCGTGCTTTTCTTTTTTAGAAATAACTCCTCTTCTTCTAGAGAATTAGCTAAACATTTCTTGTCAGAGACTCATGGGATGGTTTTTAACACTATACCGTGGCTAGAGAGCCCTTCAGTACCTGCCTACCTTCAGCCTCTCCTCCTCTACCACACTGTTCCCGTCTCACTACACTCTATCCACACTGGCCTTCTTTTCATTCTTCAAACATGACAGGCGTGTACCTCTCTGTTCTTCCCTGGAAAATTTTCAACCCACATCTTTGCCTGGCTGTGTTCTGTTGACGAAAAATTTTCCATGGTTTCTCAGTTATGTTTATGACAACCTTTTCTAGGTTATTTATAATGTGTCTTCCTCCAGGTAAAATAACAAATGTATCCACTGCCCGGTGTACTGAAGATAATGTCTCCTCCTGGAGTTTGGGGAGGCCGGCTTGCAGCCCGTTAGGAAAGGCTGAAGCTTTCTAAGAGCAGGTCCCTGCGCTGAAATGCAAAGCCACGGCTTGTGCACTGTCCACCGGGGGCACCCTGCATTGCCCAGCAGGATCTCGGGGTCAAAGAGGGCTGATAAAAACAGTCAATTTATCCTGCTTACTTTGATGTGAATAATGAAGTCCTTTGTCTCTGACCCAAGAATTTCACGTCTTCTGCTAGCACCATGAAAAAATGTCAAACGAAATGTTATGCTTGCCATTAGGGTAACGTTCCAGAACACTTGCAGTTTTTGAAGGCTTGGTCATGTCACTCACTTTACAATTCAAAATTCAACTCTTCCATAAGGCCTTCCCTTACTGCCCCTTTTAAATTACCCATATACTATCTACTTATGTTTCACAAATTTTTATTTTTATGCCTTCAATATTACTATTAGAAACAACTTTTGCTTTTATATTTTGTTTATTGCCTGTCTAACTCAACTACATTGTAAACTCAACTAGGGTATAAACTTTGTCATATTCACCAGGATATGTTCACAATATAGAAAATTGTCTGGCACCTAATAGGCACTTACTCCGTGTGATTATTGATTATTGTCTAAAATAATCATTGATTTCCTAGGATTAATAATTATTTTTCCTGAGAGTCTCCCATTGTTTTTTTTATTTGTTTGTTTTATTTTTATACTTTTAAATTTTATACAGTGTTTTTGAAGAGTTATTTTTTATTCATTCTGTCTCCAATCACAAGGCTCCAGCTATACATCATTAAAAAATTACTCTCTATTTCTTTCTCAGTCTTACAAATTTAGCAGCTTCTTTCTTCTGTGCCCTTCATCTATCAAGCAGCTGTACACCCCATGAGCTATGGGCCAACAGTGTGAGTAATCTACACACACTCATCATACTCACAAGCAAGCATTTTCCCTTCTCGTTGTTTGGGCTTAGTTCTCATCATTCTTCATTGGTCTTCTTGATGCCCAATGAGAGTTCCCTTTTCATACTATGAAATTATAACTTCAGGCCAACTCCACAGAAAACTACTCTAAAGAGACAAGCTATCTAAGTGTTCAGGAAAGGGATTCCAACTCATTACAGTTAATCCACTTGTTTGAATTCATTGATCATTTTCATGAGTAAGTTGCAATACATCAGACCTTTAGAAAGCAATGAATGCAAGATAATCCTTGCCTCAGGATGAAAAGATAGTCAAAAAGAAAAATCAGAATGGTACACGCATTGATAGAGTTATGAAGAAGATAGTATCCCAAACAGAGTAGATTAGGTTCAATAAGTATTGCAGTTAAAGCAGAGCTGACCAAGCAGCAAGAGAGAGATAAACACTCCAGCAAAGACAACAGCAAAGACTTATGCTGAAAGAAAAGGACATGAAGAGTTTGGCAAAGGTGTGAGTGAATTACAGGCTGCTGTGGTTATGAAACTAAGAGCTTATGATCTCACCTTTCTCATTTAGCAAATGATGAATTAAATTGTGTCTCTTCCTTAGAAAACCATTATTTGGGAAGAAAAATGATTGGTTTAGTTTGGAAGTGTTGCTAAGAATGCTACAGGGAAAAATTATTGCATATTTTGGTATCTATACATTAAACTCTCTCTTTAGCCTCAGGAATTTGGCAGGGTAACGCTTTCTTTTGACTTCTTATCTCCACTTGTACATGAATTAAACTATAATTACTGTTATGGACTGAATTGTGTCCCCTCAAAAAATCTATACGCTGAAGACCTAAATCATAATGTGGTTATATTTGGACATAGGGTCTTTAAAGAGGTTATGAAAGCTAAAGAGGTCATAAAGATGTGGCCCTAATTCTATAGGACTAGTGTTCTTATAAGAAGAAGAGACACTGAGGATGTGCATAGAAGGAGAAAAAAAACCAATGCGGGATCACAGCAAGGAGGCAGCCATCTGCAAGCCAAGGAGAAAGACCTCAGGAGAAACCAGACCCACCATCCCATTGATCTTGGACTTCTAGCTCCAGAACTGTGAGAAAACACATTTTTATTTTGTAAGTCATCCAGTCTTTTATATTTTGTTACGGCAGCCTTAGTAAACTAATGCAGTAATCCATGTGATAAAGACTGAGGTCAGAGCATTTATATCATGAAATGAAAATGAATTTTTACTTATGTGTAATTTAGTTCAACAGTTATCACTCGGTTTCAGGAAGTATTTTAGAGTGAGAAATAGTTGTAAATTTTAAAATATTTTATTGTTTATAATACAGTATTTATGAAACTTTGCTCATAATTACCTGTGAAGAATTATAATCTTCACATTAGAGATTTAGTGACAGTCATAGAGCAGTTAAAGAATGTAGCAAAATCATTCATTTTGGGTCTAGAAAAGCCAAGCACAAATCCTGGCCATCTGGTACAAAACAACCGATCACACACAAATTCTTACCATCATCTTCCAGTTCAGCCTACCTCAACTAATTAAGAGGGTTTTTTTACATATCAGAGAACCAGGTGTTCAGTCAATTTCGAGTCTCTGAAAAGAAATGTCCATGGTGACCTGGCGTGTAATATAAATGCATGGAAAAGTCTAGGTGTTAACCTATGAGAAATGATGTGGTCCATGATTGAACCGGACACTCCATGCACAGAATTCCTTCATTACAAACTGGGTATTAAACATTGTGTCAGCCAACAAAGCATAACCTGACAGTCAATTTGAGCTTCAAATGGCAATTTATGCATCCCTCAATAGGACTAAAGTAAAAGACAATTTTCTTGCATCTTCTACCTTATAATGACAAAGTTAAATTTTTATAAATTTATTTTACTCTGTGTACTAAGCAAATAGAATATATATTTTATTTATTTGTTTCTGTGATTTATTTATTGTTTTGTTCAATCACTCTAATACTTCTCTGCCTGTGAGAAATCACAAGGTTTTCAGAAAGCTAATCTAAAGTCTAGAAAGAAACCTAGATTTATTGCTGCATTTTTGTCTTCTCTTGTAATAAAATATGATTTCCTCTTAAAAACATCATGAAAGATATTTTGAGGAGAAGTTCAACGACATCTAATTTCAAAGACTTATCTTCTGTGACATTATTTGCTGTCCACTGGCCTTGACCCATCTCTATTTCCTTCCAACTTAGAGCCAAATATATAAACTGAAACTCACAAATGGAAGAATTCAAAAAGTTAAGCAGACTATATAAAGCTATTTACAAAGAATCAAAAGTATATAAATTCAAGTGACCAGAGATGACACATTATGCTCATGAAATACGCAAAAATCAGTGTGATCTATCCTCATTTAGATATTCTTTTAGAGAAATGTAGTGGAACTTATTGAAATTAGGCATTTGTCTTTGCTACAATTTCCAAATATGCAAATAAACCTCCACACAAACCCATTAAAGTGAGGAGGTGAAAACTGACTTCTACTTTCATGCTAACTCTCCAAGTTCAATAGTAAAAACTCCACCTTCACATCCCTGCTGGGCCACATACTAAATGCCTCCTCCTGGACCAGTCCCCTCTATTTCCTCATTAGTAAAACAGAAAAAAAAATCATGGTTATTACTTCAGGTGCATGTATTAAGATTAAGTGAGATTGTGGTATTAAGTGCTTAGTGCAGAACATGTATACTGAAAGTATCAATAGGAAGTCAGAATCCATGTTTTAAGCCCAGAAAAAATTAAAATATAAATATTAGAAAGAAACAAGATAGGTGTTATTTGTATCTGAAACATAAATAAAATGCTACTAGAGTAAATCGAAACACAGTAAGATTCCTGAACACAGTTTCAATACACAAACTGATAGCTGGTTTATGCTCCATAAACATACCATTAAAAAGGATCACGGGAAAAGCACCCCATGGCCAACAGCAAGCAAACCTAAAGAATACCTAAGAAACCTGATTATAATCATGTGAAATCTACATAAAGAAACCTTTACTAAAGGGCAAATAAAAAAGGTCACAATAAATAAAGCAGTATATTTATTGAATGTGAAAATGTTTAATTGTGAAACTATTAACTAACTCTAACTAAATGTATAAATTCATTACAACCTGATCAAAACTTCATCTTCCTCCAAGGTGAAAACATGATTGCCTGATATTAAATACATATCCATTTACCATTCTAAAAATTAAGAAAAGAGGTTCTAAAATTTATACAAAGAAGATTCACAAGTCTAGGTGAAGAAATACTGAGAAAGAACATTATACAAATCTTATGCCACCAGATATAAAAGGTATGCTGTAAATATAAATGATCTTAAGCAGTATCTTTGTAAAGACATTTACAAAGTTATTTATTAAGAGTAAAGCATGTTTAGAACTATCACATATGTATTATGAAGTTTAGTAAAATAAATACATATACGTTTTGTTTTTAATCATTACATACAGAATAGCATGTCAGTTTAGGTTTGACTGTGAATTATAACACCAAAACAAGTGTAGCTTTAATACAAAAGTTAATTTGTCTTACACACAAAAGGAATTTGGAGGCAGAGAGAAATTTACATGGGATCTTCATCATGTCAGGAGGGACGTCTTGCTGCCGTGCTGCGCTCCGTATGTGCTTCTCAATGGCAGCCCAAGACAGAAGCTCCAAATCGCACCGCCAACTCTGGCCAGCAAAAAAAGAGGGATTGATGACTAAAGATGCACCCCTATTTTAAGTAAATATCTAAAATGATAAATACAAAATTTCTGCTTATATTGAATAGAATTTTGATAAAAAGGGAAATGCAGTTGCTCTAGGCAACTACACAGTTATGAGTACAGGAAACAGAGTTTTTGTCATTATTACTTATTAATTATTGTATTATTTCTATTATAACTGTAAACCTACTTTTGTCTATCCCTGTATTTTCAACTAAAAATGGAGCTCCTACTACTGAAGAAAGGAGAACAGATATTGAAAACAACTTAAAATGGATGTTATAGTTGGCTCTTTATTGTAAGGTGACTCAATTGGCTCTCTATAGAAAAAAATAAAATTAAAATCACAACAATAAAAAACAGCCAATGATTTAAAGAACTACCCATTTGTTCTCTGCTACCAGAGGTGAAGGGTGAAGGGATAGCAGAAAATAGGTGGCCTGTTTTGAAATTTTTTTTAACTTTAAATAAATTGAATAGATAGATAGATAGATAGATAGATGTCAAAAATATCTTTGGAAACTACATAACTTGTTTTATTAAAAATGTCTTTTTAAGAACAGTGTTTTTCTGCCTTTTTGTTAATATGATTCGGTAATAGCTTAGAGAGCTAAGAACACCTTTGGGATGGATTGAGAAGTTCCAAAAGATACGATGATAAAATATGATTAGCAAGCTGTAGCGAGGCTCACAAATGTGTGATTTCAAAGCCCCTTCTATGTGAAACCAATCTCACGTCTTGAATTCCACCCAGTATGTAATATACTACAAATGGAAAGATTAAACTGGAGCAACGTAATTATTGTAAGCTATTTGAGCTGCAGCAACTGAATTTGAAACCAGCTGCAAAATAAAACCAGCTGACTAATCTCTCTGGCAAGCCCACATGAGAACATAGTACAATAAGCCAGCTCCAGCCCCATGAGCACAGGATTCTTCAACTGGCATCTAAGCAGGTGATGGCAATGATGCAATTTCATTACAATTTTGATTGTATTCTAACCACAGTCAACAGATGAGTCTCACAACAGATTTCACAAGACTTCAAATAGACTATATATTTTTTTCAGACGGTTTCAACTACAGAAGGCCATGGAAACTAGTGATTTTTTCACCTTAGGGACTATAACTTTATAGTACTTTCTAATCTTAAAATTGGGAGGTTAATTATTACATGTGAAATGAACATAAGAAAAAATGTGGGGAAAAAGTACTTGACTTGGACCTCTTACCCAGAATTGTTCACAACCACTCATAATGATCAACCAATTAAGACAATTAAACTGTCTAGACTAATTCTGTACAAACAGTAGAGTAGATACAAATAGTAGAATCAATGGTTTCAGTGCTGTACTACCCTTTTTATATCTGGAGAGGCATCTCCCCAGCTATATAACCTGCCCTAGTGAGACAATATTTAACAGTGTCTTGAACATTAAAGGTGTTTAATAAACGCTCCACTTGAGTAATGGATAGAAAATACGTATTTCAAAATAAAATATATTTAATATAAGACAATTTAACATAAGAATAATAAAAATTATCATAACTAAGTTTATCTACTAAAGAACATAGCAACACCAAAAGCTCTATAATATCCAATAAGTATAGGATCTGCAAAATGATGACAAATTGACTAAATATGGCAGAGCAAAGAATGCTGACAAAACTTATAATAAAAAAAATAATGTTAACAATTATTGTAATATAAGGAATTAAAAGGAGGATGCAAAGGAAAAAGAAGAAGAGCAGAGAGAAAAGGAGAAGGAGGATGAAATTCAGCTAAGGCATTAAGACAAATTTCAAGAATTAAAAATGAAATAAGAACAACCAGAGAACAATAATGTTCATCCCTGCATTTGAAGATGCTGCTACTTTTAATGATTTTGCACAAAATTTTTCTTCAGTCCAAAGTGAGTGGGTGGAGATGTGACAACAAATATTTCTTTCATGTAGTCTTAAATTTTAGAAAGATCAAGTGCATTTGAAAAAACTACCTAAGATCAATTACAATTACCAAAAACAAATGACAGAAATCTGTGCCAAATAACTGTAATATAATTAAATACAAAAAAAAATATGGTCCAGCCCTGGCTGGTGTAGCTCAGTGAATTGAGCGCGGGCCTGCGAACCACCCGATCATGGTTTGATTCCCAGTCAGGGCACATGCCTGGGTTGCAGGCCAGTTCCCAGCAGGGGATGCACAAGAGGCAACCACACACTGATATTTCTCTCCCTTTCTCCTTCCCTTCCCCTCTAAAGATAAATGAATAAAATCTTTTTAAAATTATGGTCCAAAATTACACTTCAAAAGGCCAGATACTTTAAAATACCAATCAACTCTTGATGATATATGACTTAGGTTAACTATGGATTTTACTAAAAATTTAATAGCTATGAGCTATATATGTTTTGAGGTACTATAGCCACTTCACCTGAAACTGTAATAGGTGGAATATACCTCTTCTTTTCTATGGGGCTGAGAAGGTAGGAAGGCAAGCAGTTGAAGAGTATAGAAGGGTACAACACTTTTGAAATTAGAGATCAATTTGCTTTAACTTCAATATCTTTCCCGGTATTGGAAAAAATCCCCTAGCAAGCAATTTGCAAAGCTCTAGAAAGTAGAGGAGACGAGGTAGTAACCAGCATGACCTGGTGCACAGCCAATCATATCAACCCAGTCAAATTCCCTTTTGACAACTGACAGCCTTATGAATGTGGGGGAACAAATGAAAATAGGTTCTAAAATTTATGCAAAGAAGATTCACAAGTCTAGGTGAAGAAATACTGAGAAAGAACACTATACAAATCTTATGCCGCCAGATATAAAAGGCATGCTGTAAATATACCTTGGCTTCACAAGGCTTTGGCTGTGACTCTCATAACATATTCATAAATAAGAGAGTAAAATATGGCTTATCCCATAGCTTGGAGGAGTAATTAGTGATTTCCTACAGTTCAGAAATTATTATGGGGTGATAAATACAATGAAAATTACCTAGATATTTTCCTAGAAAATTTTTATTAATGACTCAAAGATTAAAATGTCTGGCATTTTATAAAACTCACATATTTAAAAGTTCCATACATAAAGAAAAAGTCTGATATAATCATTACATTGGAATAGTAAGAAGTCATTTCCAATTGGTAACTCTTGAAAGACGGTTTCTGAAATATCTACATGGGTATAATAATATTCATAGCATGTGCAGATTTTCCATTCCATTTACATCTACCTAGTGAAATGGAAGAGAAGGGCATTACTCTTAGATCAGTGGGAGACTGTGAAATTGCTTACCAGGAAAGATCATTTTCCCTTTCTTGTTACATTTCCTTTTATGTTATGTCTTCAAGTGTCATGATTTCATTATTAACTGACCATAGCTACTATGGTAAGAAACACCATTCATAATAAAAGTGGATTACATTTTGGAAATGTAAGCAGGTGATCATAAAACTGGAACTCAATTTTAATACTAATTAATAATAAAATAAAATAAGACAAAGACATGACTGACATAGAACAAAGTTTACCACTTGGTACTGGGAATTCATTAAAATGTAAAGGTGGCCCTGGATGGGTGGCTCAGTTAGTTGGAGCATGATCCAATTCAACAAAAGGTTGCAGATTCAAACCCTGCTGTGAGGACACATGCCTAGGTTGCAGATTCCATCCTCAGTCAGGGCATGTACAGGAGAAAGCTGATCAGTGTTTCTCTTTTTCTTTCTCTCTCTCTCTCCCCCCACCACCTTCCTCTTTCTCTAAAATCAATAAACACATCCTTGGGTGAGGATTTAAAGACAAAGAAATAAATATAAAGGTTGAACATATATTAAAATGTTTTATTTTAGATACTTTTGTCTACATTTATGAAATTGTCACTGTTGAATGATGTCAGCTTCTGACAATAGTAATATAACATAAATCAAGGCTTTGCAAATGGATTGTCTGTATTTTACCTCACTAATAAAATCATCTGATCCTATTGTCTTTTTTAGAAGTAATGCTTTACTAATTTCAAATTTCTTCCATAATTATCCATCTAAATTTCCCTTTTCCTCTTGAATCAATTTTGGTGAAATGAATAGCCCAGAACATTTCTCCATCATCAAGAATTTCAAAGTATTTTCATAAAATTACAACGAATGAAACATGAGTTCTCTTGGCATTACTGATGAGTTACTAAACTTTTTTTCTCTAATAATACTCACCATTAAAATAAGCATTAAAACAGTACTTTTTTATAATGTTCCTAATAAAGGCTAAAATTTTCAAAACATGCAAAACTGAGAATAGCACAATATGTACTCGTTTTTTGTAATTATTATTGCTATTACTATTGTTATCCTTTCCCAACATACAAATGCCTTTGTATTTATCATATCACCTTTCTCATTGTTTTTTTCTATTTGTCATTGATTCATTGATTTACATTTCCAAAGATACATTTATTTATTTTCCCTCCTTAAGTAACACCACTCTGACCATTGTTTTATTTCACCCTTTTTTGGTGATTTGTTTAGTGGTGTCTGTCACTTAGAATGCTTTCTCTGGCAAATATCAGAAAGTCTAACCCACACAAGCTTAAACAATAAAACGGATTTAGTAGCTCAGTTGGTAAAGTTTTTGAAGATAGGGCATATTTGGGCACTGTTTGGTCAGGATTTCTGCTCTACACTTGTCTCTTGGTTAGCTCCCTAGTCATGAGGGAATGTGAGATGTTTACCATCAGCAAACAAGGCTTATCCAAGGAAAGGTAGAGACAATCTTTCTCTAAGATTGTTTTATACATCCATGAAATGAAAGTACTCAAAGTCACTTTTATGAGACATCCCTAAATTAATCATCATAATCAATTGAAAGTAATTGGCTTAGACCAAAACTAATCCCTGGTAAGAGAGACAGACCCTCCGATGAAGCTCAGAGTGGGATCTAGCACCCAAACCCTTACAATTACTGTACAATGGGGAAGGAAGTAGCCAGCATTCATTGCAAACCATGTGAGTCAGACATCTTGCATTTTCCAGCCCAGTCAAGCCCCCAGATCGCATCACCCCAGCCAGTGTATGTGGTGCTAAATCTAGTCAATAGTAGATCACAAGTAACGATAAGTTGTTTAAGTTATTAAACTTTGGGGATGGTTTACTGTATAGAAGTATATAACCAAAGCATTTGGAGGTATAATTGTATGTACTATTTATATTCAGAGTTTGCTAATGAAGAGTGTGTAAATTTTCTTTGGCCCTGATCATTGACAATTTGAGGTCTGGTTGAATCATTTCACAATCTACAGCAGTTTGGCAGATTGGTATGCTCAGTTTTCCATCCAAATTCCCCTGTCTGGTTATCTAACACAGAATAAATAGGGTAAATGAAAAGCTAGCTCTAAATCTCAGCTTCCACCCATTTAAACATTACTTGGGAAAATTTCATTTTTAACAAGTCTATAAATTATTGATGTTTTCACATACTCCTATTTCTTGTAGTCTTCCCTAACTTTCGTGTCTGAGATAAGACATACAGAAGAGAAAGCATTAATATCAATCGGGGCACCACAGTATTTAGCTCTCCATCTCAAAAAATAACATTCATACAGGAGAAAGAAGTTTTCATTTGATATACATTTTGGGTTATTCTATCAGTGTCAGAAAAAAAAACCTAATCCCCTTCCTCTGAACAGGCAGATCAGCACCGTCCTGGGAGTAAGACACAAACAGCATGAGTAAATCCCACTTGTTAGACATTAGTAACAATTCCTCCCAAAATCTTGTCATTGGTTGACTATAAGCTTAGTTTTTCTTTTGACTTATGTTTAATATTATCTGTGACATCTTAAGTTCTTTCACTGAAGTTACAAATAAATATTAGACAATCGGTCATATAAAATTTCATCACACCTTTATATAGACATGGAATTTTTAAATTTCCAGTTGTCTTTATTTTTTGTATATGGAAGAATTTATAATGATATATGAATATATTTAAAATTACGCAAATACGAAAAGAAGAAAGAAAGGAAAGAAGGAAGTAAAGGAGGGAGGGAGGAAGGAAGAAAGGAAAAGAGAGACAAAGAGAGAGAGAGAAAGACAGAAAGAAAGGAGAGAAAGAGAGGGAAGAGGTATAAAAGGAAGATGGAGAAAAAAGATAATAGGTAAGGAAGAAGGAAATTTTGAAAAAAACAAAAGTTTCCTATATCATGAGTCCCAACATTTTATATTTTCTTTTCTTCACTATAATCACCCACATAAAATGATTAATTTCTCATAAGGCTTTGTTCTAAAAACATATGGAATAGATTTTTCAATACTTTATGCTTTTTTATAATCTTCTCTTCATTTTTAGTTTTTCTGAATATCTGGAATTATCCCCCTTATTCAACTGTCTTCAGCCCCATAATAGACTGTTCTGGATCCATTCTCCCTGGGCCGCCTCCTTGGAAAGCCCTGACATCTGAGAGCTTAAAGAGGAGTTCATGAGTTTGTCCATCTTTGTTTTGCCCTTGCTAACACATAAAACAGCTGATCCTGAACATGCAGACAATGAAGTTACATTCATTAAATGTCTTTTTAAATGATAAGCATCTATAATTTAATACAGTCAAGGCCATTTGTTACAGTACTTTTTGAAAAAATAGAAGAAAGAAGATTAGTTTCTTTGTACATTATCCCATATTATCTTTCCATAACTCCACAAAATTATGGAATGCGTGAGAGTTTCAAGCAAGTTCAAACAATTATGGAAGGAGATATTTTAGGTTAAAAATAGACATTTCAATATTCTTTCAATAACAAGATACTCTGATATACTTGGAGCCAGGTCCAATTGAAAGGTATCAATGACAGAAAAATAAAACTGAACTAATATTCTCCATATTTCTTAATTATTTTCCTTATTTTTACCCCTTCCCATTACATATGTGTGGAGATATACAAATGTATGTTTTTGTAAGTATATAGACCTATATATATATATAACATTTTGAAAGAGTTTAAAGAAAATAGATATTTTTTGCAAAAAGCAAACAAAACTCATAGACCCAGACAATGGTACTGTGGTTACAAGAGGGAAGGGGACTGGGGGAGTAGTAAAGAGTAAAGGGAGTCAAATATATGGTGATAGAGAAGATTTGACTTCGGGTGGTGGGCACACAATACAATATACAGATGATACAGAATTGTATACTTGAAACCTATATAATTTTATTAACCCAATATCACACCAATAAATCCAATTTTTATAAAAATAATGAAAAATATTTTGTGACTAGTATACATCACACTTCCTTTATCACTGACACCAAATAAAAGTATCTATGTGACCTTTCTAATGAATCAAATACTCCAAAAAGAGAACAAATAAAGATAAAATAGTTGGTGTCAAAGGAAGTTCACCACTGGAACAAAATCAAAGGGAAATAATAAGCAGGGCCTAGAAAAAAAAACAAATCCACACATGGTCTGTGATCTTATAAAACAACAATGCCAGCTTCATTGTGTCAGAGACCACGAACGTCGTCCCTTTTGCTCTGGCCCTTGCCTGAAGAAGAAATACGGTGGGGGTGACAAAACGTTAAGCGATGCTTTATCGTGGGTGAGGGCTGGCTCTTCGGGGGTGTCACACTCTTCAACTACCCCAAGACAGGAAGAAAATTTGAGTCAGATTATAAAATATTTTTTAAGAGAGCCAATAACATTTCTTGTTTCTAAATCATTCTAGTAAAATAAAGTCAAAATAAGGAACACCTAGAATTTGTAGCTATTTAAATAATCTCTTAGTGTGACTTTCCAAAAGCAGATCCTTAGACAGGACTTAAAGACAAATGGTATATTTGGGACGTGATCCCAGTTAGCAAAGTAGAGTAACTGGCAAGTGAGAAAATGAAGGAAGAAAGCCGTAGAGTATTGGTTGCTAATTGGTAACTGGGGCTCCGCTCCAGGTGGGACGTCTCTGAGGGCCATGGAGAATGCATCTCAGAATTTGCCTACTGAGATGCTGAGGCTTCTAGTCACCAACTCCCATTCCTTCCATGGGACTAATTATGAGTCCCTCCTTGTCATGTTGTTAGCACCCCACACCTGGCTAGGACAACACAGTTGGCATCATCAGTATTTGGCATATTTGTTTGCATGTGACTGCTCCGGCAGGTTGAAGGGATGTGAGCAGGGCTCTGACAGTTTCAGCTACAAAGAGGCTAGTACTCCCTTAGGTTTTAACATAGCCCATTCTAGAGATATACATTCTTTATCATATAAGAGAGTTTTTCCATTTTTGGCAATGAATATATGCCCTGGTGTTACCAATGTTTCACGTAGGCCTCGGCACAAACTAAATATTTTTATATAGCTCTTGAAGGAAGAATACATCTTCTGATGGAGAGCAGTGTTTCAATGAAGTATGCTACAAGAAATAGAAAAAGAGAGTATATATTTTGAAATAGAAGCAAAAAAAAATAACATGTCCAGACGTTGGCTGAACAGGGACCTTTGCAATCTTCCCAAGGATCTGAATAAAACACTACACACTAAATAGCTTAAAAGAAGAACACAGTGTTGAATTCCACACAAACCTGGTGCAACTGCATAATCTAGTGAAATACTAAAAGAGGAAAAAAGAGAACACAATTAGAATTTGTTTTCTCACTTCGGGTTCTCAAAGTTCAGTTTGGGGTGAGCCGAGTGGGACTAAGTTCAAATAAACGTGAAACACACTGCTAAACAAACTGATAAATAGCACCCTCTTCAGACTCATAACTTTTGAATAATATAGGCCCATAATACCAAAAGCACATCAAGAATACGTGAATCAGAGCTGCTTCTCTCTCTCCCCCTCTCTCTCAGTTAAAGGAATCTGGCTTCATAATCAACAATTATTTATTTCTCTTAGTTTGGAAAATGATTCACTTATATTCACTTCAAATGACCAAGACTCCCAGTTTTAATACATTGTAAATGTTAAATGTAAGTATAAATGCAAGGCATACAACAGCCCTAATAGACATCACTATTATCTTGGAAGGTTGCATATAACATACGGGAATATAAATTCTAACTTAAACCACTAAAAATCTAGACAGTATGAGAACTGAAAGGAGCTCTGTTTGCTAACTCCATGTGCATTATGCATCACCAAACTGGGACCAGTCCCACCCCTCCCAGTGAGTAAATTTCCCAGAATCCTCTCACTTTCCTTATTTTCCAAGTAAGAAAAACCAGAATACAACTAGATTATTATTTGTATCATGTTCTACAATAATTTTGAGGAGAAAAGTATTTTTAATGAATATGTGTGTGCGTGTGATGACACATAGAATTTAAGTGAAGTGATTTATTGTGGAAGAGAATTCAATTAGCACGATATGGAAATGAAAGAGAAAGAGAAAAGAGAATATTCAATAATGCATCAGTTAAACAAAAGAATCATTCTGAAAACAACAATCCTAGTTTCTTTTTTCTATATCTATCTCGTCCTCTCACTCTTCTGCTTACCCCTTTAGATCCACTACAATCTCTTCTTGCACTCTCTATACTCTGGAAGGCTGGTATTTCCTTCCAAAGCCCATCAGGCAATCCTCCTCATAAAACTCCTCCAAGTTCCATTAAACACTCCAACTCCTGATACCTTTAAGCCCAGGGCTGATAACGCTCTCTACTGCTGCTAACTTCAGGGTGCTCACCACACACCCTGTTGTTGCTTTCCCTGAACTTTGTAAATATTTTCTTCTCTACTTAACATCTACCCCCATGCTCACCCCTCCGGAGACATACATTTAATATAACAGTACAACATAACATCAATTACAGCAGAATAACATGCTAGTTAGGATTTACCATTTTTTAATTCATGTCAAGCTGGTTTAAACAATAAAGGACAAATTTAAATTCACACATCTAAAACTGTAGTAGCAGGTCTAGATTCAAAGCTAATCACAATCCAATGAATGTCACCATAAAACAACTTCCCTTTTGATCCTGAGTCCATTATCCTCCACCAACACAAGTTTTAGAGTATGCCCTTGTGACTGATAATGGCTGCCGTGGTCCCTCATACTGACACTTCATCACCCAGGGAAATGGAGTTTCTTTCTCCTACCCTAGCATTCACTGCCTCTCAATATCCCTACCTGTGTCATATACCCCAACCTAATCCGCCCACTACACCCAACAGGTGGGATCTAATAATAAAGCAAAATTACATGAATAAAAATAAAACTATAAGCTCTTCAAAGGGAAATTAGGGTACTAGTGATAAGAAACTTGGGAAAGAACAAACATTACTCCTACAAAGTACAAAATATGAGACTTTGTAAAGAGTTTGTTAGGAAGAAAAAACTCCTTTCCCTTGTACCCTGATAAATTCTCAGCTGGAGCCCCTGTGACCATAGAGAGATCAAGAAGAGAAAAACATGTTCATGAACACACGAATCTCATTTATACATGCAAGAAACCCAAGGAATAAGTAACTCAAAGAGGTGGCTAAGTACTTATAATATCATCTTCAAGAAGGAAAAATAAACTGGCAGCAAAATGAGAAGACAAAGGAAAGTGGTGGTAAACTGTGGGAAGGTAAATATACGATAGGAAAAAAAGGAAGTAAGCTTTCTTTGCAGATTCCTTTGATGCCATTTCTGGGTTAACTGGAGTCTAGAGTCACCTCTAATAAAGGAGTAGAGAGAGCTGGTTCTGCGTTTACTGCTCTTAATTGCTATAAGCTCAAAATAATTTTGTCTAAGAGGCATTCATTGGGGTGACATATTCTGGCTTCCTTTGACTTCTAAGTAAAGGAATTAGTTCTAACTAGAGTAATCTTTTGGCTTACTGCTCACATCAGAGGACTTTTGAGAGTAGAAGGAGATGCTATTAATACTCAGGGTAGCAGAGCAGTTGTAAGTCAGGGCAGTCCCAGACAAACCAAGAAACATGCTACCTTTAGCTCCAGACCATCTCCTCTAACTCCTGCCATCTCTACTTTGATGTTTCAAAGTCACCTGGAACTCAATATGAGGAAATTATTACATTCTCCCCCCAAACGTTGTCCCCTTCTAGTATACCCTTTATCAGTGAACGACACCATCATACAACCAGCAATACACCGCAGAACTGGTAGAGTCACTCTAGATACCACACTCTTCCTGTTATTTCTTTACCCAGCCTATCAAATTTACTTTCCTAAAGTTTTAAACCTTCCAAACGCCCCATCTGCACTACATTATTCTTAGGTCACTGACTTAGTTCAGGCTGCTATAATAAAATACCAGAGACTGGGTAGCTTAAACAACAGACACTTATTTTTCACAGTCCTGGAGGCAGAAAAGTCCAAGATCAAAGCACCGGCAGACTCAGTGTCTGGTGAAGCCCCCTTCCTGGTGTATGGATGGCTGCCTTCTCATTGTGTTCCCTGGCCTACCTTCAGGACACACGTGCTCTCAGAGAGGGGGTGCTGAACTCTTCCTCCTCTAAACCCATCAGGGGAACTCCACCTCGTAACTTCACCTAAGCATAATTACCACCCAAAGGCACCACCTCCTGATACCATCACACTGACATTTGGACTTCAAAATATGATTTCAAGGAGACACAACACTTACTCCATAACAGTCATGACTAGTATATTAGCCTTCTAAGTAATCTCTCAATGCTCACTTTGCCTCCATTACACTCTAGATTAACCTTTTCAAAACACAAATTCAGTAAGTCAACTACTTGTTGAAAATCACTCAGTGATTTCTTATTGATCTTAGAGATCAAAATCCTTAACATGTCCATACAATGTCCATATTGAAGCATGATCTGGCCCCGCTTGCCTTTCTTGCCTACCTTCCTCTACTACCCCTGCTTCCCAGTCTCCATCTCCAGACACCTTAGTTTTATTTTTTCAAACAATTAGTACTAGTTTCCTAGGGCTTTCATAACAAAATACCACAAACTGATGGCTTAAAATAACAGAACAGAAATTTAACAGTTCTGGAGGCCAGAAGTCTGAAATCTAGGTGAAGACAGAGCCATTCACCCTCTGAAACTTAAAGGGGAGAATCTTTCCTGTATTCTTCTTTGCATCTTGTGGTAGCTGGTAACGTGCCTTCACGTTCCTTGGCTTGCAGCTTTAGTGCTTCAAATTGTCACCTCCATGTCACATAATATTCTGTCCTTCATTATCTCCAGGTCTCCTCTTCTTAGTAGGGCACAAGTTATATGAGATTAAGGGCTCATCTTCCTCCAGCATGACCTCATTTTAACAACTAATTATATCTGCAATAACCCTATTTCTAAGTACGATACTGGGAATGAAGACTTTAACTATCTTTGGGGAGGGGGCACACAATTTGTAACAGATGTCATAGTTTCTTCAGCCAAGACTTCGGCACATGCTCTTCCCTCCACAAGAATCATTCTTCCCTTTCCTTGTCTACCTATTTGATTCTTATTTATCCTTCAATCTCAACTCAAATGTCACTTCTTCAGGGAAGATTTAGTGTCAGATTATTAGTCAACTTCCTCTATTATACACACTCTATATACTGCAAATCTTTTCTTCATAAGATTATATTGCATTTATACTTTTACTTATTATTTACTCTTTACTATTGCATGTATTACTTACCCTAAAGCCTAGCAGAATGGCTGGCAAAAAGTGGGCATTCAATATATATTTGTTGACACAATTTTAAAGGAAGAAATAAAAATAAGGACTTACAGTTTCTCTAACAACATAAATTGCCTCAGAAAAATTTACACTGGAGCATATTTTAATTTATCGCTTTTGAACACAAAAGATATCAACTCTGGAGAAACTTTAAATCACAATTTTTAATTATATTTTTGGAGCTTTTATTCTGTTCCTCTTAATTCATTTGCTGGTAGCATTGGCATGGTTAATACAGAATTTTGACACTGTAATCTCCTTTCTAACATGATTTCTTTTTCAGTTTTAAATTTGTTAGGACAGGAGAAAAAACAAAGATAATATATATTTGTAACTGTTTTGTAAAATTTAGAATACTCATAAAGTATCTAAATCAACAAATATGAAATTATATAAAGAGGCTGCCAAAGCGACTGGTTTTCAACATATCCTTTACTTTGAGTGTTAAAACATTTTTTGGTCAAGATTCTATTGTATACAAAGCTGAGTAATACAGAGCACATGAGAATTGTTACTGAAAGTACAAGTATTCTGTCATCTTCACAGTCTTGCATTACCTCAGCATGTAACATGAAGATTCTATTTAAACTAGAATACACAGGCATCAGTCAATATTTTACTATGAATCTTATGTTCTAATTCTAAAAAATACTTACCGAAATTCTTGCTAGATATTTTCTTACTAGTGTCTATTAACATGAACAATCCATCAAAATACTTAATAGTGGGAAACAGAGTGAAAAAACAGGGGGAAATAGGAAATATATTCTGGAAATCTAAGCCATAATGAAGCTTTGAGCTCATAGTAAAAACAGTACTTCTTTCTATCTTGTTTTCTGTACACTTAAAAAAAATTTTTTTATTGTTGTTCAATTACAGTTGTTCCATTTTCCCCCATTACTCTCCTCTGACCTACCCACCCCCCCACCTCCCACATTCAATCCCCCACCATTGTCTGTGTCCATGGGTCCTTTATATATGTTCCTTGACTTGACCCTTCTCCTTCTTTATCCCATTATCCCCCTGCCCTCCGATTACTGTTAGTTTGCTCTTTATTTCTGTGTCTCTGGTTTTATTTTGCTTGCTTGTTTGTTTTGTTGATTAGGTTCCACTTAATAGCTGAGATTATTTGGTATTCAACTTTCACTGACTGGCTTATTTCACTTAGCATAGTGCTCTCCAGTTCCATCTATGTTGTCATGATAGATAGAAGTTCCTTCTTTCTTTCTGCTGCGTAGTTTTCCATTGTGTAAACGTACCACAGTTTTTTGATCCACTCATTTACTGGTAGGCACTCAGGCTGTTTCTAGGACTTGACTATTGTAAATAATGCTGCTATGAACATTGGGGTGCATGGGTTTTTTGAATTGGTGTTTCAGGATTCTAGGTTATAATCCAAGCAGTGGAATTGCTGGCTCAAAAGACAGCTCCAATTTTTGTTTTCTGAGGAAATTCTGCACTGTTTTCCACAGTAGCTGTACCATTCTGCATTCCCACCAACAGTGCACTAGGGTTCCCTTTTCCCCATAATCTCACCAGCACTTGTTTGTTGGTTTTGTTGTGATGGCCATTCTGACCATTGTAAAATGGTATCTCATTGTGATTTTTTTTTTTTTTTTGCATCTCTCTGATAGCTAGCGAAACTGAGCATCCTTTCATACGTCTTTGGGCCCTCTGTATGCCCTCCTCAGAGAAGTGTCTGTTCAGATCCTTTGCCCATTTTTAATTGGGTTGTTTTTCTTCCTGGTATGGAGTCATGTGAGTTCGGTACATATTTTAGAGATCAAACCTTTGTCCCAGGTATCATTGACAAATATTTTTCCACACACTTGGCTCCCTTTTTATTTTGTTGATGTTTTCTTTTCATCTTACTGACGTTTTCTTTAACCATGCAGAAGCTTTTTAATTTGATGTAGTCCATTTGTTTATTCTTTTCTTTATGTTCCTTGCTATAGGGAACATATCAGTGTAAATACTACTGCGTGGAATATCTGAAATTGTCCTGCCTATATTCTTCTCTAGGACTTCTATGGTATGATGACTTATATTTAAGACTTTTACACATCTTCAGTTTATTTTTGTCTGTGGTGTACATTGGGGGTCTAGTTTCATTCTTTTGCATGTAGCTGTCCAGTATCCCAATGCCAATTGTTGAAGAAGTTATTTTCACTCCATTTATGCTGTACACTTTTTAATTACTTTTTTTCAGACTATAAGATGCACTTTTTTACTACATCTTTTGCTTCCAAATATTTCCCCTATCTTCCTCCTCTAAAACCTAGGTGAATCTGGCATCCAAACCATAAGATGCACCTAAGTTTTAGAGGAGGAAAATAGAAAAAAATTTTTGAAGCAAAAAATGTGATAAAAAAGTGTATCTTATAGTCTGAAAAAATACGATACTATCCATTAAATTATTTTCTAGCAAAACACTCTTCACATTTCTTAACACTCTTCACATTTATCTCCTACAGTGAGATAAATAATAATTTCATAAATATTATATATAATAAAAGACAAATATGCATAATATGTATACAAAATGTATTTATACAATAAGGAAAAATTAATTTCTATATTTACATATTTGATGCAAAAAACATGCTATATTTGTCACGGCCTTATTTCAGCTCTTAGTAAATGATAGAGTATTCTGTCATGTCAAGGTAACATAGACATAAATCTGCTGACCTTGTACCCAGATCAGTATATCTGAAGTTTTCTACAGTGTCATTTTTGCATACTGAGAGATATCATACCTACCACCATTATGTCTATAACATACTTCAGTATTTTTTGTGAAAATTGACCACATCATCGAAACATGTCTGCTTATCTTGTTTATTTATCTCTATCACACTTAGAAAGTTAACTTTAATAAATCTTTAATAATTTTCCTTTTTCCTCCTATTTTAGAAAATTTTTTCTTAATTTTATAACATGTATAGTTTTTTTTAAATTTCTACTTGAGTTTATATACTTTGAATAAATCATACTTTTTCTTTTATAATGAATAACCCATCTAGAGTCATTAGCTGTAAATTTGATTTTATAGCCTATGCTAAAAAATGATTTGACATTAAGTACCTCCAGGCATATTTCAAATTTGGGTTTATTTATTTAAAATACATAATAACTATATGAATTTATAATTTTTTTCTTTTATTGCCATGATTTTATTTTCTATGGAAAATAAATTTTAGTGAAGTCTGCTAACCAACCAAATTGAAAACCTTTAGCTTGATGAACAATGAGTTAATAAATTAGTGAATGAGTGAGTGCTAAGGCTTTGTCTTCTACGTCTGACTCATATCTTCACAACAGGGGAGCTTTTCAGGACATCCTTTTTATGATATTGGAAGGGTTAAGACAAAAGAGCTTTCCCAACATGTTCCTCATATTCATTGCTCATGGGAAAAAAAGACAATTTTGTTCATTTCATTTATTTTTCTTAAGTCAGCATTTTGCTCTGTAAAATAAGGACAAAAATAGTTAGAGCTAAGGTGGTGATCCTGCCCCAGGTAACAATCAAATCCCTAAATTGATATATATATAAAGAATATATAGATACATGCTTTAAAAACATGAGAATGTCTTTATGATAAAGGCATGACCAAATAAATCACTTTCATGACCAAATAAAATTGCCTTCTTCCTGTCAGTAAGAACCCTGGCATCTCTGATGTGTAACTTGCATTTAACTGGCGACATTCTGGGTTACTCATATTAACTGCAACAGTCTGAACAGCTTGAACTTCAATAAAATGCACATTAAGTGACTGACTTAATTTAACCTCATTAATCCTCAACCCAATAGAACCATCTGAAGCCTTCCAAACAGCCTGTGCTTCATCTACAACATCACATGGCCCCGTAGGAAATCAACACCCAGGATGTGCCGCAGCTCTGGCTCCCAAGTTATCACTGAGGGGTAAATAGCTGTTCAATTGCCAGGACTGGGCTCCAATTGCATTATTATATGATTCACTCATTTTACTGTTCTTGTTAATAGTGAGATGAGTTCTTTAAAAATAAATTTTTCTCAACTTTTTCTTGGAACTGCTTCTCCTGACTAAATGCTCTAATTCATCAAAGACCAAGGTTCTTATCAACAAACATTTTGTGTATCATAAGAAATATATTTAAGAAAACAAAGAACTTTGCAAAATTCAAATGAAAATTTTACCCATCTGCCTCCTATATCTTGCCCTATTTAGGGTTTATTAACAGAAGCAATGATAGCAGTTAATTCTCAGACTTTCACTCATAAAAGGCCAAAGTTCCAAAATACAAAAGACTGTTAATGCAAATTCAATATTAAGTCAAGCATTTGCTGTTATACATAAAACACTCTAATCTTATGAATCTTGATCTTGATCAACTAAACAAATTAGTCTAAATCGGTGCATATGATTTGTACTGCACTCTTCTTTTCTTGTATTTAATTTCGTTGAAATCCAATTTTCTAGAGTCCTTGGTTCATTTGCTGTTCACCTCACTCTCAAGCCTAAAAAAATAAGCAGTACTTATTTATACATGCACTTGCCTTCATTCCTCATTGAGGAACCTCTGGGAAAAGATCATTGCATCTGAACCAAAGACACTGAACTCAGTCTAGCTTTAGGAACCCAAATTTATGTACAGACTATGTAATTTTCATTATTAAGTTTGTAGAAATATACTACTCAACGTTTCAATAAATTTTTGTAATTATCAAATCATACAATTTGTTCAAAGAACTTTGTATAATAGAACGTCTATACAAATACCTCTATTCTGGTTCTTCCTGATCACAAGTTTATGGTGCAAAAAGCTGACTTGTGACACAGCATAGCTGTGGCACAGCACAGCCCTGGAACAGCTCAGTAATGTTACAGCTCAATTATGAAACAACATGGTTGGAACAGCGCAGCTGTGGGGCAGCCCTCAGGCAAGGCTCCTCTCTACCTAGAAAGCTCTGCTCTGCTTCCCTCCAGTCTGTTTCAGTCTGTTCCACTCTAGTCTCCTCCACCTGGCCTGCTTTGCTCTGGTCCTATGAGAAGTCTTCCGTGTTTCAGTTCCAGCTGGTGAAATGCGATCTTCAGTCTTTAATTTTTTTAAAAAAGTGCACTCCTAAGCCAGAGGGGAGCTTACATAAATAAAGAGAAGTCCCCACCCTGATCTCTAATTGGCCTTTCCTCATGCAAATTCTCACCATTTGATTGGTTCAAAAAATGAACCAATTAGTTGGATTGAGGCTGCTCTGATTGATCAGTGAAGATGCTAATGGAGAAATATAGCTGTGCAGCTTTGATTGGATAGGGAAAGTTCTGGTCCTATTGGTTGACATAAGATTCTATAAACTCCTTTGTAAGGTTGGTTCAGACAGCTGGGACACAGTGCAGACAGTGCACTGCAGGCAGGCACTTCAGTACCTAAGGCAGGCAGCTCTATGCAGGCTCCAACTTAAAGCACAGCTTGTGTTTCTAAACTTGGTCCCAGTTAGCCACCGAGAGTCCTTATTGGTAGGTATCTTCTTTCTCAGGGTCTATATTAACAACAAGTAGCAAAATAGTAGAAATTAAGTAAAGAAAAATATCTCTGTTTTAAAGAAAACATCTTTCCATGATCAATCAATTGATTTAAAATATTATAAGCAAAAAAGTTATTGGCCTGATATAAACTAAAAAAAAACAAATACAAAAACATATAGTCACAATAGAATCTAAATTCTTAAACAATTGTTTGGTCGAAGTCAAATAATAAATGTTTCCACTTGGCAAAAACATGCTTTCTTTAATCAAATAATATTGTTAAATTTCTTCACTACATTACCGAAATGGAATAATTCTTTATTTTCTGACTTTATTTGTTCTATACAGGTAAAAATGAAAGGAAAACTGCTATATCACTACCCTACCACCAATGTGAAGATGACGATTTCCAGAGCATTATGTTTGAGTTTTCCCCTAACTTTTTAAAAATCTTTTTTAAAAACTTTTTTAAAGATTTTATTTATTTACCTTTAGAGGGGAAAGGAGGGAGAGAGGGAGAGAAATATCAATGTGTGGTTGCCTCTTGTGCATCCCCTGCTGGGAACTGACCTGCAGCCCAACCATGTGCCCTGACTGGGAATCGAACCGTGATCCTCTGGTTCACAGGCCCGTGCTCAATCCACTGAGCTACACCAGCCAGGGCTCCCCTAACTTTTATGAAATCAATTAATGTATAATTTCAAACAGTTGGTCCATTTGCGCATTGCAATTTTCATCAGTTATAGAAAATTAAATGGCAAAGAAGTTTCCTTGCAGTCATAGCTCCATACAGCAAGCAAGTGACACAACTCTGGAGAAAACAATACACAAAGAATTGTTCCTGAGAGAGCAAAACACATTTTTATAGATTCAATGGAATACAAGTTAAAACACCTTCCTGTTTTGGCTACTTCTAATATTTTTTCTTACCAGGTAAACTCTCCACTGGCAAGCACTTTAAACAGTTATTTCATTTAAAACTGCCAGGTCAGAAATATGATAGTCCTCAAGTAAAACACGCTTGCAAAAATATGTCACACCACCACAGTTTTGTTATAGTCTTGGAAGACAGATTTTAAATTACAATTTAACCAAGTACAATTTTACCTCAAGAAACAATTTATGAAAATAACATAAATCAGATGTGATAAAATCAGTAATAAATATTGTGAATGAAGGATTTTTAAAAAGATAAGCTATCTTTAGAGGAGACAGAACAATTTACATTTCCCAACTATAGTGCATAACATACTTTAAATCACATCTGAGATGTTGAAAAATATAAATATATATATATATCTGGTATTGCAGCCAGATTATATGTCTCTTGATGGCTGTCTAATTTTACATATATGTGTGTGTGCTTTTATAGAAATTTTTTCTTTTTTAGACCTTTTTTGTGATATATTTATAAAGTAAAACAAAACTGCAACATATTGTTGGAACGATCCTAAATGTAACATGCCTGCTATTTTCAATTTCTGACCTTTGCTATCTACAGAAAATAAATTTCTCTTTCCAGATAACAATTTTTAAAAAGCACATTAAGCCATGGTAATTTTCTAAAATAGAAAAGTGAAAATAGCCAGCCAGAGCATTTCAAGGTACCTCATCATCACATTTAATATGTTCCCCCACATTTGTTTTATTGCTCTGATGTTCTCTCATCCAGATTCATGCATGTATATTCCTCATCATGTTGTCGCACTCCTAACATCTGCTTCAGGCTCACTTTAGAAATGGTGTCCAATACTTTCAATACCTGTTACATAAAAACTACTACTTCTCTGGAGCTTACTTTCAATGAAACAGAAATAATCTTTCTTTTCTCTCAGATGTGATGGTCACCACAAATTTATCAAACACTAATGTGACAGTAAAGTACTAAAAGTCATAGATCCTAATAAAACATTATTTTATATCCATAGCATTGTATACTTCTTGCCAAGGAAGGGTTCAAAATAAGCATTAGAACAAAGTATGACTACAAGGCAAAATTGAATTATACCATGTTAATGATCACATGGCTAGTTAGGCAAAGAACAGTGATCCACTTGATTTATTTCAACTAAAAAGAGATTGTGGTAATGGTATAGAAACTAGACCAGAATCAGTTCTAGAGGCTGACTCACCTTCCTCTCCATAAAGAGCTAAGATTTCTGCCCTGGCTGGTGTAGCTCAGTGGATTAAGCGCGGGCCTTCGAACTAGATGTTTGCGGTTCGATTCCGAGTCAGGGCACATGCCTGGGTTGCGGGCCAGTTCCCAGCGGGGGACTCACGAGAGACAACCATACATTGATACTTCTCTCCTTCTCTCCTTCCCTTCCCCTCTAAAGATAAATACATAAATTTTTTTTTAAAAAAGAGCTAAGATTTCCTAGCGTCACTGCTTTCTCTCCTTACCTGCATCATTCATCTCTGCTAGGTAGCTTCATCAGTTTTTCTAGTTTTTATTCCCTTGTAGCTTCAGTTTGTACATGACTCCTATGTCTAACAGCATTCCTTCAGCTGTTATGTGGCTTCCTCTGTTTATGCAGTTTTCATTTCAGTTTGTACCTAACTTCTACACCTAAAAGCATCCTTTCAGCTGCTATTCTTATTGCTAATCATCTCTCTGTTTTCCAGTTTAAACTCCCAAAAATGACAATCTGATAGACCTATTCCATTTGTGTATAGCAGTTTATAGCTCCTATAAAGCCAATCTATTGGCTATTATTTGCTTACTATCAATTTTCATTCCTAATTCACTTAACTATAGCCCAGAGATACAATTCTGAGGCACAAAAAAAAAAGCCACTAAGGTAAAAAGAACTGTGTGAAGTACATTTTAGCTAGGATAATTGTACATGTGAGCAAGTACTAACTGACGTCCTTATTGTGATATATATAAATACATTTACTTTGAATGACTATTTTAATAAGGTATGCTGCAATAAACCTTGTCTAGAAATAAAGGCAAATGAATTTTTGCAGTACCAACTCCAATCTTGCAAAATTGACTGGAAACTCAACTTTGAATTTAGAAATGTGAGAATCAAGTTAGTTTATCGTAACTTTCCCAAAGTTAAGGAAAAATAGAGACTATCTCTCAAGGATGCTTGCATAGTATTTCTACCTGTAGTTAAATTTCTAGTGCTAAGTAGTGGTGCAATAATTAGGACTAAGAAATCTGAAGATTATTCTTTATGTGTTTGCAGCTGTTTCAGAAGAAGTTCAGGATGTACTGAGTCTAGTGAGCAATTTTAGCATGTCTTCATGTAGTTTTACACCACTTGAGATGATCTGACTCTCTTATTTTGCTGAAGTATCTCAGATTTAACTTACCTGGCCAATGAGAGCAGGTGCAATCAGTATTCTGATGAATATAATTTTGCAGTTTTCAACATAATGCATATGAGTTTCACTTCTTAGTTGAATATTGAAGTGGAATCCTCATCAGTTATAATAACATGCCCAACACTTATGTAATGTTAAGCTGAAATATGCTTTCACACAGATTACATGATATATCAGGTATAACAGCACTTATTTTGGAAAGGAGAAAACCAGGACTTGCTATGTTTAAATAGTATAACTTGTACAACCAAAGACATTAAAATAAAGAACAAACTGACAGTAATGAGGGGAGAAGGGGGAGGGGGATAATGGGGAAGGGGAAGAGTCATCAAGAAACATATATAAAGGACCATGGATAAAGGCAAAGATGGGTAGGACTGCGAGTCAGAAGTGGGGGTAGTTGGGACGAAGGAAAGTGGTGGCAGGAAAATGTAAACTGTACTTGAACAACAATAAGAAAGTTTGAATATTTAACATAAATAAATAAATAAATAATATAGAGTATAAAGAGCAGAGCCAGGACCTAACTCTTAAATCATTGGTGGACTACTATCACAGTACTCCTTCAGTAGACAGGCATGGTTGGATCCATGGAGTAAGCGAAAAGAAGGCAAAACACAAGAAAATCTATAATCCAAAGCATCCAGGATGAAATCATGAAGATAACATCAAGATGCAGGAAGGAGAAGACAACTAAAAGCCCATACTGCAATGATTGATACCAAAGGAACTGACCCTATTTTGAATATTATCTCATTTTCATTTTATACACAAACTTCAAAATACTGGGACTAGATTCTTATACACTCTGTGAAAAAGAACACTGAGGTCACATTTAAGCTCAGTGAGAAAGAGCACCATGGTGAATTAGGAATATCTGCCATGGGTTCAGGTTTGAGAATAGAAGTCTGGGTGCTGCATAATTGCCAACTCTGACTTGGACTTCACATTGTTTGATTGGTACTGGGTTGGCCAAAATGTTCATTTGATTTTTTTCTGTGAGATGGCTCTAGTAGCACTTAGTTTTCTTTAACTTCACTCAAAACAATTTTGTTAGACGATATTGTGACAGCTGTCATATCAATGTGCATTTTTTAAAAGCTTATCAAAATTAGTAAATTTTTGTGTCACTACTTCATTATTGAAGATGGTAGAAACTGAACAATATATGGCATACTATGCTTTATTACTTCAAGAAACGTAAAAATGCCATGGAAACATACAAAAAAGATTTGTGCAGTGTGTGAAGAAGCTACTGTGACTGTTCAAATGTGTCAAAAGTGGTTTGTGATTCTATTTTATTCATGAGTTCATTTTGCTCCACAGGCATGGAAAGAAATATGGAATAGACTGAAAGTAACCAGCGGGGAGGGGAGAGGGGAATAATGGTGGAAAGAAGGGGAAGGCACTACACAAAGAACATGTATGGATGACCCATGGACATGGACAACGCTGTGGGGATTGACTGTGGGAATAGGGAGTGGGATGGGCAGAGGAGGGCAAGGAGGGAAAAAAATTGAGACAATGTAATAGAATAACAATAAAGAATGATTTTAAAATAGTGGTTTTCAGAGTCTTGTAGTGGAGATTTCTCACTGGATGACGCTCCATGGTCAGATAGACCAGTTGAAGTTGAGAGCAATCAAATCAAGACATTGAGAACGATTGAAGTTACATCACATGAGCGATAGCCAAAATACTCAAAATACCCAAATCAATAAAGTTATTGGTGAAAATGACAAATGTGTCTTTTATTTCACAGAAAAACACATAGGGACTTTTTGGCCAACCCAATATATCTATATATATATATATGCATAGCTCTCCTGCCATGAAGCCCTGCCTTGTGAGTAGGACTAGAAGCTACAGGATCCAGAGAAACCAATTCGCAAATCATCAGCAAATGTTTAGAGATGTCTGCTGGTGGTGCAGCTGGCGCTCCACACCACGCACTCAGACAGAGGATCATCAGAAAAAGAGTTCCTGAAAACAACATGAAGTCAAATCGGATAGTCAGCTCTGTAGCCATCGTGTTTCTGCCATGAAGACATTTCATCAGGTCTTTGGGAAACTGATTCCCAAAATGGAATCTGACACAGCAAGGTCTGGATGAGAAGGTGGGAGAAACGAGCAGTTCAGAAATATTTTCCAGATGTTTCTAAGAGACTTAAATTTTGACATACACTTTTGCTTCTTCTCAAACACACTCTCCTGACTTTTCAAAAGGAATATCCCTAGAGAAGCAAAGGCAGAAAAGATTGGACTTGGTGACCAGTTCATTGCTCAACCACAAACCTGGAATCTCCTGGATAACTTCAGTTTTCTTTAGATTCCTGGTATTCCCAACCAACAGGATGGTGCACGGGCAGTTAGCCACCTCCTTTGTTGTTCACTCTTAGTTCTCAAATTTTCATCCCCCTCAGGAGCTTGTCTTCAGTCCAAAAAACAGTAGTTCTTCTGCCTGATAATCTAGAGACATCCCTTTTAAAGTCTGGAATTCTGTCAACATTCACATACCTAGTAAGTTTTTATTAATCCAGAGTGTAATAATTTCACAGGCCTATATATATTTTATCAAAAACAGCACAGTTATATAACTGTGCTTAACATATCATAATGTTAAGACAATAACGTTTAAGAAATATTATTCACATTAGCTAGTTTGCTATTAAACAAATTCACAAATGATTAAAATTAAATCTGCTTGTCTAAATAAGAGATAAATTAGAGACTCAGTGACAAGTTTTATTAGGCATTCCATTTACTCATTAGGGTGTGACATTTCTATAACTAACATGAGTTGTATGAATATGGCTATAAAATTAGATTATATAACTATAAATATTTTATTGCCCTCTGTAGAATTCATTATTACCTATAATTCAAAGAACTATGAAATCTAATTATAGAATGCTATGTATGATGTTATTCTTTAATATTAAAGTAAATAAATTTTACATAGATATTTTACACATATAAACTTCTGGAAGAATAAGTCCCATACTGCAGATAATCATCCACATTGTTGTAATTTTTATAAAAATTCATAAATTTTATTATTAGGATAAATAATAAAGACAATCTGTGTAAATAAAAGAGACTTTGGTCACGTGTACAAGGTCTGTCCAGAAAGTACCCAGCCATGTATTATGAAAAACAGAAACATTTATTGAAGAAGATACAAGACACAAGAAACATTGTACATAGGACATGAAGCCTCAGTCCCCTTCAAAATAAGCACCCTGGGACCTCACACAGTTCCAATCACCATCAGCTGCCCTGTCATATTTTCCTGAATCTCATCAACAGTCTAAAATCTATTCCCTTTCAAAGGCGATTTTAGTTTGGGGAAAACTCAGAAGGAACCAGACATCAAATCTGGGCTGTAGGGGGGCTGAATCACTTGGGTGATTTGATGTTTCTCAAAAAATTCTGCATGAGATGTGATACATGAGCAAGCGTGTTGTGATGAAGCTGCCAATCATCGGTTGCCCAAAGCTGCAGCCATTTTCATTGTATTGCATCTCTTAACCAATGAAGAACATTGAGGTAGTACTTCTTATTAATCATTTGTACTGGAGGGGTGTACTTGTGGTGGACAACACCTTCCCAACCAGAAAACACATTTAACATGGCCTTGATCTTACTGCGACTTTGCCGCACCCTCTTCAGGTATGTAGAACCAGGTGACTTCCATTGGGACAAATGGGCCTTCATTTCCAAATCATAGCCATAAACCCACAATTCATTTCTGGCTACGACCTTCTTAAGAAAAATCTAGTCCATTGGTAGCAGTTTGAATGTAATCATTAGCAGCTCCAAAATAATGTTCCTTCTGCTCTAGTAGCAGAAGGCACAGAATAAATTTTGCCACAACACATTTCATGCCAAGATCCTACATCAGAATCTCAGACAAAGTAATTTTTGGAATCCTCAGATCAGCTCCTAGTTCTTGCACTATGAGTCACCTGTCTTTGTTGATTGCAGCCTATACACATTCAACATTCTCAGGTGTTCTGCTTGTTGTAGACCTTCTAGAATGTTGATCACTTTCAACAGATTCTCAAACATCTTTGAAGCTTTTATTTGTATCACACTCTTATTTGTGCTGCACTCCTTGCAACATCCCCCAAAGCCTTCTGAATCACCTGGATAGTTTCCATGGAGGAATGTTAAAGTTTAACAAAAAATTTGTTGCAGATTCATTGGTATACTTGTTCAGTCATTTTGAAAGCAATGGCCACACAGTACACATGCTCACTCAATGGCCTCTACCACTCCCACTGACTAACACAGAGAAATCATCACACATGTGCATTCCAGCCCACGTTCCTTGGCTTCCAGGTTACATCAATATGGCACAAACCATTTCCATTATATTAGCAATGGTTGGATTTTTTCTGGACAGACTGCATATACTTTAAAATATTTCACAAGTAATGTCACTTCTCCATAGTCTTATTTCATAAAAATATTTTAAACTAGTAACATTTTCTAATAAAATTTCTATATGCCAACTATCATTTTTTAAATATTTTATTTATTTATCTTTAGAGGGAAGGGAAGGAGAAAGGGAGAGAAACATCAATGTATGGTTGCCTCTTGTGCATCCCCTGCTGGGAACCGGCCTGCAACCCAGGCATGTGCCCTGACTGGGAATTGAACCTCGATCCTCTGGTTCTCAGGCCTGTGCTTAATCCACTGAACTACACCAGCCAGGGCTCAACTATCATTTTTAAGAACTTGTTTGACCTAATACATACAACAATCATATATTCCTCAAAAAAAGTTTACATATAAATGCAATTTGTTTTTTCTTCTTCCAAGAGCAAAGACTAAATATATATTACTCCTTAACATGACTAACACAATATGATGTTTAGAAGAACATAATAAATATAACCTAATACTCTATTAGAGAGAAATTTAGTAACTTTTCCAATGTCATTGTGTGATTGTTAGTGGCGATCTTTATGACCTCCAATCCAAAACTCTCTCACACAGAGTAGATTATGTATTATGATTCAAAGCACTCATATAACAATTCTGAACTGGCAGAATAATAATATGCTTACTTCACCAATATCATAACTCCACAAATACTATGTAGAGTATTACATAGTATTTTACATTACTCTTATTTTACGTTAACAATGTGTGAGCTACAATATATTGAACTGATATATTATGTTTCAGAATGTACTGTTTATGAGCAGGACCCAAAAGATAATTTGAAAAATCTAGAATGTAGAACTCTAAGTCATGAGATAAAAAAGAAGCTTTTTAGGCAAATCTTGTGGACTTTACAATAAACTATAAATAATATTCTCAGTGAAATAAAAATGATAAAGTGGTCATTAAAGAAAAAGACTATAAGAAATGTTTATAGAGCAAAAAAGCTCTTAGTAATTAAAATATGACATTTTTTTAATTCTATAAAGAAAATATGATAATGTCAAATATGTCTCCCAGTAAGTTGTGGGAGAGGGGAAGCAATGGCCAGGAAGAGAAAGAAGGCAGGACGTGAAGAAGTGAGGGAGGGTGGTAGGGAAAGAGAGATGGAAAGATACAGAATACAAGGGGAAATGAGGACAGAGGAGGGCAGCAAGAAGAAAGAAAAGAATGAAATACCTAGGGAATAAGACAAGGAAGCCCAGAGGTGAATGAAAGAATGTCCAGAAACTCTATTGTGGCAATTATTTCCCAATATATACATATATGAAGTCCTCATATTGCACACCTTAAACTTACATAATGTTATATGTCAATTACATCTCAATAAAAGGAGGGAGGCTGTCATTTCCAGGGGGAAAAAAGAACAAAGAAACTGTAAAACAAGAAATTATTTTAAAACAAAAGTTACAAGTATATATTCTAAAACAAAAGGAAATCAGTATCCTTTAAACAGTACATACCAAATAGGTGTAAAAAGATCTATAATAAGGCATATCCTTAGACAATTTCAGAGCATGGAAAAGAGATGATCTTGAAAAGATTAGGTCACATAAAACGAGCCAGAAATAACAACATCATCAGTCTTCTTAAAAGTCACACCATCATGAATGCTAGAAGGCAGTGGAACATGGCCTCTTTATTTTTAAAGCCAATTTTTTCTGACCTAAATGTGATATTGATCCAAATGATTAATAAAAAAAGTAAGGTAGAGCAAAAAAGGTTTTCTGACATTCAGAATGCCAACATTTCACCTCATATACTCAAAATTATGAAGCTATCAGAAGGAATACAGCAAGGAAGAACAGGACATGTAATTTGAAAAGCTAGAGATCTCAGGGGGAAAGTAAAGGGGATTCCCAAAGTAGCGTTTCTGCAAATCTTAGCAAGCAGTCATAGCTGAGAAGAGATTGTGTCAGATTTGTGAGTTTATCAAAGGAAAACAAAATTGGTGCAGATATACTAACTAAGGTTGACTGTGAAAAATTGTAATGAAAGGCATTTTACTGAGTTCTTAAGAGAACATAAAAGTACCAAAATGTCATAGATTTTAAAAAACTAAGAAAATGAATGAAAATTAAAATGAAGTAATTATCAAATAAGAAAATGTAATGATTCTTAGCTGAAAAATAAAATTTTGTATAATAACAGAAATATAAATGAGGTATACCACTTGGCTTAGTAATTTACTTTTTTTACATAATCATACCAATGGAAAGACTTAGAATTCAACAAAAAAATTTAATACCACCATACACAGGTAAAGAAGCAAGAAAGTGGGATATGAGAGAAGTAAAATTTATAATTACAACATGAGGAAAGTCAGTAGATAATGTCCAAAAGTGACAAAGCAAAATATTACATTATTTAATTGTTTAGATATATGAAGATAAATGCCAAAAGAAACAACCCAAGTGCTAGAAGATAATGCCAGGAAGGTGGCAGGTATGATCATTTGACATTTTAAACTATAATTATTTATTTAATGAAAAAAAAAAGAATAAAAGTAAATGCAACACTCCTACAAAAGAATTCATCACAGCATGAACAAATGTGATAATTTCATAGTGTACAAACAACACTCCACAATTTATGTATTTCTGAAAAGACTCTACTTATCATCACTTGAGAATTGTGATGACAGACAGATAGCAGCTCTGAGGCCTTTGGGAATTTGTGAAAATACAGACTAAAATAAAACTCAGGTAACTCTATTATATATTCCCTTTAATGAGCTCCTGTGCCACAATTCTCATTTGAGACTACTAGATTGTCTTGATGCTGACATTTAGATTTTTGTATTGCAAAAAAATGAAGACATATGCTTAGATACCAAGAAGTCCCAGATAACGCTGAAATCCAGTTTCATTTTACATTGCTTTTGGTCCCTTTACTTCAATTCCATAACTCATAATGTCTTAATAATTGATTTGTGTTGTCCAAATGCTGTTGGTAGCTTAGTGAAAGATTTAATATTGTTTATTGCCAAATATGCCTCCAAAGTTTTAATCCTCTTATCTCTCCGCTACCCATTTGTAAAGCAGGTTAATGTAATGCAATAGTGAAGTCAGAGTGAGTCAATGCAGAAGCGATTCTGAATAAGAGGAAAGAAGCTTGTCAGTTGTTGGGAGTCTTAGCAGAATATCTAAACTACTTTTCCAAACTATAAAGGATGTTCAGACTTAAAGCTTTTTGGTTGTAAGGTTTTGTTTTTTTTTTTGGGGGGGGAGTTGTTTAATACCTGTAAACCAGATTTTGTAAGGGAATTTATTTAATGTGTCTAATTTGTTGGAACTTAAATTTTACTTAAAAGTCATTAGAAAAGGAAACTGGTAATTAAGGGAACTACAACTCTAGTCCCAGTTCTATAATTTACTCAATATAGTCAACAAACAATGAACACCTCAAACCCTTGTCTTTACTGATCATAGATGGGTTAAGTGGATGGCATACAAGATCCACTCCCTAGTAAGTAAGGTCAAAGTATCTACTTTATGAGTTTATAAGTTTTCAACAAAAATTTAAGTGCTTCATTAAAAATTGTCACACCTTTAAAAACTCCCTTTCATGAAAATTACATATTTAGGAATGACCGTTGCAAAGTATAGACTTGATTTCATCTGAAGCCTCGACTTTAACTACTACACATAACCCCATTAACCCTGAGAAATGAAGGCAAACAAAGCAATTAGTGTTCCTCCAGAGTTAGACATGACCTTAGCCACCTGTCTTTTATACACTAAACATTTGGAATATTAACTCCTATTGTTAGTACTCAAGGAGGAGGTATTGACAAATCAACAAAATCTGCATTGAAACACATTCGTGTTTTGAGGCTGTTTCAAGGGCTCTGTTTATCTACCCAGATCTTACTAGCATATTCCTACACTAATCTCTTGACCAGTATCTCATTTCTTGTCTCTGTATTATTATATACCTCTTAAGGCACTTCTCTAAAGCTTTTAGAATAGTATTGAGTGCTAAGGTAATTAAAGTAATAAATATGATTTTAAAAAGCAGGAACTTTCAGGTATATGAGGAAAATCATATATATATGATTTTATATATATATTTATATATATATTAATATATTATATATATATAATCATATATATGATTATATATATATATATGTCATAGAGAGAAAGGAAACAAGCTATCTATTTATTAGCTCCTGAGACATTTTTAGTCTATTTTGGTAAATTTTTCTCAGTTGAGGAGCACTGTGAAAGCCAATAGATTTAAAAACTCTGTCATTCATAAGTAAAATTGGAGGGATTCAGTTGCTTGATTATAGACTTTTGAGTTAGGGAAATGAATTACATCACAGTGGTTACTGTTATTTTATTTAAGACAGAAATTACAGTGCATGAAAATTCAGTTCAACTCTGTTGGTATAGTTTCTCCCCTCCCCACCTAAAATAACTAGATTGCTTTGCAACCACTAGAGCAATTACCGAGACTTCAATGTTCCTGTTATGTGAATACAGTATGTCCTTCTCTCAAATTTAAACCACTTAAAATATTTTCAGTGTCTCTTGCATTCATATTGAATCCACAATAATAATCATTCACTTGATCCTACTAGGATTTCCATTCTTTTTCCACCTTCTAACTCTTTGCACTAATTAGTTGTTTTCTTTTTTTAGCACACACCACATTTTCTTCTGTCCACTAAGCCAAACACCAACACTCAATGACATAACCAGTGAAGGAAATATTTGAATATTATTTTTTTATTTAAGTTTGCTCTGCTTCACTTTTCTTCAAATCATTCTAAAGATTCATCCCAATCCCAAACAAAATCTCACTGGGCTATTATGTAGAATTTGGCAGGCTGATTCTAAAATTAATATGGAAATTAAAAGGACCTAGTCAATTTCAGTAATGGAGAGAAAAGTTGGAAGATTAGTAGTTACCTGCTTTCAAGATCTTCAATAAAACAACAGTGTGTTGAACTCAAGATGGACAAAGAGATCAATGGACCAGAAGAGAATCCAGAAGTAGACTCATATATATATAGGTAATAAGTTTTTTAAAAGGTACACAGGAAATTCAGTGTAGAAATTATGGTCTTTCCAAAGATTTCTTAGATCGAACACCAGAAAACATTATCTATAAAAGATAAAAATGATAAGTTGGGCATTATTGAAATCCAAACAACAGTGTGGTGGTAGCCAAAGGAAAAAGGGGTGGGGAGGTGGGCAAAGGGGGAGGAAAAAGGACAGAAAAAGACTCTGCTTGGGATGATGGGTACACGATTCTGCGTCCAGATGATATTTTGTTGAGTTGTACCTTGAAACCCATGTTGTTTTGCAAAGTTTGTCAACCAATGAATTTAAAAAAAAACAAAACTTTCTTCTACAAAAGATATTGTTAAGAGAAGGAAAAGACAAACTATTTAGACTAGGAAAAATACTGGTACATCACATACCTAACAGAGGACTTATACCCAAAATATCTAAACACTTAAAACTCAACAGTAAAGTAATAAACCCCTTTTAATGAGCAAACTTTGTACAAATACTTCACCAAAGAAGGTGTATATAAGATATACAAATAATAAGCACCAAAAAGTCCCAATATCATTAGTCATTAAGAAAATACAAATTAAAATCAAAATTAAATACCACTATACATACTTAATAAAATGGAGGGATTGAAGAATAAGATTAAAAATTGACTTATCCCGTGTTGTCTAGATTGTGGAGAAACTAAAATTCACAGTTCGCTAGTGAAAATGCAAAATGGTACAACTATGCTCAAAAACAGTTTAGCGGTTTCTTACTGAGTGAAATACACACTTACCAATGGTGGTACATTCCTCTTCAATCTTCAGACTGCTTCTCACACACCTGTGTTTGGTGTTTAACTTTGACTTCATATATGGATATCCTTAAAGGCTAAGTTATTGGCCCTTTTTTCTTATATTATAACTTTTTAATATTCTACTTTCTTCTCAGGCATTCTAATCTACATCTATGACTTCAATAAACATCCAATTACTGATAATTTCCAATTTTATGGCATCATTTTTTACCTCTTTTACATGTTCAAATCTACATATCTGAAGGATTCATTGATGTATCAAATATATCAAAGTCACCACAACCTCAACATATCTCCAAGGTCTCTAAAGCTAGTTTTCTTTGATGTTTCCTGTTCATTGAATGATACAACCATATATCCAGTCTCTCAAGACTGAACAAGAGTCAACATTGATAACTCTCTCACGTTTGCCTTTCCTTTTTCTATACCCTATAAATCACCAAATCTGATACTGTTTTCTTTAATTACCTATGAATTCATCCTTCCTTTATTTCCCAATCACATTTGACCCAACATCATATTTTCCCCAAACCACAGCTAGGCCCACCCAACTCCTGCCATGATTCTCCCTTTCATCTGCTATGTCTTCCTCAGTCCATTCTCAAAACAGTGCATGGCATATCCTTTTTTGGTTCACAGGCCAGAGCTCAATCCACTGATCTACACCAGCCAGGGCATGGCATACCCTTTTAAAAAGGAAAGTTTGATTTGACCTTTCTCCTGTTTTAACCCTTCTTCAGTAGATTCATATTTCTTTAATGATGAAATTTAAATTGTTAATATGGCCATGTCCCTGTATAATCTCTATTTCTAGCCTCCATTCCACTAATCTCACTGTTCTCTCCATAGGCAGTTCCTTGAAAGTGCTGAAACTTTTTACATGCTGTTTTCTGTTACTAAATTACAATTTTTCCTTCTTTGCTCCTACTCTTTTATGAATGATCTCTTATTTCTTATTCCAATCTCAAATCAAGCAGAATTTTTTTTTAGAAAAGGCTTAGCTGACTAGTCAACTAAATTAGGTTCTCATGTTATAATTTTTCATAGTTTAAAATACTTTCCTTCACAGCAATTTCCCAATTGAAATAATGATTTTTATCTGTGACTATTCTTAATGATTGTCTTCCTCCTTATGCTATAAGCTCCATTATGGCTGGCTTTGCCAAACACTGTACCCCTAGCACTTATCCAGTATCTGGTACATAATAAAGGCTCAATAAATACTTAAGGTATAAATACATTCCTATACGATAGATACAAAAAGTATAACTTAGAGAGAGAATTCAACCGGCTTCTAAACCATTTTTCTAGAAAGAGGAAGAAGTGGGATCTGAATCCAAGCATCTAGAATGCAAAAGAGTATTCAGTTGTGCAGCTGAACTGTTCCCTTTATCATAATGGTCTCTGCTCAGCTAGTCAAATACACAGGCCAACTTTGGACAGGCTTACCCATCTTTTTCCTTCACTTTCAACAGCTTTAACAGTTTCAACCACCAATTATTATTATATCTGTACAGTGTCAATGGGCTCAGCCAACAATATCTACACCACTTAAGCAGTGGCAAAATTTTAGATGACTGATGAGAATGACAGCCAGAATATAACATGTATGACTTACATGTAAGCATGGCCAGTGAATCCAAATGTTTTTAAAGAGTTGAACCTAGTCTCCATGTTGTTTAACAGCTGGCAAATCTCCAGTTGGCAACTATGAGGGAAATGTTTGCCACACGCAGGTGGTAAAAGAGAATTAAATCACAAATACATGAAAATGTGTTTCTCAGCTGTTCCACAGTGCTACTATGTTGGCCAAGAAAGAAGTGGAATTTCTGTTGGCTTGAATGTTTCGAGATTTTGTATTTGAATCAAATGAGTTCCAAAAAAACTAACCCTCAAAAAAACACAGATTTTTCTCTCTGTGTCTCTAGTATTTCTTATCTAGACTAAGTTGGAGTGGAGTTATGAACTATAATGTTGGCTGACTTGGCTAAGTTTAACCCCTTCGCATTTTGACAAAGGTTTTATCAGAATTTTTAAAAACAAAAAATGCTGAAGCGATATTATCTATAACCCATCTGGTAAGAAAATAGAAAATTCTTATAAATATGGAAAATTATCTGTTTGTAAACATGAAAAGTTTATTTTAATGTGATAAAACTGTGTGATTAAAATGTTAATGTTTTATGGGGCTTTTTTATTATCTCCATTTTCATTTCCTTTATTTATATTATCAGATTTGGGGTAGTGTTTGCTCAATTTCTGTTAAAAATATTTGCTGCTGTGTCTGATTAGTACTACCCTAGGTGGCTCAAGAAAAGAAAATCTGTTCTGTTTTGTTTTGTTTTTAAGAAATCGATGAGTCAAAATAAATCAAATTACAGTTAAACCACAGCCTGTCCAGAATGTATCCAGCCATATAATGTGAAAAATAGACATTTATTGAAGAAGATACAAGACACAAGAAACATCGTACATAGGATATGATGCCTCAGTCTCCTCCAAAGTGGGCACCTTGGGATCTCACACAGTTCTCCCAGCATCTCTTCCACTGTTCAAAACATTCTGCAAAATTTTTTGTTGGAATCACCATCAGCTGCCCTGTTGTATTTCCCTGAATCTCATCTATAGTCTGAAATCTCTTCCCTTTAAAAGGTCATTTTAGTTTGGAAAAAGCAAGAATTTGCAGGGATATAAATCTGTGCTGTGGGGGGGTTGAGTCACCTGGGTGATTTGATGTTTCATCACCAACCCTGGACAAGACATGATGCATGAGCAGGCATGTTGCCCTGGTGAAGCTGCCAGTCACCAGTTGCCCATAGCTGCGGCCTTCTGAATCATTTGAATGGTTTCTACAGAGGAATGTTCAAGCTTCACACAAAACTGGACACAGATTCACTGCTTTATTTGCTCAGTCATTTTGAATGTGATGGCCACACATTACACATGCTCACTCAATGGTGTCTACCAGCCCCACTGACTAGTACAGTGAAGTCATCATTGTCCACGAATATGCATTCTAATCCACTCTCCTTGGATGCCATGTTAGATCAGTGTCACACAAACCATTCTCGTTATATTAACAATGGTTGGACTTTTTCCAGATAGACCTCATATATGATTTAATACAATTAATATCATATAGTAGAACACAACATAATCCATGTGAAATGTATGATATATGTGAAGGTATATAGGTATTTCTTTAGCTTAATTGTAAGAATTAAGAGAAAACAAAAAAACTTGTTCAAATCTATGCTAACCAAGTCATATCAATGTCATGAAATTATTGGTCTTAAAGAGTAATTCGAACTTCCACATCCCCCTAAACCTCTCACTCTTAATTACATCAGAGTATTCACATAGGGTATTAGCTACCTTATTGAATGCTACATTACAATGATGAAATGATAGTGACTCCTCCCAGCTCATGAGTTTTTCTGGGGCCTTATTTCTCTTGCTTACTTGCAAGCTGAAGTCCAAAGAGTGTATTATGCGTCATCCTGGTTCTCCAAACAAAATGGACACCCAGTTACCAAAACTCACCCACCTCTGGTGATGTCCCTCTCCTGTCACCAAAATTGGGGGTCTAATTCTATGAGACATCTTATATAGTTGCATCAAAAACAAGGACTTCCCCTTCCAATAGTCTTGACCATACCTGGCACTGGATATCTTCTTCAATCTATCTTCAATAGATGATCTGCCATCAGCTTTTTCCTTCCTTTCTATTGAATTCCTCCCATTCAACAAACTTTGACAGATCACCTACTCGGTCCCAGGCAGAGTTAGACATGCCTCCGACAAAGAACAAGGCAGAGACTGTCCCTGCCTGTCGCCAAGATTAGATGACCTACATGAAGACGGACAGAAGCCCATTACGGGTGGGCGCTGTCACGTGTTGTACCATTCACAGCTTGCACGTGTGCTTCCCCCATGCGTGTGTCCTCAAAACAATATTTCAATAGCTATTTTAAAAGTTTTCTAAAATACTGTAAAGATAACTTTTACAGGTATATGTTAACAATATTTTTACAACATCTTCTGGAATGCCACAAAAGTAAAGAAAAACATTAATTTCTCAGAGCCATTAGTATGATCCTCCAATTTCTTTAGGAGGGTGAGGTCCATTGTGGTTAAGTTTTAGTACTTTTTGTTTCCTCCTTGATTCCTGTAGTTTTATAACAGATAAATATGTTCACCTAGTAATTTTTGTTCCCCACGAAAAAAACTGTAGGAAAGAGTTGTGTGGAATAGTTATGTAATATTGTAGTTCTCAGCCCTTATGAGATCAGAATTACTCGGGGAGCAAACAGAACATGACAAAACAAACCCTGTCCAAACCCTTCACTGACAATGGTATTTCACAAAAGCACGTCCAGTAATTATAACGTGCAATCACAATTCAGTTACAACCCGTAATGCAAAAATAACGTTTACTATGGATTTCTGCACTACCCTCTAGTCTCCTTCCCAATTTTTTATTTTCTGCCCCGTGCCCAGAGTTCCGTGCATATTTTTAATTGATAGAGTATATATTATTTGATCATTTCACTTTGCCCTTTCACAGGACATTTACAAAGACACTTCATTTTTGCTGATTGTTGGATAACTGATTTTTCAGTTGTTCCCATTCTAGTGTCCGAACTGCATAAAAAGTACTGCCTAGATCATTTCTGACTTTTGCAATAAAACATTTCATTGTTGCCTTAACTTACACAGTGTTATCCCAGAGTCTATTTTGACAAGCATTGCCGGTTTCATTTTGCTGTTTCTAGCAATTCAAGACCCTTACTTGCAGATTTCCCTTTGCTCCCAACAAATGGCAGCTCATTTTCTGTCAGACAGAAAACAACTAGCCAATCTAGTAGCATCAGAACCTGCAGATGGAGAAAGTATTTTTCAAAAGAAAATCATTTTAAGAAAAAAGGTTTTTTCAGGGACCCATAGAAAAGTAAATTCACTTATATGCTCTTTTTATGTGGAACGGAGGCATGAAACCCATTTATATTTAGTTAGTAAATAAAAGTCTTTAAACGTCCACTTAGGTTACATATGAAAAATCAGTAGAGCAGAGGTAAAGGTAAAGAGAAAAAAAGAGTGTAATAGAAAAATAAAAAAGCAACACATTCAGAAAAGGAAGATATCTCAAGAGATTAAAGGAGAGGAGGACCCCTGCCTCAAGAATCATCGAGACACCTCTTCCGGTGGCGCAGGCTGTGCCTCACTCAGGGCCCCTGGACAGTGGGGATCAGACACAAACCCCTGGCTTGTGCACTGATTCCCCATATCTTGGGATCAGTTTGCATACACTAAGAAAGGGTCACCTTTAAAAAAAAACATGTACAAAGTTACCTGTGGGTTTGCCACAGTCTAGAGCAATGAACGAGGGAGGAAAAACCTGAAGAGAAAAGCATATGCCAGAGTAGTAATGGAAAGGGGAAGAGAGAAGAGCTTCAACAAGAGGAATGGGAGGGGAAAAAAGAGAACAAAAATAGGCCACTGTGTCTTTGCAATGCTGTTCCTTCTGCCTGGAATGACTTGAGACAACCCTTTTCAACCTGTGAACGCTCTTTCACTAAGTGTCAACTCAAATATTATCCCTGATGGGAAGGAAGCCATTTGTGACTCTCTGGGCAGAACTGGTCATGCCTATACACATACACACACTACACTTATCTGTCCTGTCCTTATATTTTTGTCCTATCTCCTCATTTATTATGTGTTCCTTAATGATGGAAACAAAGCTTTGTTTGTGACCTCAGGATATGATATATTTAAATGAGTAATGTTTACTTGATGGTAATACAGTATGTGAAAGTATTTGTACACACTATGGCATAAGCTAGAAGGCAGTGTAAGAGTAAAAGGAGCCTAAGTTTTTGACAGGTTTAGACTGACTGACTTCAATTCCAAGATGTGATCACGAGTGTTTCAGTTAATGAATTAATCCTAGGTTTCCTCATCTCTAAAGTGGGGGAAATAACTACTTACATCATAGAGTTATCAAAAATTATATTAAATAAGGTTTGAGTAATGTCCACACACAGAATGAAAATTATTCCTATTACCAACAAAATAATTTTGTAATTAATCCATAGAGACAGTTGAAAGCTGATCAATGGTTGCATGGGGCTCAGAGTTGGAAAGAGTGAGCAATCACTTTGGTGTGTTAAAAAAAGTTTTAAAACTTGATGTGGTGACATTTGTAAAACTCCGATAATTTATTAAAAGCCATTGAATTTTACTCTTAAAACTGGTGAATTTTATAGTTTGTAAGTTATACCTCAGTACAGCTGTTTGGCTTCTACTCTTCCAGGGCATGGGAAGAGGAAGTGGGTGGGAATTAAATGAAACAAGATTGACTATAATCATTGCTTAAACTGAGTGATGAGTGCATGGAATTTATTAAGCTATTGCTTTAAATTCTGCATATGTTTTAGAATTTCCACAATAAAAATTGTTAAATGTTATAATTAATGACAAGTTTTATAATTTTAACATTATAATTCTGTAAGCTAAATATAAAGTCTCATTTCTTAACATATATAACACTGGTAAGAAATAAGAGCATGGATAAATGGGAGGCATAGACCAAAAACATTCCAGCTGTCACTGAGAAGCACAGGTTGGTTGGAGGGTATTCTTATATTGTTGCAATTTGTCTTGATGTTACCTATTATTTTGCCTTTCCTAAATGTCAAGATGTTGTTTCCTGTTTTAGTAAAAATTCTACATAAATTTAGAGCTAGTAGAGGGTACTGAAAAAAGAAACCATAAAGAACCAGAATATTTATACTCAATGTGCTCCAACCTAACTTTTGCCCATCCTACTCACATCAGTTTTCTACTAAAATGTAAACCTCTATTTGAATTTCTCTGAATATCAGTGTGCAAATCAATCAGAGACAAAAGGGTAGTGACAACTTAATTCCCCCTCTCACCTTCATTTTCCACATCCTATTGATGATTATATTCTATTAATTTACCACTTAACATTTTCATATGCATTCCTTCTCTTTGTTCACGAAAACACTTCCCTGGAGTGTTTTCCACCAAACTGCAAAAAATGAAACATGTAAGTGAAGTACTAAAGTAATTTATTCATGGTTATAACTATTACTAATACCTCAGTAATGATCACTTTCAAAAGACCAATCTGTGAAAAGATATGGGTACCTTACAGTTCCAGGCCAAGGGTACTTTTGCTCTGTCTTCCAATAAAACAATCCACAAAATAAATTAGTGGCATTATTAACAAAGAACATGGCTTCCTGGCTGGTGTAGCTCAGTGGATTGAGCACAGGCCTGCGAACCAGAGGATCGCAGTTCGATTCCCAGTTAGGGCACATGCCTGGGTTGCAGGCCGGTTCCCTGCAGGCCAACTCCCAGCAGGGGACGCACAAAAGGCAACCATACATTGATGTTTCTCTCCCTCTCTCCTTCCCCTCTAAAGATAAATAAATAAATAAAATCTAAAAAAAAAAAAAAGAACATGGCTTAGCTTAATACAATGACCCAATCATTTTCAGCTTAAATTTTTCTATGGCTCTTCATTGTATACAGACTAAAATACACAGTCTTTAATAAACTGTGTAATAAACTGTCCACCTGTCCCATAACTTCGACTCCATCATCTGGGCTCTGCCCTTATCTTCTCTGTTGACCCCGGTCATCCTAACCCAATCCTACACTCCAGTCACACTGAACTACTTGACCTTCTCTGGTTTCTTGTTGTGTCTCATATTTTTAGAAGCCCAAACTAGTTGTAAATGTATTGTTTTTAAAAATGAGGGCACTAAAAATTCACATGGTCAAGCTGTTAGTAAAAAAAAAATACTATGCATGATATATAACACAGAGTGATGGAATTCTGAGACAATTCAGTGACCTAATGATCATCCAAATTAATTTTAGTTATCTGTACCACAGGTAAAATTATTATGTATTTCCTCTCCTAACTCAGAAATTTGCTTCTGGACCTCAAATCTGTATCTTTTAAGTATAGCACACATTAAACCATCCTATCTGTAAGAACAATGAAATAACTATTCTACCATAATGTTCAGTATAATATGATATTCTAACTGGTCACAGTTACTCACAAAACAGTACATTTTTAAGAAATACACATGACTTTTTCTGTAATTCACTTCAAAACTCTGAATTTCATAATATCTTTAAAGTACTTAAAGTACAAATATCCTCATACAATTATTTGTGTGCAAAAAAAGTGTAAATGAAGAAAGTGAGGTGAAGGAGGAAGAAGAAGCGACATTGCACTGACTGATCCAATTGCAAGATCTAGGTATTTGGTTTGGCCAATATTTTATTACAAATTATAACAACTTTATTCTAAAAACTAGTACAATGGAAAGAAACTAGTGCTATTTGTGATACTTCTAAGAATTAATAAAAAAAAGTATTAAGGTTTCTGAACTCTTTAAGGAGTGAGTCTACATGCACAATGATTTAAGACTAGGGGTCATAAAGACATAAATTTATTGCTCTGTAAATATTAAAAATAAATTGGGATTACTTGGAGCAATGCAGGGAAAGGAAAATAATAAAAAATATAAAAGCATGATAGACAGAAAGAAGTTAATATAGTTGTTTGAAGTGGAAATGTTCTATGAGGTGAGATAACCATTAAAAATATATTTCAAAATTAAGAAAAAAACACTTCTGAAATGTCAAGAAAATTCAAGCTGGTAATCAGGCTACATTAGTTCTCAAAACAATTTCTCACAGCCATCAAATTTTAAGTGGGCCTTTTGTGTACTTGCTACGTATCAAAAAACAATACATCATTCAACACTTATCTAAGGGGTGCTATTGTGGGAACAGAATTTGATGATTTATGGGTAAAATTCTATTGATTTGATGGTGGATTATCAACACACTCAAATCAGGATTACATAGAGTTCTGTCATAAAATACTATAATTAATAAGTTATTGTATTATAATCCTGTAAATTTATGCAATAGATTATAATAAATATAACAGTATTCATAGCTCATTCATAAAGATTTTGAAAAGAAATACCAAGTGTTAAAAACATTTCCTCTAGACAGTATACCTATGAGAACTATTGTTTTTGTATTCCTTCTTTCCATCCAAATGAACTTTTTCATAAAAATTTTATTTTGTATTAGAAGAACTCTAATGTTATGTGTCCATGAACACCCTGACTAAATGCATATAGTGGGAGATAAAGTGCAGCACCAGAGTGGTCCCATGATTATTCTCATCACTACAGCTATGCTGCTGCGAGATTTCCAAATAAGGATATATATATTCTTATTTGGAAATATGTGTGTGTATCCGTCCTCTTACCAGTTTTACATTTTCTTACAACCAGAAAAAAAAAGAAACTTTCAAAAGCTATTCTATTGACAATAGTTTAATTTTAAGCTAAAATTGCTTTACTTTTCCAATGAAAATGTTATTGGTCATCAACTGAATCAATTGAATTGGATATTCCTTACCTTAGGTAATTCATAGTTTTAAATGCTGAAGCCTACCAGGTTGTTGCCATCTTTCTCCCACTTCGGTGTCAGGAAGAATAGACCACTTATTTGTAGTTGTGTTGTTAAGGATGGAAGTAAGTGAAAGTACAAGAAAACTGCAGTTGCTCTGCTGGACAGAGTCTATACTCTAAACCTTTATGGATGTGTGCAATGAAGACCATATTATTTTGTTGAGCAGAAAAAGGAGAAACATTGTCAAGCTGTCAACAGTGGAAAAAATAGAGGTGTCATTTCTTAGTAACTTAGGAGACTGGAACACATCTTTTCTCAGGTAACGTGTGTGTCTGCTTATGTGCAAAATTGGAAGAGAAGAGAGAAAAATGTGTCAAAATTATAGGACATTTCTTAAGAAGCCACTCAAATTCTAAATTTTAATAGCTATTGTTTTTTCCATTCTCAGGCCTATAGTGAGAGTACAAGCCTTCAGCATTTCACCCATTATTTCTTGAAACTGAACACCAACCTTTGCTTTAGTAATCGAAAAATTCTTACTCAATCTAGTAAATTCAGTTCAAATTTTACCTTTTGTATGCAATCTTTGCAGATTGCATTAGGCAGATTTTCAGGATTATACTTCCATTCAACCAGATGATCCCTATAAAACAATTATCTTCTATTAAAACAGACTGTACATTTCTTGAGAATAAACACAATATAGTTTATCTCTGTTATTCCAAAGACCAAGCAAAATAAAAATTCTTGAAAAATAGCTCTTAAGAGTATGGTTTTTAATTCTAAGACTCTAGTACTTAACTAATTTGGGGAACATCAGCAAAAATAAGGGAAACTTCCTAAACCTTCAATTGTTTCTCTTAAACATAGGAATGATGATAAATACCACTGTTACCAAATCAAAGTAGGGGTTTGACAGCCCATTGCCACCAATAGGCAAATTCTAGAGGCAAAGTCTTGTGAGAAAAGAAACAGGTTTTTTATCCAGATTCTGCATAACCTGAAAGAACATCAGACTCTTGTCTCAAAGCCCACCCCCTCTGGAAAACCCAAGTTGAAAGCCAGCCATCCCCAGCCAGACCAAAACAGAAGGCAGTGTCCTGAGTTCCTCCTCCCCTTTAAAGGACCATATGGCGGGAACCACAGGCAGCCATTCCACAGTCATTCAGGTATGGTTATTGTCCAGCTTCAGGCTCCTTCCTGGAACTTATGTGTGGGGCCAGCACCAGCATTGGCCATTCCACTAACTGGACCACAGGGTCCCACATATGCACCAGCCAGTACATATACCAGGTGAGCAAGTCAATGTTTCTTTCTTTCCCTGCGATTATATTGGTTTCGTGTGTGGGAAAGACCAAGTGCTTTTTCAGAATGCTCAATTAATTTTCCAAACTTCTACATACTATGGGAGTGTCTGCATCCTGACCAATTCCTTCTTTCCCCAGGTTAGAATTACAGCCTTCCGGTCCAAAGCACCACCCACTGCCACATTTCTGACCTCTGTGGTGCATGTACTTGCCTTCACCTGGTCCCATCCCCAATCAGATACCAGAAGGAAGTGGAAGGGCTTTTCCCCTCCGCAACTATATTGCTGGCCTTGTTCACACTCAGTGCAATACTTCTTCCGGCTACCATCTTGCCTGGGGGTTGGGGTCCTGCTGCCAGGAGCAGGATGCTTCACACTAGGGGCAGAGCATTTGTAAGGCATGAGCTCCATTACCAAGGCAATGAAGCCCCACCTGCTGCTTGTTCCCATAACCCCAGGTGATTGGTGATCTCCATCAGCAACCCCTCCTGTTCCCCGCCCCACCACCTGCTCCCAGGGGTGTGGCCAAGCTGTCAGTCTCACTACCTTATAGAATTGTTGTGAGGATTAATGAAGATAATATTTCGAGGACACTTAGGGCAGGTCCTGGCACATAAACGCACAGTAAGTACTAGTGCTTAGTTTAATAGCTGGAAATAACTTTGCTTTTGTATGTACCACGAAGTAAATTTCATCTGGGGAGGCAAAGGGGATTAAACACAGATATGACATGTTCTTAAGGTTTCATTCCCCATTATCAATAATTTTTCCTTGAATTCTCATTAAATATAAGAAGATTCTTATATGAACTAAAAAGGTTTAGATTCTTATCTGAACTAAAAAGGTTTAGATTCCTAGTAAATTCCTCCAAGAGTTAATTAAAGTCACTCTTACAGATGATTGGCTTTGTAGGTCCTTACTTTGACTTTTAAGTTTCCAGGATCATTAAAGACTACACATGCCATTCTTTTTACTGTGGTCAATCTAGCTGAAATCCAAGTCATTAAATAGTAAGCCAAACTGGGACAAATTTAGGCTGTGTTTGCAACAAAGACAAGGTTTCCAAATGTTGTGTTACAATTATTTCTTAAAGCTAAAAAATAAAAGTGCTAATGCATTACAGACAATTTATGACTTTAAATATGATGCATGTAAGAATTTTGGAAGTGGATCCCAGAAATAATGATCATTAAAAAGTTGACAAATAAAGCCTTTCAGAAAGCACAGTACTCATATATCCTTCCCCTAAAACCTGGAGATATATTCCCCTGTCCAAAATTCTATTGTGTGGTTTTAAGAAAATGTTTGAGTGAGTTGAGCCATTTATGATTATTTTTTCCACCTCTAAACTATCATTAAATTAAGAAAACTATATAAATTATTTTTATCTTTTAACTACTGTATGTAAAACACACATATGTGTGCCTGCATGGACACACACATACACAGCAAGGATTTACCTCAACCAACCCCAGTGTTCTGGAATTTCAGAAATATTAAAGACAGTATCTTTAGGAATCGAGAGAAAGGGACCGATAGATGGATGAATCAGCCCAAGGTTCGACACAGAGAAGGGAGGAGGCCAACTGGGAAGTAATGGTTGGGTTTCTCCAGTCCAGCACCTGAGAAGGCCCAGAGACACTGGAAGCTGAGATCGTAGTGACTAGTTGAGTGATTTAGATGCAAATTAAAAACAAGCTACTTGTAAGTAACATCGCCACGAGGGCAGAGTAGGAAAATTCTGCCCTTGTCCCTCCACGAAAACCAAAAACTAGACAGCTATGCTCGAACAAAACAGGCCTGGGGGAACCCTGGAATCCATTTAAGAAATTTCAGCAGAGCAGGATGTGAGAATAACCACCCAAAAAGGGATGGAAAAATAGCTTCATTTTACCTGCATCAAACCGTCCCCCAAGCTAGCTTAGCTCAGTGCCAAAAGGGACCTCCCACTGGGAAGACTATGGATACCATAAAAAGATCAGGGGCTGGGGATAAGGGAAAGGATTAACAGGTAAGGGATAGAAGAGTTTAGGGCAGTGAAAATATTCTTTATTATACTATAATGATGGGCATATATATATCCATGGAAGTAAGACATAAAGTGAAACTGAAAACACCCCAGATTCCTAACATTGAAAGGATAGTGACTGGCATTTTCATCTATTTCAATGGGAAGAGTCCAATGTCTTTGCAATTTCATGTCTTACAGGGTAAAAATCTGGAAAGGTTGTTCTAAACAGGGTTAGTCTGATTGTCTGTTAAACGTGTACTTCTCTAAACAAACTTTTCTCAGCTCCGCCATGAAACTCAGATCTTTTTTGGTAGCAGTACCTCACAGTTTCACCAACTCACTGCCATGACTGAGAAAGTTGGAGCATTTTCCTTTTCTGGAGAATAAATATTAAAAGTATCATCTTCAATAAACTTCTTCTGGCCTTTACATAGCTCCTTTTATTTCAAATATTGATTGTTCCCTTGAAATGGCCATCACATATGTGGAAATGTGAAGTTCAGGTTGACACCTGAAGGCAGGAATAGTTAAAAATTTAGATTAGGGAGGAGGGAGGAGAAGATGGCGGCGGAGTAGGACAAAGGATTTCGCTTCTCTCCACGCGCCGGAGAAGGACCTGGCTGATCTGCGGAAGAACACGGCAGATGCTAAACTGGGACTCAGCATATAAGAAAGCAGGACTCCAGAGACTGTAGCGGACNGAGTAGGAACGTTACCGCAGTGTGGTTCACATGTAATGAAAGGCCTTTTGGTGAGCAATCCAGGACCCATAGGGCTGACAGAAGAGTTATGCAGGACCCAGTTTCCTTCTAACTTACTGTTGTACCATCTTTAGAGTGGGGCTTTCATCCTTATAATAGTAAAATGACTCCATCTTAGGACATTGTATCTGCATTCCAAAGAAGAAGGATCGAGGGCAAAGGGCAAAATATACATCTGAGTTTTGTCTGTTTCCAAATGTTCACTGAAGTCCCTTCCAACAATTTTTTCTTGCACTCATGATTCCCAAACTTTGTGCCAAACAACAAGTATCATAGCAAATTCATGGAGACATAATACAATCTTAAATTTTTGAGGAAGGTAATATCTATTAGAAAGTGAGTGAACTACTAACTTGAGCAATTCAGAGTCAACATTTGATCTTGCTATATTGAAATAGCATATCTTTGAAGGGCTGGAATTTTAACATTGCTATTGTAAAAAGTGAAAAAGGAAGTGCCGTTTGAAAATCAGTGTAGTACAGTAAATGAGGGCAACAGGGTCTACATTCAAAGATTTGGAAAACTGTACAACATTCAAGGTGCAAATGTTCCACTAATACATAGTTTTGGTTAGTCAAAATCTAATAAAACAGTTTTCCTTTTAATTAATATATATTATACACATGTGCATATATATATATTACTTTTTGAAATAACTACTATCTTGTTAAAACATAAATATTAAGGATTTTAGGTAAAATAATTTATAGCCTAACAAAAGTTCTAAGTATTTCTTTTGATTTAAAGGACCTGAAGAAATTACTGGAGCACTGAGTTCCGTTACTAGGAAAGTTCGGTACCCTATGCCTTGGAATTTTAGCCATCATTAGTTGCAAAGTAATGTGGGAAGATCTGAACTTCTGTTAGACACACAACCAGGGTTCTATTAATAAAGAAAAGGGGGAGATGAACATTCAACAGGCTGTAAGCAGTTTCTGTTCCACACAGAGATTAAGAATTTTAATGCTATTTCTACTTCTTTTTGCTATAATTTTCAAGTCCAAGCAAAGCATAGTTTAATAACTAAAAAAAATATGATCAATTACCAGTGAATGTTTGAGCTTAATAACTATGTATTTGAATAACATCTTTGTGGATATTATAAACCACAAAGTAATAATTCAATTATATATTAGTTCATACATTATGAATTTTCAAAGTATTAGTTCAAAGTATTTATATTAGTTTCAATCAGTTCAAAGTATTATATATTAGTTCACATATTATACATTTCAAATTATGTGAAGAGTCTTAATTGTCACTGACAGTTATAAAGGATCTTATCAACTAGGGTTAAGTTCAGTGTCCTATGGAGTTCCACTAACATTTAACAAAAATTTTATCCCAATGATTAAGAGATTTAGTTCAGCTTTCTAAACTTGACAGAGAAAGTAATTTAAAAATTAGAAATTTAAGATTCAATATTTGGTAATGAATAAACTTTAAGCTTCTACTTAAAAAGCTTAAAACTGGCATTCTATATGTTAAACCCATTTTAAGTATGTAACCTGGGGCTTTATTGAATTAAGAGAAGCAATACCTATCAAAGCATAGTGTTCAAGTCTCTATTTTACCACACATGCATATTGTATGATGACAACTATAATACATACATATCGTACAATGACAACTGTAATACAGGCACATAAAAGAGATAGGCAAACAGTACTCAAGGTACTAAAATATCATCTGAAACTTTATATCAGTAAATTGATACTCCTTCGATTATAGAATCTTGGCATCATGTGTCTCCTCATAATCACACCCAGGATCACTTAACCTGCAAAACACACAGCGGCCGCATCAGCCCAAAGACTAGAAACGCAAAATATAAAGAGTAATTGATATGAATTTTAAAAGACACAATATCTTTGATAAATTTGAGAGAAATGTTATTTCAAGCCAAAACTGTCACCTGAATCCATAGAAATCGATTGAAGTACAGTTCATCTTATGACATAAAGTGAAGCAACCGTCATCCCCACCCTACCCCACAGAAGCCATAAACATAAACTCAAACTAGAAGACATATCTGGAAACCTCCTATTGCCCATGTTGTTTGAGGTTTGCTATGAGGTAGATTATCTAATAACCTAAATCCTCTTACTATCCTGGCATTAAACCAATGTTATTGCAGTTCAAGGCCCCAAACAAGTATTGTACAAGCTGCCTGGCACAGGAGCATGGGAGGTCCTCAAATGCCCTGAGCAGGATTCCCTTGCCCACTCTGCTTTCAGGGATCAGGCTGCTAGTCAATACCCGCCCCGTGTGGGAACCAGAGAGAATGCCTGCTTATCCCTGATCTGGACTTCAGTTCACTGCCAGCCTGCACAATTATTCAAACCAGCCAACCACCTCTTTCCAGGAGAGCTTGGGGTCATCCCATTGTCTTATGACTACGGAGCCTGCCTCCCACAGCCTTTTTTGCTTGGTCTTCTGTGCCTGAATCAGCCCTCTCTGCAGCACATGAGGTGCAGTGTCCTCCTCCCTCAAGCTGTGAGTACACGTGCCTGACACACTGCTATCAGCCTCATCTGCTAACACCAGGTCTGTTATTTGGCCTTCCCCATAACCACGGGGCCAGAATTCTTTCCTCATTAATGGGGCGAGGAGGAGTTGATCAAAACAGTCATAAAACGTGAACAGAAATGTCATAACTCAGAGATATAAATTAAAATAATTAGTATTACTAATATCATGGGGACCGTTTATAGAGCTCTTTCTAAACATTAGGAACCACGGTGAGCATTTATGTAGCTGCTGGCATTCAGTCCTTTGGACAGTTCTATGTGATAGTCACACTTTATAGGTAAAGAAAATGAGATTTACAGGAGTTACGTAATTTAATCAAAGGTATGCAACTTGTTGAGCAATGAACTAAGGTCTAAATGTAAACACCTTTACCCGAAGAGACAAATTTTTATAATGCATATAGCTCTGATCCATATATTTAAAATCTATGAAGAGGCCATCTCATGTCTTTTAGGGCCATTTATCAAAGAGCCATAATACAATGTAATAAACTCTTTTCCAAAAAACAATGTTTATTAAATCCTATTGTCGACAAGTAGTTTCATCATTCTGAGTTAAATATATCCACATAAATTAAAATACAAACTGCTAATCAAGTATAAATTTTAATTAATATTTAAATTGAAAAAGTAGATTTGATATATTAAACTATTTCTGAAGCTAAATTGTCATTGATGGGTTTCATTAAAGATAAATGTTATTAAACTTCTTTTATGTTGAGTTGATAAGACTTCATTCAAAATTATTGTTATCATGGCTTATTTAACAGTGAACTTGAACTATTAAAGCATTATTTTGATGGTCCACTGCACTTAATAGTGGATACCAAAATATTAACATTAAAAATAATGTATGGCCCTGGGCAGTGTGGCTCAGTTGGTTGGAGTGTTGTCTGGTGCCCAAGGGTTGCCAGTTCAATACCCAGTCAGGACACATGCCTGGGTTGTGGATATGGTCCCCAGTATGAGACACCTACAATCCCAGTCCAGGTGCATGTGGGAAGCAACCGACCAATCGATGCTTGTCTAGTGCATCCAGGTTTATCTCCCTTTATCCCTCCTTTCCTCTCTCTTTATTTTTTTAACTTTATATTTTTATTTTTTTAAGATTTTATTTATTTATTGTTAGAGGGGAAGGGAAGGAGAGAGGGAGAAAAATATCAATGTATGATTGCCTCTCCTGTGTCCCCTGCTGGGAACTGGCCTGCAACCCAGGCATGTGCCCTGACTGGGAATCAAACCGCAATACTCTGGTTCAGACACCCACACTCAATCCACTTAGCTACACCAGCCAGGGCACCTTTCCTCTCTCTCTAAAAGCAATAAAAAAGTGTTCTTGGATTCAGATTTAAAAATTTAATAAAAAATAAAAAATTATTATGTATTTACTTAAACATTCACTAATAATGAATTTGAGTCATTATATATAAAGACAGAATCTTTGACCCATATCTAATCATGGTATAAACATGGTAAACACACACAGACTATATTATAATATTGGTTCTTTTGAGTTCGGAATGCTGTATGTAACATGATGAATTTATTCTCCCCAAACTTTCCTCTATTTGAACTACTGTAAAATATGCGAAATTGAAATAAAAATTGATCTTCTCATAAGAAAAAAAGCACATTATTTAGCCCTGAGCAGTGTGGCTCAGTAGGTTGGGTATTGTCTACAACTTGAAAGGTCCCTGGTTCTACTCCCAGTTGGGGCACATGCCCAAGTTGTAGGTTTTGGTACCTGCTCAGATGCATATGAAATGCAAGCAATCAGTGTTTCTCTCTCACATCAGTGTTTCTCCCTCCATTTCTCCCTCCCTTCCCTTCTCTAAAAATAAATTTAAAAAATGTAAAAGTATTTACACATTAACTTCTCCCACTATTCTTTTCTCAGGACTGTACTATAATTAAAGTAGAACATAGCTTCGCTACTCGATGCATTTTCCTGTTAATTTAAAGCCAAAGTTCATTAAACAACTTAAGGTGTTCTTGTGTTAAAACGCCATGTAACTTGATTTCTTACTGCAAATTTTTTTAATATTTTTGTTATTTTTAATTTTATTTAATTATTGTTCAAGTACAGTTTTCTGTCTTTTACTCCCATCCCAGCCCACCCCCCCCAGTGCTCCCCAATTCCCTCTCATTTCCACCCTTGTTAGTTTTTGTCCATGTGTCCTTTATGCTTGTTCCTGTGAATCCTTCCCCTTTTCCCCTGAAATTCCCTCCCCTCTCTCCTCTAGTCCCTGTTTGCCTGGCCTGTATTTCAGTGTCTTTGGTTATATTTTGCTTGCTTGCTTGTTTTGTTGTTTAGGTTCCTATATTTTTATATTTCCTATTAAAGGTGAGATCATATGGTATCTGTCTTTCACTGCCTGGCTTATTTCACTCACCATAATGCTCTCCAGTTCCATCCATGCTGTTGCAAAGGGTAGGAGCTCTTTCTTTCTTTCTGCTGCATAGAATTCCATTGTGTAAATGTACCATAGTTTTTGGACCCATTCATTTACCGATGGGCATCTAGATTGCTTCCAACTCTTGGCTATTGTAAATTGTGCTGCTATGAACATTGGGGTGCATAGGTTCTTTTGGATTGGTGTTTCAGAGTTCTTAGGATATACTTCTAGCAGTGGAATTGCTGGGTCAAAAGGCAGATTCACTTTTAGTTTTCTTAGAAAATTCCATACTGTTTTCCATAGTGGTTGTACCAGTCTGCAATCCCACCAACAGTGAACTAGGGTCCCCCTTTCCCCACAACATCTCCAACATTTGTTGTTTGTTGTTTGTTTTCTGTTTATGATGGCCATTCTGACCGGTGTAGAGTGGTATCTCATTGTGGTTTTAATTTGCATCTCTCTGATAGCTAGTGATAGTGAGCATCTTTTCATATGTCTCTTGATCCTCTCACATCCTCCTTGGAGAAGTGTCTGTTCAAGACCTGTGCCCACAAAAAATATATTTTAATAACTGCTAAAAAATTGAGTACAAGTGCAATAGTGGGATAACTTTTCTTATTTTGATTCCTCAGATCTGTAGCCATAAGACAAATATAGGCAAAAATGCAGAAATAAAAATGAAAAATAATAATAAAATCATGGAAATATTCTAATTCACCACAGTCACTTTTCAATCTGTCCAAGATCCCAGATCTTTTTGTAGAATTACATGTAAACTTTTGCCACAATTTGTGAGTTAAGCTGATATTAAATATACATTATTAATAACATCATAAAAGATTTAAATCAATTTTAAAGAGTAATTTTTTATTTACTTGGTAATGAATAAAACTAAAGTATGATTCCTTTGGAATGTCTTTATTTACTGAGGCAAAACATTGAATATATTATAATACTTTATTTCTAAGTTAAATTTATCATTTATAGACTGGTAAAAAGCACTAAGAATAAAACATTTCCCCAGTGAGTTGAAAATAAGATCGTGAGTGTTTATTGTGTAAAATAAAACAAAAAGTGGTATGTAATGACTGTTGGGGATTTCAGGGTTCAAATAAATAATATTTGCTTTCTCTCTTAAGTTTGAAAACAATCGAGAGAGAAATTCAAGTTTTACACCAAATGTCACTTTTATTGCTAAAAAAATAGATTGGAGAATATGCGTTTAGACCTGAGATTTTGCCAGGCATCTTAATGTTTTACCCTGAATAGACATATCTTTAGGCAAACACAGTGAGGGGCTATTTCAGGCTTCTGCCCCAAAGCAGAAGAGCAAGATCCCAAATTCAAGCACTATGAAGCAATAAGGATAAAGTACACAAAAGGCAGCGTGAGAAAAAGAATAAAATTATTCAGTGCCTTTCCCCAACCCCTCCCCCACCATTGTCACCACTGAGTCATTCTCTGTTGAAGATGTGACTAAATTATGGAGAAAGAAACTGGAATATTATACCCGGTGAAGTCCCTCCATGTGGAAACAAAGGGTAAGGAATATAGAGGTTCACCCTAACAAAGATTTGTGCTTCATAATTCCTACTTGAACATTGGAGAAATTCCTAGGAAACATCAAATTCTACTAAGATTAAGGTGGTTTTAATTGTTTATTTTTCTTCAAAATTTTGGTAAACTATTTCATGAGGGAAGGAAATGTTTGTATCCTTGTATATAAACCACACTCTGTCCAGAAGGTATCCAGCCATGTTCTATGAAAAATAGAGACATTTATTGAAGATACAAGACACAAGAAACACTGTACATAGGACAATGACACTTTGGTCCCCTTCAAATTAGGCACCTTGAGACCTCCCACAGTTGTCCCAGTCAACATCAGCTGCCCCGTCATATTTTTCTGAACATCACTGACAGTCTTCTCTTTCAAAGGCGATTTTAGTTTTGGGAAAACCCAGAAGTTTCAGGGCACCAAATCTGGGCTGTAGGGGGCTTAGCCACCTGGGTGATTTGATGTTTTGCCAAAAGTCTCTGTATGAACCTGATGCATAAGCAGGCGCATTGTTGTGAAGAAGCTTCCAAGCACCAGTTGTCCAAAGCTGTGGACTTCTGAATCATCTGAATAGTTTCCACAGAAGAATGTTCAAGCTTAATGCAAAATTTGATGCAGATTCATTGCTCTACTCACTCAGTCACTTTGAATTGATCAGCCACACAGTACACATGCTCACCCAAAAGCATGTACCACCCCCACTGACTAGGATAGTGAAGTGGTCATTGTTCACATATGTGCATTCCAGTCCACTCTCCTTGGTAGCCAGGTTACATCGATGTCATGCAAACAGTTCTCATTATATTAACAAAGACTGGACTTTTTCTAGACAGACCTTTCACATGTTTTTGTTCTCCCAGGGAAATATGGACAAAAAGCCAATTCCAACTTTCACTGAAACTCCCATATAGTAAGATCATAAGAAAATAAATACCTAGGGGATTAAGGAAAATTATTAAATATGAGAATAGATAAAAACCACAGGTCATACATCAAAAACCATCTGAGTGTGATGGAGAAAAGAGTCAGTAGGGCCAAATAAAAATTTCAGGAGGAGAATATTTGGCCAAACCTAAAAATTACAGAGATTTCAGTAAAAGGTGGAAAAAGCTACCCTTGAAAGGAGTAACTACTGTATTTATACTGAAGATGCACTTAAACCTGTAATACAATCACAATAGACATGATTCCTAATCACCCTTTTTATACTTTTCCAATAGAGTAAAAACAAATGGTGATCTGATTTCCATTTTGCTCATACAATGTCGCTGTTCATGCAGCTGTTTAATATCAAGGAATGTAATAGTCCCCAAAGCACTGAAGTGCACCATCTGTAAGTGCTGGAGCTGCTAATGTTTAATAGCCATCATAATGCCCTAAGTGGAGTATAATTTGACAGAATTGGCTCTGTGACTTATCACAGCAACTACTATAAGCTAAGTATGAATTTAAAGATAACTTCATGACTGAATGTTGCTAAAAGTTTTTGAAAATTTAAATTTTTATCGATAATTTGTTAAGAAAAATATAATTTAAATCATGCTTCCATTTAGTCAAAGTTAAATCATGATAAACTATCCAGTTTCTCAAAATATGATATTTTATTTAACCTTAATCTCAGACTTTGTCTAAGCAGCTAAGTTTTATTAAACACTATCAGAAAGAAATAATTTGCTAAACTATAATTAGATGTACAAATCTTTTACTCTACCAGAAAGTACCCTTCTCAATTCCAGAAATTATTTTGACAAAAAATTCATTGTCATAAAATTACCTGTCCTAAAATCATTTCAATTCAGCAGTTGCTTAGTTAATATTTAGTATGTGCAACTGAATTGTGACAAGCACTATATGTTACTTATTTCTTATGAGAAATAAGAAATATTTCAATTATGTAACTATAAAATAAAATTGGAACTGTTCCCTATGACAGAAAGTAAGAAAAATATCAAATTTCAACTTACAGTTGAAAACTTCCTTTTTACTTTTTAAATTATTTTCATGTTTATATCAAGATTGCTCTTATTCAGAGACTGATGTTATTTTGTCATCATAGTATTTAAAGGAAGGCATTAGATTAATAGAATGCCGTTTTTAGTAAAACTTCATAAATTCTTCACAGCTTATACTGTAATACCTCCTCAAGCTCCAGGGAGACACTGTTCAAACAGTACCCTTGATACAGTGGAAAGGCCATCAGCTTTTTCAATTCCTGAGCCATTATCATTCTAGTCTATTCTATTTCACAGCAAATGCTATTGTCAATTTAATCCCACAAATATTGGTGCTATACACTATTGAGCACACAAAAAAATAAAATTACCAACATAAGTTGATTGATAGAAAATATATACTCTCCTATGGGAGAATAAAATAAAAAGAAAACTATTCCCTTCAGTATTGTTGAATTTAAATTAATATACAATGTTTCAACCCAAGGCAATACTAGACCTTAACTAAAGCATGATGTGTACTCTAAGGAGAATTTCTAACAATAAAAATTGGTTTACATTGAATCAACCAAAAGTTGTACCCCAGAAACTTTTGACTTTATCAGACTCCTGTAACAGCATTGCGCACTCAGCTCTGCCGTGAATTCTTCCCTGGTTTGCTCAGTCTACAGCAAGCTCTCCCTCCCCTGAATGCACCTGGATGTGATTGTCTGTGTAACTCACCTAACATTATTTTCTTTTCCTTAATATGTTATATAGAGTTACGACTCATTTCCTTAACTAGAACCTAGTTTCTCTAAGGAACCAAACTCCTTAACCAAGATGATCTATTCTAAAGAAAAAAAGTAAGAGAAGTTATATATTCTGTAAATATACAACATAAAAATTTTAAAAATATCCCTGCTCATCTCTCAAATTCAGTTTATAAGAATGGTACCTTTCCTGTCATATATCCCTATTAAATCATTTGACCTGATAATAAGGTAACTAATAAATATTTTTTCATTAATCTATTTACTCAAAATGGCATTCATCCCTCAGTTTATAAATTTCATAAGAAACACAGCATTCTGAATTGAGATTTTCCTGCCATACTCTGAAGCCCTACACATGATTAAAACAAATGGTTCACACGTGCCTAGGCTACAGTCCTCCACTCCACCAGGTAAGCTCATAATGCATGCACTCAACATCACTTACCTTCAGGAAAATGCAAATTAAACCACAATGAGCTATCACCCTGCAGCTGTTAGGACAGTTATCACAAAGAAGAGAAAAAAGTGTTGGCTAGAATGTGAAGATAAGGGAACCAGGTCCACTGTTTGTTGCATCAGCCACTATAGAAAATGGTACAAAAGTTTCTCAAAACTTAAAAATAGAACTACTGTAAAGTCTAGCAACCACACTTTTAGGTATATATCAAAAGGAAATGAGAACAAGCTATTGAAAACATTTCTACACATCCAAGTTCACTGCAGCATTATTCACAATAGTCAAGTTATAGAAATAATCTAAGTGTCCATGAACAGATGAACCAATAAAGATTCGTGTATGAGCACACCTACAAGGTCTGTCTGGAAAAGTACAACCATTGTTAGCATAACATGATGTTGTACAACCATTGCACACATCAGTATAACCTGGCAGCCAAGGAGAGTGGACTGGAATGCGCATATGTGAACAATGATCACTTCACTGTACTAGTCAGTGGGGTGGGTGGTAGACTAAGCACCTGTACAGTGTGGCTGATGAATTCTACCAAGTGAGTAGAGCAATGAATCTGCATCAAAGTTTGCATTAAGCTTGAACATTCTTTTGTGGAAACTATTTGGATGATTCAGAAGGCCACAGCTTGGGCAACTGGTGATTGGCAGCTTCATCACAACAACCTGATCACATCTCATACAGAAATTTCTCGCAAAACATCAAATCACCCAGGTGACTCAGCCCCCTGCAGCCCAGATTTGGCACTCTGTGATCTGGGTTCTCCCAAAACTAAAGTCCCCTTTGTAAGGAAAGAGATTTCAGACTGTCAGTGAGATTCAGGAAAATTCTACAGGGCAGCTGACTGGGAGAACTGTGTGAGGTCCCAAGGTGCCTACTTTAAAGGGGACTGAGGTGTCATTGTCCTATGTACAGTATTTGTTATATCCTGTGTCTTCTTCAATAAATGTCTCTATTTTTCATATTACATGGCTGGATACCTTCTGGACAGACCATATATATACATATACACACACTGGAAAATTATGCAGCCATGAGAAATAGGAAATCCTGCTGTTTGCAGCAACCTGGATACAACTACAGGACATTAAGCTAACTGAAATAAGTCAGAGGCTGAAAGACAAATCTACATATTATCACTAGTATGTAAAACCTAAAGACAACTCTCAGAAACCCAAAGTAGGGGTTACCAGAAGCTGCAGAGCAGGGGAGTTGGAGACACAGTATTTAAATGTACAAACTTACAGCTAGAAGATAAATTCTAGAGATACAATACAGAGCATAGTAATTATGGCCAACAATACTGTATTCTATACTTCAAAGTTGCTGAGGTGTTTTATTTTTTTTCACAAAAAAAGAAATGATAATTATGTGACATGATAGCAGTGTTAGGGGACACTATGGTGCTAATCATATTGTGACATAGGAATTATCATAACAACATCTTGTATACTTTAAACTTCTATAGTGTTATATATTAATTATATCTCAATTAAAAATAAAAATAAAGCAGTGGTTCAAACAAACTGCCTAATGATCTTATCATCGGGAAATCTCTATTATGTTTTTTCAGTACAAATCCATAGCATCCTTTTGGCTTTAGGGTAATACATATTTCACCATATTTAATCTTAAGAAATTTTAAAGGACTCTCGAGTTGTTAGAGGCAATAACCTATAAAAATTAGCACAGAAATTTATGTTAGTGTTCCTCTCTTATAATAAAAATTCTTTTTAGAAGTACATGTTACAATGTACATTGTTCTCAGTTCAGCTTTAAACTGGTAAAGTATCTTTTTCTTATGCTATGTTATACTGTAGACCTATATGAGTCAGTAAATTTAGTGACTCTCCAAGGCTAAATATTTACCCTAATCCAAGTCTTTCAAATGGACACTGTTGTTCAAAAGGTAAAGAAAATAGCTATTTTTCTTCCCTTCTTAAATAATAAGATCACAATTCAAAGACCATTGGGTTCTATGATCTTTGGGGATGGTGTTACGGTGTGGGGTGGAGGGATTGAGCAAGAAAGAAAAAAGAATCGTAGACTCGGAGGACAGAGTAGTGGCTGTGAGGGAAAGGGGAGTGTGTTGGGGAGGAAGAGGATATAAGGGGAGAAATGGTCATGGAAAAATACAATAAAACACCACTAGTAATAATCACAAATATATTTTAATAAAAAGCATAAAAAGCTATACACTGAAGATTAAGTGTCCCTTGGCCTTTCTAACTACTAAAGATTGGTTAAGATGAATAGAAAAAATAAAATCGATGCCTAGATCCTGGTGGGATCAAGTCTTTCCACCTGTGTTGGTAAGTTAGGGAGGACTGCGGAAAGCTCCATCTGATCTCAATTCTCACTGGAAAAAACACAACTACCCATTTTACAGTAGAAATAACCTCAACTAGATGGTGTATTTTACACATTTCAGAGAAGCAATACGGTGTGGTTAAAACTGATCTCCAATGCCAAATGCTGGGTGTGAATGCCAACTCTACCTCTTCGGCATAGTAATATGTGATCATTTATTAACACACTGTGCTTGAAAAAGAATAGAACCTACCTCACAGATTTGTCAGAAGGAGAGACTCCACATAAACTGCTTGAGATAATACCTGATATAGGATAAACACTTGATAAGCTTTAGCCAAATATAAATTATCTCTAAATTAAAGTTTTATATCATATATATATATTTTTTTTAATAAGATCTTTTGTCCTAGCCAGGTACCTCAGTGGATTGGAGCATTGTCCCATGCACCAAAAAGTTGCAGGTTCGATGCCAGGTCAGGGCACATTCCTGGGTTGCAGGTTCAATCTTTGGTCAGGTGTATCTGGGAGGCAACAAATCGATGTTTCACATTGATGTTACTCTCTCTCTCCTCTCTCTCCCCTCCTCTCTCTAAAATCAATGAACATGTCTTTGAGTAAGGATTAGAAAATAATAATAAAACGTTTTAAATAAATAAGTATATAAATAAATATATTTTTAGTTAGGTGCTTTCACTAACTAAATCAGAAATGGGAACATTTTTAAAGTTAAAAATACAAGTCATTCTCTCCAATGCATAAATGCATGTATTAAAGGTATCTTGGAGCTAAATAAAGACAAAAGTAAAATAATATAGCATTTCATTGAATAGGTAAATAAATATTGAATAAATAACTCCATGAGAAACATTCCTGATGTCGCCTCACAGGCCTGCCTTTGACATCCTGCCCATCAGACCCACCAGCAACTGGAATTAAATCTAGCTATTCCTACCACAGGACCTTGCTGAGCCTCTCAGGTCATGGGGATCCAGTTCATCTCTACCTACCTTCCCTTGGTGTTTACTCCTATAATAAACAGGATTCAGAAAAATTATTCACCATCGAACAAGCTCCCCCCATTAATCTTGGTCCCTTGACTAATCAAAAAAATAAGATGGCAAGGATGAAAGTAAACTTCTCTTGTAATGTCTACATAGCACCAGGTATAAGGATGTCAACTTCATGTTTACTATTTTTTTAAAAAACTCTTTAATATAATTGACTAACGTATTGTTTTAAAATGTATTGTATTACTGACATCCATCTCTCTCAAGTTGAAATGTATATTTTGGCAGCTTATTTTCTCTGCTTTAAATGACTATTACTTTAATGACAGGCATTTGCAAAACAGTTTGATTTTCTTAATTAATGTCTGCTAAATTTGCTTATGATAGACACATTCTTTTGCTACGAGTAAAACAGATATAGTGTGTGGTTATTAATTCCCAGTTATCACCACACAAAATTACTAATTGAGTGGAATTTTTCTGCCAATGTATTTTAATTTCTTTTTTTCTGATAAAAAGATGTAGGAGTGTGACTGACTGGCAGGCCCGCCCAGTGAATGTAATTTTTCAATGCCTGTCAGCTCGAAGACAATGCTTCACCCCAGTGTTTTCTTTCAAAGAGCTCCAGGGGAAATTTCACAAGATTAGGAGAGGCACAGTGGAGCTGTACAAAGTTATTGGCTTTTTAAAATTCTTTTACACATTCTATACACAATAGTGACATCTTCTGGTTGGATAGAATATTGATGTTTGGACCCATGCTTTGAAACTGTGTCCAACTTCTTTCTTGGTCATTCATTAAAGCATGCCTTGTTTGCATAGAGATACCATATGAAATGTTCCTGAATCAAAAGCATGTCATCTTTAAAGATATGTAATCAAAGTTCAAATATGGCTTTAGAAAAAAACATAATAGAAGAGCAATCAAAACTACTTCAACACATAAGTTGAATACAAAATTAACTTTTATTAGAAATTTTCTTCATACAATTAACAAGCCTGGTTTGAAGTATCTGCTATGGAGATTTTTTCTAGGAAGTTCATTGACAATTGAAGAAAACTATAATAAAGAGAAAAATCTAACAAGATGATATTTCTGGGTTATTTTAGTAATTGATGAGAAGGATTTGGGAAGTCTGAGAAGAACCTAATGTTAATGGCCTGCTTCCTCAAGGACTTTTCTTCATAAGACCTTGTCCCTATGCGGGGCTCCGTGGTCCCTGGATCATGTTCTAAGTGTGCCATCCTTAGTGCTCACCTCCCATTTCACCATACAACTCCCCCAGAGCAGCCAGCCAGCCGAGAGCAGCACGGGGTCTAAACTGGTTCTGGTGATAACAACCTCAGGGATCCAGAATCCCAGTCCCTTCCAGAAGACTGAGCCTGACCTACGTAGCTATGGATAATATATTTATAACATAACCCATTTCCTCAGACAATAGAGTTAGGGTGACCTCAGTAATTTTAAGGTGATTTTCTTGTACCTCTCTCTTAAAAATGATGACAAATACCTCACCATAATCAATTCAATAATCAACACCAGAAAATTCTAAGCAAAGACTAAAACAAACTTAATTTTATACTGACAATTGATATTGGGGGCTGCTCTGGCAATTGTAACTCTACCCCCTGTGGCTAAGGATGAGTGACCTCTGGAATGTGAGCCACAGGAAACAAAGCTTGTCTCTGGTGGCAACTGCTGCCTCAGTTTCCTCCCTGCCTCCAAAGCACGGTCAGAAGTCATTGACGGGTAAGACCCCTCAGAGGAGGGCAACCTAAGCCAGACACAATCACTTGGGAGGCCATCATGGAAGGACTCGGGAGGCTGCAACAAAGAAGAAGCAATGGACTCTTGCCCCCCAGCTTCGACAAAGTTCGAGTCCCCATGTCCTCTGGGAGAAGCACTTCCTGGCTCTAATCCCCTTAAGCCTGAATACCTGATGGGGAGGGGTGTAGCTCCTTGCCTTGCCAGAGCAGATCCAAATCTGGCATCACAAAGAATTCCTGATAAACCTGTGAAACCTGCTCTGCTAAGAGCGTTTTCATCATACATTAAGGGTCTGAGCAAGAAACCCTAAAAGTTTCTGCAAAACTCCCTTTCTGACAAACTCTGACTCAGACTAAGACCTCAGATTTCTTTGAAATGTTATCGATTATTTGATCCTTGCCACCTGTACTCCTGTGTATTACAACCCAATAAAAGCCCTTGGAGGGAGGGGCTCAAGGCCTTTGTTTTCTCTGAGAAACTGGCCACCTCTCCTCCCCAAGCAGATCACGTCTTGTCTTGTTTACTTTCATCCGTGGCGGACAGTGGGACTTGTGGGAAAAGTCACCCCCACAAATTATTGATAAAAAATTTTCATATCAATAAGTAGAGGCATAAAAGTAGAGGTATAAAACAATTTTAAAAAGTTGAATTAATATTGTTCCTTCAGCCATGAATGCAATGCAACAAGTAGTATAAATTCTAGTCACACATTTTAGTAAAAAGTTTTTTTTTACTTTATTTTTATTGTTGACTCATTTAATCTTACAAAAATTGTGCATATCAGGGTAATTTAAAATCAATAAACCACGTAGGTTTTTCTTCTCTATGTTTTTATTACTATTCTAGTCAAAGGTTAAGAAGGGCAAATCGGCTGTTCATTATACCACCATTCTAACCTGGAAGTTTAATATTTCTCATCACTATTATTACAGAATCCAATTCCTAACATTATTTAATAAGTTTCTACCTGCCTGACCCCCTATAACTCCTAAATAACAAAATATTTGGATACTACCCCTCCATTTGTATGAGACTGACATGCTACCTACTGCACTAATGAGGCACCTTACCCCTCCGTTTTTCAGTGATGCAGCCATACTAGAGTAACCCAGTGTTGTGAACAAATAAACAGTTTTTAGGTTTGCCTCCCAGTCCTTTCTTCCCATTTAATTTTTTTCAATTATTAAACATGAAATAAAGAAATTACATAAATAGTCTTGGTCTGGGAAGGAAAATACATGACTCCTCTAAGATACATCCTAGTTACACCTAAAATGATGAATTGGATCCCTTATCATTCATAAGTAAACTAGCGTTTTGTTGCAAAAGCAAGTAAGAATTTCTTGAAATGCCAACCTGTTTTTTTTAAAGTTAAGAAATAAACCAAATGCATTAAAAACAACACACTTGTTTGCATTCCCTATTATTTTAAAGAATGAGAGTCCTTTAGGATTTGAAAAAAATCTTAGAAATCACCTAGCTTATCCTCTAATATAGTACTCTTATTAGTCCCACCTCTGTTCTTTACTCTTTCACATTACTTACAAAATGATCGTTTTTCCATGAGACTCCAGGCTGTGATCTTCAAAAATATGAGAAGCAATAATGACACAAAACATGCTGTTTTTATTGTAATATATGTCTGGCACATACTGCTGGATAAATGTTTGTTAGAAGAGACAATGACTAGCTGAACATGTGCCCCCATGGTAAAAATCTCAAGCGTGCGTCTTCATTTTCTTCATTTTCTTCGTTTCTTCATCTTCTTTCTATAAAAGTGAATTTACTAAATCAGTCTTAAAAATATGTTTTGCGTTTTAGTAACACTTAGTCTCCAAAAGTCTTTCTAAACCCTGGGCTAAAATTTGCCCAACTTCGAATTCTACCCTTCACTTCTTTCTAGCATTGAATCAGTCTATTTTCTTGCCTTCAGACTTGAGCTAAGACATTGGCGCTTCTGGGTCTAAGCTTGCTAGCATCGAGGCTGGAAGTACACCATGAGCTCTGTGTGGGAGGTGTGCTACAATCCAAAACAACTGCTTGACTGGACTTGAACAACAATAAAAAGAAAGAAAGAAAAAAACAAATAAATGAAAACAGACAAACAGCTTCTTCCTTTCCTACATTCTACATTCAGGCAGTAGCACTAACTTTTATCTAGTCAATAAAGCATAAGTAGAGGGGTGAAAAAGCAACTGCTTGAGTGTTTAATTTATACAGACAAAAATCCAAGCAACATGTGTAGAGATGGACATAAGGGTGTGAGATAATGGTAGAAGGAATATAAAACTGAATTTACTGATATCATTCACCAAGCAGAAATTCTGTACTTAGTATTACATCTTGGGAAGTTAGAAAGGGCACTAACAGTTTGGTTGGCTGGTTGGCCGATTGGCTGATTGGCTGAAACAAGGCTGTCCACAGTCAGCAAGTTAGAAATGCCAGACCTGATTTGGCTTAGTGTAAAAAAAGGAAGGGAGGGATTCAAAGGCTTAGGGGAGATTAAAATGTCAGTGTGGATTTCTATCATTGATAATCTATTCACCACCCTGGAGAGTCAAGAAGACATACCTTTCTCCACTACTGCGAGGAATGTATGTGTGTGTGGAACCCTGGCATCCTTGAAGAGCTCTATGACTGCTCTTCTCTGTAAGTCTGAACTTACAGTGGGAACTACGGTCACTGTATTGAGAAATCTAAATGCAATGGGAATAATTGGATCCTAGGCAGCAGGAGCCATGAAACAGCACTAAACTGTCAACGGTGAAATGTGAGTGTGGTTACCATATGGACCACAGAATCAAAGCAGCAATCAGAATGGTCTGATTTGTGCACAACAATGGCATTGACTAATTAATCATTATGATTCTAGATGTGAAATATATAGGAATCCCACTACATTTTTACTTGATCTGTATAAGCAGATAAGTTCTAGGGCAAGAGAACAGAAGGCTAGCTTAAATCATAAACAGAGAATGATGTCCCCTTAAGCAATTCCAAGATTTAAGCCAGTTTATATACCTAGAATCCCTTGAAAGAATTGGAAGTCAGTTCCCCTTAAGGAAGGGCCACAGTACACTGTCAAAAATTCATACTGTTAGTCTTTCTCCGTCTTTCCCTGTTGGGAACCGCCCTGCCTGGTTTCAGAAGCTATAACCTCCATCCCCCCTCCCATGGCTAAGGCTGAGTGAGCAACCTTCAGACCATAAGCCACTAAGGAGACAAAGCTTATCTCCCTGGCAGGGGCATTGCTTCTGCTCCTTTTACTTCACCCTGCCTGGCCCCCAATGCTTGATCAGTTAGCCAGTGATGGGTAAGATTCCCCAAGTGAGGAACAACCCAAGACAGGCATGATCATGGAGAGGCCCCAGGAAAGGACTTGGGGGGGGCTATAGAAAAAGGGGGTGATGGACCCTTGCCCCTCAGCTTTGACATAGCCTGAGTCCTCATTCTGTCTGCAAGAAGTCTCCTAATCTCTCTGCTGCCTTACTTCTCCTGCCTGATTTAAGCCTGAAACAATGACAGAGGGTGGTGCAGCCCTGTGCTGGAAAGGGTGGGTTCCCTGGGTGATCAAGCCTGAGAAAGAATACATAAAATTTTGTGAAACCTGCCTTGCTACGAATGCTCTCAATTAAATGATAAGGGTCTAAGCAGGAAATGAGTTTGTTCCCCAAAGTTTTATGGCCCTTTAGCTATCTGACCCTGACTCAGAATAGGCCCTCAGAGTTCTTTGTATGTTATCTATTCTTTGATCCTTACTGCCTGACAATGATTAATGAGCTTTACCGGTATTCCTGTGCAAATGAACCCAATAAAAGGCCATTGAGGAAAAGGCTCTTGGCTCTTCTCCTTTGAGAGATCAGCTACCTTTCCTCCCCAAGCAGACCATGTCTTGATAGATGTATTCTCATCTGTGGTGCCCCGGAGTGGGGGGGGGGGGGCTGTGGGCAGAACACGCCCCCCCCACATTTCCCCAAAGGGACCTACAACTTTTTAACCAGAGTAACTGTACTGGAGAAAAGGACATAATCAGACTTTTCAGGGAACACTGGACACTGGCTCTGACCTGACACTAAATCAGGGAGACCCAAATTATCACTCTGGTCCACTGGTCTGTATAGGGTCTTATGGAGGTCAGGTGACCAGCAGAATTTCAGCTTCTGTCTGTGTCACAGTCCATTCACTGGCTCCTCAAGCCAGCCCTCAGCCTGTGGTTATTTTGCCTGTTCCAGAATACGTCAAAATAGACAAGAGCTGGCTTATCAATTGTTTGAAAAAATATCTTATTTTCTCAGTGTCTTCTTGAAGACACACATTTCAATCTCTTTTACATTTCCTTAAGTCATACTACATCTAGGGTCTTCATCATGTTTCACATTATTTATTATATATTTTTAATACATGACTGATATCAGAATTGTATTTACCAAAACTACACGAGAATTTTTTCACATGCCTTGTCAACAAGCAGAGTTATTCTCCATCGTAGAATAGCAAACATGTGAACTTAAATAATGAAATTTATATATTCACTGCTCTCAAATTTTATCTTCTTGTTTCTGGGGCCTGCACTAAAAGCTTTCAAGATGGTTTCGAATCATAAGTAATTCAATAGGCCACCATTTATTTATGGCCAACTCTGAATCAACCCTGGTAATGGAGTGACAAAGATTAACAAGACACTGTCTTTGACCTCCAGTTTCTCTAACAAGTAAGAAATATAAAAAGTAAATAATGTAAACATGCACTGTGATAAGTACTATGGGAGTGCCATATTTTTTTTTAAAAAGAGCTGCTGCTAGGAAAAAGATGGAAAAGTGGACCAACACTGAACACAGGCTTGCATAGCACCTGCAAGGAAAGACAGATTGCAGGCAGAGACCAGAGAAATGAGCAGAAGACACAAGAGATGAAAAAGAGAGAAGCAGAGATGGAGACCAGTGAAGGGGAGGGGCATAAAGTGGGAAGACTGAGGGCTGGGCAAAGAGTCTGAGAGCATCAGAATCCTAGATTTCCAAAGCCCTCAAAGCCTGCCAATGATCTCGTGCATATTATTGTAAACTTTAAAAATAATTTAAATAAATCAGTTTTAGGTATATTGGTAAATGTGGTAAAATAAAATAGATTGTTTGGTGAATTGCTCTTTCAGCCACTAAGCTTTTGATAAACTCATCTGGAGCCTAAAACTTGTAAATTGTGGAAGATTGTATTCACCAAAGACGGTGGCAAAAATATCTCCCGTCTCCTATGTTCTTCTGTGAAGTGCTCCTGCCCCCATTGAGGAGCAGAGTTTATTTTCCATAGTTTAATGACTGCTTTGACCAATACAATATGGCAAATACCATGCTGTGGGAAGCCCAAGTCCTGGAGAAGTCACAAGTAGGCGCTCTTCTCTCCAGCCCCATTAGAACACCAACTGCCGCCTATGTGACTGAGCCATTTCAGATGTCCAGCCCAGTCAAGCTTTCAGACAACTTCAATTCAATCCAAAATCTGACTAGAACTATATGAGAGTGTTGAAGGAAGGAATGCTCAACTAAGTCCATCCACCCACAAGATCCTGAGTGATAATGTATCATTGTTTTGAGCCATAAATTTGCAAATTGTTTGTACACATCAATAATCAAATATAACAGCAGGATTAAGGAATATATAGAGGGACTTCCTAGCTGAAGACTAAGGGTATATGAAGTATGATGGAATTAAATGACTCTCGGAGTAATTAGGTTAATAAATATTGGTAATAGAGAGAAGAGATGCTCTGTTCTCAAAGTTCAGGTGTGGCCTGACTGATCTTTTCTGGACCGGTGAAGTTTCCTGATGAAGAGACTAGGTGACCAGCAATGTTACTAACCAAACAGAATTAAAACAACAGTGTATTTGACAAGAAATATAATAAACAATTTTAATATGTTCAGTTTAAGTTGTTCATAGTATATTCATATGGGACAACTCATAATACCTTGTAAATATAGACTTTGAACTTTGAACTTGGAAGGGAGCTCTGGGTTGCATGTACCAGAACCACCCACATATGGAAACATACTTATTGAAGCCATGGGAGGTGGCGATATTACCCAGAAAAATTATGAAGGAGAAAATTTACAAAGGAAAACCATGTGATATACCAACAATTAAAGGTGAGCAGAAAGGAAAGATACTTTTCACATGATTCTATTTTTAAACACTATCAATTTCCACTTTCAAATAGTAATTTATCTCACTGGAAATGTAGAAAAGAAAAACTTCTTTTTTACAAAACAATATTGGATAGATTTTAGGATTTAGAGAGGAGGAGAATGGGTGATGCTGTTACATATGACTGAATTCACAGTAACATTGCAAAATAATGAAATATTTTGTCAATATGAAATTGTTTAGAATTTGCATTGGATAAGTGATATACATGTGATTAATCCTATCATTTCCCCCAGCAAATAAGTATAAGATCACAGACCAAAACAAAAGTTATATGATCTATAAAACATTAGAAAATTAACTTTCTTCATGCATTGTTTATAAAACATAGAAAGTATTATTTTCGTGGCAACTTTACTCTGCACAAAGCTCACAGATCAAAATGCAAACCCAGACTCTTTGAGGTTAAAAATATGTAGTATACATCTTAGTGAGAAAACCCTGGTGAACATTATTTCAGGAAAAGCAAAATATTTATGACAAATATCAGCACAAGGAAATACATATCAGAGTATAATTGGATTTTTTATAAATTTGAAACTTTTGTTTGGTCACAAAAACATACCAATTACATTTATTGTAAGTAATGAAGTTATTAATTAAAAGAAGCGCAATGTGGTAAATTAGTTGATATTCAGCAAGTATTTACTCCTTACCCCAAACCTCTGTGGAAAAAGAATGTTTTCCCACCTCATTGATGTTGAATGTGGTCAGATGACTTGCTTCGGTCACCAGAATGTAGGGTTTAAGAGATTTCCACTCACCTTGAGAGCTTTCCATCACTACCTTTAACCACAATAACAAATATGGCCCCCCATAGCCACTTTCCTGTACTTCTGGGACCAAAGGACTCTTGGAACAGAGTTTCCCCAGGGTGATTTACACACCCGCAGCCAGAGGCGGAGCCAGAAGCACAGCAAATACACCTGGCTGTGAGTTTGAGGCTCAGAATCCTTTTAAAGCCACTGGGGTGTGGTGATGTTATTGAAGTGATACATGACTGAAACAGCTCAGAAAAAATTATACACATTAATTCATATAAAAATATTTTCTTACATTAAAATATTTTACAAACCCATGTTTAATTGTAAGAAATAGAAATGAATAAATATATTTTTATATGGTTCGACCTTGACACCGATGAAAATAGAGGAGCATCATTTATCAAATATGTTATATAATTATGGTAAAGTTAAAAAACACCAACTTCTAAATGATTATGTCTATATTTATAAAGAAAGTAAACTCATGAAAATTTAGTAATTGGTCATGAATAAGAAACATTCAAAAGTTATGAATTTATATATTAATCAAAGAGTAAATTGGTGTTCTCTTTCTGGAGAGGCAAAGAAAAAGAGTGGTAAACATATATTGAAGTACTACTCATAAAACAACATATTGCTGTATGGGAGGGCCACTGGAAGGCTGAGTGAATAGGGGAAAGGATAAGTAGTGAAAACTGAATGTTACAGAATAGTCACGAGGGTGTAAAGTACAACANTTCTAAATGATTATGTCTATATTTATAAAGAAAGTAAACTCATGAAAATTTAATAATTGGTCATGAATAAGAAACATTCAAAAGTTATGAGTTTATATATTAATCAAAGAGTAAATTGGTGTTCTCTTTCTGAAGAGGCAAAGAAAAAGAGTGGTAAACATATATTGAAGTACTACTCATAAAACAACATATTGCTGTATGGGAGGGCCACTGGAAGGCTGAGTGAATAGGGGAAAGGATAAGTAGTGAAAACTGAATGTTACAGAATAGTCACGAGGGTGTAAAGTACAACATAGGGAATATAGTAGGTAATACTGTGATAACTATGTTTCATGTCACATGGGTACTAGAATCACTGGGAGGATCACTTCGTAAATTGTATAAATGTCTAAACACTGTGCTGTACACCTCAAACTAATACAAAATAATATGGAATGTCAAATGCAATAAAAAATAAGATACAATCATCTTAAGTTAAAAATGTATTTATTTGAGCTCTCTATAATAAGAGGATGTGTTATTAGGGCTATGAAAGCATTAACTTGACCTGCACTTTTGACTTCTTTATTTAACTGGTTTTTATCTGATCAGAAAAGTCATAGAACAAAATCACCAGAGCCTCTCATAAATTAGGGTTGTAAAAATCTCACTAAAGCAAAGATAAACTAAATGTCTCATACCATAGATAGCTCACCTTTCTCTAAATTTCTCAGTGCACTTCTTGATGTTTTCTTGGAACAAGGAAACAGTGTCATTTGAAGTAAAAGCTTGCATATATTTTTAAATACAAACATAGGTAACTTTTTAAAGATTTTTATGAAAGAAGAAATTAAGATTTTCCTGACCCTCAATGCAGAAAATTTTGAATATCATTCCACAATTAATATTTTAATGTTTTATATTTGAAAACTATTGTGAGAAAATTAATAATCATGGTAATTAGGGAACAATTTAAAAATAATGCAATTTTATATTTTCATTTTTAAAGGTCATTAAAAATTACATCTAATTTGAAGAAATACAAGCAAACTGAGACTAGGCTATATGCAATATTCATTAACAAAGCCATATCCAAAAAAAAACAGACAGTAAGAAGATTGAAATAGGAAAACTTCAACTATGACATGTAAAAAAGTAGGAAATAGAAATGCAAGAGTGAGATAAATCTAGTTTTGAAAACTAGAAATGTTAATGAAAAGGAAACACTATCAGTCTAATATGAAGCATGTTAGTTGTTGATGCAAATCACGTGAAAAATAAACGCATTGGGAATTTTTAGCACCAAAAGGCATGTTCAGTAAGGGCTAAACCTAGAATTGAGATAACACTTTATGTTATTTTTGGTAAGGTAATTTTCTTCCCATGGCATTAAAAGTGTTTTAGCTTGGAACAAAGTGGTTCATAATATTGTGATGAGCTGTGTATAACCAATCAGGTCTGAAAAGGAGATGGGTAGCACTGTCCAAAGCATTTCCCCTTTTATAGGGTAAGTAGAAACTAGAGTAGATGATTTAAGACTTACAATGAATGGATCACAATAAAACTTACAATTCTTAGAGGACTTTTGAATGAGGGAATGGATTATAGTTTAGAGTCATAATAAAAATGTATATTAATTTAATATTTTAACAGTTCAAAGTAATTATTTTAACAGTTCAAAGTAATTATTTTACATGTGTCAATTATTATTTCATTGTAATAACAACCTATATATACACAAAAGGTTCTGTAGTAAAAGAGAGAAAGAACAAGTATAAAAAGGATACACTGCACATATGCATTATTTTCATAGTGAGGTGGTAGAATACAGAGTCTCTCTCCTTTATGTGCTTCCCCATAGTTTGAATTTTTATAAGCTTCTCTTCTTATCAGAACTTAAAAATGTTCTCAAGTCTTGCCCCAAAAGTATCCTTTCAAGAGAACTGATTGACTTTCCTCTACTATACTTCCCATGCTATGCATATCCCTTCCTTCATAGATACAATACAATGCATATAGAATTTAATACAAAGAAGGGTAAGAGCCTTCAAGGAACATGTGTAAAGGACCCATAGACAAAGACAATGGAGAATTGAAGGTGGAAAATGGCTATGGGTAAGGCGGGGGAGAGTAATGGGAGAAAAATGGGGACAACTGTAATTGAACAACAATAAAAAAGATTTTAGCATAATGGCTAGACATATGTATGATCAAAACACAAAAGTCAATTGCATTTCCAAATACAAAATTAAGAAACAAAAATTGCATCTGTAAATACAAAATTAAAACCACAGTGAGATATTATCTTACACCTGTCAGAATGGCTATCATCAATAAATCAACAAACAACAAGTGCTGGTGAGGATATGGAGAAAGAGAAAAACCCTTTTGCACTGTTGGTGGGAATGCAGACTGGTGCAGCCACTGTGCAAAGCAGTATGGAGATACCTCAAAAAATTAAAAATGGAACTGCCTTTTGACCCAGCAGTTTCACTTCTGCAAATTTATCCAAAGGAACCTGAAATGCTAATTTGAAAGAAAATAATTATCTCTATGATCATCACCACATTATTTACAATAACTAAGACATGGAAGCAGCCCAAGTGTCCATTAGTAAATGAGTGGATGAAACAACTATGGGATATTTACACAACAGAATGGTACTCAGCCATAAAAAAGAAGAAAATTTTACCGTTTATAACAATATGATGGACCCAGAGAACACTATACTAAGTGAAATAAGCCAGTCAGAGAAAGACAAATGTCATATGATTTCAGTTACATATTGAGTCTAAAGAATGAACTGAACTAACTAAGAAAAATAAAGACTCATAGATGGAGAACAGGCTGACAGCTCTGGATGGGGGTGGTGACGGGTGGAGGGCTCAAGCAAAAAGGAACAAGGACTCATGGACACAGACAGCAGTGTGACGATTACAGCAGGGCAGGGAGTTTGGGGGTGGGATGGTTGGAAAAAATGCAATAAAAACTTAATTTTAAAAAATCGATCAGTTGATGCACGTACTAAGAGGCAGAACTATATAGTTCTACTATAGTACTATAGTAGAACTATAGCTAGACTTTCTTATTTGAACTTCTCGTTTAATCCCTCATGGGAATGAAAGGGAGAAATCATGGAGGTTAGAGACGTGAAGACGTCACACTCATTGCACTGTCCGTGTGCAATAATGAGACATAAATTAATATTCTCAGACTGAAAAGAGTTGGTACCTGGATTCACTGGCCCTCCAAAGTAGGTTTAAAATTTTTTCCTTTCTTTAATCCATTTCTTCTGACGATATTTCTGTTCTATTACAGGGTTATATTTGAAGGTTACACACGTGCTTCATATGAACTTGAATTTTTGGTGTATTTTCCTTGAAGTCTCTTAATTTACTAGATCCTGAAACTGGCCAACACTTCCAAATATAGAATTTTTCTTTATCCATTTCTATTTGTGATCTCAACCAACTTTATCTTTGGATAAATTAATTCTAGTTCAGAAAATAAAATTTTTAATTACTTGCTCTTCAAAAAAGAAAAAGAAAAATGACACAGGTATTTTGTTTCCATGAAAAGTCCACTTCACAATCATTTTTTTTTTGCATTTTGACTTTTTTTAAATTTTTTTATTTAATTCTTATTCAAGTACAGTTTTCTGTTTTATATTCCCTGCCCTGCCCCCCCCAAGTGCTCTCCACCTCCCTCCCATCTCCACCCCCCACCTTAGTTATTGTCCATGTGTCCTTTATACTTATTCATGTGAGTCCCTCCCCTTTTCCCCTATGATTCTCTCCCTTCTCCTCTCTGGACCCTGTCAAGCCTGACACAATCATTATTTTTTAAAAAATCAAAGAATGATATCACTTAAGAGGGAAAGAAAAACATAAAATTTGTGTGGCACCTTGTCTAACAACAAGAATTTTCCCCAAGTTTTTCACCATACTATTATGTAAAGTTTTGGAGTCTAGTTTGATATCTCTTAAGGCAACATACTATTTTACGCTACTGATTTTGCTCTTCAAATATAATCACTAGCAAGAGTTCAAATTTCACCTATGTTAAAAATAATTGTTCCCATCAATGATTTATTATTGTCAACAGATTAGGTTCACAGTTTATGAATCTCTAACTACAAAAACTTTTTCACAATCCTTAAGCAGCAATGAGCTTAACTGTAGCTGTCTGCTTCCTCAGATTTAACCCAGATCATAAACACACAGAACACTAGCCAGGTAAGTTATTGTCAAGAAATAGTCCTTTTATTTGCTCAATAACAGTGACACAAAGAGAGAAAAAACAAGATTGTTAGTGTTTCTGTTTTTGTTTCTAACTTAGTTAAAGTAAGGATCAAAACAGAAAACACCAAACAGTAGCATTCTAAGATTGCCCCCAAGATTCTTGCCCTTTGTCTGCGCACTATGCAGTATCTCTTTCCTTTGACTAAGCTACATAAGACTTCATCTCAGAAAACAAAAGTCAGAATTCTCCTGCTGGCCTTAAAGAAACAAATCACCATGAGTCCTACAGCTGCAATTAATTTAATTCTGTCATTAATCTGAATGAGCTTGAAAGATGACCCTTAGTCCCAAAACTCGGTTGCGGCCAACCCTTTGGTATCAGCCTGGTGAGACCCAGAGCAGAGAATCCAGTGAAAGCGTTCTGGATTCCTGACCCACAGAAACTGTAAGATAGTAAATTTGTGTTGGTTTAGGCCAACATGTGTGGCAATTTGTTACAGAGCAATAGCAAATTATTACAAACCATCCTATATTTTTTAGGTGAGACAAGTCAGATGGTTGTTTGCACAAAAGGAAAAAAGTAAATTGACTAAAACATACAAAGTAGACTGGGCATTGGACAATAAAAAGAGAACCTAGAGTCCCCTCCAGTTTTCCTGTACCTATAAAGTACTTCTGAAATGTATATATTTGCGCATAAAGGTTTTTATCAGGCACTTTCAATTTGAAGACACAAAAGGAATAGATAGATTGACCATCATATCCTCAGAATGTGTCCTAATCACCCTAAATTTAATTCATTGTCTATCCTTACCAATATTTTGTTTATAAATACCCAAAAGCTTCAGATTTCACTAAAAATAATGCATGACAAACTGTTATTTGAATAGTGTTTATCAAAAATATTCAATATCTACATTTTTGGATCAGATTCTTTTGATCCAGAGAAATGCATTTTAAGGAGGAAATTCATGGATTAGATTTTATCATCTACTTCAGAGGAAATGGTTGACAATAAAATTAGCATTTTTTTCATGCACCTATAATTTACACTAAACAAAATATTATTTTATCTTAAATTTCTGAGTGAAATGACTAACCAATGTATTCATAAAGTTACAACTCAGTTTAAATAATTTATAAGCTAAGAATTGTACTCCTCATATTTCAACTGTATCTGTTACAATTTCGTTCCAAACATTTACCTTTTTCCTGTTTTCAACATTTCTTGTGTCTGTTCAATAGATAATTAAAGGTTACATTTTAAATGAAGATAGATAACTTGTAATTTCCTTAAAACTTACTATGCAACATATCTATTTGTTCTTAAAAATGGTGACTATTTTAAAGCTACAGTTTCCACCCACTTGTTCACTTTGAGGGTTTTTTAAAATTGAATTTATTGGGGTTACATTGGTTAATAAAATTATATAGGTTTACGATGTATAATTCTATAACACATCATCTGTATGTACTGTGTGTTTACCACTCCGAGTCATTTCTCTTTCCATCATCATTTATCCCTTTACTCTCTCTTTCCCCCAAAACCTCCTACCCTCTGATAACTGTAAGTCTGTTTCTATTTTGTTTGTTAGTTTATTTCACTCATTAGCTTCCACATATATGTAAAATCATATGGTACTTGTCTTTCTCTGACTGGCTTATTTCACTTAGCTTAATACTCTCCAGGTCCTTCCATGGTGTCACAAAATATTTCCTTCTTTTTATAGCTGAGTAGTGTTCCTTTGGGTAAATGTGCCACAGCTTTTGTTATCTACTCATCTCCTGATGGGCCCTTGGGCTGCTTCCAAATCTAGTTTATTATAAATTATGCTTCAGTGAACACAGGGGTGCATATATTCTTTCAAATTAGTGTTTCGAATTTCTTTGGATGAATTCCCAGAAGTGGAATCTCTGGGTCACAGGCGATCCCGTGTTTAATTTTTTTTTTTTTGCATAACTCCATCCAAATGGAGTTACTACTACTCCATCCAAATGGAGTTCTGCTACTTCCCACAGTGGCCGCACCATTCTGCATTCCAAATCAACAAGGCACAAGGGCTTCCATTAGTCTTAACTATACCTCACTGATTAAAAGAATTGTACCACTGTAGAAACAAGTAAAATTATTCTCCTTATCCAAGAAACAATTCTAGATTGGTTCACTCTTTATTTTGTTATTTAAATGATTCAAACATACAGAATAAATAGGTAATATCATGGAAAAGTTATTACAGCTAGATCTATAATTTCATGTTAGATATTATACCAGCTTAAAATATTTTTAAAGAATAAAATAGTATGGACATAGATAAAATGATCTGTAGGCTTCACATAAACTTTTGCATCTATCTCAGCAATTAGTCCTTTCCAGAATTTAATGTTAAAAAGATATTAGCCTATATTTGGTTCAAAATTTTGAAGAAAAAAATTCATATTGAAATTTTTAGTGTACCTGGAAAATTCCTTTATTATAGTTTAGGTTAATTCTGTCACTGTTTTTTTTTTAAAACATGGGCAATGAATAACTCAAGCACTAAGCAATAATTAGTTGGTCTCCTTTCCCCTCATTTACAGTTCCACTTATGCAGCTAGAGTCATGTCTTTCTATATCTATTTATACGTATTTATGCACAACACTGATTTTTGTCTCTTTTTATTGGATTTTTATAACTATTCTTGCAACTGCAACATACAATTTTAATTTCGATAGTTTGTCTTGATAATTAGTCAGAAGAGAATTTTTGGCTTTAGTCATCTCCAGAATCATTTGTCTATTCTTGACCCTTTTCACTTCTTTTTTAATTAGGAACAGTTTGTCACCCTTCATAGAGAAACTCTGTATTGTAACTGCATTTCATTACAAATTGAAAAGGAGTAAGTTACTTAAAATATTGGTTAAACATAGTTTATTCTTCTTTTACACCATAAGATGTGATTTTTGTATATTTCTCCAGTATAGGTCTTGCATGCTGTTTGCTAGAATTAGTACTAGAGATCTTACAAATTTTATTCTTTAAATATATATTTTTGCACATAAAAATAAAAATAGCTTCATCTAAAAGTCTTTAAAATTTGCCAGAAATATAGAGTTAACAAAATATTTTGGCAATAAAAAGGAGCCTTTGTTTATGAGGCACAATATAATTGGGTTATTTTACAAGAAAAAAATTATTTTAGTTTCACTTATCTAATAATTAGTAATATAAGATGCAATAATTTGTAATAAAAAATATCCAAGATCACTGCCATGGTCTAGAAAAAAATTTAATATCATTAAAAAGTGTTATGTATTTCTCAGTGACCACCCTTTATGCCAATGCAAGTAGACAATCTGGACAAAGAGCAGGAAGGAGAAAAAATGCAGTGCTGGTAAGAAAGTGAAAAAACAGGAAAGCCTTGAGCACCATTTATTGGCGCAGATGTACCCTGGGGCAGCCACTGAGGAAACAGGATGGAGATTCCTCACAAAATTAAAAACAGAACTACTGTATGATTCCGCAATTCCACTTCTGGGTATATATTCCAAGGAAATAAAATCACTAATTCAGAATATATGTGCATCCCCATGCTCACTGCAGCATTGTTTACAAAGCCAAGACATGGAAACAACTTAGATGCCCTTGAACAGATGAGTGGTTGAAATATGATACACCCGAGTGTTTTTAAGGCTACAGACCTAGACAGGCTTTGCTACTCAGACTTTCTTTTCTGGAGCATCATCTTTTTTGACTGCAGATCTCACGTGGGCTCTGTGGTCACTTATCAGAATGAGCTTTCTTGGTTTAGTTCTTTGCCCAGAATTATTATTGTTTTCTTAGGGTCATTTTTCTATGTTTATTTCAATTCTTGAGGATTAATTTTTTCTCTATACTTAAATATCCTTGATTGAATGTTCGTATTTAAAGTTTTAGCCCTAAATAAACATTTCTCCAAAGGAGATAAACAGTTATCCAATAAGAACCTGAAAAGATGCTCAACATCATCAATCATTAAACAAACAAAAACTAAAATCACAAAAAGATACTACTGCATACCACAAAGATAATTATAATCAAAAGATAGTAGCAAGTATTAGTGAGGATGTGGAGAAATTGGAATCCTCATTCATTGCTAGTGGAAATTTAAAAAATCTCTTTAGAGAACAGTTTTACAGTGCCTTAAAATGCTCAACAGAATTACCACGTGATAAAGCACTTCTACTTTTAGGTAAATACCTAAAAGAAATAAAACATATATCCATGTAAAAATCTGTACTAGAATGTTCATTATAACATTGTTCATAAGAGCAGAAATGTGGAATTAATGTAAGGCAGTGGCAATGGAAATGGAAAAAAAATATATAGGCCTGGAAAAGTCTTAGTAGTAAAATCAATGACTTGACTGAAAGAGTCAAAAAAAGGAGGTTGGGACGATTTGTAGATTTCAGGATTATTTACAGATTTAAGGAAAGAAATGGATGCTGTTTCCATTTAAAAACAGAAAATACTGAAGTATACAGATTTTTGTAGAGAAGACCAAGAGTGCAGTACAGGATACCTTAATCATTCTAAGATATAAAAGTTCAAATATCAATAAATGTATTTCCTCTTTTCAGTTATCTAAAGTAGTTTTTACTAACAAACACTTCATGGGCTTTCCTTCTGTTTTCTAATCCCCTCAAAAATGTTGTTGTATAGTTTATATAAAATGTTTTCTTTTTTATTGTATTTATTTGTTTAGACAGAGAGGAAGAAAGGGAGAAAGAGAGAGAAAACTTGATGTGGGAGAGAAACATCCATCTCTTGCTTCACACACACCCCAGCTGGGAACCAGGCCCAAAACACAGGCATGTGCCCTGACCGGGAATTGAACCGGTAAACTTTGGCCTTGCAAAATGACACCCAAGCAACTGAGCCATGTGGGCCAGAGCTAAAATATTTTATATTTTAATTAAATCAACAGAATAGAAGGATTGTACATGATATAGCATTGAATAAAGATTAGATTTTAATATGCAAAAAATTAATATTGCATTTTCCTCCATAGTAACATAAAAACATATCTTATATAATTGTCTGTGTAAGGAGAAAATGGGAAAAAGTAAATTTTGTTTCAGTTTTGTTCTATATCATAACCTAGGTTCACTTATACAGTTACATGATAAAACTGAAATTATATGAGCATGCAATTACTGTGGAAAAAATGGAATTTTTTATGTTTCCTGTCTAGAGCTTTTCAGTCAGAGTAAAAAGACTTTTCTTCCTGACTTATACAGAATTGAAATTCCTTTTGCATTGATCTAGATTTAAATGTCATTTCTCTTTTGATCATACAAGCATAGGCAATGAGTTTCTCCATTCTTTTTTGCATCATGTAGCATGTTCTACTTTTGTAATGGTAATAAAAATATTCAAATATATACTTTTATATCTTCTAAGAGAAATAATCTTTTCAGAATTGAATACTGCATGCATTGCTATATTATATTTTATTTTCTGCTGAACTGTATCACCGAAGACTTTTTCTGAAACATATACAAGACTTGAAATTATAACTAAAATTTTTTCTTGTTAAAAATTCTTTAATATTACACATTATCATAATATGTTTATAAAGAGCTTCAAGTATACCCTTGCTGATGTGGCTCAATGGACTGAGTCCCAGCCTGCTTTGATTCCCAGTCAGGGCACATGCCTGGGTTGCACACCAGATCCCCATTGGGGTTGCTCAAGATGCAACCACACATTGATGTTTCTCTCCTTCTCCCTTCCCCTCTCTAAAATAAACAAACAAACAAACAAATAAACAAACTCTTTTTTAAAAATTACAAATTAACTTTAAAAATACTTTATTGATATATTAAAGGAGAAAAACATTGAGTTCACTAATATGAAAAATTAACAATATTCTTCAAAGTTCTTTTCCTTCTGATGTTTCTCATGGCCAAATTTGGAACCAGTGCCTCATAATGCCAATGGCATGACCATTAGGTAGTTGTTTTATCCACATTGTTCAAAACTATTGTGAAATTATTTTTAACTGAATCAATATTCCAGTAAATAAAATGAAAGGGGCAGAAATTCAAGTCTCAACATGAACTTCTCTGTAGATCAGTACTCTGAATATCAATAAGTTATATAATTAAGTATTGAATTATTGGTTTTAAAATCCAGCAAAGTGGTGGTAAATAAAATTGCATCCAACCGAAGACTGTCTCTCATTAAAGGAAATGGATATGAGAGATGGATAGTAGTTAGGCTGGAGAAGTAGAAAGGGTTTCCATGGAGGAGAATTGAAACTGACAGAAAAGACCACAATCCATCAAACTTAACACCTCAACTTGCTTCTCAGTAATTACTTCATACCCACATCCCATTGCTTTGAAGCCATTCTGTGATGGTTTGTTGTAAGAGTGCATTGACATGTCATTAGGCTTCAGGTTTCCACAGCCACCTTGTAAGTTTTTAGTGTGTTTTTTCTTGTTAAGCTTCCTTAGGTTTTATGTTGACCTAGGTGATCATAACTACAGACTGTTTTTAAAATGTAAAATTTCTGATACTTTCTCAATATCAATGAAGATTATCCCAGTTTTTAACTCAATATGTTCATAAGAAAAAAAGTTCTGGATCCAAAATTAAATGCAAAAATGATGCATTTTTAGGAAAGGAATATTCACTTTTAAACACTCATAATACTTTAAAGGATCCATTAATTAAAATATGCAATGATTAGAAACAAAAAAAAAGTTGTTTTTATTCCTCTTTGATTGGTTCTCACTATGAACAATGGGTTCACTCCAATAACTGCCATGTGCCTATTTTAAATGAGATTACAAATTGAAGAAATATTTCTCAAGCCTAATGTGTTAGGTTATGCATTATAACCACAGTATATCTCTAATCATTTACATATAAACCCAATCTTTTAGCTAAAAATTCATACCTTTCACAGTAAAGTTGAGATTTATTTAACTTCTTCACTCCTTAGCAATTACTATCATTGACCAAAAGATAGCCAATATATTAAAAATACCAAAATGCTGTAGTAAATATATATTTCAAAATTACAAGCAAAAAAATACAGTTGCATTGCATTGTTAACTAAAACCTACCTTTTCTGGCACATTGGTTTATTTGAACACACATTTTTAAATTTAATCTTTGTTGCATTTTTTCCATTACCATTTGGTCCCCTTATACCCCTCTGCCCCCAGCAATTCCCACACTGTTGTCCATGTCCATGAGTACTTTTTCCTTTTTGCTCAATCCCTCTAACCCCCAACCTCCCCCTACTAGTTGTCATACTGTTTTCTATCTATGAGTCTATCCACATTTTCCTTGCTAGTTCAGCTTATTCATTGAATTCCATATATGAGTGAAATCATATGGCATTTGTCTTTCTCTGATTGGTTTATTTCACTTAGCATAATGTTCTCCAGGTTCATCTACACAGTCACAAAGAGTGTAAAATTCTTCTTTTTTACAGCTGAGTAGTATTTCATTGTGTAAATGTCCCATACTTGTTTTATCCACTCATCCACTGATGGACACTTGGGTTGCTTCCATACCTTGGTAATTGTAAATAATGCTGCAATTGCATAGGGGTGCTTATTCTTTTGAATTAGTGTTTTGGATTCCTTCTAATATATTCCCAAAAGTGGGATCACTTACTGGGTCTAAAGGCAGAGCAATTTATTATTTTTTGAGGTATCTCCATACTGCTTTCCACAGTGGCTGCACCAATCCACATTCCTATGAACAGTGCAAAAGTGTTCTCCTTTCTTCACATCCTCACCAGCACTTGTTTGTTGATTTATTGATGATCGCCATTCTGGCAGGTGTGAGATGGTATCTAATTGTGGTTTTAATTTGCATTTCTCTGATGATAGTGACATTGAGCATTTTTTCATATGTCTATTGGCCATCCATATGTCCTAGTAATCAAAACAGCATGGTACTCATCAAAAACAGACACATAAATCAATGTAACACAATAGAGAGCCCAGAAATAAACCCACACCTTTATTTTCTATTGTTGTTCAAGTACAGTTTTCTGCCTTTTCCCCCCACTCCTTTCCACTACTCCTTGTTATTATCCATATGTCCTTTATAATTATCCCTGTAAACCCTTCACTTTTTCCCCCCTCTATCCCCTCCCCTCTCCCTTCTAATCACTGTCAGCCTGTTTTCAATTTCAATGTCTTTGGCTATATTCTGCTTGTGTATTTGTTTCATTAATTAGGTTTCTGTTAATGGTGAGATCGTGTGGTATTTGTCTTTCATTGCCTGGCTTATTTCACTTAGCATAATACTCTACAGTTCCATCCATGCTGTTGCAAAAGGTAGGAGCTCTTCTTTCTTCTGCTGGGTAGAATTTCATTGGCAAATATACCATAATTTTTTGATCCACTCATTTGCTGATGGCCACTTGGGTTGCTTCCAGCACTTGGCTATTGTAAATTGTGCTGCTATGAATATTGAGGTGAATAGCCATCAGAGAGATGCAAATTAAAACCACAATGAAATACCACTTCACACAGGTCGGAATGGCCATCATAAACAATGCAACAAACAACAAGTGCTGGCTAGGTTATGGAAAAAAAGGAACCCTAGTGCACTGTTGGTGGGATTGCAGACTGGTACAACCACTATGGAAAACAGTATGGAATTTTCTAAGAAAACTAAAAATGAACGTACCTTTTGACCCAGCAATTCCACTCTTGGGAGTATATCCTAAGAACCCTGAAACACCAATCCAAAAGAACCTATGCACCCCGATGTTCATAGCAGCACAATTTACGATAGCCAAGAGTTGGAAGCAGCCTAGATGCCCATCGGTAAATGACTGGATCAAAAAACTATGGTACATTTACACAATGGAATTCTATGCTGCAGAAAGGAAGAAGGAACTACTACCCTTTGCAACATCATGGATGGAACTGGAAAGCATTATGCTGAGCGAAATAAGCCAGGTGGTGAAAGACAAATATCATATGATCTCACCATTAACAGGAATCTAAACAAACCAAACAAGCAAGCAAAATACAACCAATGACACTCAAATATGGAACAGACTCTCAGGGCCCAGAGGGGAGAGGGGAGAGAATCATAGGGGAAAAGGGAATGGACTCACATGAACAAGTATAAAAGACACATGGACAGTAACTAAGGGTGAGGGGTGGAAAGGGGAGGGAGGCGGGGAGCATGGGGTGGGGGGCGGGCAGGGTTGGGATTATAAGACAGAAACCTGTACTTGAACAAGAATTAAATAAAAATTATATTTAAAAAAATAAAAATAAAAAAAATAAAAACTTAAAGAACTCTGAATGGAATCCTTTCTACAGAAAACCTAAAAAAAGACGCCATGCCCATCTTTCTGTGCTTGTATCCAACTGTGATGTGCCTATGAACTGTATGTCAGGTTGGTGAAGGTCCTTTGTGCTGAACACCAAAGCAACTTAATTCAGGTTGATGACAAGAAAGTAGGAGAATGGTTAGGCCTCTGTAAGATCAACAGGGAAAACCCTGCAAAGTGGTTGTTGCAGTTGTGTGGTGGTGAAGAACAATGGAAAGAGTCTCAAGCCGAGGATGTCATGAAGGAGTATATCAAATGCAAACAATGAACAAATAAACTTGGCTCTCATTGGGAGTGGGCAGAGAGAGAGAGAGACATTACAATGGCAAAAGAGTGGAGAACAAATTGGAGGGGAATGACAGAGGAAGCAGAGAGGGAGGCCAGTTAAGAGACTTATCCAAGTGAAAACTATTACAAATCTGAATTAAAACAATGGCAATGTGGATATTAAAGAAGGAGCTGTTGTGCAAACACCATGAATTTCATAGTTTCTTCCCTTGGCTGCCATTTTGTTCCTGGTGGTTCCAACCCACAATATTGAGATTGATACAGGTACTCAATATTGGATGACGTTGTCTTCAGTACCTCTGGTAAAGCAGTATTAATGTCCAATGCCACCTCCAGCCACAAAGCCTTCCTCCACCATGGTGTAGGTCATGGATGGAGCTGAATCTTGAACATACCCAAGCATTCGCTTGGGCCTCCACACAACCCTGCCCCAGCTGGGAAAGGGAGTCAGAATAATCTCCAAAGAGAGCCACATGAATACCGTTTCCACACAACCTGGATTTTTAGGACAATCTGATTTTATCATGTAACTTATTTCATTGCCAAAAGTCCAGAATAATATTTTAGCAATGCTGCCTCCTCATTTTTAGTATACAATTGACACAGACCCTGGTCCACAGTGTCCATGGTGTTGTGGATGAGACATAAGACAAATTCACATGGACTACTGAGTCCTGTGGAGAAAAAGGGGCAGCATGGCTACTCCCTCAAGGGGGAAGCATGCTAACCCTTGCCTAGACAGGCTTTTTTGTTTGTCTAATTGACACAGGAATATAGGTACAGCTCACTAATCATTGTCAGGCAGTAAGGATCAAACAGTAGATAACATACAAAGAACTATTAGGGCTTCTTCTGGGTCAGGGTCTATCAGCTAAAAGGCTACAAAACTTTGGGAAATAAACCCATTTCCTGCTCAGACCTTTATCATCTAAGTAAGAGCACTCTTAGCAAAGCAGGCTTCACAGGATTTTACATATCCTTTTTCAGGCCTGATCACCCAGGGAGCCCACCCTTTCCAGCACAAGGCTGCACCACCCTCTGACATTGTTTCAGGCTTAAGTCAGGCAGAGGAGGTAGGTAGCCAAGGAATTTTCGGAGACTTCTCTGAGACTCAGGGAAGTCAGGCTTCGTCAAAGCCGAGGGATGAGGCTCCATTACCCCCTTTCTTCATAGCCCCCCAAGTCCTTCCATGGGGCCTCCATGTGATCATGCCTGTCTTAGGTCATTCCCACCTTGGGGAATCTTACCCATCATTAGCTAACTGATCAAGCACTGAAGGCCAGTTATAGATAAAGGAGCAGAAGCAATGCCCCTGCCAGGGAGATAAGCTTTGTCTCCTTAGTGGCTTATAGTCTGAAGGTCGCTCACTCAGCCTTAGCCCTGGGGGGGGATTACAGCTCCTGAAACTAGGCAGAGCGGTTCCCAACATATAACATATGATGAGAAATATAGACTTAACTGGATATGAATCTGAGGAATGAAATAAAACCATATGCCATGGAACCATATGGTTAAATACAAATAACAACATTCTCAGGTTTTTAAAATAAATATAAATTCACATATTTCTTATTGTTAGTGGTCTTCTGGCTATAGGCCAGAACTTGGTCAGTCTTGCCTCTTAATTTATACAAAACAATCAATTTTCTTTTTATTATAATTGCCAATTAATATTACCCGGAAAAAAGACATTAACTGGCCTCTTTTGTACCCCCAGTTAGTCTGAAGGAACTCAGTTCTCAACTGCAGTTTCCTACCTGTTCTTTTCAGTGATAACAGAGAAACACTAGATCACAATGGTGACAACACAGCCTCGATCAATGCAAAGGCTAGTCCACCAATTATGACAGAAAATCCACACTAAATGCACTACTTAGGTGAATTCTGCATGCATTACATTATGTACTATATAATGCATATTATGTAATATGTAATGTATATATTGAATATTATATATACATTATTCTATTTTGTGGTATAATACATACATTATATTCTATTATGTATTTATATATTTATCCCCACCCCTCTTCCCTAACCTTTCTTATGAGTTTAGAGATAGAGAAGGGTAGTCAATATCATATGGAGATTTCCCAAATGGTATGTCTCCAACAGGCAATATGTGGGCCATAATATTGACCTCCCCAGACTTTGAAGCAAGCAGAGCAAGAGCTAGGATGGCCAGAACCCCAGAAGTTGGTTGCCTCTATCCTTGAGCAGCCTCTTCCTTTTCTTATATGTGACAATATTATTCTCCATGGGTGATATAACATGGAAAAAGTTTGAGAAGTTCTATGGTAAGATTTCGTATGCACACCAACAAAGCTCTAGTGTATATATCTTTTTCCTCATCTAACCTTGCTCTTACTCTTGTATTTTCTTTCTCATTGGCTTGCATCACCACCCACTGAGTTACCAGGTTAGCAGTATGAGTCACACATATCTCCCTCCTCTCTCTCATCACCTTTCTAATCACTGTCAAGTGTAACGTATAACTATTTCCCCCCATTGCTCTGCTCCTTTCCATCTATTCCTCAACTACCAAAGTCGACTCACCATCATCTTTTGTATGTAATATGGCTCCCTAAATGATCCCTTAGTCTTTAGTTTTTCCAGCTTCAAAATTATTCTCCACAGAGCCACTTTTCTAAAAATAAATCTGGCCATAGCACTTTATAGCCTTTACTGCCACAATGGTTTCCCATCATTACTAGAATAAATCCCATGCTTCTCAAAACTGAGTCACAAAGAGCTCTACAATATGGCCAAAATCTGTTTCTTCAGTCTCATATTTAGCTACTCCCAGAAGTATCACGCTGCTTGTGTTCCACTAGTTACAACCAACCCTATTTCCTCCTTATGGAGTGATGTGGTGTCAATCAGCTTGGGGTGGGAAAAGGATATAGGTGGAATCCTGATTTGTAACATTTGAAAATTTTTGTTTCTAATACCCCCCATAGCCAGTTTCAAGCTCCTTAACCTGGCATCACTGAACACAGAGTTGGGAAGAGATGCACCGTGGCACATAATTATATAGCAGTTTCACCACACAGCTACAACAGGTGTAAATAACTGTAGAGAACAGGTATGTTTAAAAGCATAGGTAATAGTAAAATGTAGTGAAATAATTAAAAAGTGATATTTTCAACATTTGTCATTTTTGCTTTTAATATGCTTTATATAATTGCAAGTTCACATAATCTAATTTTATTAATGGCTGTGTTTTACAGCAGCTCATAAAATTCCTGAAAATTGAATAACCAACTCTTGCAAAGCCAGTGTGAGCTAACTACAGCACACCACAGCCTTTATGCCTGTATTCAAGTGAATGCCATCTTATTCAATTCTCCAGTCTCTTTCTGGCCTAGTCAAGGACTACTCACACTGTAAGGCAGAGTTTCTCAAGTGTGATCATGAACCACCTACATCAAATCCCCTGGAGTGTGTATTTTTTCTGGTTTTAGCCTCACCTGAGAACATGCTTATTGATTTTAGAGAGCAGGGAAAAGAAGGAGAAAGAGAGAATGTGAGAAACCTTGATGTGAGAGAGAAACATTCACCAGCTGCCTTTTTGTATGCACCCAGACAGGGATGAAAACTGCAACCCAGGCATGTGCCCTGACCAGGAATCAAACCCATGATCTTTCAGTTTGTGGAACAACACCCAACCAACCAAGCCACACTGGCCTGGGCCCCTGAAATATTTCTCAAAATGTAGGTTCCTGGGGTTCACTCCCTAAATCTGCTGAATCTGAAACTTCCTGGAAGCCTAGGAATCTGTGGTTTAGCAAACTAACTGGCTAGGAGAGTCTGAAGCACACTGAAGTCGGAGAACCATCTGTTTAAACTGCTCATGTGTCTGTCATATTACCAAGGAAATTCTGTCTGGCTCACCCCCTGGAAGGCAGGATGGGGGAAGAATAAGCAAAGTCACAGCAGCCTGAAACAGTGTGACATAGAAAACTGTAGGAAGTTCAGCAAGCCTGTGGCGTGAAAAGAGTACATTGGGAAACAAAGGTCTAGAGAAGTTTCTATGGGTTATCTCATGAAAGGCCCGTCATTTCACAGTGGACATTGGACTTTATTATAAAGGTGGAAAATAATTGAAGAGTCTGAAGCCAAAGAATGACAACTGTTGGAAAGCAGAATTTTCCTCTACCTTCCAAAGGTTCTTTCAGCTGTTCTAATAATCAAATCGAGTTGAAACATTAACGAGAGAAAAACAAATTTAATTTTTTATGTACAGAAGCCCCACATACATAAAGGTTTCAAGAAAGAAAAATATACATATAATAAGATGCATATATATGCGCATATATGTATAATGTGTATTATTCCATATATATGCATATATACATGCATCTTATCCCATATATGGATATTGTATATAAAAATTAGAACAGCCCTGGCTGGTATAGCTCAGTGGATTGAGCGTGGGCCTGCGAACCACACGATCATGGTTCGATTCCCAGTCAGGGCACATGCCTGGGTTGCAGGCCAGTTCCCAGCAGGGGACTCACGAGAGGCAACCATACATTGATATTTCTCTCCTTCCCTTCCCCTCTAAAGATAAATAAATAAAATCTTTTAAAAAATTAGAACAAATTTAATTTCACATATGCAGAAACCCCACATACATAAATCTTTCAAGAAAGAGAGATTATATTTATACACATAAGATGCATATTATGTGCACATATATAATATATATTATTCCACATATATGCGTATATATGGGATATATATACATCTTATCATACACACACACACACACACACACACATCTTGAGCCAAGGAATGAGATAGGAACCTGGGGCTTCAGGAGGGAGAATAATTCACAGAATGATAAGAGCAGATGTCCAGTAATTTGATGTTTTCCCTGCCATGAAGATACGTATAAAGTTTATTTCTGGTAATAACTCTTATCATGGGGAATGCCCCAACTTTAATTCTTTAAGAGGAAGGTAAAAGATTTTCTCGAGCCTAAAAGGTCTTGATTGCCTCGAGTTCAAAATAACACTCGTGCCAAGGTGGCACACCTTGGAGAGGCCTATTCTGAGCCCCTCCATAAACAGTAATTGAACAAGCAGTTCAACCTTCCTCCTTCTTGCCTAAACTTGAAGAATTCATTGAAAAGAATAAAACCACTTTAAATAATGTCATATAGCTTTTTTCTCAGAATGACTGATTCTTCATATTTTATCTATATGAGAAATGATCTCCTACAATAACAAAGAGAAAAACAAATTCTAGTTCTTTTGTTCCTGGGAGACAATCTCTCTTAGAGCAAGATGGTTGACCAAAGCCCAAGTAGTTCCCGTTTCTTCTGTTAGATCTTCTCTTTTGGAGCCCATTAACCCGGGTTAATACCACCAATACCATTGTTACTCTCCACTTTCACAATCTCGACCAAAACCTGTCAAGGGGCAATCCTACCTCTGCATGCCTGGTATTTAAGTCTTCAAAAAGGCTTAATGAAATGCTGAGTGAGAGCAAAAAGGAAGCAATGAGTCACAAAAAGCACTTTAAAAAAAATCTCAGCTTACAAAATGATACATCTTAAAACTCTCTTAGCATAAACAATGGATATAACTTTACCTCAAAATTCAAAAACTAAATAACTTCACAAGTATTATTACATATATACTTAAAAATAAGTATTTTACAGTCAAATTACAGTCAAATTGTGATGTGCTTCGTGGCAGCTAGCTAACTTCACTTAACAGATCATTTTTCTTGTTCCATCTCTCCTGTTTTGCAAAACCTTATATTCAAATTTGTGCCTCAGCAATACCACAAAAGATCGCCTCAAAGATATATATGTGGAAAAGCTGCAAAAAGAAGTACTTGAAAATGCGGAAACCCATGAAAATTTATTAATATTTGTTCTTGAGGAATGTATATGTCTTTCTAATAAATTATATAAATGCAAATATTATTTTCTTCCTGACTCCTTGAACATTCTAAGATTATGATAAACCGTAGCACCTTCATACATCATGTCTTTTGTTCACTAAATCTTTCTTCAGTCCTAGAATAGTGATTTATATACAGTAGACCTCTAATAAATAATTTTTGAATGAATGAAAGAACAAATTTAAGGACTCTACACATGATTCTGTTTGGAAAAATGTATGTCCTTTAGAATTTTTCCATTTCATAAATTCAAATGAGGCTTTGAAAAATCTGCCTCTGTAATTTGGGGTGCAGGTGGAGTAAAGAGAGTCCTGTGGCTCTCACTATTAATTATTAATTAAACCTCATTTATTTGAAATCACTCTAAGATTCCAGATATGCATCTAGTCCTTTTATTGTGTTTAAAATAAAAGATTTTATGAGATTTTAAAAATATTTCTGGCAACATGGGAAGGTGTTCTCAAAAATTCACAGCAAATGACTTTAGTCAAAAAGGCATTTGTTGGGAGAGCTGGTGAGGATGGTCTGGGATGGGAATAAAAGACAGAAAATTGTACTTGAACAATAACTAAATTTTTTTTAAAAAATTTAAAGGTACTTGTTTAGGGAATTTTATCTGTTGCACCTATTAAAATATGGTTGAATATATCAATTTAAGTTCTATTTAAACTAATTGAAATGTTAGGAAGACAGCCTAAAAGTATGTTGTATACATTATAGGAGTGAACACAAATCTAAAAATTTTAAATTTAAAGTTTTTCATAGTGTAAAAAGAAAAGGGGAATTTCCTCATTCCTCCCTTGTCTTTACTATTTCCTTTAGAAGACTTGACATTACAAATGATTTCCCTGTCTTTCATGCAATGTAAGTAAATCTTTTTAAAACCTTAATGAGTCTCTTTCCAGTTTTGCATCCTACGAAGGTCTTTCTAGGGGGCTTCAGAGCCAGCCCTTTCGGAATGTGAACACCAGGAAGGTTGATGCTCTGTCTCCCTGTGTCTGTGGGAGTCGAGTTGAGGTGCCTGGCTCCATGCTATTGTTGGGAACAAGAAAAATAGTCTCAGCCCCAAGGAGCCTGCATCCCTAGCAAACATCCTGTAAGTTGATTGCCATCTGTTTAGTTTCAAAATTTTCCTCTCAGTTGAGTCAGACCCCACCCTGTTCCCACGAGCGGGCTCTGTAAGCCAACAGCTAACCGCCACATCTGCTTCTGTGCAACCCTTGCTTGCTTGCCTCTATATAAGGACTTAGCTGTAAGCGCTGGGTGCGACTCTCGTTTGCAGCCCCTGCGGGCACCGTGTCTCCGGACACTTTGAGAGTTCGCCCCTGCGCAGGTTAAACTTGGCCAATAAAGTAACATCTTTGAAACCCTGAAAGTCTCTGACATTTGGTCTCGAGGTTGGTGGATGCAACACTATAAATTCCCATTGGTCAAGAAGATGAATGAAGTTTTCTTTTTCCTTGGATAAAGACAATTCACATGTATGTAATAAATTGTATCTTCAGAGCTTTGTAAAACGACTAGGATTTGTTTTTCCACTTGCAGTCTCTTTAGCATTGTGTCTATGAAGCACACCACAATCTGATTTAATGACTTTACAATAATAAAACTCTTTCATTCTTTTCTACATTTTGTGGACTGGGTTGGCAGATTTCACTTTTAATCATATTTCCCCAACAAGATTCGGGTGGAGTTGAGGAGAAAGAAAACACTATGTTAAAACAAGAAGACTGAGGGGGGGAAAAAACTGTAAGACTAAAGCATTGAAAATGTTTCCTGTCCATAAAAAATTCAGTAAATGTCACGTCCTTATACTGGCAAGGACAAAGATTTTACAAAATTAATGTGCTATAAAGTGGATGTTGGAAAGCAGAGTTTGAAAAGCTCAAAGAATTCAGAACTTTTGCTTTTAGTTAAATCCATCTATGTACCTTAGTAAAAGGAAATTCAATAGTTCTCACATTAAAGCAACCTATTTATTTCAATGAAAACTAGAAAGGAATTACACAACATGATAACAAAAAATTTAACTGATGAAAATTGGGAAAAAATCCTCAAAGAATTAGAAAGGCAAAGGAAATTCCTTCACCAATTAATACATCGAGAAGTCACTGAAGGAGTGATCTAAAAAATATATTACTAATTAAAAGCTCACATAAAGTGAACCTCTATTATCTGCATTATGACTAATTAACATTTGATTACATTTTACATCATCTAGTCTAACACAAGGAGAAAACTTACTGAAGATCAAAATGCCACCCATATGCTTCTTCAATATCAAAGTATTGTCTGTATAATTAGAAACTTCAGATTTACAAGCAAAGAATTCTAATCAAATAAACTCACCAGGAGAGTCTTAATTCCTTCCACCAGACTAAACTTTAGTCAGGTTTCTTCCTGACCCTAAGCCCTGGTCCCTCCTAGAACATTTTCTTTATTTAACCTGTAATTGTAAACTCTTTTCCTGCCTCTTTGAGATGTGAATCTCTTTAAAGGCCTCTTGTCAGCTTTACAACCGAGGAATACCTTTCTCAGGGAACCAGGAAGGCATCCTTTAGAAATGCAATTATCAAGGAAGATTCTGCTTTTACCTCGTGGTATCTAGGTGGTTAGAAGCCTGGCTTCTTGGAAAAGCACCAATTAGCAAACACAGATGACCTAATCACAGAGGAAAAACTATTTAGACTCAGAAAATAACTGATTGTGCTCAACACGTACTATTGATCAGCCTCCCACTAACGTTCTCCAGGACTTTTCCACTACCTTATTTCAGGGCTTAAGTCCTCCTGCCCTTTGTTTCAGTGGAGTTGTGTTCAAACCAAGCCCGGCTCTCACTAGTCTATTGCAGTAGCCTTAACTAATGTTTTCTTTGCCTGTTTATCTTTGTCCAGTGACATTTTTGCTCTAACAAAACCTATCCTGTGATTTCTTAAAATCTTGATCAGAAATAAATAAATAGCCTTGGCTGATGTTGCTCACTGGATTGAGCACCGACCTGCAAACCAAATGATTGCCAGTTGGATTCCCAGTCAGGGCACGTGCCTGGGTTGCAGGCCAGGTCCCCAGTAGAGGGTGTGTAAGAAGCAACCACACACTGATGTTTCTCTCCCTCTGTTTCTCCTTGCCCTACCCTCTCTAAAAGTAAATAAAATCTTGAAATTAATTAATTAAAGTTTGAAGAATAAATAAAGCTTGAAAAGGATAAGAAGTATTTAATCATTTTCTTTATGTTTCAGGAAGGATTTTCTTGATTATAGATATGCAGCATAGATACATAGTACAGTTCATAGCACATGTACATCTATATATGTAAATAGTTATATATTTAAATGAATATATTAAAGGGAATCAAAGTATGCCACCTCGAAATATGCCTTTTTGGCCTAAGGATTATTTTGAGTTTGAGGCAATTGAGGAAAAGTTCTCAAAACAGATCTTACTTTCTCTTTTGTAATAAAGAGATGGGGTATAGTGTTTACTCTTTTTCTAAAGGTTTTTGACGTGTAAACTTTGCTTGTTTTTGTGTTCCCCACTGAGCATTGTATTTGATGTGAAAAAAATTGAGAAATGCTGGAGTAGATTATTTAATATTTTATTTATTATTTTACACTTTAAGAAAGCAAAATAAGTAATACCCCCAAAGAGAAACCTTTTATATTTTCACTCTTGTTATCAGAAGGATCCAAGGGCAACAGAGAGAGCTTGCCAACACGTGTATCTTTATCTTTCCTGTTCTTCTCTTTGACACTTAGGGCACTAATACTTTTCTTCTTTATGAATAACACAGGGCTCTAGATTTTATGTTTCCGTAGATTAATTCACATAAAATAAAGCTCTCTCCTTTCATAGTTCACTCAAAACCAGAGGTCTTTCATTCCATAACTTGATCAAGCTTAAGCTTTATGTTAGGCAGATGTCTGAAAAAGTTTTCAGTAAAGCATCATAGCTCCATCCAAACTAGGAACTAATCTTTCACTTTAAATGTGGGTCTGGAGATTAAGTCAAATATAGAGAGAAACTCTTACCTGTTGTCTCCTAAATACCCAACTTTAAAATTCCTAGAATAGATGGAAGGTTGATGGAAGATACAAATGGCAATACCAGATTCATAATTGTTTAGCTTATCAGTAAAAATGAAAATAGAATCACATCCAAGAACCGAATGAACATGACAGTATTTTACAAATCATACACGAATTCCCTAGTGCAATGACAGACTTTGTTTTACTGACTGATCACAGACTTAGTTTAATGGCCAAAAATGTAAGTAAAACATAAAGGCATTGTGGCTTCAGGTTTTTCTGGGTCTTGAGAAATTCTTTTTCAATAACTTGGGCCTCCCCAACTTACAACGTGATTGGATGCTGCCTTTGGAAAGGCTATCTTCATTGAAAATATTTAGATCTTGGTAAAGGTGGTTACAAAGAGGACCAAAGTTTTGCTACCCTAAAACTGTTTTTCAGGATATTGGTTTTAAGCTGGTGGTTGAGAAACCAAAGACTTAGAAAGAACCTTTGAATTGTTGGTATTTAGCTAGAAAAGGGCAGCAATGGGACTTAGACATTCAGGGTATCACTATTCATCACTATTGTTCCACCAAGGAGGTTAACACTCCTCCCTTCCTCCCCCAATTCTGGTACCAGATTGTTGGAGGAGCAGGGGGAGTGGCTGGACCATACAGGGAATGGTCAGTCTAACCAGGGAATATGAACCCAACCAAAGCTTGCAAAAACTCGGGCAGTTGATCGGATACATTTTTAAAATTTTTATTTATCTAATTTTAGGTAGAGGGGAAAGAAGAGAAAAAGAAAGGAAGAGAAACATCAGTATGTGCTTGCCTCTCATGTAACCTCTACTGGGGATCTGGGTCAGCAACCCAGGCATGTGCCCTGATTGGGAATTGAACTGGCAACCCTTTGGTTCGCAGGCTGGCACTCAATCTACTGAGCCACACTAGCCAGGGCTGATTGGATATTTTTCAAAAGCTTCTAGTCCTTTCCAAGACCAAGATATATAATCCCAGGGGAACAAAAATGTTTGTGCTCTCTCTTTCTCTCCCTCTCTCGCTCTCTTTCTCTCATCCACTCATGACCTGCACTAAGACCGTGCACCATGAACATGTGGCCTTAGCAGTCATGTGGCCTAAGGCCATGCAGGCCCCAAATGCAGACACCTGGTGGGAGCCTGAATATCTCAGCACAGGAGTGGGTTGCAGCCAGGAACACATGCTAACCTAGCTGATGATGGACTGGACTGGACTTTAACATGCAGGGGAAACTCTGTACACTGGCTTTTGCATTGGCCCTACTAAAGACGATATTGGACCTTTCCATAGGGAGATGAGCAGAGATGGGACATTGGAAAGTCAGGAAGGGAGCCCCCTTTAAAAATATTTTATTGTTTATGCTATTACAGTTGTCCTACTATTACCCCTTTCACCCCCTCTCCACCCACCCCACCCCCCTCATAATCAGTCCCCTCACCATTGTCCAAGTCCATGCTCTTTGACTAATCCCTTCACCTTCTTTCAGTCAGTGCCAACCAGGAGGGGAATCCCCTTAATTTTACATCATCAATAAAGTTTACCACAGAGCTCCATCCTCCCATGCGGGTCTCAGGGAATTCTTTTCCTCGAGATGAGCACAACCACTCCACTTCAATTGATAACACTTTGACCTTCCCCATTTCCTGCCTAGAAGGTTCTAATGGATGTACGTGCTCCAACTGGGGAGTCTTAGCATGTTCACTTGAGCTTACTAGATAGAAAGGCTCCAAGCAAGGCGCTGTTAACTACATCACCCCATGTCCCACTGTTTTTGTGTTGCCTGGTAAGAGTTTGCCTGCCACCCACGTTTCACCCTTCTTCAATTACCTAAAAGTTGCCTCTTCCTTTGAAAGCTCAGACTCATGTCCCCAAATTATTCCTTTGTCCATAACAGCATATCAGCCTCTATTGCCCGATGTGTTTCATGTCTCATTTGTATATAGAACTCTCAAATGTGCATTCGTATGATAAAGTTTTAAAGTCCATCTCTGTTAATCTGATTACTAGCCCAGCTAGAATAAATTAGAAACTAGAAAGAAAATATTTTTTAAGCCCTCAGTTACTACAGCCCAAATCCCCTCATAATTTCACATTCCCACATGTCTGAGATTCTCTCCATGTCCCTCATTACTCCTACATGCTTGCACCTCGGTTCTGAATTGCAGGGTCCTCTCAAGAGATACAGCTTGTTCTCCCTTTCTGAGAAAGATACTTCACAGTAATGATAATCAGTCACCTAAAAAGCACTCACAGGATCTCTCTCCTCACACTTCCTAGAGCCTCCTCTTGGTGTGCCATGTGTTTTGTTTTGTTGTTGTTGTTGTTGTTGTATTTCTGTCGCCCTGACTCCTGTCATTACTGCCTGCTCGGAAATTCCTTCAGCCTCTTGCTGCTCACTGGTACAGAAGACCCGGTCCTGGTTCTCACACTTGTACCCCGCATTAGCACCAGGATTATTGGATTAGACCTGCTCTTGAAATGCTTCCTAAGATCCACCGTAAAAGGCTTTATTTCTCTTTCCATTCTCTAAAGTCTCTTTTCAACTCTTCCTTTTCCCTGCCCTCAGGCATCCCTTCTACTTTGATGGTTCCCCAAGTATCCTCTGCAACCACCATTGAAGACCAAGATATCCTTTCTTCAAGATTTAGCATGCTGTCTGCACTATATATACTCATATTCAGTGGGGTTTATAAATTATCAAAATAGCCCCAGATTCAGCCTCACTATATTATTAATTCTTTGATTTCTATTTTCCACAGTATCTTTCTTGATAAAAATTTTAAAATCAGGTTTTTTAAATGTTTAATTTGATGTTTAGTTTTAAATTTGGACTTCCATGATATTAGAATTTTCTTTAAGCACATATATTCTAAAGATGTCCCACTATATGTTTTTATGTGTCTTAGAAAATATGTCTTTCAGATCCAGAATGTTTCAAGTAAAGACTTTAAGTATTCCTTCCTGACTTATAAACTCTTCTGTATCTCAAGCTAAGTTTTCTTTTTTTAACTATGTAACAAAGGATCTCTTAATTTTTAATTGAAGGGTTTTACTGAGCAACACACATCTTTGGAGATAACTATGCTTACGATGATTTATTTAATGTTAACTAGAGGTCTAATGATTCCTGAACAAAGAATAAAAGAACAAGAGAAACCATAGACACCCAGCGATCAAACCATGCAAGTAACCATGAATGGATAACTTTTCATGTGTATGTACATAGTCATACAATTTATTGTATCCCCAAACAGTCAAACAAACAGTCTAGTTTCTCTCAAACAGTCAAAATTGAAAGGCAGAATGAATGAGTCCAAGAAGATTTCAGAGAATAAAGACAATTGAGCCTTCCACTGCCTCTTGACTTAAAAGACAGTGAGTTAGGAGAAGGAAATGAGATGCTTGGTGACTGTTTCAAACCTTCCTGAGAAAGAAGGAGAATAGGGAAAAAACTGAAGTCAACATTCTGTAATGGCAGAAACAAAATAATAAGAATAAATGACAACAATGATGATAATGATACAGCAGCAGGTAAATAGGGGGGAAAATTCCCAGTTCTACAAAAAAATTTTTTGTTACTACCAGAGATGAATGAAGGAGAGAGAGTAGGTTATTTTGTAATAGGCTTCTCCTAAGACCACAAATTCTAACAGTGAATGAAAAATTATTCAGTTCAAATATTTAACATATCATAAACTTTATGGTCTCAAATTAAAATATGTGAATCTATGCTATATTTTTCCAGTCAGTAAATTTATTGTGGGTCTAATTAAAGTTATTTAACATTTTAGTACTTCATGAATTATTAAAACTAAATGTGTTTGTATAATATTGCCTAAAACTATGTCATCACAAAGTCTATGCCTGCAAAAGATAGATTAAAAGTGATTAATGACTCTCTTAGTTAAGTATTATCATTTGCTATAATTGAATTACTTTAAGAATTTGGCCCAGTAATGTACTATTATTTAAAATACACAGAAGAGTACAAGTAAAATATACCAAGGAAACTATGTCTTTGACCTTCAAAACTCACAGTTCAATTACTTCACCAGACCAGTTTATGACCAACCATGCAGAGCAGCCCCGTAGGGTAGGATGCATACAGGTGCCGTCTGTACCATGTGTGGAACACCTGGAGACTGTTTCTTTAGTCTCTGGTATTACAGGACATCTCAAATGTCTTCATTTTTTAAATTTGAATTTTAGATGCTATTTATACCGATTACAGTTTTTCTCACGACGATGTCTTTCACAATTAACAAATTACTATATCTTCATCACTATTTTCAATAGAAAGAGCAATTTTCAATTTTATATAAACTATATAAACTTGAAGAAGATTATTCACAGTATAAAATTATAAAGTTTATAATAATATAAATATCTAAGATAAAACTGTTCATTAAGAAATTCTGTGATTTACAAGATTGATATCACTGCACTAAACACGTTTTTCAGGTGTTTGTTTCTCCCACATCTGACAAGAATTTTGCTTGCCTTTAGAACAGGATATCGCTTTCAACTTTCACTTTTTAAACAACCTGATAGAGGTATATTTTACATCCAGTAAAATGTACTCATTTCAGTTTTACAATTCATTGTGTGTAGTAACTTTACCAAGTAGTGCAACCACCATCCCAAATTATTTTAATGTATTTTCATACCTTCAAAGAGATCTCTTCCACCACTCATTTATTTCCTGTCTTATGAATTTGTCTTTTCTGAGAATGTAAAATAGTAATATACATATAATGCATAGAGTTTAGATATTAGACAATCAACTGGGGAGTAAGAATTTAAAGCATTGGGATGGGATTCCCCCTCATTTGCTTACGGAGTAACTCCAAATTCCCTCAGCACACTCAAACAGGGATCTTAAGAAACCTCTGGTTTTCAATCAACCAGAAAAAAAGGCCAATATTTCATGTATTCAATATTACCTAAGTCAAATATTTCAAAACAAGAAGTAACAAGGCTTAACAATTTTTAATGCATTTCCTGTTTACCAAATGAATAACAAACTTTATGTTACTTAAATGTCCTATTCTGTAAGTTGATTCATTATATATAATGAATATAGAGCAAAAAATTTTAAAAATTGTAAGTGGCCATACATTTTTAGTAGATACCATGTTATTATATTTCTTTTATATATATATTTAAGTTTTATTTATTTATCTTTAGAGAGGAAGGGAAGGAGAGAAGGAGAGAAACATCAATGTATGGTTGCCTCTCATGAGTCCCCTGCTGGCAACCCAGGCATGTGCCCTGACTGGGAATCGAACCTGGATCGTGTGGTTCGCAGGTCCGTGCTCAATCCACTGAGCTACACCAGCCAGGGACCATGTTATTATATTTCTTAAACCAAGATAAATATATTGAGTAGTACCCAAAGGAATCTATGAAATAATAAACATATTTTACTCGTTTTGTACTTCTTTTCTTTGAAAATAAGTCATTTTAAGGGTTATATTTATATTAAAACAGCATGGATATAATATAGAATAGAAAGAAAAAGCTTCCATATATACATATATGAAATGTTTTAAATGATGTCATGAAGAATATTAAATTTTAGTGTCTGCATACAAATGGCCATTTGCTTTTACCACTTACTCCATACTAGTCAGAGTGAATAATCATGTGACTGATATCTGTGCCTTCTCATCAGGATTACTATGCGAAATAAATCTCCAGAGATCAAAACTCTGTGGTGCCTGATATAAGGATCAAAACAGTTTCAGAAATCAGTTTTTTAGGACTTCTCTCCTGTCGTTATCACCAGCAAGGAATGGGGAACAGAACTAATTGTAAACAATCTCCCCAGAACTTTGATTCTTTGACCAAGCGAGATGGGATGTTTGCAAGGGTCATCTTCTCAGAGGCCTGGACAATGGCAGCAAGACGTGGTCCAAACTCTTCCTGCAGGACAGCCTTACAGGAGGTGGGTCCCCGCAGCTCCATCCACCACACCTTGAGTTCTGCTCCTTTTCCGAGATTGGCCCTTCAGACTTCCAACAATTCTGGGAGCTTGAAAAAGATTTTGAGGGGTTTTTTGTGTGGTTTTTTTTTTTTTTTTTGCTTAAGTTAATCACAATTGCCATTGACTTCTGTTTCTAAGAAACAGAGAGACCTCCCCCGCCCCCCCCGCATCCTCCCCCCCTCAAATGACAGGAACAGCAAGAGCAAGGTGCCTGAAACCGCACACCATCAAAGTTACAAAAGTGATCACAGTCAAGTGGGAAGGGGTGGTACCAAGCTCTAAATTGATATTATTTTACAGTAATTCATTATTTTTGGTTAAGGGTACCTGTCCTGTTTTACAAACACCCCCAAGCTCTGCCAGAACTGGAAGGGAGAATGCACCATCCACCCACATCTGAATCCCATGGGATGCTAGATTAAAGTGCAGCTTCTGGAGCTCACCTCGGAAGTAAATTAGAATCTTAAGAGGAAACCTGAGATCTGAATTTTAAACAGCCATAGATTAATGTATATGCAAATGAAAGTTTGAGAACAATTTTCTGGGTGATTTTTTTTTAAATGTACTAAAACTGACCTTACCCATGTATGAGTATTATTAATAGCAGTTAAATTTTTCTTCTTGATCCTTGGTTAAAATAACATCTTTAGCACAGTCACGGTGCTATAATAAAAAAAGCTAAAGCCTTAATATCCCCTTCTAGCTCTATAGATAGCAAACTGCCATCCTCTGAAATCGATAAAATAGAAAGCTTTTCTTCCTTATGCCTGTCCTCTCTACATCCTCTTCTCCATATTCTCTGCCCTAGTGACGTACCCTGATAAAACTAAAAATAAGTAGAAAGAGCGATAGCACATCATTGACAAACTCTTACCTGCTGTGGCATGTGTCACATAAGTGATGAATGCCATATGCTTGGTAGTGGCTCAACAACTTCGTTATTTAGTCACTTTAGAGCTTCCAGTCAGCCTCGTTGATTTATTGCCCTGGCAAATAACAATACATTTGANGTTAAAAAAGTTTTTGGGGGTTTTTTTGGGGGGGGGGGGGGGTTGGGTTTTTTTTTTTTTTGCTTAAGTTAGTCACAATTGCCATTGACTTCTGTTTCTAAGAAACAGAGAGACCTCCCCCCCCCATCCTCCCCCCCTCAAATGACAGGAACAGCAAGAGCAAGGTGCCTGAAACCGGACACCATCAAAGTTACAAAAGTGATCACAGTCAAGTGGGAAGGGGTGGTACCAAGCTCTAAATTGATATTATTTTACAGTAATTCTTTATTTTTGGTTAAGGGTACCTGTCCTGTTTTACAAACACCCCCAAGCTCTGCCAGAACTGGAAGGGAGAATGCACCATCCACCCACATCTGAATCCCATGGGATGCTAGATTAAAGTGCAGCTTCTGGAGCTCACCCCGGAAGTAAATTAGAATCTTAAGAGGAAACCTGAGATCTGAATTTTAAACAGCCATAGATTAATGTATATGCAAATGAAAGATTGAGAACAATTTTCTGGGTGAACTTTTTTTAATGTACTAAAACTGACTTTACCCATGTATGAGTATTATTAATAGCAGTTAAATTTTTCTTCTTGATCCTTGGTTAAAATAACATCTTTAGCACAGTCACGGTGCTATAATAAAAAAAGCTAAAGCCTTAATATCCCCTTCTAGCTCTATAGATAGCAAACTGCCATCCTCTGAAATCGATAAAATAGAAAGCTTTTCTTCCTTATGCCTGTCCTCTCTACATCCTCTTCTCCATATTCTCTGCCCTAGTGACGTACCCTGATAAAACTAAAAATAAGTAGAAAGAGCGATAGCACATCATTGACAAACTCTTACCTGCTGTGGCATGTGTCACGTAAGTGATGAATGCCATATGCTTGGTAGTGGCTCAACAACTTCGTTATTTAGTCACTTTAGAGCTTCCAGTCAGCCTCGTTGATTTATTGCCCTGGCAAATAACAATACATTTGAAGACCGAAGAGATAGATATCTCTGTATGTATCTGAAACAGAAGATAAATTTTATTCTGGAATCTACAGCACAAGAGAAAACATGAGAGATTATCATGAACAATGCAGGATCTTCTCGTTTTTATAAGACCACGAAATAAGGAAATAGGTGAATAAATTTATAGTATTCAAAAGAGGATAAATAGCTACTCTCTTTTTTCCTTTTTTTCATAAAATGATTTATTTAGCTTAATAATAAAGTCTCTAAAAGCTCATTTATATATATCAAAGCCATTATGATAAATGTATAATATCAAATATACCATTAGACTTTTAAAAGAGCATTTGGGTGGAAAATCTCCAGAATTCCAAAAACAAAGAATGTATAAAAGGGTGTCAGGAGCTTGCAGTACTTAGAAAGCGTGTTAAGAGCCTCCCCTTGTCCCTTCCTTTCCCTAGTTCCCTCTCCAGGAAGGCTCACTGTGATGTGCAAGCACATGTTGGATCTCAGTACTACTGATACAGGGTGCAGCCAAGGGGGTACCCAGAAGAGATTTGGAATGGTGTCCAGAACTCAAAATGTACAGGAATATTGGAGGAAATATTAAGATGTCCTCACCCCTCCCCCCCCAAGCTGTCAGTTGGGGGAAGGGATGAATGGAGCAGGGCTATTGAGAGCTGTTTTGCATAGCAACAGTTTTGGCTAACCTCTGGAATGGTCATTTAACATATCTATAACCTTTAACTGGTTTCATAGATATGTTAAAGAGCTGTGGCCAAGTTTTGGGTCAGGGAGAAGTGAGTGGCTACCCAGGCTGGAATTGGGAGCTGCTTCTCTGAGAGAGTGCCTGCGAGAGAGGCATGTGGCTCTAGCGGAGTAAAGACCCCCTCTTGGCCAGGTGAGGGGGAGAGCCACACTGTTTTGGAAAGATGTAGACCCCTGTAGCCATTAGGAGGGAGAGCCACGCGGTTTCAGCAGAGTGCAGACCCCCGTCTTGGCCAGGTGAAAGGGAAGACCACGCAGCTTTGCCAGAGTGGAGATCCCTGCGGCCAGGTGAAGAAGAAAGACGTGCCTTTGGTGGAGTGCGGCTTTGGTAGAAGAGGCCCACGCAGCTTTGGCGTGCTCCCTTTGGCTGAGTGGCCTGGAAACCAGGAGAGACTTTGACTAGGACTTGGTACAAAGAACTCTTGCCAGTGGAAGGTGCCGCATGACTTTGGATTAATTGGAGATCCTGCCTGGACAGGCAGGCGACACAGCTCACAGTGCCAGCAACCTGAAAAACGGACGTGTGCTCTTTTCCTGATTTACGGTACCTGGAGTTGGGACAGTGGGAGAAGGGAGCGCTGTGTGTGTGTGTGTGTGTAGGTGTATACCCTTAAAGACTTTAATATTTTAAGGAAGGCATTAGGCCTGAATAGCATTAAATAAACATTTTGTTTCCTTTTCACAAATCTCTGGCATTGAGAGATGTGTTTCCAATTGGCGGCGGACAGAAGAGCCCTATAGATATTAGTGTATCGTCCTTGGGAGGGGCCCCTGTTTTCTGTAGCAGTTTTTGGCATCCCTCGGTGGGCCAAGTATTGCCCCCCACCCCGGACCCTTTGTTCGGTAACACTACCAATTTTGAAATTCACAGTCATGGTTCCAGAAGTTAAAAGTCTGGGCCTTTCTGGGTATTCTCTTCCCAGCTCCCTTTCAGAGCCTCTGAGTATCTATCCTCCTGAAGCAGCAAGAGAAGAATCCAGTGCCACTGGAGAGCTGCAGCCCCTAAAAGTTCTCCAGTGAAGCAGGTAAGCCGATTTGTCTCCAGGTCTTAGAGGTGACCCAGTAGTGGTCGTCACACCACTGGTAAGCCTGGGCTTTGCTCATCGTGTAAACTAGAAAGACCAAGGATTATTGGGGTTCAGGGCAAACATAACATAGAATTCCACTTTGATTCTAGGATAATGTCTGTCTATATAAAGAATCCACAACATAGTCCTGCCCAACTCACTAAGCAATGGAACCGGGCTTTGGAGAGAATTTTATTATAATAAAGTGTTGTTCTACCTACCCATAACTTACAAACCTGTACTTCTTCCCAAAAAAAGAAAACAGTGAGTTGCAGGGCAGAAGATGGGGGAGGTGACTCTTTCAGAATAAGATTGTGGGATTGGCAGTCCTGAATTCAAATGAATTCTCTCCAAGTTTGTCCCTCTCACTGGGTAGCTGACAGGGACTTTTCCCAAAACAATTTTGAGTTAAAAATTTTTGCATATATAAATATCTGAGTTTGTATGTGTGTGTCTATGTGTATGTATACAGATAAAAAAATTTGATTATTCATATCTATAATCGGTTATTTGAAACACTTTCAATCTCTGCACCGTGGTATGTTGCAATTACAGCACACACAGGCTTCTATGATTGTGAGAACAGAAAATGGATGAGGTTTTTAAACGGATGACTTTTAAAAGTGAAAATCTTTCTTTTTAATAGCATATTATGTACATACATACGTGTACACTGTGCAGAAACATAATCATCTTTAATTAGCAAAAATAAATTTTATTTTAATTACCACACTAATGACAATAAGAAATGTTGTTCTGATAAGTATTTCTTCCAAAAACATGTTATACCATATTTTTCTTTAAAAATATTTATAAGTCTATGAAATATATAAGCAAAATTGTGTACTATTTACCCATATTATTGTTACCACTGTGTATATTCCATGGAAAAATATTTGCTTTAAATAACTGAAATCACTCATCACTCAGTGAAAAGCTTTCCCTTAAACTGCATTCATTTTCTAGGGAAAAAATAAACAATAAAATACATTATTATATTACAGCTGCTCTCAGATCTTTACTAATAATACAGTAAGTGTCATATATTCTTTGCATTTAGGAAAAAACATGGAACTTTTAAATACCTGAGATAAAAGATCTGCTATAGAATTTTAAGGACCTTCCTTCATTAGAACAAAGACTGATTGGACACTTCACAGCTAAGAAATACATCACTAGACAGCAACCTGGTGTGCAGTTGGAAATAAAAAAGACAATTCAATTTGAGAAAATCATGCAGGATCCAGTGAAGTGGAAAAGTAGAACAGACCAAACATGAGTCATCTCTACCATAATTTAATGCCTGAATAGATGTTCTATCAGCAATATCTTCTCAGAATACATTAGATAATAGATACACAGAGAAAAGAGACTAACTCTAATTACCATTTAAAATTACACCTGCTGAGCCTCCTACATGCTCAGTAATAATAGAGTGCTTTCTACATGGGTCTGGATTGTATTTAGTAAGAGTTAATAATATCCAACCATTAATAAGTATGTATCTGTGCCAGGCACTGTGCTAAATATTTTGCAAGAATTGTCTGATTTAATGCACAGAACAAGCCCTCAAAACACTATTAATCCCACTTGTACCACTGAGGTAACTAAGTCTGGGACTGAGTTGACAGAATAAAATCACACAACTCAGGGGTTAGAGCCAAAATTCAAAGTCAGTCTGTCTAATCTAAGAGCCCTCCTTCACAAGTACTACATCATCTTTCAAAAATGTTACCTATATTGCCCTGGCCAGAGGCTTAGTTGGTTGCAGCATACACCAAAAGGTTTCAGGTTCCATCCCCTGTTGGGGGACGGCTGAAAAATTTGTTTATATGGGATCTAGCAGAAGGCCTGCTTGAGTGTGGTTGATAGGGTAACAATATGGGTGTAATAATTTATAGTTTTAGCCCTGGCTGGTGTAGCTCAGTGGATTGAGCGTGGGCCTGCGAACCAGACTATCACGGTTCGATTCCCAGTCAGGGCACATGCTTGGGTTGCAGGCCAGTTCCCAGCAGGGGATGCACAAGAAGCAACCATACATTGATGTTTCCTTCCTCTCTCCTTCCCTTCCCCTCTAAAGATAAATAAATAAAATATTTTAAAAAAGAAAGAAAACTGGGTTAAAATGTCATGTGTGTTGAGAATAAATTTTAAAAAATAATAATTTATAGTTTTAATGGTGTGCTTGAGTATGATATTGTTATGTTACAGAATTACATGCTTATGATTTTGTAATAAAAGATTTTGTAATAAATAAGGGCATTATTTGTGCCGGGCTCTGTATTATAAAATTTTATAAAAGAAAGAAATGAGTTCCAGAGTTTTTAAATAATTTTCCAAAAACTAATAGGTAGGTTTATGGTAGATTCAAAGCTGCTTATATTCCTTGACCACGGCATATACTACTGCTCTGTCAAGAAAAGGATAGAATTATGAAAAAACCTTAAGCTTCTGGAACAAAGGTTTTGTTTGAAAAAGTAACCCCTGAAATGAATGCAGATTTCACCATTTTTATTAATCCTTCTGTATTTACATTACAATGCTCTTTGGAAGGCCCACGGCAGCAGGAAGTGGCAGCAGGAAGTAGCACGCCCAAGTCCCATCGCTCACCAGGCAGGAAGAGCAACCGTTTCCAGACGGAGCATTGCTTTGAAATCACTTTGCACTCAGGGCGCCAGACGAAGTGACAGCTCTGTCACAGCTTTGAGGCGAAGAAACAAACACATGACTCCTGTTGGGTACAATATTCAGTCCCAAGACAAGCAGTGAAGTAAAGAATCCAAATTCTAAACTGATACCTAAAACGCAATAACTGTGGCTGCTGAACTCGGATGAAGAATGGCACTTTCAAAGTCTATTCTCTTCGAATGATGACTTAACTACACGTAATTTTCAATCATTTTAAATGGTTTACATCTTGTTGTACCAGTCTCCCAACGTCTCAAAAGTAATTTCTTTTTAATTGTATTTTATTTTTTATATTCTTAGAGTTCTCCTCACTTTCCCCTCTTTGCCTGCCTCTACCCGGCCTAAAGTAATTGTATGCACAAAGTATGTACATCCAGTACAGATTAGCTCAGAGTGAGTGGTATTTCTAAATGAGAGAAATAGAGACAATTGAATAACTCTGAGCATAAGTTAAAGAAATACAGTAGTTTGGAGTTAAGGAGCCTTAAACATGATCTGACATTTTCTACCTCGTAGGAGAAATTAAGACTCATGGACTCAATTTTCTGATGATAGCATTTAACTAGGAAACTGTAGCACAGTTTTCTTCATATAAAACATCTAACAAGAAAAGCATAACAACATTCTCACTGAAATGTTTATTAAGACACAATATATATATAAAACTCAACCCTGTAAAGCCTAGACTTACATTCAACCTACTGACAAGTCTATAAAGAACAAAGTTAGAAGCAAATGTACTAAAAATTAGTAGAAGGTATTTGGCCTTCTTGGTTTGGTACCCTGGCTGCAAGTCCCAGGAGCTATACTGATCATAAAGTGGGCGGGAATGTGGCCACTGTTTTGTGAGATAACTCAATTGGCTTGTATACCAATATTAGTGCTTCACCTTTTTCAGGTGTTTAGAAATGGCCACCATAGTGGAAATCAAAGAATGTTAACCATTTATTCAATAGATTGAAATACTGCAGGGCTTCAGAAGCATGATCAGTGACAGCCCTCTGTATTGAGATCGGACACTCAGTTTTAATCGTTTTATTTCACAAAACCACTGAAAGCTTAAGTTAAAAGAATGTTTCCTTGACATTTTTGTTTCCAGAATGCTTTGAGTCCACTGACAGAGGAAGGGACAAAGAAGGTGTGATATACATACACACACATACATACACACAATGGAATATTATGCAGGAAAAAAAGAATGAAATCTTGCCATGTGCAGCAACATGGACAGACCTAGAGGGTGTGATGCTAAACAAAATAAGTCAGACAGAGAAAAACAACTACCATATAGTTTCACTTATATTTGAAATCTAAAATAACAAAATAAAAATGAACTCATAGGAACAGAGACCAAAGGCATAGTTGCTACAGAAAAGACTGGGGGGGGCGGTGAAAATGGGGAAAAAGAATATAGTCCAGCACACTGTGATACGTTTGCATGGTGACAGGTGATTACTAGAATTAGTGTGTTGATCACACTGGAAGGTATAAAAATGTCCAATCATACCTGAAACTAATATAGTATTATATATCTACTTTTTGAAAGGCTTCCTTTGAAAAGGAAAAAAAAAAACTAATTTGTAAATGCTTTCAAGTTATGACAATGCCACTTGACACCAGGAACAACTAAGAGGTCACTCATATTTTTCAACATTTAGAAATTCATAATTTAGGAATAAAAATTTTATAAATAAAAGGCATTTAGAGGTCTCCTAGTTCACCTCTACCATTTCTTCAACTGAAACAAAGGCTTACAGGGCTAAGAAACTTGTCCAAGCTCAAGTTCATTTATGACAGCCACTGTGTGGCTAATTCCACTGTTGCTTTAACATCTAGCACTGGTCAACTACACAGGGTCGAAGGTGGTTGTGATTTCTCATGCTGGAAAGAGCCAGTGGTCTTTTGAAGAAGAGAGAACAGCTTTAGGAGAACTGAATGTTAGGTAATTATCTCTACCTTGGAAGGAAAAACTATATTTTTCTTTTTTTTCTAAACAGTAAAGGAGTTGTATTTATAAGAGGTTTGCTTACATTCATAATTGACTTTTTCACTAAAATTTTGTGAGTGATTAGAGTGGGCCAGTTTCTCTTCTGTTAATGAGCCAATGTGCAAGTATAACCTCCAGTTAATTAATCTTAACTAGCAAGCCAGTATTTCAGCTTGGATTTTGAAACATGAAAAATAACTCTATTTTAGGCCTGATCTCAGCAGATCTTACTTAACAACCTATAATTTAAAAAATAGTAAGTCAGGAGTCACTCACCTCATGGCCTCACTATACTAGAACACACAACTTCAGTGCCAAAGCAAAGCAAATTATTTTTCTACTTATTATAAGTGATAAAGTGAAGACACAGCAATCTATGAAGAACATTAATGAAAAGGTGAATACTGATTTCAAGAGAGACTTCTGTGTTGTTCTAAACTGTATCAGTTAATAATTAACATATAATTTAGAAGTAACATTTACACATACTATGGCACACAAAAAATTGCTGGGAAGTCATCAGTCTTGATTATCCACATTTTTAATGAATTCCAAATTTTATGTGTATCTGTGATTTATCTGTATTCTGCCCTTCCTGTTCATATTATAAACTAAGGGTTGCTTACAAAAATGCATAAAATATAGGAAGGAACAGAAATTTAATATTTTTAAGAAAAAGTGGGCAAAAGAAAAATTAGCTCAGTAATGCCCGAAGAAACTAGTATTAAGGGAAAATACGAAAAAGTTAACTATTCTAATGTCTATTCAGGGCTGAAAATCTATAGCTATTCTCTACTATTGAAAAATGTACTTCAAAATGCATAACTCAACCTGCTAAATTTTTAGAATTTTTTAATTCTAGAAAAATATTAGCAACCCTAGTATGTCTTTGTGATTAAAAACAGATAATTATTCTGAAGTTAAGAAATTACTTCAGTTGTAGGTTTTTCATGAAATCTATATGAAGTGTTATATTTTAATTAAAAATTGCACTCAGAGCATTATCCCATCTATTTTGAAATTACTTTTACCTAGCTATCTATTTGTACATATTCACAGAGCTATCTTTTGAATCATTTAAGTTTTCTGTTTTTGATTTAACAGGTAATATATTCACATGGTTTGAAGTTAGAAGAAGTCTTCTACTTGCCCCTCTCAAAGTTCTCCGACTCCTCCCTCAAAAGCAACCAATGCTACAAATTCTTGTTTATCCATCCTCCCTGGATATCCATCCAGGGAGGTTTTACACATATACAAGAAAATTTTTGTCTTCTTTTTTTCATACTCCTCTGTACCTTCCTATCTTATTTACCTTTATAGTAAAGATTATCCTATAATGTATCAGTGTATAAAGAGTTTCTGCTTTCATTTTGCAACTGCATGATATTCCGATGGATGGCTATACCATTGTTTATTTAACTATTTCTCTTTTTTGATGGACACACACACTTTTTCTAATTTTTTTATCTTCATTTTTCGTCTATCTTGGTTGATGCTATATTTAACTATACAGGTGTTCAAAATGTTGATATATTGAAGCTGGCCATTACATTTCATAATGTTTTAACCAAAACCAACTATAGAGAATATCCAGGTCCGACTTCCACAAATCAAATGAAGAGCCAGAAGTTTGATGAGATTAAGGGATTTGCTTAAACTGACGGGGCTGGGCTAGAACCCGCCCCCAAACCCATTGCCACCAGGGTTCGCCCCGTATTTTCCTTTGCAGGCCTCTTTCCTGTGGGAAGGGAAGCTGCCCTTGAGGCTTCTTCTGATTCCGTCTGTGCAAAAGCACGCACGCTGGCAAGCGGGCCACCGTCTGCTCACGTGCTCCATTGATCTATCTCTGTGGCCATTGTCACCTCCCAACTTCTCCAAAACCTTCCCTCTTTTACTCTTTTTCAAGCATGAATAATCACATGAGTGGCAATCCATTTGGAAAGGTTTCCCAGCCCTCAATGCAACATGTCCTGTGTAAAATAATTATGGGTTGGTCCCTTCACATGTGAAAAAAATGGGACCTATTAGGTCAGCTGCAAACAACATCATTCATTGGACATTTATAGAACACCCAATGTGAGGTCACCTGAGAATCCCTGGTTGATAAGAGTAAACAGAAAGGGAACCAAAATTTCTCCCTTGTTACTGAAAAGGCTGTGAAGTATAAGGTCCAAAAGTACAGTTGACTGTTCCGCGGGACGGAACAAGCAAATATTTAAACTGATTCTTCTGTCATATAGATTTCTGTTGGATTTTTACTTTCTTCTTTGTAACTGTCCATATTTAGTTCTTTATATGTAATGAAACTGTTCTATTCTTATGTAAATAATACAAACATTCATTTTTGAAAACTGCAGGTTGTGATTTTAAAAATATTTTAATGTAGATGGTGGGTATTTGGATATACTTAAACGTGTGCAATGCAGTTTGGGACAATTAGGAGCTAGAGAGTAATTACAATCTTCATCTCATATGGTTTCAGATCCCAGGTCACTTTTGTGTATAGGACCACTCCACAGTCATCACACACACACACACACACACACACACTCACACTCACTCCTCTCCATGTGATGACTAGTTCCCATTCTGTTTGCGTGATTTCTGCAAAGAAAAAAATATTACACACTCATCTCTGGGAGGTCCTACATTATCATTTATACTATCCCATCTTTCCATCATTCCCATCATTCCGACAATCTTTGGTAATCAGACCAGTAAGGACTTACAAATTAGCTTCATTTTTTTCAAGGTTTTTTCACATCTACTAAAGAACCCACTGAAGTTCCTAAGGGCAGGCACTATAGGGCTGTTTGAATCAAGCTAGTGAGAAGGACTAAATTTCCAGAGTCCTCTCTAGCCATTTTTGAGCTCTTCCTCTTGCCACAATCTGGGATTGAATTCTAGTCCTGACACTTACTAAATACAGTATGTGAGTACAGGACACTTACTTGGGCACATGACTTAATACCAATGTGTCTCAATCATTTCCTTGCCTGTAATATGGGATCTTTTCTGAAGTCGGGAAGATTAAATGAGAAAACTGAAACTTTCTAGCACAAGATCTTACCTTTACACGGAGAAATTCAATAGACGTTTCCAGGCCTTACTGCCTTACATTCTCCATTCTTTATTTTCTGACATACTATCCTTTCATTTCTTATTTAGTCCCTCTATTCTACTGCTTCCCTTTCCTTTCTTTCCCCCTTCCCCTTTTTGTCCACTCCCAGACCATCAAGAAGCCTTCATATCTTATTGTTTTCCTAGGAGAGTTCTAATCCAAGCTTGTGGGTACCTGACCATCTTGTACAAACTCCTCCTAACAACTTTCCCAGAAAGTGTAGGCAATCCAATGAGAATATAGAGGCTGGAGATCAGACTTAACATTCCATAGACTCTGCAGTAGCTACATTAGGCACTGCAAATCACATTTATCTCTGCAGAGTTAAAGGGAAAGCTGACATTGTCTTGCTTTTATTCAAGACATAACTAAGGAAAAATAATATCTATGAGATCTTGCTTTATGATATAAAACTAATATCAAATGTGAGCTATTTGACACATGACTATTAACCATGTGAACAATAAATATATGCATATAATTAATGACTGACTAATGTGCTTGTTTAAAGTGAATGTACTACCAATCTTGCCTGCACGTGGTTCACAGTGGTTCATCTTCTGCCAGAACTTAAAAGAGCTGGAAGAAATTTTAGTTAGAATGTCTGGCTTCTGCCCTACTTCTACCACTAGCTAGCTTTGTCACTTCAAGTTAATACTTAAATACCTTTGGCCCTTGATTCCCTCATTTATGAAAAGATGAAATGGGGCTGTGCAATCTAAAAAGCCCTCCCTGGCCACAAATGCAATAGAATAGTTCATTCTTGCCTCTGATTTGTGTGAATAAGATGATGACAGTGTGTGCTACACAGAATTTCATTAAAGAATCATTGATCTGGCCCTTGCTTGTAACTCCTCGGCAGGAAATGATAGTTTAGTGCCTCTTCTTTTTTGAGAATAACCACATGATAACACAAAATATCACAACCAATTACTCCCTGGAAAGTCTGCCTGTTTTTGTAGTGCTCATTATCCACACTCAAATGAAAAGCAATAGTATCTGTGAGTAAATATCTCTGGTTTATTGTTAATTTCTATCAAAACATACATGATAAATACAAAAGAAAGGCAAAGTAGATAGCTATTTGATAGTCAGAAATCATTCACACCAATTAACTAGAATGCTGAGGTGTTCCATTTATTTTAAAACACTCATTTTCTAGCCCAGTAGGTTTAAAATTTCAGGAAACAGTATTTGTGTTCTATTAAGCTCAAGGAAAATTATGTTTTTCCAAATGTCCCTAAGAAATGTAATAACATTTTGCTTAAAATAACCATTCATTTATTTGTTCAACATTTAATAATTATTTATGATTGTGTCAAGAGCTAATGACACCTATATGAATAAGATAAATTCCTTGCCCTCTGGAAGCATAGGTTCAGTAAAAGAGGCAGAGAAGTATCCAGATCTTGACAATTCAATTTGACAGTAGGAATATTCACAGGGCAGAATGGTAAGATTTCCAGGGCCTGGAAAGCAAGGAATTATTCTCAAAGAATTGACTAGCACAGTGCCTGGCACAGTTAGTGCATAACAAGCATTTCTGAATAATAATGGGTTGACTTTTGAGCTGAGAGTGTAAAGGATACATATAGACTTGAAGACAAGATAGGGAAGGACATCTAAATAGAGGACATAATTTCTGCAAAATAAAGGTTTACTACTGCACCTTGAGAAATGCAATAATAGTGTAGTGACATAAATGAACCCAAAGAAATAAACAGAGTCTGACCACCAGCAGCCTTGTGTGTCAAGGTAAGAAGTTTGAGTTTTATCCTGATGGAGATGGGATCATATTTACATTTTAGAAACATGACTCTAAGTGAATTTTCAGAGGAAAAAGACAGGATGCAGGTAAACATGTCAAAAAGTATATAATTATTTATGCAAAGAGGGCCTGAAATACAGCCCTTCCAGGAAGAAAAAAAAGAGAGAGAGAGGTACATTGGAAACAATTTAGAAGGTGAAAGTTAATCAGTAGTAGGAGGTAAGAAAGAGAGAAACATCCAGAAAAAGTCCCATGTCCAAAATCAAAGGAGGGTAGGATCAAGGATGGGAAGTGGGGATGGCAGGGTGGGGGGAATAGGGGATGGAATGTGGAAAACTGCACTTCAACAACAATAAAAAATGTGGGAAAAAATTAAAATAAAACTTGAAAAAGAAAGAAAAATTCCTAGGGTACTGGCTTGGAAAAATCAGTTAACAGTGACACTGTGTACTGGAAATTTCAAAGAAAATTCATAAGAAAAGGAAGAGGATATACTAAGTTTTGAACATGTTAAGTTTTAAATATTTAATATTTGTATAACATCTAGAAATTGCACATTTAGCTTACAGAAAAAAAGGATATCAAACTAAAGACACACTCTACTAAACATAAAGACTTGGAAACATCATTTTTCAAATAGTAGTTGAATTTGTAAGCATTAGTGAGATCAACTAGGAATAGTATAAAAAGAAGAAAGTATGGATAAGATTCCAGGAAAGGTCAATACACAAGAAAGGGAAAGGTTAATGAAAGACTAGCATGCTGAAGTCAAAGACAAGTGTGAGAAGACCCCAAAATGCAGGTGTTACAGAGGAGAGAGAGAAAGGAGAGTTTAAAGAAAGATATCATCATTTATCAATCACCATATGAAGGGGAAAAAAAAAACAAGATTCCCTGAAAATTTACATTTTTATTCATTAGTCTAAAATGCAAAAAGATGATAGTATACCTCATGGCTTTGACAGTAGAGAACTAAAAACCAGTGAAGGCAGTGTCGGGTGTGCCATCAACAAGGAAATAAATAGGCACAAAGAGAAATAATTTGTCCACAAAGTGTCCCCCCAACAGAGAAAATGTGGCACTTAGCTTAATTCACACATTATTCACAAAGGGAAAGAGAGGCTCAGACCTGAGCAAAGTACAGCCGTGTTCACCTTGTGGAAAAGGGTAATGCCAGGGTACCCTAGCCACACAGATAGGCTACAGCTGCAAGGAAACCCACTTACCCATGCTCTCTTTCTCCTGCTACTAATGCATTTTCCACACTACTGCCGGATTATATTTTTAAAGCTTGGATCCCTCTATTTTCTCACCAAACTCAAACCAATTTTATGGTCATCCTGAATGTCACAGCCAGGTAACCAAGTCTATTGACAATATTTTCCTAAATTTATCTTTATCCTTATCATCTTTATCTTTATCACACACAGAGATTTTCAGTCCAACTAAAATCATTTTGGCTCCATGTGGGCATTCTGAGTTTCCACTAAATCTTCCTTACATTTTTATCTGGAATTCCCTTTTCCCAAGTCTTCTTGTGCTCCAAGTCCTTTTAAAATATCACTTCCTCCTAAAACCTGTTCCTAATTCCACATTTCTTTGTCAACTCTCTCTCCTTTAACAACCATTACTAGGTTTAAATTAATCTTTGTATACCATGCAAAAAAGAACCATTAAAGCCTTAAACTCAATAGTTTTATATAATAGAGAAGTTACACAAATCTTTTCTTGTTAGAATAGCATTCCTGGCACTTACATAAACTTATCCCAAGTGCATTTTTCATTATTTGGCTCATATTCATATTCACTTTGGTATTATGAGTCAAAAACAAAAAGCGATCTTATATCCTGTAAGTTTCTCTTGCATTAGGATGCCTATAACTTAGAATAAAACGTCTTTTGTCAATTCAAAACTACTACTTATTAACAAAATCACTTTGAATAACCATTATCCATGTAACAACATTAACTAAATGCTTGAGGTAAATATAATTAACTCATTAAAATCATATCACTGACTTACATACTTCATACTTATTCATATATTATGGTGTTTTGTAGTTAAACATGATGAAAATTTCTAGTGTTCAATAGTATAATCAGCCATTCCAGACTGTTTCCACTCTGATCTGAAGTATGCTGTCGCTAATTAAAATTCATACTGATGATCTCTCCTTGGACCATTAATGTCATACTAAACACTTGATTAATTACTCTATAAAAGCATGCTTTCTCCACAGCTCTCAGCATTTGGCAGGAGTAAAATATTTCTACTAATAGCTATCTTAAAATTAAATATTATAGATCTAAACTAGATGAATATCCAAAGGCATTATTATTTTCATACAATGTATTTTGACCCTGGAGCAATTTTCAACTCTATGCAAAATAATGTCTTTGTGAGAGCTTGCTTCCTTCAACCCATGGAAGGTCTTGAAGAGGAGTGCCTTTACAACATGCTGTTTGCAGGCTGAGTGAAGATATTGATTAGAAAATTAGAGATGTGGAGCTTGGGAGTGAAAGTGGATAAGGATTTAAATGTATTAATCACTCACAATGAAGAGATCATTGGGAGTGGGGGAGAAAAAGTGGGGGGAAATGGATACAACTGTACTCGAACAACAATAAAAAGAAAGAAAAGAAAGAGATCGTTGGAGCTATTGAAGCCATATTATAGTGGGACAGATAGTGTGGAAGAATGTATGAAAACTAATGGGGAAAAAACCTGTCAAACACAGTTTGTGGAAAGGTATAAGGGAGACAACACATTTTTTAAAATGTTAAAAAGGTGAAACAATGAAATAGAAAGTCTCGGATGGCAGGAGAGGAGAAAGTTTTAAGAGGATAATAAAGTATAATTATGCAGTCATGGATGACTGAGGAAAGAATGGTTTCCTAGAGTGGCGTAAGGAGAAAATCGGGTAGCTGGAACACAGATTTTGTTTTTTGGGGAAGAGAAGTGGTAAAAGGAAAAATAGAAGAAACATAACTCAAAGATATATTCAGTGTGAAGAAAGTTTTTAAATTTTAGCTTTTACTTTGCTTTTCTGTTTTTGTTTTGTACTTGTTGTTCAACTGTTATACCATTTCAACCACTTCTGTTTGTTTTTTTTAAATATATTTTATTGATTATGCCATTACAGTTGTTCTATTCCCCCCTTCATTCCCCTCCACCATACACACCTCCTCCCCCACCATTCCCCCCTTTAGTTTATGACCATGTGTCTCAAGTTCTTTAGATTCTACATTTCCCCTATTCTTGCCCTCCCCCCTTNGACTGTCACAAATGGTGAGTGCCAGTGTCGGGGACAGGGGAGAACAACCAGGGAGAAGACCTGCTCTTTGTGAAGTCAGGATCAGGCAAACTTGTGAAATGAGTTATCTCTAAGTTGCCAAAATGGGGTTTTGCCTTTGAAGTCATTTTAGCTATGAGAATATCTTTCTCCTAATCACTGAGGTTTCTGGAAGCTACGAAGAAATGATACTGTGAAGGGAAAGGGAAAGTGGAAACGGAGCTCATATCCTTGAGTCTCTGTGTTAAGAGTCTCTACAGTGTTGTAGGTGACTGTCCCCTTATCTCTTGCTGCTTCTAGGATTCTCTCCTTCATTTTAATCTTGGCTAATGTAATTATGATGTGCCTTGGTGTGTTCCTTCTGGGGTCCAACTTCTTTGGGACTCTCTGAGTTTCCTGGATTTCCTGGAAGTCTATTTCCTTTGCCAGACTGGGGAAGTTCTCCTTAATTATTTGTTCAAATAAATTTTCCACTCGTGGCTGTTTCTTTTCCCCTTCTGGTACCCCTATAATTCAGATGTTGGAACGTTTAAAGATGTCCTGGAGGATTCCTAAGACTCTCCTAAGTTTTTTGAATTCTTGTTACTTCACATTTTTCTGTTTGGTCATTTCTTCCTTCTTTCTGGTCCACTCCCTTGATTTGAGTCCCAGTTTCCTTCCCATCACTATTGGTTTCCTGTGCATTTTCCTTCATTTCAATTAGTTTAGCCTTCATACGTTCCTCTAATTTGTGACTAAAATCAACCAGTTCTGTGAGCATCCTGATCACCAGTATTTTGAACTGTGCATCTGAGAGGTTCACTATTTCTTGGTCACTTAGAGTTATCAGCTCTGGGACTTTGAGTTCTTCTTGAGCCATATTTTGGACTATTCATGCCTGTTATGTATGAGGGGCGGAGCCCTAGGTGTTCACCTGGGCAGGGCAACTCAGTTGCTGGGTTGTGATGCTGTATGTGGGAGCGGGGTCAAAGGGGAGCAATGGTGGTCCCCTCTGCTGCTTCTCGCCACTGGGGTCTGCACGGTCTGTCTCACTTCGAGTGAATGTGCAACCTCAGTCAGCCCGCTGCCCTGTGCCCTCACTGGGTCTGCCGCTGGGACCCACGGGTCCATCTCACTGCTCACTGCTCACTCCTCTGCTGGTTTATTTGTGCTCGAATGTTTGAACACGATCAGCCTGCCACGCTAAGCCCTCAATGGGTCCGCCTGATGCTACCCCGGCTGCCTGGGCGCCTGGAGTCGGGGGGAGATCCTTCCTGCCTGACCCTGCTCTGCTGCTGGCTCTGCCCCTCTTACCAGTTCGGTTGAACGGTTTGTTGTGGTCAGACTTCTATATAGTTCAATTTTCTGTTCTTTGGATGAATCTTTGTTTACTAAACCTTTGTTATATTCAAACTTGGTTGTGGGAGAAGGCACAGTGTTTCCACCTATGCCTCCATCTTGGCAGAAGTCCCCACTTTTGTTTTGATTCGGTTATATGTGTACCTTTAAGTTCCTCTTATTTTCTCCTTAATTCACAGCACTCCCTACAACTTATATCCCTACAACACCTATGAGACTCTTACTGTTAAAGTAGCTTTTGATCTCCATGCTACTAAATGTCATAGATCGCTTCTCTGTTTTACTGTATATGAAATTGTAGCTCTATTTAAAACGCTCGATCCATGTGTTCTATAGTGTCCTTCAAGTCTGCTATTTCCTTATTGATTTTCTGTATGGACGATCTATTCATAATTGAAAGTGGGGGTTGAAGCCTCCTTTTACTATTGTATTGCTATTTCTCCCTTCAGATCTGTCAATGTTTGCTTTATTTATGCAGGTTTTCTGATGTTGGATGCATATATATTTATCAATGTTATATCTTCATATTGAATTGGCCCGTTTATTAATAGGGAACAATCTTTGTCTCTTGTAACAGTTTTGTCTCAAAGTCTATTGACAAAATAAAGAGACAACCTATAGAATGAAAGAAAATATTTGCAAATTATGTGTCTAATACAGGGCTAATATTCAAAATATATAAGAAATTCCTACAGCTCAATAGCAAATTTAATAATAACAATAATTAATTATGACAACCTGATTTTAAAATGGGCAAAGTGCTCTGGCTGGTGTAGATTGGTGGATTGAGTGAGGGCCTGTGAACCAAAGGATTGCAGTCTGATTCCCAGTCAGGGCACATGCCTGGGTTGCAAGCCAGTTCCCAGCAGGGGACGCATGAGACGCAACCATACATTGACATTTCTCTCCCTCTCTCCTTCCCTTCCCCTCTAAAGATGAATAAATAAAATCTGTTTTATAAGTAAATAAATAAATAAATTAAAATGGGCAAAGGACCTCAATAGCTATTTCTCCAAAGAAGACATACTAATGGCCAATAGATATAAGATGGTGCTCAACATCACTAATCAGGGAAATGTAAATCAAAACAACAGTGGTATATCACCTCACCTGTAAGAGTGGCTGCCATCAAAAAAGAAAAAAAGAAAAGAAATAGTAAGTTGGTGAGTATTTGGAGCAAAGCAAATCCTTGTGCTTTTGTTAGTGAGAATTTGAACTGGTGCAGCCACTATTGAAAGAGTATGGAAGTACCTGAAAAAATTAAAAACAGAACCACCACATGACCCAGAAATGTCACTTCAATGTACATTTCCAAAGGAATTAAAATCTGAATCTTGTAGGTATCTGCACTCCCGTGTTCATTGCATCATATTCACAATAGCTGAAATATGAAAGCAACCTAAATTTCCATCAACAGATGAGTGGACGAAGAAAATGTAATGATAAATGATAGATAAATAGATAGATAGATAATAGATAGATGGATAGATATACAGGTAAATAGATAGACAGACAGATAGATAGATAGATAGATAATTTAGTCTTAAAAAAAAGGAAATCCTATCATTTGTATTATGGATGGATGAACCTGAACTACATTATGATAAAAAAATAAGCCAGACACAAAGAGAGAACACTGCATGATATCAATTGTATAAGGAAGCTAAAGTAGTCAAACTCATAAAAACAGAGGGTAGAATGGCAGTTGTCAGGGACTAGAAGCAGGGGAAAATAGGGGTGTACTAGTTGAATGGTACTCAGTTTCAGTATACATGATGAATAAGGTCCAGGTATTTGTATAGCACAGTACCTACAGTTAATAATGCTGCATTGTAGACTTAAAATTTTGCCAAGAGAGTAGATCTTGTGTTTTGTATTATTAAAATAAGTAAATAAATGGCAACACATTGAATCAAGAATCTTTGGTTAGTGATATATATATATAGTGATATATTGTTATCTTACCATTCTCGGGTTTCTTTAATACAAATTGGCAAAATCTTATCATTTGGGGACAAATTTTGCATCTCTGCCTAGTTTGCACTGTATGTTCATCTTCCTGTTGTCTATAGAGCTTTTAGTTTAATTATAGGTCTAGAAGAAATGAGTGAAAGTAGAACCTAATTTTCCGGATGACCAGCAATTTTCAGAAAGATGGTTACTTCAGGAGAGCTCATCAGGGAGGTTCTTCATGAAAGAGGAGGCTAATCTCAGACTATGGAGAAGGACTGCTTCTATTGTCAAAGGAGGCCCAGTGGACTTTGAAAAACTGCAACCTGAAATCATTCAACCAGAGCATTCTTAAAAATGTATTGCAGTTCCCGGCCTTGGAAGGAAGAGATGATGGTGCTGAGCTAACAACAGACAATCAATCCAGCACAGTATGTAACAAGTTATTTATTGACTGATTTTCAAGCACAATGGTCACCTTATATTTCCCCCAAATTTCCCCATTTCAACCTATACCTAATTTCAATTTTATTTATGGGTGTGAGCAAAATCAGGGCTTTGTCCTGTTTGTTCAAATGCAAATTTATAAAGTTTAATAAAATGTCTGTTAATTTAAATGAATCAATGAGATGCCATCTTGATCAAGTTTTAAAGAGAAGAAAAAGAATGTAAGAATAATAAGTTCCTGACAGAAATCAACGTAACAAACAAGAAGGGGAGAAAAAAGACAAGATGTTCAGAGAAACTAACTACAGTTTTGCCTAAGGGTGGCCTGAATAAAGTGAGGGGGAAATTATGTTTGACTTCCATGGTAAAACACAGAATAATTTAAAGTATCCTTATTAAATTGTCATAATAAAATTATCAGTTTAAAAAGGAGTTCATTTTAAAAAGAAATAAATGTCATTTTGTTTTACAATAAAGCTTTTAAACATTGAAACATAAAAATAAACAAATTTACCAAAGAAGATAATTGTCTTTTTTAATAATATTTTATTGATTATGCTATTACATTAGTCCTATTTTTTTCTTTCCTTTATCCCCCTTCTCCCTGTACCTCCCCTACTACCAGCATTCTCCCCCTTTAGTTTATGTCCATGGGTTGTACATGTAAGTTCTTTGGTTTCTCCACTTCCTGTACTAAACTTCCCCCTGTGTATTTTGTATGTGCCAATTATGCTTCTTATTCCCTGTAACTTCTCCCGCATTCTCCCCTCTCCTCCTCCCTGCTAATAACCCTCCATTTAATCTCCATTGCTGTGGTTCTGTTCCTGTTCCAGTTGTTTGCTTAGTTTGTTTTTGTTTTCTTTTGTTTTTTAGGTTCAGTTGTTGACAGTTGTGTTTGTTTTCATTTTATTGTTCATAGTTTTGATCTTCCATTTCTTAGATAAGTCCTTTTAACATTTCATAGAATAAGGGTTTGGTGATGATGAACTCCTTTACCTTGACCTTATCTGGGAAGCACTTTATCTGCCCTTACATTCTAAATGATTGCTTTGCTGGATAGAGTAATCTTCAGGGTAGGTCCTTGACTTTCATGACTTCAAATACTTCTTTCAGTCTTTTCTTGCCTGTAAGGTTTCTTTTGAGAAATCAGCTGACAGTCTTATGGGCACTCCTTTGTAGGAAACTCTCTTGCTACTTTTAAGATTCCTCATCTTTAATCTTGGGTAATTATATCATAATGTGTCTTGGTGTGTTCTTCTTTAGGTCCAACTACTTTGGGACTCCCGAGCTTCCTGGAAGTCTATTTCCTTCACCAGATTGGAAAAGTTTTCTTTTAAGTTTGGAAAACTTTTTAATTTTTTTATTTATCTTTTCAAATATTTTTATTGTTGTTCAAATACAATTGTCTCCATTTTCCCCACATAACTCTCCTCTGCTGCACACAACCCTACTGCCCACCCTGATCTTACTCTCTTTTGGCTTTGTTCATGGGTCCTGTATACACGTTTCTTGACAACCCTTCCCCTTCTTTCCACCATTACCCTCCTCCTCCTTTACCTGTGCTTACTGTCAGTTTGTTCTTTATTTCCATATCTCTGGTTTATTTACTTTTCTTGTTTTTTTTATTAAGTTCCATTTATAGGTGAGATCATACAGTATTTGTCTTTCACTATCTGGTTTGTTTCACTTAGCATAATACTCTCTAGTTCCATCCATGCTGTCGTGAAAGGCAGGAGCTACTTCTTTTATTCTGCTGCATAGTATTCCATTGTGTAAATGAACCATAGTTTTTTGATTCACTCATTTACTGATGGGCACTTAGGCTGTTTCCAGCACTTAGCTATTGTAAATAATGGTGCTATGAACACTGGGATGCCTAGGTTCTTTTAAATTGGTGTTTTAGGTTTCTTGATGTATAATCCCAGCAGTGGAATTGCCAGGTCAAAAGGCAGTTCCATTTTTAGTTTTCTGAGGAAATTCCATACCTTTTTTCACAGTGGCTGCACCAGTCTGCATTCCCACCAACAGTGTACTAGGGTCCCTTTTCTCCACAACCTTGCCAGCACTTGTCTGTTGATTTGTTAATGATGGACATTCTGACTGGTGGGAAGTGGTATCACATTGTGGTTTTGATTTATATCTCTCTGAGGCCTAGTGATGCTGAGCATTTTTTTATATGTTTCTGGACCCTTTGTATGTCTTCCTTGGAGAAATGTCTGTTCTGGTCCTTTGCCCATTTTTTAATTGGGTTGTTTGTCTTCCGGGAATGGAGTTGTGTGTGTTCTTTACATATTTTAAAGATCAAACCCTTGTCCACAGCAAATATGTTTTCCCATACAGTTGGTTCCCTTTTCATTTCACTGATGTTTTCTTTAGCTGTGCCAAGCTGTTTATTTTGATGAAGTCCCATTTGTTTATTCTTTCCTTTATGCTCCTTGCCCTAAAAGACATATCAGTGAAAATATTGTTGTGTGGAATATCTGAGATTTTCCTGCCTATGTTCTCCTCTAAGACTTTTATGGTGTCATGACTTATATTTAAGTCTTTTATCCATCTTGAGTTTATTTTTGTGTATGGTGTTAGTTGGTGGTTGAGTTTTCTTATTATTGAATAAATTTCCTTATACAAGTAAGTTTTCAATTTCTTGCCCTTCCTCTTCTCCTTCTGGCATTCCTATGATTCAGATATTTGGAGTGTTAAAAATTGTCCCAGAGGTTCCTAAGCCCCTCCTTATATATTTTTAATTCTCCTTTCTTTATCCTGTTCCATTTGAATGTTTATTTCTTCCTCCTGTTCCAAATCATTGATTGAAGTACCGGTGTCCTCCCCTTCGCTCTTGGTTCCCTTTGTTTTTGTTTATTTCACTTTGCATAGCCTTGACTTCTTTCTCTGCTTTCATTCATACTCAATCATTTCTGTGAGCATCCTGATTACCAGTGTTTTGAACTCTGCATCTGATAAGTTGCCTATCTCCTTGTTGCTTAGTTCCTTTTCAGGAGTTTTGATCTGTTCTTTCCTTTGGGCCATATTTCTTTGTCTCAGTGCACCCATTACATTGTAAGGGGCAGAGCCTTAGGTATTCACCAGGGCATGGTAACCTACTCTGCTGCTTTGGGGTGCTGTATGTGGGGGAGGGATCAGAAAGGAAATAATGCCATTTGCTTGGCTCTCACTCTGCTTTCGGTCACTTATCCTGCTACCCTTAAGCAAATTGGACCCTTCTGGTACTGATTCCTGGGTTGGTGAATTTGTGTACATTCTACAACCCTCTAAGTCTCTCCAGTGAACTCTTCTGTAAGGCTGGGAGTTTCTCCCACCACCACAACCCTCACAAGTTTTTATAGCCAGAGGTTCTGCAGCTTTAGTTTCCCACACTGAAACCCTGGATTGTGCACTCTGTTTCACTCCCCAGTTGTTCCTCCCTGCTTATTAGCACACGGATGTGGAACACCTGGTCCTCCAGTGCTGCTTTGCCACCCATCCTCTCCGAATGAGTGTTTCTTCTTTAACCCTTTGGGAGTCAGGCTTCCATACAGTTCAATTTTCTTGCAGTTCTGGTTATTTTTTGTTTTTTTAAGGTTTTTTTATTGCCCTTCATTTGTGCGAGGAAGCAAAGCATATTTACCTGCACCTCCATCTTGGCCAAAAATCCCTTATAACAATAATAATTTTGTCTTTATAAGTCAAGTTTGAATTCCATTTTGCTATTTTTAATTATCAATAGAATAATTTCCCCCTAATGATTTACTTAAAAAATTTCCAATGTTTGGACTGTTTTTATGTCTCCCTCCTACCACAAGAAAGTAAACATGATTTTTTCCCCAGTAAAGTCATTTACCAGCTTTTTTTTTCTTTTGAGTAAAGTCATTTACCAGCTTTTTTTTTCTTTTGAGTAAAGTCATTTGCCAGCTGTTAATTGGTAGAATTCAATTATCTGAGAGGTGACCACACAATTAGGAAAGCTGAATCTCTTGATGTGTTTATTAGGAATATGAAAGAACTGATTTAAGATTGGATTAGCACACACGAGTCAATCAAGTTCCCTAATTTCTTTCCACTTGTTATTATAAGAGACCCCAGGAGATACAAAAGAAATTGTAATCCCAAAAGAAAGTGCTGAGGCAAAATTGCCTCCATGATATGAAAAAGATATCCCAGTAAGGGAAAAGAGACAGGATTAGAATAAATAGCAGAGTTTTCATAACACAGAATAGCTGAGACTAGTAATCCCCTACTGACATATGATAGGAACACTGATGTAAAGTGCCTTTCAAGATACTGGCATTGTGAACTGAGTTCACTGAAGAACATTATTTACCTGTATTCTGTCTGTGAACACACTAGGTAGAAAATAATGATGGAGATCAAAAATTTCAATCTTACTGACAGTACCTAGGGATAATGCTGTGAGACTGTGCTGGCAACTTTATCTTAAATTTGTGTTTTCAATTGTTATAAATTTATTCAAAAAATAATACTTCAAGGTTGACATGTTTCAACTGGTCTCTTGGTAACTACTATAAGGAATATTAAGCAGAATCCATTCAACTCTTTTGTACATTTCATCTAGTAAATGTTTATTATGTTCTAATATTAATACATAAAACAGTCATCATACAGTTCCCCATACTGATCAAAACACATCCCCTGGGACCCAGTTTAGATATATTCTATAAGCACAATAAATAGTAAATTATGGTTTTAACACAACAGAAAATGAAAAATAGAAGAGCAGGCAAGAAATACATAATATAAAACATAATAAAATGTATTAGCCTTAGTCACACTCTTAGGTAAAACATTTATTACCTTATAAGTGTATTCCTACCTCAATTTAATAATGTCACATCAAGAAAACACTGAATCCTGCCTAAGGAATAAGTTTACTTGGATAATTTCACCATCCCTAATGCACCAATTGCTCATTTAAAAATAATGCTTTCTTCTGGAGAGGAAAGAATATAAGAAAATCAAACAACATAATAGGCAAGTAGTATATTTGATATTTGTTATTTTTTAAATATGCCCTGCTTTAAAATTGCATTTTTATCTTGCTGTTTTAAATAATCCTAAAGAATTAAATATCTCTCTTTGTTATTATTTTCAAGTTTTCTTAATATGCTGTGCTTAGCTCTCTTATGATAATGTTTGAAATTACTGTTTTATTTTTAACAAGTACCCCTCTTGGACTCCGTAATATATCTCTTCTTTATCTCTTAATATTGAAAAAACCTGAACACTGAGAGAAATAAAAGCCAAGTATCTGTATGGGTGTTGAACACAGAGAAATGCAATCAAATTTCTCACCATTTAGTTGACACTCTCTCCTAATGTTTTGAGGAAATTAAAGGCTATCTTACACTCTGCCTGATGAAAGGAAATTAGGATAAATGCTAGGATGCAATTGTGTAAAGCATTAAGTGCTTATTAACTATCTAGTGATGATTGCATAGTAATAATATTAGTCTACTCATATTTTTTAAAAAGCAAAGAAAACTTGCTATGACAAAAAAATTGTCCATTATGAACCTAAATATCTAGAAAATATCTATGTCAGTCTACTAAAATGGTATATAGAGATAAATGTATGCATAGATACATAAAAAATCATTAATCTTCAAAAACCTTAACAATAAGAGATTTTGCATTTCTAAAAAACTCTGAGATGATATCACTCTGATGGACTGAGTGTCACACTATAAATCTTGTTCCTGGTCTAGTGGGAAAGTTTTTAGTTTTTGCCCATTGACTATGATGCTGTCTATAAGAACAGATACATAGATCAACAGAGCAGAATAGAGAGCCCAGAAATAGCTGCATGTCTCTATGGTCAATTAATATTTGACAAAGGGGGCAGGAGCGTAAAATAGAGTAAAAATCACCTCTTTAATAAATGGTGCTGGGAGATCTGGACAGGTACATGCAAAAAAAGAAAAAAGAAAAAGAAAAGAAAAGAAACTAGACCACCAACTTACACGATACACAAAAGTAAACTCAAGATGGATAAAAGATTTAAATATAAATTGTGACACCATAAAAATTCTAGAGGAGAACATAGGCGGGAAATTTTTGGATATCTCACACAGCAGTGTTTCCACTAATATGTCCTTTAGGGCAAGGGAAATAGAGGGAAGAATAAACTAATGGGACTACATCAAATTACAAAGATTCTGCAAGGCTAAAGCAAACAGCATTAAAATGAAAAAGAAACCAACTGTATGGGAAAATATATTTGCTGGTGATACCTCAGACAAAATATATAAAGAATATTTATATATTCTTCCAAAATATATGAAGAACTCACATGACTCCACTCCAGGAAGACAAACAACCCAATTAAAAAATGGGCAGAGGTTCTGAACAGATCCTTTTCCAAGGAGGACGTAGAGAGGGTCCATAGACATACAAAAGGATGCTCAGCATCACTAGCCATCAGAGAGATGCCAATTAAAACCACAATGAAATACCACCTCACACCTGTCAGAATGACCGTCATAAACAAAGCAACAAACAACAAGTGCTGGAGAGGTTGTGGAGAAAGGGGACCCTAGTACACGGTTGGTGGGAATGCAGACTGGTGCAACCACTGTGAAAAACAATATAGGATTTCCTCAGAAAACTAAAAATGGAACTGCCTTTTGACCCAATGATTCCACTGCTTGGATTATACACTAAGAATCCTAAAACACCAATTTAAAAGAACCTAGGCATCCCAGTGTTCATAGCACCATTATCTATAATAGCTAAGTGCTGGAAACAGCCTAAGTGCCCATCAGTAAATGAGTGTATCAAAAAACTATGGTCCCTTTACCCAACGGAATACTATGCAGCAGAATGAAAGAAGGAACTTCTAAACCTTTCACGACAGCATGGATGGAACTAGAGAGCATTATGCTAAGTGAAACAAACCAGATAGTGAAAGACAAATACTATGTGATCTCACTTTTAACAGGAAGCTAATCAACAAAAGAAACACATAAGCAAAATATAACCAGAGTCATGGAAGTAAAGAACACACTGACAGTAACCAGAAGAAATGGGGAGGAGGACAACCGGGGAATGAAGAAGAAGGAGCAGTTCAGGGAACATGTATGAAGGACCCAAGGGCATGGACAACGAGTTGGGGATTGAGTGAAGGAGTTGGGGGCGGGTGGAAAGGAGAACAATGGAGGAAAAAGTTGGACAACTATAATTGTACAACAATTTTCAAAAATCAAATGGAAAAGAAAGCTCTTCCGGCAGAAATAAAGCAATAACAGAAAGAAGTGGTAAATATATGGGTAAATGTAAAAGACAATATTTTATTTCTTAATCTTATAAAGATAATTCATTATTCAAACAAAGTAACAATAATGTATAATGATATGTATAACATATGTAAAGTAAAATATGTGCAAATAATACCACAAAGGTCGGGGGAATAGAAACACTGTGCTGTAAACTTCTTTCATCACAGTTATAGCCATGTGACATTATCTGAGGGTGGCTTTTAAAAAGTAAAGATGTGTATTGGAAGTACACATCTTCCAATAGAGCAACCACCACATTTTTTTTAAAAAGGGATAGAACTAGTAAGTCAAAGATGGAATTATTTCTTAAAACTCAGTTAATCCAAAAATGCAGCAACAGAGGACATGTGTTGAAAAGCATTCAGGACAAATGGAAAACAGGGATCAAGAGAGTTTACATAATGAAAGAGGGATTAACTTCTCAAGAAAAAATCCTAAACACATATGCACCCCAAAACAGCTAAAAAATACATGAGGTAACCCTGGCTGGTGTAGCTCAGTGGATTGAGCGCAGGCCTGCGAACCACAGAATCATGGTTCGATTCCCAGTCAGGGCACATGCCTGGGTTGTGGGCCAGTTCCCAGAAGGGGACTCACGAGAGGTAACCATACAGATGTTTCTCTCCTTTTCTTCTTCCTTTCCTCTCTAAAGATAAATAAATAAAATCTTTAAAAAAATACATGAGGTAAAAATTGATCAAACTAAAATGAAAAATAAATTCACAAATATAATTGGAGACTTAATACTGCTCTCTTAGCAATTGGTAGGACGAAAAGAAAAAGAATCAAATAAAAAATTAGGAGACTTGAAAAACATGTGGAAAGGAATATTAACCAAGAGACCACATACTGAGTCATAAAACAAGTCTCAATAAATTTAAAAATATTAAAATCATACAGAATATAATTTTGATCAGAACTTTTTATGAAAGTAAACTATAAACAATAAGAGAAAGAACTCTGAATAATCCCCATGTATTAGAAAATTAAATAAGATCCATGATTCAAAGAGAAAAATCACAAAGGAAATTTAAAAATATATATACCTTTTTTATTATTGTTCAATTACAGTTATCACAATTTTTCTCCTCATAGTCAGCTATCCCTTCCATAATTACACTTACATTGAACTGGCATTTCACTTCCAAAACATTATTAATTTTTGTTTCTTTGCTTCACTTACATCTTGATTAGCCAATTTCCTCTTTCAAGTATCCATTCATGTAAAATGTCACAGGGGTTATCAATGGGTTACAAAGGGCTACACAATTACTTTTCATGGATTAAATAACATGCACACTAGAAAATCACCAACAGACTTTGAAAGAAATGACATGATTGGTCACTGATCACGATGTTCTTCTGTTATTTACGTAGCAGTCTGTGGACTGAAAAGCCATCAGGGGATTCTGTGTTGCTCAGTTAATACATTGTACCTGAAACCTGGAGTGTGTTGTAGGGAAGCTGGTGTCATTTAACTACACACACCGTGCTAACTAAAGATCATACATGTTAGAATTATGCAAAATAAGGCCTGTCTTATTGAAATATTAAGTTTAAGTTATTTTGAATACTTCTGGATGTTTAATTTAAATATTAGAAAATTTTACTTACATTTATAAAAGTTTTTACTTCTGAAAATGTTTTTGTATTTCTTAACTCACTCTTAATGGTTTTTGGCAAATTCCAGAATTACAACTAGTAGGAAACTTGTCCATTGTATTAGTGAGGTAGGATAATTGGTTTAGTAATATCCTCAAATTTTCAGTGGATAAATACAGTAAGAGTTATTTCTTACTCAGACAATTGGCCGATACAAAATGGCAAAAGGAGTTCTGCTCCATGCAATCATTCAGGGCCCCAGATTCTTCTGTTTTGTGAACCTTCCCTTGTCCAGGGCCTTATAGTCTTCTTTATTCAACAGACAGATGAAGAAAGAGACATTTGCCAATAAGGGTTTTTATGGGCCGGGACTGGCAATGTTGCGCATCGCTTAGATTTGATTTGTTAGAATTCAAAGACATGGGTACCTCCAAACGGAAAGCAGGCTGTGTGTCCAGCAGGGAAAAGGGACCTATTTGTTATACAACTACACAGTTTATGCCCCAGGAGACCTCTAATTTGTCTGGTTTTATTTACATGGAAGGCTTTGGGGGTCCAGGGAGGTGAAGGTCATGTAGTGAGTGAAAATCAGACTGAGATGAGAATGTACATGATCTGACTCCCATGTCACCGGTCTTGCCTTTCCATTAAATGACAACAACTTACTCTCACTCCTATTCAATTTTCATTATTGCCTACTTGCCCTTTGGATTAATTTTAAAGTCAGACTAAAATGTATTCAAAAATAAAAAATAAAAGTAAGCTGTTGATAAATTATGCAACAAAAAATTACTCCAAAGCCATGTAAACTGTAAGTTCATAAACACATATTTTATACTGTCTCCCTTAAATAAGATGTGATAGATGAATTGTGTTTAATTGTATGTGCAAAGATAACTCAGTTGTGAAAAACTTACCCCTTGGTGTTATCCCTGCTACATGTTTTCTTATTCTCTCACAAACACTGGCCCTTCTTCATTAAACAAATATATCATGTACACCTTGATTACAATGCAACAATTAAAATCTTGGAGTTAGAAGCATCATTTATCTTAGAGCACACAGAGTTGTTCATCTTTCCAAACAACCAGAGGACAGCAGATCCTCACAGTTTCTACACTGTTTATGAAAGTAATACTGTGTAATCAATCACTGGATAAAACGTGACAGCCAAGTTCAAAGAGAAAGCATTGGCACTTTAACTTTTGCGCCTGATGAAGCGTGTATGTGCATAACGGCAAAACACCTTCCAAAGGACTGTTCCGTGGTATTGGGGCATGAACTTTCTCCCACCTTAGACCCTAGTTAACTTTAATATGAATAATATCAGTATTTTCCTTATACTGTGTTGCTTATTTTTCTAGATCATCTATATAAATAAACCTACTTTACATTTTCTTTGAGTACTTTTGCCTAAAACGCATCATAATTTACAATTATTTCCTTTTGCAATTAACTTGCTCATCCTCAGACTTTGTGGCGCATGACTGATACGGTCATGACATGCTTTAGGAGGTCCAGACCCTTCTGTCGGGCCTCAAAATTTGTTTTGTCCTCGTTAAATAAACAGATTTCTATGGCAAAGGAAGATACCTGCTCACAAGTCAAAGACAACTTATCTGCATGGGGATCCAAATTGACCACATATGCAAAGAGAGCCTGTTCACTGCTCAGATCTTCCAGAATGTCGAAAACAATGAAATAAACCTGACTGCCAGGGAGTTACAATTTCATCGAAAGAAAATCCCACCCTAAACCCAGCTTCCTGGAGAACTTGACAGGGATATTTCACGTAAAATCTGATATTCCTCATCATTTGCAATGACTTGGAGCCCAACACAGCGTAACACGTGGGCCTCTTTCACCAACACCTCACATAGCAAAAAGGGCATAAATAATTGAAATGACCTTGAATTCTAGAAAACTCCAGAAACATAAATTATAAGGGAAAGACCACTGAGAAAGCTTGGAAGTAATGTCGTTAGGGTAAAAATATAATATATAGATAGGTTCAAGTTCAGATAATATTTTAGAAATAAGTAGGCTTAAGCATCTAAGGAACAACAGTCTTGTATCAAAAGCAGAACCAAAGAACAAAAACGCTGGAGAATAAGTCAATTTAAAGCTAATTGATGCCTGCAAGATAAACTTCAATAAACAGCTTGGGGTGGCTAGGGCAGGGGTGTCTGTTTGTTTTGAACAATTAAGATAACAGAAGGTAGTACTGTTCCTACACATTTGGTTGGAAACCAACCAGAATTATCATCGAGAAAGGCCTACACAACAACCAAACAAAGTAGCCTAGGAACCCAGACTCCTTCCCACATTATACTGACATGATAGTAGTCAAATAATGAAGAAGGTGTTCAAGCCTAATAATGATACAAATAAGTAGCACTTTGGGGACCCTGCAGGATGTAACAGATACTGTTCCTAGGGTTGAAATGAGAGGAAACCTTGTGGAGACAGAAGAGGAGATAATGAAGGGGGTGGGGTTGATTTGTGTTTGTAAATCCAGGTGGACTTGCCTAGATGCCTCAGGGCTGCAGACCTGTCCGTGCTGCCGCCCACCCAGCAGCCAGCCAATGGAAGTAAGTCGGTGTCATCTGTTTGCTGTTGCTTTTCACCCTCTTTGCCTCTGCCCATCAGCACCTCTACAAATTCTTAGACTAAGAATCAGAGGAGAAGCACTGGGAGCTGAATTTGCTTTGTAGCAAGCCGACTAACTTCTCTCCTGTTCCTTGTGATAAAGAGTGAGATTGCCTAGACTAAGAAGAGGGAAGAGACACCAATAAAGGAGTGTAAGGATAGGACACAGAAGTCATAATGACATTGTGTGTTAGCTCTAAAGTGGACTAAACACTGGGAGGAATCTTCAGGAAAACTGTAAATCAGAGAAACTGTAAATTAGGTTGATCTCGAATATTACACATAATTATTATGCCTATTAATTATAGTTATGTAAAAATCAAGCAAAAAATTCTGACCTTCAGTGCTTGAAAAAGCCTGCTTTTTAACCAAGAAAATGTCATTAAATTGCTAAGTTATCTTGAGAAAAAGAATAATTCAGGATCTTAATTTCCTTGTCTTGAAAATTATCATTTTTATTAGCTTATCTTTCCAACACGAAAATTCTGTAACTAGACTAAAATTAAATATATCACATTTTCAGCAGCAAACGAAATTCAGAGGTTCAGTCCAAGAGACCTGAATTCTGCCTTGGCTGGTGTGGCTCCGTGGGCTGAATGCCGGCCTGTGAAGCAAAGGGTCGCCCAAACAATTCCCAGTCAGGGCAGGAGGCTGATTTGCAGGACAGACCCTCAGTGGGGGGCGCATGAGAGACAACCACACATTGACGTTTCTCTGCCTCTCTTTCTCTCTCCTTCCCCCTCTCTATACAAATAAATAAGTAAATCCTTTAAAAAGAGAGAGACCTGAATTCTTAGCCCTTCACTTCAGCTCTGACATTAGATGCCCTAGCATCACATACCGCAACAACATGTTAGGCTGCATTTCGCCAGGCTCCCTTTCCCATGTTTCTCCCTTCTTCGCCGTTTCATTGCCACAGTGTCCCACATCACACGGTGATGAACACCAGGCAGTTGCTGATGACTGGCTTACTGGTCAGCCTCTCGATGTCTGGGCAGCCTACGAATCCTTTCTGAATCTGGTCTGAAACCCAGAGTTTTGGAAATGGCAGAGGGCCACAAGTCTGACATATTACAATCTGTGAACACAGAAAAAGTAACCTTTTCTCGAAGATTAAAAGGAGAAAACCAATATACTTTAAATAGCTACTTCAGGATACTATATACATTCCCGTAGGAAATAATTTTAAATGTTTGCCCTTTAAATGGACACATACACACACTCACATTCACACTTACCCACAGACCTCTGCCTACTCGACATTCTCCAGGGAATCCAAGTGCAATCTGCCTTCCAGAATCTTTTCAATGTGAGGAAAGACAAAAATATTACATGGAATAAGAAGCCTGCACAGGCAGTTAACAAAAAGTAATTTGTAGGTTCCTCGGGAATAAATTCATGTGAATACATTTGGTAATTCTAGAAAACGACATCCATTTGCACCCTTAATTTTCCTACCTTTCAAGAAAATGGCTACCAAAGGTAAGGGAAGAGTTTAAACTGTACTTTAAAATAAAAAGACAGACAAATGAAATAGCAGGAACTGGTAGATCAATTTTCTACCCCTCTGCCAGTAGGCACAACCATCCCTTCATGCTCCTGAACCCACAGAGAAAACATTTCTATTTAAAACCTACGAAAAAAGGGAACATGATATCAAAAGACAGAGTGATCTCAATTGGTACTTACTGAGAGTAAATTGTGGGGTCAGTTACCACGGGTGTTGTTATAACCACATAAAGCTGCTCAGATCAACTGGTCCCCAAGCATAATGTGCTCAAAGTATTAACTTTCAAAACAGCTTGTTTAGACAATAAACAGATAATAGTCAAAGGAAAACAAGTTACATACTGTATTATCTAGATACTCTCCTTCGGAAAGTTTCAGAGAATCAAGCATTCTATCTGGGGGATTGGGATTGATTTCTTTCCATTTCCTCAACAAAGCAATTTAGCCTTTCTCTAGCCCTGATCTCATGGGATGGGATTGCACAGTGATCCTTACACACGTATCTTCCCGTATGTGCGCACACCGACCAAGTACAAAGCTTCAGAACCAGTATTTCCTCAAATGTGCCCCTTTAGTTATTTTATACTTAGGAATCTATTTCTAAAGAAAAGTTGAGTTAATATATATATCTTCTATCTTTATGGGGAGATACATGTTCCACAGAGATGGTGAGCCAGACATCAATCTTCCAACAAGTTTAACACTTTTAAAGCACAGAGTAAACTCAACTGGACTTCTGTCAGTAGTAACAGGGTAAGATCTTACCAAACCAATTCACACAAAAACTATAAAATCTGAATATAATACAAAGCAGCTACCTGAAGGTGTTTGTGCATTTGTCATCTCCAAAATAAGATGGTAAGACATAATATCCAATCACCTTCTTAAACCGTGAATTACTTAATTTTATACTGTCTTCGCCATAGTTATTGTGCAATGTGTACTTGTTGAGCTAGGTACTCCATACTCATTATATACAAGACGTAACTGATGTTGGCAGAGATACAGAAGTGCCTCTTTCCCCAGCCAGATGCTACAAACATTATTCGTACAGGTGTACTTCAACAGACTCAGGTCTGTAGGCATGTTCTAGGACCTCACACTAGACAAAAGCATAACAGAAGCACCTTTTCCAGAATGTTCCTTTTCATCATAAATAGGCTAACACTTAACCATAAAGGGGACTATCTCCTCACAGTGTTCAGAATTCTTCCCAGCTAACCCTCCTGGGGAAATAAGGAAAATGTTAATAACATTAAAAAAACCCTGAGGATTATTCCAGAATCATCTCAATTCTTAACAACAAAACTGTGAAAAATTAAAGAAATATTGAAGCCAGACTTCCGCCAAGATGGAGGCATAGGTGGAAACACTGTGCCTTCTCCCACAACCAAGTTTGGATACAACAAAAGTTTTGGAGAACTAAGACACACCCAGAGACCAGAAAACGGAATTATACGGAAGGAAGTCCGACAGCTATGAACCGTTCAACGAGGACGGTAAGAGGTGGAGTCAGCAGTGGAGCAGGGTTGGGAAGGACAGACCTAGGAGTGCAGGCAGCCCAGAACTAGTCGGGGTGCGGAGCAGACTGACCAAGGTCGTACATTCGCGTGCAGTGAGACGGACCACGCAGGCCCCAGGGGGCGAACCCAGTGGTGGAGGGCTGACAGCGGTGGCACACTCACGTGCAGTGGAGCGGGGCGTGTGGCCCTGGTGACGGTGGTGGCTGCGGTGCTGGTGGGGGTTGCGGAGGTGAGCGCTGGAGGGAAGCCATTGTCCCTCTTTGACCCCGCCCCCACATACAATGTCACAACCCAGCGACTGAGTTGCCCTGCTCTGGTGAAAACCTAGGGCTCCGATCCAGCTACTTAACAGGCACAAACAGCCCAAAAGATGGTGCAAGAAGTCAAAGTCCCAGAGCCAATAACTCAAGCGACCAACAGATTGCCAGGCTCTCAGAAGCCCAATTTAAGACACTATTTATCAGGATGCTCACAGAATTGTAGAGTACAGTCACAAATTAGAGGAACATATGAAGGCTAAACTAATTGAAATGAAGGGAGATGTCCAGGAAACCAATAGCGATGGAAAGGAAAATGGGACTCAAATCAATGGAATGGACCAGAAGGAAGAACGAAACATCCGACCAGAAAGGAATGAAGAAATGAGAATTCAAAAAAATGAGGAGAGGCTTAGGAATCTCCAGGACATCTTTAAACGTTCCAACATCCGGATTATAGGGGTACCAGAAGGGGGAAGGAAACAGCCACGAGTGGAAAATGTATTTGAACAAATAATAAAGGAGAACTTCCCCAGTCTGGCAAAGGAAATAGACTTCCAGGAAGTCCAGGAAGCTCAGAGAGTCCCAAAGAAGTTGGACCCAAGAAGGAACACACCAAGGCACATCATAATTACATTAGCCAAGACTAAAATGAAGGAGAGAATCCTAGAAGCAGCAAGGGATAAGGGGACAGTCACCTACAAAGGAGTACCCATCAGACTGTCAGCGGATTTCTCAAAAGAGACCTTACAGGCAAGAAGGGGCTGGAAAGAAGTATTCCAAGTCATGAAATCCAAAGACCTACAGCCAAGATTGCTTTATCCAGCAAAACTTTCATTTAGAATGGAAGGACAGATAAAGTGCTTCTCAGATAAGGTCAAGTTCAAGGAATTCATCATCACCAAGCCCTTATTATATGAAATGCTAAAGGGACTTATATAAGAAAGAGATGATGAAAAATATTAACAGTGAAAGGACAGCAAACACACAGTTATTAACAACCACACCTAAAACAAAAGCAAACCAAGAGGACAGCTAGATCAGGAGTGGAACCATAGAAATGAAGAACACATAGAGGGTTAGAAACAGGGGGGTGGGAGGAGGAGAAGGGGGGAGAAGGCACAGAAAATAGCATAGATGGTAGGTAGAAAATAGATGGGGGGAGGGTGAGAATAGTGGGGGAAATATAGAACCTAAAGAAATTAAGACACGTAGTTATAAACTAAGGGGGGGAGAATAGTGGGGGAGGGAGTGTGCAGGTAGAGGGGAATGAAGGGGGGGAATAGAACAACTGTAATGGTATAATCAATAAAATATATTTAAAAAAAGATTCTCTACAGGTTTGGAAGTTACAGAGTCCATTTTTCTCTGTGAAAATAAGATATTTTTGTATTCTGTCAAATAAATAAAATAAGGTTTTATGTTCCTTATCACTCATTAAAAAAAAGAAAGAAAGAAATATTGAAGCCACTGGCCAGGCTGGCTCAGTTGGTTGGAGCATTGTGCTGGTAGCCTAAGGGTTATGGGTTCAATTCCCAGTCAGGGTACATGCCTAGGTTAAGGTTCAATCTTGGTCCCTGCTCATCCAATCCAGGCACATATGGGAGGCAACTGATTGATGCTTCTTTCTCACATCACTGTTTCTCTCTCTGTCTTCCTTCCTTTCTGAAAGCAATGGAAGAAAAATGTCCTCTGGTGAGGATTAAAATAAATATCTTTTTTAAAAAGAAATATTGAAGTTCAACTTATCCTCCCCTTTTCTCAGGGTCAGGTAAAGATAACAGGTCAGTCCCTACACACAGCTCAACACATAACTGAAATGTTTTGAAGACATTCCTCACAACATTAATGATTATCTTCGCTTGAGGTCTATGGGTAAAATTTCTTTTAGGTTTCAATATAAGAAATAATAAAATCTACATCATGAAGTTGTCCTAAAGTTCAAAAGAGATAGCATGCATTAAAGTGTTTAGCCCTCTCCCAGAACATGAGGCATCTGTAAGTGGTAATATTACTATTATTATTACTCTATTCCAAAACAGCAGCCATGCTCAGTTATGAACATATATATTATAAAAATTATTTGTTCGCAGCTGCTAAAAGATGAAAAATCTAGTATTTAATCCAGATATTTATTGACTTTCTACTGCATCCCAGGCTCCTTCTCATTCCATAGAGTAATTTACTTAATGTTAATACTATGTTGCCAATACCTTATAATCACAATATAGAAAATAATTCGAGTGATCTTGTAGCCACTGGGTGAAGGAGTTTGAAAGATACCTCAATAGGAACTGAAGGGACATATTAATCTTCCTTGATGGATCAGTGCTAATAGTTCATGCATTTTTGTGGCCGTTTCATTTCTGTTTCCTGTTAGGTTTTTGCTTTCTTTTCTCTCCTTTGGTTGGATAATTTTTTAGAATATCACAGGGTGAGAAAAGCCCTAGTGATGGCCCACAGGACTCATGTACTGGAAAGGTCAGGTCAGTGCACCGAGTTTCGCCATTTCAACCAGGGAAATGTCTTCTTTTGACTGGTTTCTAGGAGATCAGTAAATTGTGGAAACAGTAAACTGGGAAAGGTATTCCACAGTCCTTAATGCTAATATCTAGAGTGTGAAAAATAAAAACAAAATTGTTGGAATAAAAACATATATAACAAATAAAAAAAAGCACATAGGTGCTAATAAAGGTATTGAACAAATAAGGTAGAAGCAACCTCAGAACTGGGGCAGTGTAGTGTAGGATTTAGTAGGCCATTGGGGGAAAAGGTTGCCCCAAAAAGTAAGTGACTTTTAAAACTTTAGAGGAGAGGGACATAAAAGGTTTACTTTATTTCAATAAACATACATTGCTACTTGGATAGATGATGAGAATGCATCTATGGGGAAAAGAAAAAGATTTCTTTTTGCATATTGCTTGGCCAAATAGCAAAACATCATTAGTGAATATTTATGGATGAATCTCTTTTAATAAGCAAGAGAACTGCAAAGTTATGCCCACCTGAATCACCACTGTGGTGCTGTCAAAACACACAGACTATATGTTATTAATAAAATTGTCCTTTTTCCCTTATATGTACTGGGTATAACATTCTGCCTATGGACAAAGTCACCAAGTAATTCGGGACAATGAAGTTAACCAGGTTCTGGATAGCATCCGACACCATGGGAAATCATGTCTTTCACAAAACTGAACCCACCAGGTACGTGAAAAGATACTCAAATCACAAGTTATTAGGGAAATGCAAATCAAAACCACAATGACATATCGCCTGTTAGAATGGCTATACCAAAAAGACAAGAAATAAATATGGGCATGAATGTAGAGAAAGAGGAACACTTGTACGCTATTCGTGGGAATGTAAATTGCTGTAGCCACTGTAGAAAACAGTTTGGAGGTTCCCAAAAGAATTAAACACAGAACTACCACATGATCTAGCAATCTCTCTTCTAGAATATATGTCTAAAGAAAATAAAATCAGTATTTTGAAGAGATAAATACACTCCCAAGTTCATTGCACCATTATTCACAGTTGCTAAGATATATATAGAAAAATTTCAACACCCATTTACAGATGAATAAGTAAAATAAAGCATAGGTTTTCTATGACATTTACAGACAAATGAAGAAATAAGGCGTGTATTTTCTTCATACACACACACAATGGAATATTATTCAGCCTTAAATAAGAAGGACATCTTGACATTTGCAACAACATGATGGAGGACATTATGCTCAGAAAAATAAACCAGATGCAGAAAAATAAATACTGAATCATCTCCCTTGTGTGTAAAATCTAAAAAAAATTGAACTCATAAAAGTAGCAAGCATTATGGTAGAAAGAGAGAAATGTTAGTTAAAGGATAGAAACTTTCAGTTTTGCAGGATGAATTAAATTCAGTAGTTCTAATGCACAGCACAGTGGCCGCAGCTAATGATATTGTGTTGTGCATTTGAAATTTATTAAGAAAGAGGATCTTGTGTTCTCACCACGCAAAAAAGGAAAAGGTCACTTTGTGGAGTGATGGACACATCAATTAACTGGATTGCGTACTATATCAAAACATGTTTTTCATTTTAAATACATACAATTTTTAAGTATGCCTAAATAAAACTTGGAAACCTTTTTAAAGAAATATGCATTTGAAATTAGAAAGTTTTAATATCAGAGTTATATAGTAAAAACTAGGATAAATGTTAATCAATAAGTTAACAATAGAGTTTTTCTTTTTTTAAGGAAATACACTTCTCTACCTTTGGATATATTATCACTACTACTAAAAGCCTTATATATGAATTTTTAAGAGTAGCAATGCATCTTCTCGTGCTTTTATAACCTAGAAAAAATTACTTTAGAAAAACACATGTTTCTAGTTGCCATGCTGTATGGTAATTATTAATATACTTAGAAGCTTATCATCGGGTTTTATTTATAAATGCCACTGTTATAGCTGTTGATGATTAGACTCCCCCAGACTCCAATTACGCTTCCGCAGCGCCGCGGTAACGGAGCAGAATATCGGTCTTCATTAAAGCTCTTCGGAGGTAAAGAACCATTACCATTTTCAAGTGCCAAGTTGTTAATTTGCCAAATTGTATTTACAGCTAATGTTCAAACGGCACTGGCACACAGTAGATATGCAGAGGAAATGTAGTTTAAAAGTGCAGACCTCCACTAATAATGTGGATTTGAACAACCCACTGTGCTTCCCTAGTCCTCAGTTATCCTGTTGCTAAAATGAGGTGATTGGAGTTAAATTGTAGGATCACTTCAAGGTATAAAGTGCTTTGAAGTAAAGAGCTACAGCCTAGAATGTTCTCCAATTTGATAGTGAAATGATGACACCAATTGAGACACATTAAAAGTGAGACAGTGACGCTAATTGCTGGAGAAATAGATAGGACCACAAGATGGGATGTGCTTATTATTGTCATTGGGGCTCAATTTAGTATTTAATCTTTATTGTCAAAGACAGATGCTAAATGACAATCTGTCCAAGTTGCATTGACAGGTAACTTCCTGGGACAGTGAGATTTCCCCAGTAATATCACTGAGGTTTTTCTGTGTGCCAAAATGTAAAATGACCTTACCTTTTCCCCCTCAACTATACTGAAAAATAAGAAGATCCAGTTTAAATGTCTCTACTGTTATTACAAGGATTAAGACAATCTCAGACCACTACATACACCCATCATCTATTTGTGGAGTCTAATTACATCTCTGTTTGGAAAATTAAACCTAAGAAATGCATAGTTTATATATGTATATATCATTGTTCAGGTTATAATACCTAACTTTAAAAATAAATGCTTATGTTTTCATGGTTATGATTCACTTAGTTTACAAGAAAATTCAAGTGAACGTGAAATGTAACCTCTTGGAATGACAAAATAAGTGGTTTGTTAGCAGAATATGTTCCTCAAATAAGTATCAGACTTCTTATACTAGGGTAACTTTTTGTGGTTTGAGAGGTGACGGCCACACACAAAGATGTGAGCGCCATTAGGGGACATGTGCAGCACACATTCCTATTAAGGATTTACACCCAACCAAGTCTGAGAGGCATCACTTTCCCAACAAAATACAGCTTCCATCAGTATTTTTAATCTATTCTTACACTGAAAAACATGCTATAAAACAAAAATATTTGTCCTTCTGTCCTTGTCTAGCCACAATAGATGAATTCAAGTTAAAAGACCAACACCTATGGTGGAAATGAGATGGTTTATTTATGCACTTGAGCAAAAGCTACAAGTGGGCACCCATAAAATAGTTAGTAAGTTTGTTAATAAGTTTGTTCTATACTCCTGAGCCAAGGCTACAAGTGGGTGCTTAGCTAATCTAAGTACACCTACTCCTGAGATTCAAGGATTATATACCTCAGCAGGCTCTCAGGTATCCTTCCTTCTTCCCCTTGGGAATAATGTACAGCTACAAAGCTTTCTTCCTCACTTAATAAAGGCTCTTTGTCCTAGTGACATTGTTACAGAAGCCCCTTTTCTCAGCACAGTCTCAAAGATTTTCCCCTCCCTCTGTGCTGTTTTGCTTGGTATACTCAGGTCACCTGGCAATCTTATCAAACCCAGCTCAGGACTGCTGGGTTTATTGGTGAGACACGTGTTCCTTTAGCTTCCAGCCTCCTGCATTAAGTTCTTTGTTACAACATAATGTCCAGTGCCCGGCCTTTACGTCCCCTCCAGCAGTGCCCTCATTCTGAGCTGCTACCTAATACTTCTTTTCTAATTCCTAAGTATGTTTGAATGTTTGAGTGTTCAACTAAAATATGACATGATGTTTCTAAGGTAAGCCTACCAAAATACAGTATGATGTTCATAATGTAATTGAGATGTACTCATTATCATTTTTCCAGCTCCACTACTGTCATAATTCTTGGTGATTTAATATTCATGCAGTTCCTTGGCTTCTATTTTTTTCAATAATTTTAATCTCCACCTCCCTTAAGCCACACACTGACCTAAACTGCACCTCTTCCACAACATAAATTTAATTATGTATTTTTTATTTTTAGAGATTTTTAAAATTTATTTTCTGAGAGAAGGGAAGGGAGAAAGAAAGAGAGAGAGAGAAACATCGATGTGAGAGAGAAACATGTCGTTTTCCCCCAGACCCCCAACCCAGACCTGGCCCACAACCCAGGGGTGTGCCCTGACTGGGAATGAAACCAGCGACCTTTCCGTTTGTGGGATGAAGCCCAACCCACTGAACCACACCAGTCAGGGCCACGATGTTAATTTAAAGATTACCCTTTTAGAACCACCCCTAACTATATGTTTCCTCATTCCCTCTGGTACCAAATTTTCAATACTTCTTCTGCCCTCAGGAATCTGCAAGGGTGGCAAGGGTTTCACAGTTTACTGTTCTCGTTATGTCCTAACCACCTTTTTTACATAGTTTAGATTCTGTGGTCCATTTTCATGATCTCATCCTCAGTCATCTTCCTCAATGTGATTAAAGTCAATCTCGGGCTTTCTTTACACCCTCATCCATGCAGGCACAAGTAGTTGGAGAAAAACACAACCATACTGAGTGGCCTCCCTCTAAATTCAAGAGCATTATTCTCAAGTAGACCCTAAATGGTGCCCAAGCAGTGACAGCATATTTTCCTACCTTATGCTTTGATTTTCCTTGTGAAAAGTAGTTCACATTTTTTCACTTTCTTCAAATCTTTAACATCTCCTCCGCCCACCCCAGATTATGACCTGGCTTCTATTTCACTGAGATGACTGAAGCAACTAGAAGAGAACTACCACAAGCTCTCGTCGCCATACCTATCACATGCCTGCATCCCTGACAAGGTAGCCCACCTTCTCGCCTATCTTAGAACAACGTCCCTCTTTATGCCCTAGATCTCAGCACCCTCAACCTACTCAAAACTCTGCCTGCTAGGAGCTCTCCTTATTTAAGTTTTCTTCAAATTTCTACTGAATCATTCCTCATTAGCACAAGAAGATACAGTAATATACTCCATCTTATAAATAACTTTTGTTACCATGTAACATCTTTGCTCAGTTTTAAAGAAAAATTCATACAAAAATGTATTGTACTTCCTGACTCTTCTACTGAGTGCAATCCAATATTCACTCAGTCTTATCAAGTTACCAGCAATTTCCTCCTCCTTTTCAGGCCTCAGCGTACTTAATTTAGCCCCGACATTTACACCGGTTAATCATTTACTCCTTGTGAAAACCTTTTCTTTAATTGACTTACACATGCTTTTTTTTACTCCACTTCTAAATCACAAATAATTCATTCCATTCTCCTTTGTCTGTTTCTTCTTAATTCTCTACTGTTTTAACATTGGAATGTTGAGTACTTGACTTCCCTTCAATCTACACTCACACCGCGAGTGATACCTTCAAATACGATCTGTATGCTTGTTGCTGTCAGATCAGTAATCAATGCAGAGCTCTTGCCTGAACTCGAAACATATATATATATATATACATACATACATAAATGTATATGTAAGTATATATATACATACACACACACACACCACACACACACACACACACACACACATATATATATATATATATTAGTTTAAAAGGATAGACTCTCAAAGGATTAAAGAACTTTAGGAAGAATCTACCAAAAATAAACTATCCCCATCATCTTTGAAGGAAACCCTTCGTAGGCATGGGAGCTTGACTTAGGGCCGAGGAAATGTTAAATGCTCAGTCACCACTCTGCCTAATCACAACCAAGGCAGCCCTACTTTTTGGTTTCTATTTTAAGCTTATACATAATGGTTTAATAAATATTTTGAAGAAAAACCTGAAACTTAAAAACTTGAACTCTAAAACTGCTGTAAATCCCCATTCACAGACAAGGAGATGGAGTCCTGGCAAATAAAATGAGTTAACCCAGATTGAATGATGAGACTTTGAGAAAACCCAGGCTGAGACTCAGGGACCCTCCATCCTGTCCTTGTCTTTTCCCAACTTCCAGCCACAGTTTCTCCAGGCAGAGCTGTTCATTGGTGGGTTAATGCTTAATAAGATTTGTATTGTCTTTCCAAAAGATCCAATTATTATTCCATGTTTAAGTAATTACCATATCTCAGTTTCTTACACATTTTTTAAAATTTCAAATTCATTAATTACTCTTTCAGATTGCCTAAAAATAATACACATACACTTCAGGCTTTCCTAATTTTTCATTAAAAAACTAATCTATATTCACATTCTAGAGGAGTGCAGCACACTTGATTACAATTTGCTATATTTAAGTATTTTCCTAAATTGATTATATAATCTGAATTCTCTACACACTATTTGTCAACTTCCCTTCAATGCATTCATGGACAGACTCTTCAGTCCACAGGCCACAAAGTTGAATTGGTTTGTGATAGAAACAAATGAGAAAGAAAATATATCACCCATGAGCTTTCTACTAAGCTAACACAATGAATGTGTTTCTCTGGCAGGTTTAGATTAACCACTGATTTGATGCACCAACTAGACCATTGGTTGTAAATGGGTTTTCTTGTTTTCAGTGTTTAGTAAGCTTCTGTCAATAAGGTAACTCCCTAGGCTGAATAAAAGTCCCCTTAGACCCTAACAGCCTTGGAGGATTTTTTGCTCAGCAGTGATTTTTGGAGACCTCTGCCAACTTGATTTTGATATATTTTCCAAGAAAATATATTACCAATAACCCTAAACACATAAGACATTCATACTTTTAAACTCTTAATGCTCAGAGAATAATGGGAATTCTACCACGACTTTTGATGACTGTTTAGAAGATGGAATATCTAATACTTTTCTTCATTTATTACAAATAAGGTGAATTCAAGGCAGCAGTAATTCATTTGATCAAAAGAAATTTTTGGCCCTGTCTGTAGCTCCCAAGGCTCATTCTATAGGGGAAAAAATAGTCAGAGGGCAAAGAGTTGTCCCAGTATGGGCTCTACATGCCCATCTACATTTCCAAGAGTCTATTTACTGGTAGTTGAGCATGGAAACTAAAAAATAGATCGTGTTTATGGCATGGGGTTACAGTCCATATTATTTACAACACAAGAGAATAAAACCTAAAATCCTTACAGTTGCCTGGAAGGCTTACATGAGCTGCATCACCTCTCCACTCTCCCCCTCAGGAAGTGAAGCAGAGACAGGCAGGTGCTTCAGCCGTAACGTGGTCAGTGTGCTAGAGACTCCTCACTCAGGTGCAGGTAGCTCGAAGCTGGGCATGTGACAATATGAGAAGGGACATGAAGAACACCTATTACAATGTATGTATTAGGAAAGGTAAAACTTGCTTTGTAGCAAATAAAATGCCAAATCTCAGTGGCTTAATACAATAAAGTTTTATTTCTCACATAGAATTCTAGCATAGGACAGACAGGGTGGCTGAGACAGGATGGAAAAGGGGCAGATGTGTTCCTTCAGTCACTCAGGATCTGGTTGACAGGAGCTGGTATTCCAACACCTGGCTTCTAAAGATAACTTCTCTGTATAATCAAACTGACAGAAAGAAGAGTAGCTTGTGTGGGAGAAACTAAAGTGTAAGATTACAATGCCACCCCAAAGCACAAGGAAGGTTGGGTGATGTCTGGTTGCATGCCCAGCAGGAAAAGAAAATGGATTGGTTGAATGTCTGCCACACGTGCTATGGAAAACAATTAACTCATCCTGAAATGCTCAGGAAAGACTTGAAATCATAGGTGACATTTAGGTTAAATATTGAAGGAAAGTGTCAAGGTTAATTTTGTATGTCAACTGGACTGGGGCAGAGGGAACCCAGATATCTGGGTAAAAATTATTCTGGGTGTCTGTGAGGGTGCTTCTGAATAAGATTAACATTTGAAGTGGTAGACTGAGTAAAGTAGATGGCCCTCCCCAATGTGGGTGGGCCACATCCAACCCACTGAAGAGCTGAATAGAACAAGGTGGAGTAGCAGAAACTTGCTCTCTCTACCTGTCTTTGAGCTAGGACATCAGTTTTCTTCCATCCTGCCCACACTGAAATGTCTACCATTATTTCTCCTGGTTCTCAGGTCTTCAGACTGGGACTAGAAACACACCATCAGCTCTCCTGGGTTTTCAGATGCCAACTTCAGGTGCTGAAACTTCTCACCCTCCCTAACCACGTGAGCCAATCTCTCACAATAAAATTGTTATGTGTATATCTCCTACTGGTTCCGCTTCTTTGGAGAACCAGGACGCATACAAAAGGGTAGAAATCTGTCATGCAATTAAGAAGGCGTAATAATAGTGCTCTGGACAGAGGAAACAGCATGTACAGGGGAACAGAGAAGAACTCAGACAGATTCAGAGAACAAAATCAGATTTGTTTTGATAGGGCCCAAATTGGGTGTGGGCGTACAGAAAACTCATCTGCAAATCCAGACAGGAATCTGACAGTGAGCCTCCTGACTACGCCAAGAAGGAAATGAGGAGCTAGAGAATTTTAAACAAAAATATAAAGTAACACGTGGCGTTTTACAACACGACAACTTTGGCCACTGCAAGAAAGATTGTAAGAGCAAAAGGAATTTCTGCTAAATATTGTTAAATATCAACTCTCTTGAGCTCTGTGGTATTTAACAAGGAAAAATGATGCATTCAGTCAAAAGTGCGTGGGCCTGAAATCAGGAAGACATGAGCTTAATGCTACCTGGTTTGTTACAATAAAAGGTTTCTATGGAAAGCCTCTAGCACACTTTATTCCAGCTAGTACATGCTCAAAGAAAAAAACAGCTCCTTGTTTTCCTCTGAACAACAAAGTAGAAAGCATAAGTTTATTTCAGAACAAAAGAAAAATGAATTAAGAAAAATGAATTGGTTACAGCTCTGGAGGTTGAAAGCTACATGATACTGTCACAGCCTTTGTGAACAAGTGTGCCTTGTGAAAGTAACAGCCAGCAATTTCTGAATCTGTAGCCAACAAGCAAACGGCCTCTGAGTGGTGCTAGCCCATGTCATCACTAACTGGTTTTGACAAATGTGCAGCAGAATATATAAATAATACACAGCCCCCATATTAATAAAGAGAAATATTGACAATTCATAAATTCTTAATAAAAAGAGCAAGAAAATACTTTTATATTGAAATTATTTGACTCTACCTTAACCAGCTGCTTAAGTATATCTCATACATCCTATCCACTCTTAAATGAATATATTTGTTTCTTCACAAGAAGTTTGAATTTCATAATTAGATATGTGATACATAACATGCCTGTGACTCCCCACAGGCAACAACTTATTCTGTATGATTGTTTTAAAAAATAGGCAATATAGTTGAGAAAATTAATTTAAGGCATGACAGATTGAAAGCATGAATGAGCAAAAGACCCATTCAGTGAAAATCTGAAGAAGACCAACTTTATTTGGTAATTTAAAACCCAAATGAATAAAAGCAATTTGCTTAAATATAATAAAAATAAAATCTAAATCTAAGTTTTTAAATAGTGGGTTTTTGCATAACTAAGGAGTTAATTTATCTCTGTGTTACTATTATGTCACATCCCTCTTTACACCAACGTCCCTCTGCTTCACAAACGTTAGATATATAACTTATTATAAAGCTTTCAGCACACACAGCAGTGGTTCTCAACCCTGGCTGTACAGTTAGAACCATTGGGGAGCTTTTAAAAAGTGCCCGTACCTAGGCTTTACCTCAGAACCACTAAAACAGTATATGAGAGAGTAGACGACAGGCATAACAACTATTTTTAACATCTTCCCAGGGATTTAAATGCCCTAAAGTGTACTTATCAATCTGGAACATGCATGTGGGTCCTGTGAGTGTGTTGTTAACAAGATCTTAAGAGAAAGACTCAAATTCAGTAAATCTTGGGTGAAGCTTGAAATTTTACATCATTTCCAAGTTCCCAGGTAATGGCCATGCTGCTGAACCACAAATCACACTTTGAGGATTAGGACCTCACTATGATTATATTAACAAGTTAATTAATAACTAAAATAAAATGGGCTTTTGTTATTTATCACCTTAATACAAACATAAGAACATTTAAAAGTAAAGAAAGGTAAAAGTATGTTCCTGCACACATAAGAAATGATACATATCCAAATATCTACACGCATACACGTACACGAATTATCAGAGTACTGTAGTATTTCAGTAATATTTCAATTATTAATCCTTCCCTATAAATTTCACTCCATGGTTTTTTTTCAGACTTCATCCACATCTTTAAATTATTTTCCTTCAGTTTGAACTGTGAAATTATTTTCAGCCAATTAACAAGCTCAGATGTATTGATCGCTACTCTACAATATACAGGGTTGGAATAAATAATGCCCCCTTAACCCCCTTTTTATTATAAAATCTTTTATGACAAAATTATAAGCATGTAATTCTATAACATAACAATATCACACTCATGCATATCATATGACATTTTAGATGAAATATTCAAATTAAAACTATAAATTACTACACCATATTATTACCCTACCAGCCATGCTCAAGTAGGCCTTACTTCGATGGACCTTGTATATTAAAACTTATGGAGTAACAAAGAAAAAGACTAGTACCACCTTAATTCTAGTACCTTTTTAATTTTTTTCTTTTCTCACATTTTACATTTAAAAAGTAAAATTCTTTTTCTGCTGTTTAGTGAATAGTCATGTTTAATATATTCAAGTAAATGCATAGATTCTTCAAGAGCTCACAGCTCTAGGACAGCTCACACGACTAGTGTCATGAACAATAGAGAGCTCTAGCCCCTATGAACAGGCACTGTAAGATACAGAACTTCTCACCTGAGCAAGTTCAAGGTCACAGCAACTAAATGTACCAAAGGATAGCAAACATCACTAAAATATTTATTAAGAACTATAATTGAATAGGGTAAGAGAGAAATGGAATGGGAAGATTGAAGAAATACATTATAATTTAAACTTGATTCCATGATTTCTTTAGCCATTTATTATTAGATTTAAAAAGTAATAACTTCTTATTATTACAGCCTGTAAATCATTGTGCCATTTAGAAACCAATACATAACTGGTATTGTATATTCACTTTAAATATAAAAAACTGGAAACATATAGACTGAAAATAATTACCCAGGAATGGCTGACAAATATTCTTTAATCTTAGTTTAATTATGGTTATCTAAGACCATAACGACAAAATATTAACAATTTTGGTTTTCAAGCCTTCATATTTCAGACTCAACTTTCCTAGTCTCCAGCTTGCCAGCTATAAACTTGAGACTTCTCAGCCTCCCTAGAGGCCAGAGCCAATTCCTTACAGTGAATCATATATATATATACACATACATATATATATATCATATGTATATACATATATACACACACACATACTCCATTGGTTTCTTTCTTTGGAGAACCTGTACTAATACACTGTTCAATGGCTATAAATTTTCAGTCATATAAGATGAGAAAGTTCTGGAACTGTACTATAAAATATTGTGCATATAAATAACAAAACGGTACTGTGTACTTAAAAAGTTGAGGGTAGCCCTGACTAGTGTGGTTCAGTGGGTTGAGTCTCACCCTGCAAACCAAAAGGTCACTGGTTCAATTCCCAGTCAGGGCACATGCCTGGGTTGCGGGCCAGGTTCCCAGGTGAGGGTGTGTGAGAGGCAACCAATCAGTGTTTCTCTCCCTGTCTTCCTTCCTCCATTACCCTCTCTCTAAAACTAAATAAAATCTTTAAAAAAGAGAAGATAAATCTCACATTACATGTTTTATAGCATAATTGAAAAAGAAAAAAAAAGAGGATTTCCTTAACCAGGACCAATATATAATATTCTGAACAATGGCAGGCACTGAAATAGGCACACAAACTGCTAACGCTCTTGAAGTATATAACACTAATTCGAATATAGAAGTTCTGAGGTTTCTAAATTCCCTCATTATTTTGTCAGTGTTTAAGCTAAATTATATTTTACTATTTTGGGGTTTCATCACTAGAAAATAAGGAGCTTTGCATAGGCATTTAGATGTTTTAAGGTTGGATTTTTAATGAATATCAACTACATGTACTAAATTATAAGCAGGCAGGAACCATTCCCTGTGTAGTTATCCGTGCCAGATCCAGTGTAAGTACCACGAGAGCTGCAGCTTTAATATTTAAAGTCATCACCAGAATCACAAACACATCACAAATTATTATACTTGTGAATCCTTGAAAGTGTAACAAGAGAGTATTTCTAGCCTGAAATGAATTATAAGAAATGGAATAAATTATAAATCTGTCCCCAGTCTGAGATTAGAAAGCTCATGAATTGCTGTACAAAAGAGCCCCCGAGCCCTAGATGTTATTATAAACCTCATCTGCTTTGCTGTTATGCATAGAACTATTTATAATATCAAAATAATATGATATTTGGGATTTTCCCTGTAATTCTAGTATTCATAATAGTTAGAGTTGGCTTTACGAACTATCCTTGATAAAAAACGCACATTAACGCGGTCATAAGGAAGTCACTGGAGGACTACTGTTGCTTAGGAACATCAGAGAATTCTAGCTCGGACTGAGGATTTATTGCCATATGAGCCATTGAAATCAGCAATTGGGTGCTTTTCTTTTGATTAGACGCTATACATCAATGTGGCAGCTCTAATACTCCCCAGTTAAGCTGACGGATGAAGTCAGTTTTATATTACATTACTCAGTGTCTGCTGTTTAATTTGAAACTAAAATTGTACTCTTATAAATCTGAAAATACGAACTATAGAAATGTAAATACAGCAAAACAAGTCATTGTTTTCCTATTATAAATATATTTACTATTTTCTAAGTTTTGCTCACTTTCATGATTTTAGTTCTCCTCACCTTTTCTCATATCAAGAAAAACACAGAATTAACACATTTCTCAAAGGCTATTAATGCATAAGCACTTACTCAAAGGGCCGTTACTGCCTATTAACATATTATGTGCCATGGCAATTTAAGTTTACAGCCGTAGAAATAAATAGCTTGGGTGTCAGATATTCATGAAAAAGATAAGCCTCCAAACTCAGAATTTCATTATGTATAGCATTAATTTTAAAAGTGACATCTTAACACAGAAAAGTTAAAAAAACGTTTCAACCATCTGCTTTGTAAGCTAACCTTTACAGTGTGTGCCAAGTCATTTTTCACAGATTAGCTCAATGTATTAGTCAGTTTGGGAGGAATACAGCTCATCTCGTGTTCAGTTTAAAACCCATCCATTGATGTAGCACATAGGATGTGTCACGAGAGGCTAATTGCTCCCACCCGCCACTCTGTATTTTCTGTATCATTGTCATGATGAAGGGGAGGTAGGAAAAGGAAGGGGGAGGTGAGCTACTGGGTGTATGACAAAATTAATGGTTCCTATTTGATTTCAAATACCAGATTGATTATTAGAAGAAGGTAAAGAACAATTTGCCACAATCCTTGAAAGTTTACTTAAGAGGGCGTATCAAATAAAAATCTAGTTGTAAGCTTAAAAATAATGACTTTCTCATATCAAAAAACAAGAAGTTATCTAATAATCAAGAAACTACATTAGATCATTCTGACACATAATGATTCATCCTTATCTCAGGAATATATCACTCCATTAACCGGTTCATTCGTTTGATCAGTCAGTTAACAAGCATTTACTAAGCTCCTTAGCATGTGTCAGGCACTATTCTAGATTCTGGTAATAAAGCTGGGAAAAATACAAAAATCCCTGCCCTCTTATAGCTTTTCTTTCTTTCTTTTTTTTATTTTTTAAGTATTTTATTTATTTATTTTTAGAGAGAGGGGAAGGGAAGTAGAAAGTGGGAGAGAAACATCAACGTGTGGTTGCCTCTCACGTATCCCCTACTGGGGACCTGGCCTGCAACCCAGGCCTGTGTCCTGACTGGAAATCGAGCTGGCGACCCTTTGCTTCACAGGCTTGTGCTCAATCCACTGAGCTACACCAGCCAGGGCTATAGCTTTTCTTTTAGTAAAGAAGACAGGCAAGAAGTAGAGACAAGTAACACATTATTAGGCAATAAGAAATCCTTCAAAAAAGAGTAAAATAGGAATGAAATACAGACTGTATACGACAGCTTGTAGGGTGAATGAACAGAAAAGTTTTTCTAAAGAGATGACATTTGTGCAGAGACCCAAAGGAAGTGAATATCTGAGATAAACACATTCCAGGGAGTGGGGACAACAAGGGCAAAGGTCTTTGTGGGAGCCTGCCAGGCCACAGGGGATCAAGGACAGAGTTCTCCACTGTGAAAATGGTGGAGGAACTTGGTTTCTGGGCCCTGGAGCCGGCGGGTGTCTTGACATGCTCCTGACCTTATTATCTTGTTCCCAGCCTTGAAGGATATAACAAGATTTTGGCATATGTGTCAGGTTCCAAGAAAATGACGGTTATGAGAACATCTTGCCCTTTTGATAGCTTAAGGGAGTGCACAAACTTTGAAAAACAACATTGTTTCTAGTTCCTTGCGGTCTTGCTTCAGGCGTTAGCAGTTTGTATATAAGACAGCTGTTCCTTGAATAAAGTTGCCATTTGCCAGCAGAGCATTTGGTCCTCTCCATTCTTTCAGTCCCTCGCCTCACCTCACGACCACCCTTGCTGCGGCGGGCCGCGGCAGGTCTTGTGGTAAGAGTGTGCCTGGCGTGCTCAACACCAGTGAGGAGATCAGTACGTGAGTCAAGAAGAATAGTAGCAAAAAGTATAGGTCAAAGAGAAAACATGTTAAATCTTATCAATTACAAGAATTCTAATTCAACTGTTGAGGTAGGGGAACACTGGGGAAGTAGAAATAAGTTTGTATGAAGGCTTTCTGTTTGAGGCATAAAATATCTATTTCAATCCCAAGTGAAGATACTGAAAAAAGACAGGTTGATAAATGAGTCTAGAACTCAGAAGACTGACTGAGGATGTAAATATGAGTCAGTGAATTGGTAAAAATCGAAGTCATCCAAAGGACTGAATGCAATGACCTGGATAATGGGTATAACTAACTGGGGAAGGTATGAGGGACAGTAGAGAAGTTAAGAAGAGGAAATAGATGTGATTCTAGGGGAATGGAGAAAATGAAAATCTTACTGGAGTGTGTTCAGGAGACAGCTGAGGTAAAGAAGTAGAGAAAGAGTGAATAAAACAACCTTTCTTGAAAGGGTTAAGAGAAATGGAGATAATAAGGGGGTTATGTAAAGAGGATCAGAAACGTTAGAGTGGTGGGGAATGTGAGGTGGAACAGGGGTGTTGTTGACAATGCTACAGCAGGGGAAAGGAAATTGTTAACAAAGAAGAGAAGGGGATAATTGTGAAATTTTTTTAGCAGGATGAAATCTAATATTCAGATAGAAATGATGTTACTAGTAAGAACAGAGAGAATAGGGCCTTTGTAACAAGTAGTAAAGCAAGGCGTGTGGGTATAGATACAGAAAGGTCCTAAATTTGCTAGAACAGCCAAAAAATAAAATATCTATTTTCTGAGTTCTGGTGTACTGGCTGAAATCTGTCTGTGGCTAATCAGTTAAGTCTGCCCATTTAGTTCAATGCAAATCAACCTGAGGGTGTAGGCTGTATACCACTTCTGTGACTCATTGATTATTGCTGTTCCATGGCTAAAAACTGTATCGCAAGTTAAAGAGATGCCATTGTGCAAATGCAAACCAGGGGACTGACTATGAAAACCTGTATTAGAAGTAAACAAGTTAGTGAGAAGCCAACACTATGAACCTATAGGTACCTCCATTTTGGGGTTATGATAGCCTATTTCCTATAGGCTCAGACACATTCACTCCCTGAATTAGAGGGAGTCCTGTTTAATCAACACTATGTTAGGAGTTAAATGTGGTTTAGAAATAGGTGAATTACCAGTCTCCATACTCAGACAGATGTGTAGGGGATAGGAGGAGAAGGTTGGGTAGGAAGGAGTAGAGGAAGAGTGGAAGGCTGGGGGATTCCAATACCCAGACACTACAGTAAGCGTCCAGTAGCAACCTTACCACCTGCTGTTCAGCCCAGGTCTCTGATTCTCCAAGTCTGGAACAGCTGACTTCTGATGCCTCCAGCCCAATAAACATGAACCACTTTACCTAGTTTCTTCCACCCTCTTTCCCAGGTACTGCCCCCCACCGCCTCCAATTCACATCATGAAAGTCCACAAGAGGTAGCAATTGCTTAGAAACATTAATTCTGAGTCTGGTTTCAATACTGACTAGTAAAGATGACCTACATTAATTAAAACTTGTTCTTCCCTCATGCCTCAACCAGCCCCTCTGCCTTGCATTACTTGAGCTCCCAGCTCCTTCCAGAGGGTGCTATCTTATTCATCCTGGTTTATTCTCTTCTTCCTCATCCCCACCCATTCCTAGTCTTCTGCCCTTATTAGTCTACTCCATTCTAAATGCCTATGCCCAGGTTGTCACTGACTATAAAAATCACTTCTATTGGAAATAAATAGGTCAAGGTCGTTTGTGATTAGTTCTATACCTGCTTCTTCTTCAAACCTTGGAACATTCCATTCACTACCTTATCTTTTGCCATACTGGATAACCTGTAAGTTGCATAAACCCGTCGTGTTATTTCATAATCCTTTATCTCTTCCATTTCTTTATATTGCACATCTAAATAAAACTCAAGTCTCAAGCCTTCTGGGACCCCATCTCCAAATATCTAGAACTGTGGTTCTCAAACTTGGCTGCACATTAGAATTACATAGAAAGCTGTAAAAATAGAACTGAGATTTGGGACCCACCCTCAGAGATTCTGGTTTAAATGCTATGGGGTTCCACCTGAGCATGGGGACTTTTAGCACCTCCTGGAGGGACTCTAATGTGCCGCTGAAGTTGAGAACTACTGCCCTAGTTCATTTAAATGTCGCCTGCTGCAATTCCACGTCACTTCACTCATTATCAGGACTTCCCACCTTGAATATTTAATTGTTTGTGGACCATATTTTATTTATCTGCATCCTCAGTGCCTATTTCAGAAAACAGAGGAATGTTCAACACACAGGTCTTAGATAAACGAAGGAATAAAATTAGCCATACCTTGTACTCGTCAGCTTCAGAATTCATCAAACCCTGTACTCATCCAAGAAAAAAATGTTTCAACATTCAGTGCTTGCTCAGACTTGTCACACTTGCTAGAACTTGTGTGAGTCACAACACTGCCCCTAAAGGGAAAATTCTTCATCGTTTGGTTCTTATCAGTTTCGGCACCCACTGAGTTCTAGAATGAATTGACGATGAGTACCGAGGTATCGCTGTATGTCATGCTTATATATGAGTGTTTTTACTGATTAATGAAATGAGAAAACCTGAAGTATCTTAGAAAAATTATACGAATAGAGAATAAAAGAAATAATGTAATTGAATGTGGTTGCACAGTGCAAGGGGGATGTTTGTTTGGTGCCCTTAAAAACCCAGAATGATTCCTAAGTTTTGCATGTGTGCATGACCATACACATAAATCAGCAGATTTTTTACAAAAGTAACAAAATCTGGCAACTGCAGGTCACATTTTCTTTCCAGTGTCCTAAAAGTATAAACAGAAATGAATCTGTAGAACTGCTTTGGTACCTGCTGTTCCGTAACTGTGATGATTAGATAACATGTCAACACTTTTAAACTTTATCCTATCTATTTGATCCCAAATCATGAAAATGTTTTTAAGTTAATGGAATATAATGCCATTTATATTACTGAAGCACTTCATTATTCACACACCATCTTCTTACTTATTCAAAGGTAAACATAAGAAGATAAAAAGACAATATGTTAAAAAACTTAAGTACAGTAAAATAAGCATGAAATAAATCCCATTGAGCACTAGAAGGCTGTATATAACATAATGCCTAACATTATTTTATTGGAACAGTATCTAATTATGTATGTTTAAGCCTGGGTAAATGTTAACGATAAATTCAATGATCAAATTGTTAAATAACATCACCCAATTTTGCAAAACAAGCAAAAATTAATTTTTAAGTTTATGCTTAGACATACATTATAATAATGATATTTTCTTAAATGTGTGATAACAATTGCAGAAAGAAATGAAAAACTGGAGTACATATTATTTTCAAATTGAAGGGAAAGAAAAGACTTTTAAGAAAACCTGGCCCTGCCACTGAAGGTACAGTCTCCAAAGCTGACAGTAAGAATTCAACAAAAATCCATCAGTTTCCAGAGGACCTGGAGTTGAAACTGTCGATTTCTAAGATTACTAAGATTGCTGATTTATAAGAGTATAAGTATGTTACAAAACTGGCCATGTTGAAAATAATGCTATTTACAGGACTTTAAAAAGTATGCTATCAGACTGAAGCTAAAAAAGAAAGCAGATCATTTTTATCTATTTAGATCAAAATTGATATGTTTTGCTCTTCTCTGTTTTGATATAATCAAGTATTATTTTTGTCGTGGCAACAGTACTTTTGCTTTTTAAAATGGTGGACAAACACATATCTGAGTTTGTATTACTATTACTGACTCTCTAATAGGCAATTTCCACATTTCACTCCTAATTTAGGAAAGGAAAATTATCTTGCCTAATAACAAATTCTTAGGATGGAGTCATATTTCAGTGCTTGAGATCATGGACAACAAACAAATATTTAGGAGTCATTTGGGTAATGTAAGAGGGGGAAGCTGGTCACTAGCACATGGGGCATTTGGGGAGCTAAAGAGAATTAAAAATCTCATGTCCCATGCAAAGGCATTCAGATTTTTATGTTATTTTTATCATCCCTAGTCTAAGTTTAGCATTTTATATAATGATTTCCCCCAAATTGGGAATTTTTGTAATAAAATTGGTCAAGAAATCACACACAATAAACTTTTGTTTAGAGGTAACTCCTTAGTCCTAAGCAAACTCCATGCATTGGCAAAATTGCACAGCTGAAGTATCTCGACACACAATGACTCAAAAACATGTTTTCTTGTTTAAACGTACTTTTTTAGTTTTACCCATTAACTAATAAACTTTGCAACCAGGAGGCAAGAATAAGAAGGTTTAGAAATTAAAATGAATATTTACTGAATACTTAATATTTCTAGTCTCCATACTGGAACTATTCCATACATTAGCTTACTTTAATCCTCACAATAAGACTATCAAATAGGTTTTATTACATCCAAACTATACATAATAAAACTTAAAAATATTAAGTGACTTATTCAAGATCACACTAATAAACAACAAAAAAACTGAAATTCATGTTTTTCTGTCTTAACCCAGTCTCTTTTCACAGCATCATTTAAAAAAATCTATCCTTAATAAGCCATTGTGACTATCATAATGACATTAATGTTTACTTTAAAAATGTATCGATATATTTTGAACTTCATTACCCAAAACAGTCTTCACTGGCATTGATTTATTTGATAATATCTCTGTGGAAACATTGGAGAGTGAAATATTTTTTAAATGTATTGGTAAAGTCACTTTTCAACTGCATTGACATTAAGCAAACCAACTTTTATTAAAAATGTAAAATAATTTTACTGATGAAAATATAATTATTCTCTTGTGAAAAATAGCTAGGAGCAACATTTGGCATCACAGAACACTCTGTCATATAAAATTTGCACTAAAATATTATTCTGGACAAGAGGCATTTCTTACTCTCACTCAAATATCAAACACAGGAATAATCCTCCAATCAATTAAATGCTGCTTACTCAATTAATAGTTGCAGCACATTGCCAATGCAGAATAAGATTCCGACATCATTACAATTATGCCAGAAAACATGTGAACAAGCACAGTCCTATGTGGCTAAAAGTCACTTTTATTGCAAGAGGACATCCCTGCAATCTCTCAGTTTGATTTGTGTGAAACTATTGAGAGATGCCTCTCAACCATTGAATCTATTTCACACTTGAAAGTAAATATTTTCTAAATACGTTTCATCACTTCCCTCTTAGAATAATTCAGGGTCCAAGAGGTACCCCCAAAAGAGAATTTAAGAGCATAGAGAGAGAGCAGATACATAACATATATGTTACAGATGATAATTATATATAATAATTATGTGCATAATTATTACAGATGATATGTACATGTTAGGAGAGCAAGAGAGAGGTGTGAACACTGCAGCATTTGTTTCCCAGGTTGTGCCACTGTCACAATCAGAAAGGAGTGTCTTGAATAATTAAACACACCTGCACAAACACACACAGAGACACTAAAACCCTAGATTGACACCTTCACCCTGCGTTTTGCTGTAAGAAGTTGGCCTTTGTGTCATTCCATATTTTTATCCCAGAGAGATATCTCATCAAAACAGAGTGGTATGTATTTACCCTTACGGGCACACCCTTTGCATTTGAATGACACTGCTTAAAACTAACCCCTTTCCCACACCCTTGGTTCTCTAGGGCGAACAAGTTTTGCTGCAATGACAGCAGCCATTCCCATTCTTGCTGCTGCCTGAAGTCCAGACAGCAGGGAAATCCAAGGCACCTTTCTCACTTGCTAGAGGTTACAGAGGCATTTATTATGCATGTGCGAGCAGGCCAGTGCAATGAAGAGCTGATGCTGTTGTGAGCAGCAATCCCTGCCTTTGTGCAAGAACTATAAAACTGACTCACACAAAGAAACAAAGATTAGCATCTCCATGATAAATGTGTGGGAGCCAGCCTCCAGGGTGGCACCCAATGAACCTCACCCCAGAATTTATACCCTTGTGTATTCCCTCACCACAACAAACAGGATGGAACACAACAGAAGAGTGTAAAGATCGCGGTATGATTTCTGAGGCCTGGTCACAAAAGCCTTTCTCTCGGAGCAATCAGTCCAAGGGCGCTGGCCACCATGCATTTGGGGAAACTCAAATAGTGCTATGGAGCCAGCCCTGCAGTAAGGAACCAAAGCCTCCTGCCAATTTCCAGCACCAACTAGTCAGCCATGAACCATGTGAGTGAAGCAGCCTTGGAAGTGAAAAAGACCCTCCAGCCCCAAGCACATTGTTGTCATCTTCAGATGACAACAACCATGGCTGCCATGTAATTGCAAACTCAGGAGAAAATGCAGGCCAGAAGCAACCAGCTAAGCTCCCCAAGAATTTCTGTCCCTTGGGAAGTGAATGAGAAAACAACATTTTTTTTTTGCTGCTTTAAGCCTCATCTGCTTTGCTGCTATGCATAGAACTATTTATAATATCAAAATAATATGATATTATTATATTACCACTAGAGTTAGAGGTAATCATTTATGAATAATAGATAACTAATAACTAAGTGCTGTAGATTCTTAGGTCACAGCCAGAACGGCAGAAGTTTAGCCCTCTGGTTTTCCCTGTTGACTACACTGCAAGAATGAAGCATCATTTGACAATGAGCAAACAGAAGACAAGGTGTGTTTACAGAGTCCCTACCAGGCACAGTAGGGACTGTTGCACAAAATGTTTTTGTCTGGGTTTTTTTTTTTTTGAAGCAATAAAGCCTTTCTTAATTAAAGGCAAGTGGTTTGCATTGTCACTTCGGCTTTCTGCAAACCTATAACTTCAGATCTATTCCACCTAGACTGGGGGTGAAGCAGCCTGTAAGAGGAAAAAAAAAAACAAATCAGTTTAAAGATTTTACTTCCAAATGTTCTGCACTTACTAATTAATTAATTAATTTCCCTATAGAAAAACACTGTGTATGCTAGGTTGAAATTTTAGTTTTAAAAGATTTTTTGATGTTTATTTATCAAGTTTATCTCATAATTTATCTCATGAATATATTACTTGGCATAGCTTTGATGTTGAAAAATAAATATTTTCATAACTCTCTGGGGCGACTTGAGGGCCCAGGGATGCCAGCTGGCATAGATCTCTATGTTGACCCTATTTCAGAAATTTTTTAAGTAAAAGAATAAGAATAAAATACAATTTCTAGTGTATTTCTTAAAAAGACAGAAATAGTTCGATTCTTCCTGCCTCTCTCTTAAATGTCCCCTAAGTTATGATTTCTTCAGCCTCATTTTCTTCCCTCCCATTCACTCCTCAACTACTGCAGAATTGTTTGTAGCCATCAAGCTATAGCGTTGTTTAAAAGTCACCAAAATCTCCCAACTCCCAAGTCCAATAGTCTTTCTCTACTCTCCCTTTCTTTAACTCTCCGAAGCATGTTGTGATATTGCTGAGTGTCCTCTGCTGAAGTTCATGACATTAATCTTTCTTTATTCACTATATGTCTTGGGTTGCTTTCCACGTCTATTGCTGACTCATCGCCTTGTGCTTACCGATTAAATATTTCTTTCCCCAAGATGTCAATCCTCATCCCTCTTCTCCTTTTCATTTTACAATTTCTCCCTGGACAACATGATTTTCTTTCTGATTTTCATTAACACCAATATCAATATGATTTTTAAGCTTCTATTTTTAGCCCCAGTCCCACTTTTGAGTTTCATGACTGTGCTTTCTCTAGTATGCTAAAAACTTCCACTGAAATGCCTTGCAAACAAAATCAGCCTCAATATGAACCACGAGTATTCCCAAACCTTCTCCTCTTCGACCCATCCCCTACTTCAGTTTGCAGTGTCACTCCCCATTCAGTCTCATTCCCTGGTCTCTCTTCCCTCCATCCCCGATCATGGATAATTCATCACCAAGTTCTATTTACTCTGTTTTCACCTTGTCTGTTAAAGTTATACCAGGCCACTTCCCCACCATTTCTTGTCTCACCATCTTGCCTACATTATTGAATAAGTCTCCCCAGCCTATTCTACCTCCAGAATTATCCAATGAACATATAAATTGTTCCTGTTTCTCTCCCTTTTAAAATCTTTAATGAGGTTGAAAGAAGGTGAAGGGATTAGTCAAAGAACGTATATGAATGAATCATGGACACGGACATACATGGACAATGGTGTGGGCACTGACTGTGGGAGTAGGGGAAGGTTGGGGGTTGGGTGGATGGGGTCAAAGGGGGAAAATTGGAACAACTATAATAACATAAACAATAAAATATTTAAATTAAAAAATAAAAATAAAAAATATAATGATTGTGTCAGTTGCCTATAAGATAAAATTCAAAAATCTTTACTTAAGAACTCATTGCAACCTAGTCATATTTTAGCTTCTCAGGTTCCTCCCCTACTACTCCACTAACATATTCCTCTAAATCATTCATACAAAACAAGCTCTTCCTTACCAATCAGGACTTATTTTCCACAATTTTACCTTTGTTTATTTCCTTCCTCTGCCTGAACCCTCTTTGCCACATGTTTCCCTAGAAAGATTTTTTTCTTGTTTAGTATTTAGGATAAACATCATTTCTTTTCTGGAGTCTTCCCAGGTGCTTTCCTCAAACTAATTAGCTGTTCACTCACCTCTCTTCCCTCAGTTCATTAACTGAGTAATAGTTACTCAGTTCATACCAGTAATAGAGTACAAAACATAATGTATTACATTGTGTGTGAGTTCATTGGATGTATTTTTACCTCCTCTCTCAGACTGTGACATTCCTAGGGAAATGAATCTTGTCCTCTGTTTTTAGTATTTGGGCCTGCTAAATGAGACATATCAGGAATTCAATCAATATTTGTTAAATTAATTAGTTAATTAGTGAAAGTTTGAATGCACTATCTCTTCTGTGTCTTTCTCATTCCTTCCTTCAACATTAAAACAGTCATAATTTTCTATTTGTTTTTCTTTCCATTGTCTCCTCCACCCATCCTTCCTTCTTTCCCCCATTTGCATTGCCTACTGGATACTTGGATGAGAAGGAACACAAAACTGGATAAGCAAGTGATGTGAAAAAACAGAAGGGTTTTCAATATGGGAGGAAGGGATTTGGGAAGGGACTTTAACCTTATATGGGAGTTATTGATACAAGGTGCAGCCAAGAGGAGGCCCCAAAGAAGGGATTTGGAGTGGGGTCTAGAACTCAAGATGTCTAGGAAATATTAGAAAGACATATAAGATGTCCTCACCCCTTCCCCCTCAAGTGTGAGTTGGGGGAAGGGACACATAGAGCAGGAACACGCAGAGCTGTTTTATACAGCCATAGCTTTGAAGCTAATCTATGGCATGGTCAATAAATATATATCTATAACCTTTAACTGGATGCATAGATATGTTAAATAGCTGTGGCCATGCTCTGAGCCGAGGGGATGGAAAGGGACTTCTGCCCAAGATGGAACTGGGGGCAGGTCCCCCAGGTGACAGTGCCCACAGGAGAGCTTGGACAAGACTGGCTCTACGACATGGGCCATACTTGCCCAGACTCACAATGGCAGCCCAGTAAACTTGGAATAATACAGGAATGCTGGCAGGTGTAACTGATTATAGGAGGAGTCAGAAATGGGGCTACAGAGGAAGATTGGTGCAGGGATTTAAACCCAGACAAAGCAGCCATTGAGAGAGAGCCACACCCTTTGGCCAGAGTTGGGACCCCGGCAGCTGGGATAGAGAATCACCATGTGGCTTTAGCAGAGAACCGCCACTCGGCTTTGGCAGCCCCTCCCCACAGCTTTGGAGGAGAGGAGAGATCCACGCAGTTTGGCCAGAGTGCAGACCCCTGCAGCTCTGGTGGAGAAAAGAACCAGCAGTTTTGGCCAGAATGGGGACCCCGCAGTTTTGGTAGAAGAGGCCCATGTAGCTTTGGGCTGCTCCCTTTGGCTGCATGGCCTGGGAAGCAGGAGAGACTTTGCCTGGAAGAAGAGTGAAAGAACTCTTGCCAGTGGACCATGAGAAGGTGCCACATGGCTTTGGATTAGAGATCCTGCCTGGACGGTGACACAGCTGACGGTGCCAGCGGCCTGAAACACAGATGTGTGCTTCTTTTCCCGAGTTACGGTACCCCAAATTAGGGGAGGGGGATAAGGAAGCATTGTGGGCATCTATGGGTATCCAAAAAGGACTTTGATATCTTAATGAAGATGTTAGGTCACTACTTTAAGTCTGTATAGCATTAAATAAACATTTCCTTTTGTTTTCACAAATTTCTAGTGTTGAGAGATGTCTTTCCTATCTGGTGTTGGACATAATGAACCTGGTAGGGGGTCCTTTCTGTAATAGTATATCGTGACCCCCCCTTAGCCCTGTATGTGTGGCTCTGTTCTGTAACATTATGGCAGGAAAGAAAAGATTTAATACCTTAATATTGACACTAGAGTGGATTCTGTATTTGACTAGAAAAATTAAATGAACAGTAAAATGATTTTTAGAATCTAAAGGTAGTATTTTTGTGACCCATAGAAAGTTCTGGATTATATGGTAATTGAACATACAATTTATATTTTATGTTTAGCTATTCTAATATACATGGTGGGGCAAAAATGTTTATAATTGTGAGTATGCAAAACAGTTTATTCTTGTATTATTATTTATGAGTTATTGTATTATTTTCCAAGCAAACAACTGTAAACCTACTTTTGTCTGACCCTGTATCTAGGTTATAGCATTTCCCTAAGTCAACTATACTACCATGTCATTAGGAACATGTCATTAGGTCAAACAACACCTTTCTGACCACACTTCAAGACAAATCAGTTGCAACTTTAGCCAATTTCTTAGTATTTGCTAGTTCATCACAGGGCTTTGTGTCTGTGTATTTGTCAATTTGTATGTGTATCTAACACCATTGAATATATTCTATGTGTTGGTAGAACTAATGACACAAAAACTGAGGGGCAGATCCCAGAATAGTCTACGTGCTTCTTTTTTAAGTAGAAGAATTTTAAATGATATGTATGAAAAATCTAATTGCACGGCTTCAAATGATGGAAAGAAGTTTCTGTCCTAAGCGGGAGATTTTCCACATTTACACAAGTAAAATGCAGGTTGTAATTCTCCACCTGGCCCATCCACTCCATATTCCAACAGGGGGGGTTGTTACGTAATTGCCTGATGTTACTGGTGTGAACCGCAACACAAGAAAAATCAATGCACTAATGTAAAGCAGACTCAAAACACACTTTTAGCCAAAATACCATACTCATTACTAACATTTTCCAAAAGAGAGAATTGTTTAATAATCAAAGTAAAGAGAGTTCATTTAAGTGACTTAACCTCTTCAAATAGCGAGAAAACAAAAAACTCTCATTGTGCAAAACAATATCAGCTTATTCAACTGAGTTCACTTGATTTGTATAAACATCTGTTTATAGTATTTACCTGTTTACATAGTATGCTCTAACATACATTTCTGCACTTTTATAATTAGAAAAAAAAGAATGGCCACATTTCCCATGCAAATATTATTTTTTTGTAGAATTCCAGATTAAAAATTTATCTAAGATTTCTGCTTCCAATGTTGACTGAATACTTAGTATTTGATTAACTATCCTGCTTTAAACAACTATAAAACTAAATGAAATACAGAAATCATCAAGTGCTACGTTTTGATTACAGGTAGCACATAACCACAATCCATGACAGAAAGAAAACCAATGAGGCGATTCCCACAATCACCCAAACTTCCATCTGGAGGAACTTTCCACATCACTGCACAAAGGTACAGAACCCACACAGAGCACAGAAATCCCCTTTTTGTGGAAAGCTGTTTGTAAACTTTGTATGACAGTGAAAAGATGCAGAATAGTCCAAATAATCTTGGAAAATAAAATGTAAGACCCATATTTCCTAAACTTACTATAAAAATTACAGTAATCAAGACACTGTGGTGTTAGCTTAAGGATAGGCAGATAGAACAACGGAATGGAACAGAGTCCAGAAATAGACACACAATTATATGGGTGAGTTGATTTTTACAAAGGCATCAAAGTAAGTCAGTGGGGAAATGAAAGTCATTTCAACAAAAGCTATTGGAACAACTGGATACTTACATAAAAAAAAACTAACTTCAAATGTGTTACAATACACAAATATTAATTTGAGAAGGATGATAGATCAAACACAAATGCTATTATTGGGTTTTAGGAATTCTTTATATATCTTGTAAAATTCCCTTTTTATATGTAAATATTGCATGCATTTTCTCAAATCTATGAATGCCTTATTTTCTTAATGGTGTCTTTTTGATAAACAAGTTTTCAAATTTTATGAAGTCTAATTTGTCATCTTATTCTGTTATGGTTTGTGTTTTCTGTGTCTTGTCAAAGAAGTGTTTGACCCCAAGATTGCAAAGATATTTTCCATGTCTTCTTTACTGTGTAGAAGCTCAAATATAAAACGTTGTGTGTAATGACTACTCAGGTATCTTCTTCAATACATTTTCCTTTAAGTAATGATTTACCAAAGATTGCTGAAAACATTACGTACCATGTCTAAACCAGACCACTTTTGAAGGTCAAAAAGAACAGTTACAAATGTCGTTATTCTCTTACTTTCAATACAATGTCTTAAAGTTTGATACAGAAGAAAAAACAGATTAAAAGATATCTTGCCCAATTTTCTAGAATACAGTAAGAATAGGCAATATAGCACATTTAAAATAAAACTTAAAAAATTAAAAATCAAAAACTAAAACTAAAAAAATCAAAAACAAAGAATTATTTGACCCACATGACATTTCATTGACAAATGAAAATTGTATTAAGGCTTAATAAAACTGTTTCACTAATACTTTTAAATTCAGCACTCTGCTTAAATTTTAATGGATTTTTGTCTTCTGTTTCTGAATTGTCCTTTATCTAATTATTTAAATTCCATAAAACTCTACCCAAATCTCTTCATTCATTCTCACTATACCTTATATGCATTTAAGGAAAGCATGATATGCTATAGCCTGGCCTGACATAAGAAGAAATAAGACTGGGTGTGTGCTCATAAGATAACAGGTAGAACACTGAGTGTTGGCCTGGCTACTTCCATAGTTGGTGAAGCATCTCCCCCACAGTTTTATCTATATTCTAACACTTTGGATACTACATTGATTATCAAATTTGGGGCATAGTTTCAGGAAAAACTGGAAATCTGGAGAGATGACATCCATTCATATATATCCATTTGGTAATATATAATCTTTACATTCCTGACTGCTAATTCAGCAGAAGAATCAACAAGAAAGCTACATGGGCCAAATGATATTCACAATGTATACAAATCCATGAATTTCAACCAGCCTTTTAAATCTGACCTAGTCATTTAATGCCCAGACTTGTACTAGGTATTGGGAATACACACATAATTGAGACACAGCAGCCTAAACCTTCAAACTAAATTTTCAAGTACTCTGTATGAGGCCAATTGAACTGAGCCATGACCCACAGCCCATCTTTTTGACTCTTGAATTACCTATTTTGGAATCACTATGTATTAACCTTCTTTAGCAAGAGAGTTATATACATTTTATATATGTGTATAAGATGTAAATGTTTTTATCTATTTATTTTAAATAGAATCACTCTGTGCCTTAAAGTCTATAATATTACAATATTCTTGTTGATAAAAGTATGCATTGCTGCATAGTACTGGATTAAATGAGCAACCAAAATTGATAAATCATTGATAAAATAGCATCAAAATATTGCAATTTTTAATTTAAAATCAAGAATAGCAGTGCTCTCAGGTGGAATCTTCACACAGTTGGTGTCACAATCCCCAAGACCAGCCTCCTATTCTCAGTCATGGCTTGTGGTCTGATCACCTGCAACCTGAATCTCAAACCTGGGGAGTGCCTCAGACTGCACAATGAGGTGGGCCCTAATGCCAGGGGCTTCATGCTGCCCCTGGGTAAAGATGGCAACAACCTGTGACTGCATGTCAACCCTTGCTTCAGTCTCCATGGGGACACCAACACCTTTATGTGTAACAGCAAGGATGTTGTGGTCTGGGGAAGTGAGCAGCTGGAGTCTGACCTCCCCTTCCGTCCTGGAAGCATCATGGAGGTATGTATCTCCTTCAGCCACACAGACCTGACATTCAAGCTGCCAAATGGATACACGTTCAAGTTCCACATGCACCTCAACCTGGAAGCCATCAACTAATTTGCAGCAGAAGAAAACTTCAAGATCAAGTGCATGGCCTTTTAGTGAGGCCAGCCAAGCCATGGACCCTAATAAAGGCATCTGCCTCTGTTTCCACTGAAAGAAAAAGAATAACCACAATTTGGAAATCACAAATCAACAGTGATGAACTAATAAAAGTTCTGAAATTATTGAGACTTACAACTAACAAATATTACTTAGGAAAGAAAGAATTCTAAGAATATAATATATAATAATAATAATAATAATATGATAGATTTTATTATATAAATTTCAGTAACCTTTATTGCTCATTTTATAATCAATCCTTTGCCTTCATAAAAATTTTATTTTAAGGTTCTTACATGTGCTAGGCACTATACTAGGTGCTAAGAATATAATAATAGGAAAAATAGCAAAAATAAATAATAGTGCCATCCTTGCACAAACCCTGAGGAAACATATCAATGGTCAATTAATTACAAATAAACATAAAATAGAAACTATGGAATGATATATATGCTTTATGTATATATGTGTATATACATGTGTGTACATGCCAATACACACACAAAGACTTTGGCTTAATCACATGCTCAGAAGTGGTCTTGTGAGGAAATGACTCTTGAGCTAAGATCTGAAAGATAAATATGAGCTAATTAGAAGAAGATAGTTACATTCATTTGGAACATCAGGGAGAATATATACAATGCCTGTTGTGGGGGCGAGCTTGGGGAACACTTGGAGTCAACAAAGGCTTGTGTAGCTGGACTAGGCAGTGAGGAGAACAGCACAGTGGGTGGTAAGAAAAAAACTGGGTTAAGAAAAGAATATGCAAGACCCTGTAGGCCTTTTAAAAGATTAACATCGAACAAAATGGGGTGTTTCACTATACTGTTTAGTTTACAAGATACACTGAAGAGATTGTGAGTAAACCAGAAGAAAAATTAAAGTATACTTGGTATCTTCCCTTTTAGGGGAAGTACATTTTTATATATGAGATGGTTGCAGTATGCTATATGGTAGAGTTGATACTGTCTAAATGTGTATAATTTGAATGGTGTGAACTGTTCTAGATAAGGTCATGATACTCACCAGAATAATATGGGGTTGGGCAAAAAGTCCATTAGGTTTTTCCAAGAAATTGACACATTTTTTCATTTCCATCAATAATTTTATTGACTTGGATATTTTGAGTATGTCAGCTATCTCCTGCTATTGGCTTCTAGTGGATAGAGGACCGGGTGCTGCTAAACATCTCCCAATGCATAAGACAACAAAGACTTCTTTGACCAAAATGTCAGTAGTGCCAAGAAACTTCACAAATCACTTTTAACATGTTCTATCAGTCACAGCACCTTCTCCATACACTGAACAAATCTTCTTTGGCATCTCAGTTGCTTTTTCACCTTTCTTGAAATAATAAAGTATAATACACCAAAAAGTTGTCTAAGTAGTGCTTAGACAACCAAACACTACTAGGGCTGTGATACAGAGAAAACTAAACAAACATTTTGGCCAGCCCAATATATAACCTTCAGGACCATATGAATATAATACATCTTATATTTTAAATATACATTGTTAGTATCATGAACATGTGATAAAAGGTATTCAACATTATCTCTCCTTCCTAAACAAATATTTCCTAGTACCTCAAGTACAAAGTGCCTAAAATATTCATTTTTCAGAGACCTTTGCAAGCAATTTTTGTTTTAAATTTTGTAAAACAGAGGCACTCTTATGAAACATGAAAGATTGAAGAGGAAGAGAAGTATTATTCACCGCTATAAGAAATTGTGAAATGTGTGTCTTAGACCATGAGCAAGTCCTTGAATACAAACATCTTGTTTTGCAGTTGATCCAAAAACATGGGAAAAGGGTGAAGAAATAAAACAGGGAATGGAAGAAAGCCAATTAAAGGAAACTGAGAAGTGGGTTACAACTGTAGTCAACTGGGGCTAAAGCCTGCCAAAAAACCCTCTGGGGGGCTACATAGAACATAATTCAGAAGTGTCCTACTTAAGGCAAGGAACTTATTGATGCTCTGTGGTTGCAGGTGGCTCCCAAGGCATTTACTTCCTGGCACTTATGGCTTGGCCCACATGCAGCATGCCCCTACAGCCAGATGAAGCCCTCACACCGAGAGGCACGGCTTCTGAGTGTACAAAAATCAATCCTATAAAGTTTCAAGGGATGCTCTTGATGAGGCAAAACTCTACAATGATAGCAGAGCTCTCATTGACCTGCTTCAGCACTGCAAAAAGTGGAAATCGTTGGCATCAGGTTCCCTATGATTCTTGCATTTATGAATTTTCTAAGTACCAAAAACACTTCCTTCTCCCAGACTTCCAACAGTGTTGTATCTAATTTTCTGTGTCAAATACCTTCCACCTAAAAATTTCTGTTTTCTTAACCACACTAGCTGATATGAATAAGGTAGAAATAAAGACATGGAGACACTCAAGAAATATGTAATATCTAGTAAAATTTGCCTTAGTCAATAATTGGATGGAATGGGATATAAAAAAAGGGAAAATCTAGCAACTAAAGAAAATGTATATAAAGTAAAATGTTTCAAGTTGTTCAATAATTTTTTTTCATATGTCTTGAGTTGATAAGACTCCAGGACACCTAGACAGGCATGGTATTTAGGAGGCAGTTTGACAAATGTATGAGTCTGCATTTCAGAAGAAATGTTTGGGCTGAAGATACAGATTTAGAAGTCATATGAGATCCAGCAATATTTGAAACTGGATGAGTTTTTCCATTAAAACTATTTAAAATGAAAGTAGACACAATCAGTAAAAGTACAAGAGGGGAGAAGCTGAAGAGAAAATTGAGAAACAATCAATAAAAAACAGAAAGGAATGATGTCAATGAAGCCAAGGGAGGGAAATTCAAGATTGAGCAGACTATGTAGATGAAGCACTCCCCTCCTCCCAACACCAAACTGGAGTTACAACTAAAATATAAAACAATTAACCTGAATAACTAACTAAAGACAGCATGAATAGAAATCTTATAACAAAAGATTTAAAGAAGCCACCTTGAGATTTGTAGGAAGGGCAAAGATGAGAAAAGTGAGGACCTCACTTTCATGGGTGGTGGCTGAGATTCCAGAGGGATATCTCAGAGACAAATATTCCCCCTTAGAAGCATGAGGTCTCGACCCCACATTGGACTCCCCAGCCGAGGGCACCAGAGCTGAGAAGCTGTGCCCAGATAACATCTGGCTTTAAAAAGGGCTTGTGTGTCTGCTAGAGACACAGCCACCCTCCTAAAAACTCAACTGACAACATCTTCACAGTCACTCACCCTGGGCTTCAAAGAAAAGAGGATAGAGGAGACTAAGGTCTGCGAGGTGATACTGGTTTGTGGCTCTGGGGAGAGATCTAAGGGGACAGCTGCTGGGCCCCTGTACTGATTCACCCTCCTACACTGCAGACACCAGCTTTCTTGGGTGAAGGACTGCCCTCCATGCAGCATCAGCCTGAGGAGGTGCTATAGCCATACCCTCTGGACTTCCTGTCACCCCACCCTGCAGAGATCACATCTTGCTGAGGAGTTAGTTAGCTGCCTAGGCCAGGGGGGAGAGGTCTGGGCAGACTCAGAGGGTATCAAAGAATAAGCAGCTTGGTTCTGGGGTTGGAGTCATTTTCCCCACTTTCCAGTGAACCCGACTAGCACTTACCCATCATGGGAGCTCCTCTAGCCCCACCCTTTGGGCTCAAGTTGTCCCCACGACATTGACCCCTAGTGGCCTCCCCTACTTTCCCTCAAATCTGACCAGCCTCCCCATCAGGGAGCCCCATCTTCCCAAATCATGGTGGGCCCACCCCCTGGAACCAATGCCTTGCAGAATCTTGGACAGATTGCATTCTGAGCATCTAGAACTGTAGCCACTTATCCCTCGCGTGCCCAACCAGTACAGAGCCCTCCCTTCATGTGGTCAAATTTTGCTGTGTTTGGGCCTCATAAACTGTTCTGGCCTCACACTGACGACTCCCTAAGACCCCATCCCACTACAAAGGTCTATGGGTGCCTGGCAAGTGGCTACTAGATTTGGTATACCCCAGGACATTTCCTGAGCATCCTCCCACCTGGCACTGGCACTGACTTTGAACCTGGTATCAGTCTGGTGAACACCACTCACTCCTGACTGGGTAATTCATGAAGAACCTACCTCATGCAACTTGAGTAACAAGAGAGGCTCTTTCAGTGACTGATCCTATCAGGCAGCCAGCTGGAAGAGGCCCAGTGGTGGTAAAGGCTGGCCCTAGTGTATAGCTTGGTTCTTCCCACACATACCCAGGCCCAGTAGAGGAAGCTACAAACTGTGGATTGTTTTGTAGCTCCAAACAGGTTGCCAAGGGCCAGTCAAGGCAGTGTCTGACATTGGCTTGAGCCAGAGTCCCTCCCAAGAGGCCTCAGAACCAACATACCCAGATGCCAGCTTCAGACAACCTCAGAGCAGGATCCAATTAGCTTAAAGTGGCATATCAAAAGGAAGATCTTTGCCCTGACCAGTGTGGCTCAGTTGACTGGGCATCATCTTGCAAAGCAAAAGATCACCAGTTCAATTCCCAGTCATGGCACATGCCTGGGTTGTGAGCCCAGCCCCCAGTCTTGGTACATGCAAGAAGCAATTGATCAATGGTTCTCTCACACATTAATATTTTGTTTTCTTTCTTTCTCCTTCCCCTCTCTCTAAGAATAAATGGTCAAAATCTTCAAAAAGAAGAAGGAGGAGGAGGAGGAGGAGATGATCTTGGCAGGCACCAAACCCTGATGATGGGTATTCTGCTTTGTGTGGTCAGCACCTGCAGAGCAGCTCATACACTGTGGTTGGAGTCAATCTTTATACTTAGCCAGCTTGTGAATTGACCTCACACATGAATGAACCAATAGCTATCAAAACTAAATTACAACAGGAGGGCCCACAAAAACACACAAAAGGGACAATTATGGGGCACTCAGCTCAGGAGATCAAGGAGACTGCACTACTGGTCCCACAGAGTACCTACAATGTAAAGACATTCTACCAACACTGGGAGTTATGGCAGATCTACCCAATATATAGAAACAAGCATGCCACTCTTGCCTTTCAAGCTGCTACCCAAGTGCTGAGGCTCAGATGGAGTGTGTCTGAGTAAAATTACTTGTTTTGAGTGAGTTCCTGCCAGGACAGAAATGCCAGTAGAAACACTTCGCTTCCTCACACAACCAGAGGATAACAACCAATTTTTAAAAAACAAACCAGAGCTTCCATTACATCAAACTGTAGGGAACTCCGACAACCAAGAACTTAAAGAAACATTCACCCACACTGGTGGGAGGGGAGGAGACAGGCAGCTCAGCAAGTGGAGAGGACTCGTGGCCAGGTGGCTGACAGCACAGGGAAGGCAGGACTGGCATACTGGGAAACTAGAGACTCAAAACCTCTAGCTATAAAATACTGTAGGGGTCACAAAGGCAGGAGAAACTCCCAGTCTCACTGAGAGTTCATTGAAAAGTGGAGCTAGAGCACAGCCAGCAAGTAACATTGTTCCCTCTCTGACCCCTCCCGCACAGACAGCACCACAAAGTAACAAAGAGGTCTACCCAACCCTGATGAATACCTAAGGCTCCATCCCCTTACAACAAAACAGATGCACCAAGGCAAAGAAATATAACCCAAATAAAAGCACAGATCAGGGTGAAAATGGAGACAATTTTACCTGAACAAGAAAGAAGAAAGAAGGAAGGAAGGAAGGAAGGAAGGAAGGAAGGAAGGAAGGAAGGAAGGAAGGAAGGAAGGAAACAGATCAAAATTCCAGAAAAAGAGTTAAGTGATGAGGAGATAGACAACCTATCTGTTGCAGAGTTGATAACACTGGTAATCAGCAAGCACACAGAAATATTTGAGCTCAGTTGCAAAATGAAGGAAGAAACAAAGGCTACACAAAGTGAAATAAAGCAAAATATACAGGGAACCAACAGTGAAGAGAAGGAAACCAGGACTCAAATCAACAATTTAGAACAAAAGAAAGAAATAAACATAGAAACAGAACAGAATGAAGAAATAAGAATTTTAAAAAATGAGGAGAGGCTTAGGGACCTCTGGTACAACTTTAAGTTCTCCAACATTCAAATCATAGAGCTGTTAGAAGGAGAAAAGGAAGAGCAAGAAATTGAGAACTTATTTGAAAAAATAAGGAAGAAAAATTTCCCCAATCTGGCAAAGGAAATAGACTTCCAGAAAGTTCACAAAGCCCAGAAGGTCCTAAAGAAATTGGACCCAAGGAGGAACACACCAAGGCACACCATACTCAAGTTACCCAAGATTAAAGATAAGGAGAAAATCTTAAAAACAGCAAGAGGAGTCCTGGCTGGTGTGGTTCAGTGGATTGAGTGCCAGCCTGTGAATGAATGGGTTGCCAGTTCAATTCCCAGTCAGGGCACATGCCTGGGTTGCAGGCCAAATCTCCAGGAGGGGGCACATAAAAGGCAACCACACATTGATGTTTTTTGCCCTGACTTTCTCCCTCACTTCCCCTCTGTCTAAAAATAAATAAATAAAATCTTTTTTAAAAAGAAAAGTAGCAAGAGGAAAGGAGAGAGTCACCTACAAAGGAGTTCCCATAAAACTGTCAGCTGATTTCTCAAAAGAAATCTTACAGGTAAGAAGGGGCTGGAAAGAAGTATTCAAAGTCATGAAAGGCAAGGACATACATCCAAGATTACTCTATCCAGCAAAGCTATTATTTAGAATGGAAGGGCAGATAAAGTGTTTCCCAGATAATATCAAGTAAAAGGAGTTCATCATCACCAAGCCCTTATTATATAAAATGCTAGAGAGACTTATCTAAGAAATAGAAGATCAAAAACTATGAACAATAAAATAACAACAAACTCAACTATCAACAAACTGAACCTAAAAAACAAAAACTAAGCAAACAACTAGAACAGGAACAGAATCACAGAAATGGAGATCACAAGGTGAGTTATCAGTGGGGAAGAGAAGGGGAGGGGGAGAATATGGGAGGAAGGTACAGAAAATAAGAGGCATAACTGTAGGTATAAAATAGACTGGGGGAGGTTGAGAATGATATAGGAAACAGTGAAGCCAAAGAACTTATATGTGCAACCGAAGGACATGAACTAAGGGGGGTGGGAATGCTGGAGGGTGGGGGGTGCAGGGTGGAGGGGGAGATAAAGAGGAGAAAAAAATTGAGACAACAGTAATGGCATAGTCAATAAAATATACTTTAAAAATGAATAAACAAACACAGAAAGACAGCCAAAATGGGGAGACAAAGAAGCACTCCACAAATGAAAGTGCAGGAGAAATCCCCAGAAAAAAAGAGCTAAATGAAAGGGAGGCATGTAATTTACCAGAATAAAGTTTTTTAAAAAATGATTATAAGGGTGCTCAAGAAAATTAATGAGAACTTAAACAAGCAGATAGCAAACATTTTTAAAAAGAAATAGAAACCATGAAAAAAGAACCAGTCAGTAATGAAGAGTACAACAACTGAAATAAAGAATACACTAGGAGGAACAAACAGTAGGTTGGATATAGAAGAGGATCAAATCAGCAATTTGGAAGATGGGTAGCAGAAAACACCCAAAGAAAGAAGCAAAAAGAAAAAAGAATTTAAAAAAACAAGAATAGTTTAAGGGATCTTTGGTACAAAATGAAACATAACAACATCCACATCGATGGGGACCCAGGAGAAGAGAGAGAAGAAGGGATTAAGAACTATTTGAAAAAATAAAGGCAGAAAATGTTCCTAACTTGGTGAAGGAAAAAGACACTCAAGTCTCAATGTGCAGAGAGTTCCAAACAAGAGGAACCCGAAGAGACCCACACAAAGACACATCATAATTAAAATGGCAAATGTTAAAGAATGAGAATCTTAAAAGCAGCAAAAGATAGACAGTTAGTTACCTACAAGGGAGCTCCCAGAAGACTGCTCCCAGCCGGCCCTTGCCAGTGTGGCTGAATTGGGTGGATATTATACCACAAAACCAAAGGTAGGCAGTTTGATTCCCTGTCAGGGCATAAGCCTGGGTTGCAGGTTAAGTCCCCAGTCAGGACCTGTATGGAAGGCAATCAATCGATGTTTCTCTCTCACATCAATGTTTCTTTCCTTCTCTTTCTCCCTCCCTTCCTTTCTCTAAAAAAAATTTAAAGTTAAATTTAAGTTTAAAAAAAAGACATCTGACTTCTCAACAGAAACATTTCAGGCCAGAAGAGATTCATATGAAATAGTCAACATGACAAAACATGGTGAAAAGGAATGTCCTTTAAACAAGACTACTTTACCCAGCAAGGCTATCAATTTAAAATTGAAGAAGAAATAAAGAGCTTCCCAAACGAGAAAAAGATAAGAGTTGGTTACCACCTAACCAGTTTTACAAGACTTGTTAAAGGGCCTTCCTAAAGAAAAAGAAGAAGGGATTGGAAGGAGAAGAGGAGGAGAAGAAAAACAACAAAGGAACACAGTTAAAAGAACAAAATGACAATGAATACATACTTAACAATAATCACTTTAATGCGAATGGCTTAAATGCTCCAATCAAAACACATACAGCACTGGCTGGTGTAGCTCAGTGGATTGAGCGTGGGCCTGCGAACCAGAGGATCGTGGTTCGATTCCCAGTCAGGGCACATGCCTGGGTTGCAGGCCAGTTCCCAGCCAGGAGACTCATGAGAGGCGACCATATATTGATATTTCTCTCTTTCTCTCCTTCCTTTCCCCTCTAAAGTTAAATAAATACAATCTTTTTTAAAAAACCACATAGGTAGCTTAATGGATGAGAAAACAATGCCCATACATATGGTGTCTACGCAAGACCAACCACAGAATGAAAGATTCACACACAGACTAAGATAAAGGAGTAGAGCTCTAACCAGTGTGGCTCAGTTGGTTGGGCATCATCCCACCAAGCAAAATGTCACCACTTTGACTGACAATCAGGACACATGCCTGGGTTGTGTGTTCAGTACCCAGTCAGAGGGTGTGTGTGAGGGGCAACTGATGGATGTTTCTGTCTCACATTGGTGTTTATACCCCATTCTTTCTCCCTTTTTCCCTCTCTCTAAAAATAAATAAAATCTTTCAAAGTAAAGGGGTGAAAAAAGATACTTCATGGGAATGGAATTGGAAAAAAAAGGCTGGGGTAGCAAAACATACCAGACAAAATGTAGTTCAAAACAAAGGTCATAACAAAAGACAAAAAGGGATTCCATAATGCTGAAATGATCATTACAGCAAGAGTATATAACCTTTGTAAACATTTATGCACCCAACATAGAAGCACCTAAACATATAAAGCAAATCTTGATAGATATAAATGTAGAGATTGACAGTAACACAGCCATAGTAGGGAATTTTAACACCAGAATATTCATGCATAATATTTATAACTCTGTTTGCAGAGTTGGGAGTATTTCAGTTTGCAGCACATCTGTGTCAGACAGATGCTTGTGATGTCCTCCGTTGCTCTCAGCTGTTTCTCTCAGTGTTCTATACCTAAGATATACTAATTGCTCCCTCCAAAATGTGTGCACTTTTATTGACCTTGATCTTTCTCTCATATCCACAGCCAATCCATCGGATAATTCTACCTTCTCTAATATTGATATTCAATTACTGTTTTTATTCTGATTGCCTTTAACTTTTTAATGGCCCATTCTTTTTTTGTCAGCAGTTCTAATTTTCTTTGTTTGGGGGTATATTTAAAATACAACCATTTTTCTGAGGTTTTTATTTCAATGACATTTTTTATCTCTTAGAAGCAAACTTTATATTTATAGTCTTGATACCATTTGTGTGCTGTCTTGTTTCTATTATTTTATATCAGGTTTCACTGGCAGATCACTGCTTCTTTTGTTTCCTGACTTTTAAAGATTATATTATATTGTTTATACTATTATAGTTGTCCCAGTATTTCCCTCTTTGCCCCCCTTCATCCAGCATCCCCACTGCCTCAGGCAATCCCCACTCCATCGTCCATGTCCATGGGTAATATATATACGTTCTTTGGCTACCCTATTCCCTATGCTGTACTTCACGTCCCTATGACTATTCTATAACTACCACTTTGTACTCTTAATCTCTTCACCTTTTTCACCCATCCCTCTGANTTTCATTTCAATGACATTTTTTATCTCTTAGAAGCAAACTATTATATTTATAGTCTTGATACCATTTGTGTGCTGTCTTATTTCTATTATTTTATATCAGGGTTCACTGGCATATCACTGCTTCTTTTGTTTCCTGACTTTTAAAGATTATATTATATTGTTTTTACTATTATAGTTGTCCCAGTATTTCTCTCTTTGCCCCCCTTCATCCAGCATCCCTACTGCCTCAGGCAATCCCCACTCCATTGTCCATGTCCATGGGTAATGCATATACATTCTTTGGCTACCCTATTCCCTATGCTGTACTTCACGTCCCTATGACTATTCTATAACTACCACTTTGTACTCTTAATCTCTTCACCTTTTTCACCCATCCCTCTGACCTTCCTCCAGTCTGGCAACCATCAAAATGTTCTCTGTATCTATGATTCTGTTTCTGTTCTGCTTATTTGTTTGCTTTGTTTTTTAGGTTCAATTACATATTTATTGTCATTTTCTTGTTCACATTTTTGATCTTCATCTTGAAGAAGGCCCTTTAACATTTTATATAATATTGGTTTGGTCTTGGTGAACTCTACCTTTTTCTTGACTGGGGAGATATCTATCTGTTCTTTGATTCTAAATGCAAGCTTTGCTGGTTAAACTTGGTTGTAGGTTCTTGCTTTTCATGACTTTGAGTATTCTTGCCAATCCCTTCCAGCCTGCAAAGTTTCTGTTGAGAAATCAGCTGACAGTCTTATGGGAGCTCACTTTTATATAACCAACTGCTTTTCTCGTGCTACTTTTAATATTAATTCTCTCTTTGTATTCAACCTTTGGCACTTTAATTATGATGTGTTTTGGTGTTGGCCTCTTTGGGTCCATCTTGTTTGGAAGTCTATGCTTCTTGGACTTGCTTGTCTATTCCCTTCACTAAGAAGAAAAGTGTGTTGTCATTATTCTTACAGATGGTTTTCAAAATTCTTCCACTTTCTCTTCTATTCCCAGCATCTCCATGAGGTAAATGTTGGTATGATTGAATTTTTTTCAGAGGTTCCTTACTCAATCCTCATTCTTTTTTTTTTTTTTTTTTTTTGGTATTCTTTTTTCTTCTTGCTGTTTTTTACTTCCTTGTGTTTCAAATTGCTGATTTCATTCTTGGCTTCACCCATTCTACTACTGATTACCTATAAATTGTTCTTTATTTTAATTAATGTATCCTTCATTTCTAAGATCACTTTTATGCTGTTGAGGTCTTCACTAAATTCCTTGAGCTTCCTTATAATCAGTGTTTTGAACTCTGCACCTAGGAAATTGCTTGTCTTCATTTTGTTTAGTTCTTTTTCTGGAGTTGTGTTCTGTTCTTTCATTTGGACATGTTTCTTTGTCTCCTCATTTTGACAGCCTCCCTGTGTTTTTTCCTACACCAACAAACATAGAACTGCTACATTTCTCTCACTTGGTAGAGTGGCTTTATATATAGTAGGTGTCCTGTAGGGTCCAGTGGGACAGCTTCCCCTATTACCCAAGCTGGATACTCAAAGTGAGCTCACTATGTGGACTGTGTTCACCCTTATCTTGTAGTTCAGCCTTGATTGCTGTTAGCATGTCCAAGGTCAGCCACCACCTGTGGTGATTCTGTGCAATTCTGTCCAGAGTCACACAGAATAAGCTACAAAGCAACATGCAGATGGCTGTTACTTATACTGGGCTTGGTGGTGCCCAGGAGAGGCCAAACTGTGACACAAGGCCAATTGTTACTAGTGTCAGGCCTGGGACAACTTAGTGAAAGTTACAAGGCTCACTGAATCCAGATTCTGCTTGTTTAAGAGAATTTGGGAAAATCTGAAGCATGGGCAAAGACAACCATCCATATGGAAAAGCCACTGGAAACAGCCTGAAAGCTGGGTGGGGCAGGGCATCAGTGAATCGCCAGTGTGAGGTGAACAGTGTGAGCCAGGTTGATGAATCTCAGATAGAGCTCCCACCTGCCAGCTCTGTAGCTCTACGGCTTTGTAGTGGGAGGGCTCAGAAAAGAACAATGGCCTCTGCTAACACTTACATCCAGGAGAAAGCTGCCTGCCCTCAGCCCTTGGCCCGATGCCAAACAGTTCAGTTCCTCCCCATATATCTCTGGTGTCTTTCAATCTGCTGCTCCGGTGCTGGATCTCATAGGGAAAGAGTCCGTAAGTCTGTGTGCAGGCCCTTTCAGATCAACTGCCTAGGATTCCAGCAGTTTGCCTTCCATAGCCTCAATCCCTATTGGGTTTTACAGCCAGAAGACATGGTGAGTTATTTTCCTGGCACTGAAACCCTGGGTTGGAGGCCTGGTGTGGGGCGGGGACCCCTCACTCCTGAGATATCCTCCCAATTTTTATCTGCCACATGTGGATGTAAGACCGGGCTGTTCTGCATCTCCATCCCATTTACCAGTCTTGATATGGTTTCTTCTTTAACTCCGTAGTTGTAGGACTTCCATATCAGTTTCTGATGGTTCTGAGTGATGGTTGTTCTATAGTTTGGTTGTGATTTTGATGTGGTTATGCAGGATTCGGACTGTGTTTACCTATGCCATCATGTTGACCAGAAGTCTTTTGACTTTTATATGTACGTTTTAACTCATTCTTTCTTTTTCTAGCATATGATCATTATTCCTATAGTTTTTTCACACTTTATAGTTAACATTTAATCTATAATTTCATTATTTTTGTGTCTTAAGTTTTATCAAATTTATTGGGATGACATGGTTAATAAAATTATGTGGATTTCAAGAGTGAAATTCTATAATACATCATCTGCGTATTTTATAGCTTGGTCACCACCCTAAGTCAAGTTCCGTCTATCACCATTTAACCCCCTTTTACCTTCTTCCTCCCACCAGCCCCTCTTCCTTTGATAATCATCATATTCTTTTCTGTGTTTATGTTTTGGGGGTTTTTTGTTTTGAAATATTTTTGCTGAACCCCTTCTCCTTTTTCAGCCAGCTCTGGCCTCATTTTGAAGAGTATTAGATTTAGGGTCTTGTATTTATAATCACTGAGAAAAGTGACAGGCCACTCTGANAAGTTCCGTCTATCACCATTTAACCCCCTTTTACCTTCTTCCTCCCACCAGCCCCTCTTCCTTTGATAATCACCATATTCTTTTCTGTGTCTATGTTTTGGGGGTTTTTTGTTTTGAAATATTTTTGCTGAACCCCTTCTCCTTTTTCAGCCAGCTCTGGCCTCATTTTGAAGAGTATTAGATTTAGGGTCTTGTATTTATTATCACTGAGAAAAGTGACAGGCCACTCTGAATGTTGGCCTATGGGGAAGAATGTAAAGCAGCTATGAGCCTGATTTGAAGCATCAGCAGACAGTTATGACCACCGAGTACCTGAGATTCTGGGTGGAGAATCTGTGCCTGAAAGAGGATTGCTACACAGAGAAGAAAAACCAGCTTCCTACGTCTCTGCTGAGCCGCCAACCTCATTAGACACCACTTGCCTACAGAGCAAAAATCAACATCTGCGGATATCCCACAAAGCCCAGAGCACCAGAAGTAGCCTCTTTTGCAATACTGTAATTTCACCTAATTGGATCTCCCCTCGTCTATAGCCTCATATTCTTCTTGAAAGCAAGAGCAGCCTCTTGATGAAATATAATCCATGGCAAGGCAAAAAGTCAATTAGAAAATCTAATTTAGTAGTAGCTTCAGAAAAAATATGCTCATAGATAAAAACACTTAATGATATTCATTTTGGTATAGCTTATGAAATAATAGGAACAAACATTAGAAACAGCATTAAGGCCTAACAATAGTACAAAAGATAACATTGTGAATGTATTAAGTTATATTTTTATAAAGGGCACAAATACTGAGCTATCATTTCAGAATAGTGTTGTAGACCCTTTTAAAATTGCATGTGAAGAGGCAAATTAGGGAAGTCTATTTTTTTAATTAAATTTATTGGGGTGACATTAGTTAATATGATTGTATAGATTTCAAGTGCATATTTCTATACTACATGAGCTGTATACTACACTGTGGGCCCACCACCCAAAGTCAAGTCATCTTCTATTACCATATACGTGGCACTCTTTGCCCTTTACTCTCCCCCACTGCTTCCCTCTGGTAAGCACCATACTGTTGTCTGCGTCTATGAGTTTCAGTTTTTTATCCCACATATGAGTGAAATCATATGATTCTTAGTTTTTTCTGACTTATTTCACTTAGCATAATGTTTTCAAGGTCCATCCATGTTGTTGCAGACGGCAATATTTCATCTTTTCTTATGACTGAGTAGCATTCCATAGTATATATGTGCCACATCTTCTTTATCCAGTCCTCTATTAAAGGACATTTTGGTGGTCCTTGTGTCTTGGCCACGATGAATAATGCAGCTGACATGATTCTTTATATAGGAAAGTCTAAAGGGAAGTCCACTTTTTGAGTAACACAATAACGCAAAATAATTTAAACCAAAGCAATGGGAGTCTCTGTGTGTTAGATTTAGCAAATTTTTATTGTGGTAAAATACATGTAATACTTAGCATTTTAGCCATTTTAAAGTGTATAAATCACAGGCACTTAATACATTCATAGTGTTGTACAACCATTACCACTCTCCAGTCCCATAATTTTTACATCACCTTTTCCCTGGGGTTTATCTATATATTTATTAAGTCATATTGTTACATGTAAGTAAAGCATAGAGAATATAGTCAACGATATTGTGATAACCACATATGAAGTCAGCTGGGGCACTGGAAATATTGAGAGAACAGTATGTAAAGTATAATTATCTAATCTCTAAGCTGTACACCTGAAATCAAGACAAAAACATGAAAGAAACAAAAGAAAACACATAAGAAGAAAATTTCAAGACTGATCACAGTACCAAATTACACAGGTTTGGCAAAAGAAATAAGGACCTAAGACGTCCTTTGAAATGGTCAATGATGAGATCATTGGGGACCCAAGCAAAAGCATTTTCAGTGGCATAACTGTGACAAAGCTTGACTGAAGCAGGTTGAATTTCAGAAATTTAGCTGTGAAAGTGAGAAAAGTGAGGGAATTTGCTAGAAAAAATATATGTAAATGTCTGCATTTTAAATTTCATATTAGATTCTTATGTTTTTCATTTACTTACCTATCTGAAGTTTAAAAAAATAACTATGAATACAAATAACAAGTACTTATTACGTTTTTTTGATTTATTCAATATACCATCAGTTTTTAAAGGCTTATTCATATTGAAAAAGGCCAATCTTCTCTTGTTTTATTAGTTTAACTATGGATAGTCATTTTAAATGTACAACTTTTCCTCACATTTAAGTAATATTAAGTAAAAACTTGAGCTCCCTTATATACTCTAATTATTTAACTTTAATGCTCTTTCCATGTTGTAAGTGATAAAGCTTTTAATACACTAGAGCTGACTACCAGAAGCTCAGGAATACTTGCATTAACTGAGAATTTGTCAGTACGTTACTCCTGCGTACATGTGGGTAAGTCACACTGGTATTAGTAGAATCAAAAAAGTGCAATGCAATAAGCCACTTATCTTTAATACAATTTGTGGCTCATGGCATGTGCTACTTCTTAAAACATGAATTTAGAAAGTCTTAGGCGAGCACAGGGGAAGCAGCATATTTTCCATATTAGAATTTACATCTGCAGTACTCTCTAAAATAATTCTGTAGGTCTGTCTTCACCCACCAGTGCAGGATCCCATGCGAAATGTCAGAGATACCAGCATCAGGAAGAGATGCCGTGGAGGAATGTTTTACAAACCACATCTTAAGACTCATTAGCAATTTGTTAACTCATTGTATCGGATTGCACCAATATCTCTTATGAAATAAAGTTGAATAGAAAATATCAAGATACATTTCCCATGGTAAATATAAATATTGATAAATAAAATTTAATTTCAGTTATACCCATAACTCACATAGAAACACATTTCTCACTATTGGTGAAGGCAAAAAAATTAAAAGTTAATATTCTAGAATATTTCATAGTCCAGGATGGTGGTTAGGAAAGGAGAGAGTGTTTGGAGATGGACATGTAAAGAGAGCATATCAATATAATAATATAAATGCTATGATAAAATGACATTTAGGGTTACATGGAAACTGGAACAGGCATTTATTTAACCCAGCCTATAGAGAAACAGAAATCTTTAAGAAGGAAATCAATACAGGTATCTACACATTATACTATTTGACAATATGAGGTTATTGCTCAATGAATCTAAAAGTATTATGTAAAAATAGTTTGAGGTACTGCTCTTAAAAATATTTTTATGCTTTATAAAATTTGGTACAATACTGATTAGATGTTAAGACTTCACAGGTTACAATAATATGTTCTATAACCAAATTAGGGGAAAAAGGCTATATGATCATTTTTACCAACAAAATTTTGTTTCAGAGTACACTTTTCAATTTATAATTATAAAATGTCTCAAAACAAGAATTATGTTGTTCACATATGGATACTATTACAAACTGACATTTTTACTCTTTGAAGTAGGTAGCTTCATATTAAAGAAAGCAAGGTACAGATCTAAAATGCAACATACATATTAAAACATTTCTCTTAGGCTTTCCTAAATTATTGCCAAACAAATGGAGACACACCTTCATTCTAACACTGATTTTTATACCACTGTACAGAGTCTCTGGGGATGGAAATGTTTCAGGTTTCAATAACCACTTTCTTGGGGTTGATTCTATGTCTATTTTCAGTGGTATATCCTTATTTTCCAATATTCAATAGCTTCTTCCGAATTTTCCACAAATATTTCAAATTCAACATTATCAAAATAATTTTTATTTTATGCCCAAAATAAGATTTTCTTTTATGTACCCTACCTGGTTAGTGGCATCACCATCTAACTAGTCGCTTGAGTCAAGAAACTAGAAGTTATCTTAGATTCCTTCCTCTCCATCATATATAATTTTCAATTAATTCATTAAATCAGTGAATCTCCCAAGCTAAATTCACCATCCTCTCTTTTTATTTGCCCTCCACTGTTTTAGTTCAACTGACCTCTTATAATAGTCTAGAAGCCTCCCTACTTCCCTGCTATCTTGGCCTTCTCTAATCCAAACCCTTCTCTACTGAAAGTGATGTTTCGATAAAAGAAATCAAACAATGTTTTTCCTCCACTTAAGGTTCTTTAATAGCTCTTTATGCATTCATTGGTTGCTTCTTGTATGTGCCCTGATGAGAGACCCAACATGAAACTTTGGCGTATGGGAAGGTCACTCCAAGCTACCCAGCCAGAGCAATAGCTTCTTCTTTCTAAAAAATAAGATCCTTAGCCGACGAAGTTTGTCCAGAAGGTATCCAGCCATGTAATATGAAAAATAGAGACATTTATTGAAGAAGACACAAGAAACATTAAACCCAGGACAAGGATGCCTCAGTCCCCTTCAAAGTAGGCACCCTAGGACCTCACATAGCTCTCCCAATCGCCATCAGCTGCCCCATTGTATTTTTCTGAATCTCACTGATGGTCTGAAATCTCTTCCCTTTCAAACGCAATTTTAGTTTTGGGAAAAGGCAGAAGTCAATGGTTTCCAAATCTGGGCTGTAGAGGAGCTGAGTCACCTGGGTGATTTGATGTTTCACCAAAAAAACGGCATGAGACATGATGTATGAATGGCCATGTGGTTGTGACAAAGCTGCCAATCACCAGCTGGCCATAGCTGCAGCCTTCTGAACCATCTGAATAGTTTCTGCCGAGAAATGTTCAAGCTTAACACAAAATTGGACGCAGATTCATTGCTCTACTCACTCAGTCATTTTGAATGTGATGGTCACAGAGCACACTTGCTCACTCAACAGCATCTACCACCCCCACTGACTAATAAAGTGAAGTTGTTATTGTTCATGTATGCGCATTCCCATCCACTCTCCTAGGTTTCCTGGTTACATTGATGTCGCATAAGCCATTCAAGTTGTATTAACAATGGCTGGACTTTTTCTGGACAGTCTATGTACAAGACCCTACTAGTAGCTTATCTTCAAAAATAGTAATCAACCCTGGCTGGTCTAGCTCAGTGGATTGAGCACAGGCCTGCGAACCAGAGGATTGCTGTTCGATTCCCAGTCAGGGCACATGCCTGGGTTGCAGGCCGGTTCCCTGCAGGCCAACTCCCAGCAGGGGATGCACGAAAGGCAACCATACATTGATGTTTCTCTCCCTCTCTCCTTCCTTTCTAAAGAGAAATAAATAAATAAAATATTTAACAAAAAAAATAGTAATCATATTTTGCATTATTTCTCCAGCTCAGCAACTCATTAACATGCTTAATGTCAGCTGTCCCTTCGTGGTTGGTACCTGCTTTCCAGCTGCAACTCCCATTGCCATTTTCCCTCCACGTACTCATTATTTTCTAGCAACACCACACCATTTGTGGGTGCCTGAGGACACAATTCTGTCTCAAGTTGTGACTGCCACAGCCTAGTCCCTTTTCTTGCAATTATAGTTTTCTTTTACCACTTATGCTTCAGGACTCAATAAAAATACTCCCACATTGTTTTACACCTCTCTTTTTTTCTGAACTTTGTGATTTTTTTCTCCAATCCCTGAATTATCAAGGCAAAGTTAACTATTGCTTCTTTTGTATTATCATTGTCTCTTGTAATAATATGTGAGGATTTTGAATGATATTTATTGTATAAGTATTTTATTATTATAGTATATTAAATATATTATTATACTGCAATACTTATATTTCCATAGTTGTTTATTCTTTTAACCCCACCCTTCAAGGGTTGGGGACTTGTCCAATTTTGAACCCTGAGTGTGTAGCACAATCTGGCACCTAGGAAATAAATGCAATAAAGACCTGTTAGATCATTCAATTAACATAAGACAACAACGAAAATAGCATTAAGTGATTGTTGTTTTAAATATGTGCTCTCTTATGTTAAGACTCCATAGTAAGAATGTGTGATTGTTAGATACATCTAAATTAAACTTGAAGATGATTATTGTTGTTTATACACAACCAAAGCCTTACCATTATTACGCTACTTCTGTTTATTAAGTATTTTGGAGACTACTTTTGACTTTATCAGGATCTTTCTATACACCTCACTTTGCATCACAGAATCTCTCTTCAATATGGAAAAACAAATTGAGGCGGGGGGGGAGGGTCGGCAACAAGAAAGGTTAATTTGGTATGAATAAATCTTGGCATGCATAATGCTTTTCCTTCATGAATTATTTAACAGTTTCTTGAACATTTTACACAGAATTTATTCATCAGACTGTAATTTCTAAGATTCACTTTTTCCCTTCCTGAAAATTAAAAATGTTTCTTATCTTAAAAATCAAAGTTGATTATCTCTAGGCAATTGTTATTTCTTTGTTATTCAGCGTTCCTCAACAAATCTCTGACAGTTCTTTGATCACGTATATTAAAGGTGCTCTTCTGTGGTTTTTAAAAAGTATAATTCAACCAGTCCAAGGAGATTAATTCATTGAAATGACAGTACTTTTAATTTTTTCTTACCGATTTCTGTTTGCTTCAAAATTTAAAGACCATTCCTTTTAAACAGACAAAATATGAGAAAAATACAGTGGTAGTTGGGGTTTTTGAAAACATTGACTAATACTATACCAACAGCTCCAAACAGCAAACCCACTCCTATTTCATTCTGCTTCTCTCATCTTACCACCTAAAACAATTTTATTGCTTAATTATAGCCTACTTCAAAATGTGACTCTGTTAGGAATTTAGCCATCCTAATTACCACTTCTACAGGCTTTTTGGTATTTATCTTCTTCCCATCTTCTATATGCAGCCTTTAGTGTCCCCATTCGGCATTTTATTCACATTGGTTTATTCCATTGTAGCTCCTTGTTTATTATCACTAGAATACATTGTACCTTCTGCATTTAATTCCAAACTTCTCAACCACCTTAAATTCCTTTTCCATTTAAGCCTGCAACCATGGTTTCATGTTACTTTTTTTCTGAAAATCTTGAAATTTTCTTTTCTAAAATCCACTGTCTATATTTGACTATGGTCAGCACCTTATACACCTTTCTCTCAGGTGACACATCTGTTCCACACCATCAATCAATTCTTTCTTATTTAGAATTAACTAAAGTACAGAATAATTAACATTACAGAATAATGTTCCCTGTAGTCTCATTTGACCTGTTGAGGGATGAAATATGTGTGAGAAATATGTGACAAGAATGTATCAGAAAATATGCTTTTACAGAATTTGATTTCTTATAAGTGCAGAGATAGATGTGATAAAGATTAATATAATCAAAACAACTCATAATTTCAGGGCCTTTATGTAATGCCCTACCACTTATTATTTGTGCGAGTGTAAAAAAATTACTTATCAACTCTGATCCTATTTCTTTATCTGTAAAATTAAGTTAAAAACATCTCCTAAAATGGGGTGGGGGTGGGAGATGGAATCAAATGTGTTGAAGATATTAACAAAAGAACATTTATGCACAACCCATGGGCATGGACAACAGCACGGGGATTGGCTCAAAGTGGGGAGAGTGTGGGGCTGGGTCGAGGTGAGGAAAGGGAGAAAAAGGGGGAAAAACTTTAACAGCATCAAAAACAAAAATTCAGATGAAAAGAAAATACCTCCTAGAGTTGTTATGAGGATCAAATGAAACGATTATATGAATTTAATTAACATACTGCACGGAAAATATAAATAATATTACATACTATAAAATATATTTTTATATTATCATTATCCTTCTTAAAACAGTGATGAAGTATGTAGCCTAAAGTACGACATTTAAAAGTTTAAAATAATTTAAATGCCAAAAAATCTTCAATATTAGAAACAGAGCAAAGCTAAAGGAGGAAGTATTATAAGCCAAATCTTTTTTCCCAGCGTTACTGAGGTATAACTCACAGATAAACACCATGAAAAGATTCCCACCATTGAGGTAATGAACACAGCCATCGCCTCACCTGTTTACTATTTTTTTGTGTGTGAGAATACTTAAGACCACTCTCTTAGCAAATTTTTCAGATATCAAGTTTATATCTTTTAACTATCTTCTCCCTATTTGCCCATCCTCGGGCCCTGGCAAGCACCATCTATTAGTGTCACTTTTTTAGGTTCCTCCCATAAGTGATACGGTGCTTAACTCGTCTTTGTCTTTCTGGTTTATTTCACTTAGCATAATGCTCTCCGGGTTCATCTACGCTGTCACAAATTAGATGGCAGGATTTTCTTCTTTTTAAGGCTAAAGAATAGTTTATTTTATTTGTGTCCATTCATAGAACCATCAATGACCACTTGGTTTGTTTCTGTGTTCTTAGCTATTATAAATAATGCTACAAGGAACACAGAAATACGACATCTCTTCAGCAACAGTTTCATTTCCTTTGGATGCACATCCAGAAGTGGGATTGCTGGGTCAAATATTTCATTTTTGAGGACCCTCTCCTATGTTTTCACTATCTTTGAGGAAATCAGAAACACACTCAATATGTACTATGATATTTGTGGTAGATTGATGTCATAGGTATCTACACCCTTTGCAAAATAATTTTACAGCAGCCCTGGCTGGTATAGCTCAGTGGATTGAGCGCAGGCCTGTGAACTAGAGGATTGTGGTTCGATTCCCAGTCAGGGCACAAGCCTGGGTTGCAGGCCAGTTCCCAGCAGTGGACACATGAGAGGCAAACATACATTGATATTTCTCTCCCTCTCTCCTTCCCTTCCCCTCTAAAGATAAATAAATAAATTTTAAAAAATAATAATTTTACAGCAATTCACACCAAGAAGTAAAGTCTATTTCCCCCAACCCTTAAAGCCTTAGCCAATTAATAATGTGGTGGAAGGGATGACGTGCCAGTTCCAAGCCTAAGATCCGAAAGTTCTTGCGCATTTCCACTATTGCTTGGCCTCTGACATCACCATGAGAATAAGCCTTGGTTAGGAAGAGAAACCATGGGAAACAAAGCTAAGTATCTCAGGCAAGGCCATGGCAGGCCAACCAGCCCCAAGGGGAACCCCAACTGACCACAGACCCATGAGTGAGCCCAGATAACATCAGTCAAGCCCAGCCAAATTAGCAGATTAGACTAGCCTACCCACACACTCATAAGTAAAAAATAAGTGTATGTTTCGTGCCACTGAAATCTTGTGGTTGCTTATTTCACAGCATTATTGTGGTGATAGATAACTGGTACAGAACCATAGAAAGACTCCAGTTAAAATATACCAAACTCAGTCATGACAGTTTACCAGCTTTTCAGTATCTATTTGTAGAAATTTTTCAAGGTTTACCTTGACTGGCATGTTTTAATTGGTTGGGTATCACCCCACAAACAGAAGGTCACAGGTTTGATTCCCACTCAGGGCACCTACCTGGGTTGTGGGCTCAGTACCCAATCTGTGCACATATGAGAGACAGCCTATCTATGGTTCTCTCCCTTCCGTCCCTTCTCTCTAAAATACATATATATTTTTTACAGAAACTATTCAAGGTTTGCAGTTGGTATTTCTTTTATCTTGCTTCACTAATGAGAGACAAGGCATGAAAGACAATATGAGAGGAATTAGACATGAACACCAAGAAAGCAAAGTTTTAGTTGGGACTGTGCCACTGAGTAACTGGGGCCTTGAGTAAGATAGTTTTTCCAGGACAGTTGTTCCCAAATCTGACCATGGAATCAAAGTGTTGGGGAAATTTTTTGTTTGGGGATTTTTTTTAAGAATTGATTCCTGAGCCCTGGCTGGTGTAGCTCAGTGGATTCAGAACAGGCCTGTGAACTAAAGGATCACAGTTTGATTCCAAGTCAGGGCACATGCCTGGGTTGCAGGCCAGTTCCCAGCAGGGGATGCACAAGAGGCAACCACACACTGATATTTCTCTCCCTTTCTCCTTCCCTTCCCCTCTAAAGATAAATAAATAAAAATCTAAAAAAAAAATTGATTCTCAATAGGTCAGAAGTGTTACCAGAAAGTAAAGCTGGTTATCAGAAAAACATAGTATCTCAAAGTTGACGTGGACACCAGCCTGTAGTGTCCGCAGCCTCATGGATGAGACATGAGACAAATTCACACAGACTACCGAGTCCTTTGGAGAAAAAGGGACAGCACGGCTACTCCCTCAAGGGAGGAGCGCCTCGGAGTGGCCTGACCACTCACTCAAGGGGAGAAAGGCTAGGCCCTTGCCAGGACAGGCTGTTATTGGGTTCAATTAGAACAGGAATACAGGTAAAGTTCATTAATCATTATTAGGCAGTAAGGATCAAACAATAGATAGTATACAAAGAAATACTAGGGCTTACTCTGAATCAGGGTCTGTTAACTAAAGGACTACAAAATGTTGGGAAACAAACTCATTTCCTGCTTGAATCCTTATCATTTAATTGAGAGCATTCTTGGCAAGGCAGGTTTCACAGGATTTTACATATTCTTTCTCAGGCCTGATCACCTGGAGAGCCCGCCCTTTCCAGCACAGGGCTGCACCACCCTCTGTCATTGTTTCAGACTTAAGTCAGACAGGAGAAGTAAAGCACTTAAGAGATTAGGAGACTTCTTGGAGACAGAATGAGGACTCAGGCTTGGTCAAAACTGAGGGGTGAGGGTCCATCACCCCCTTTTTGCTATAGCCCCCCAAGTCCTTCCCTGGGGCCTCCAGGTGATTATGCCTGTCTTAGGTCATTCCCCCCTTGGGGAATCTTACCCATCATTAGCTAACTGATCAAGCATTGAAGGCCAGTTATAGAAAAAGGAGCAGAAACGGTGCTCCTGCCAGGGAGATAAGCTTTGTCTCTTTAGTGGTTTATGGTCGGAAAGTCACTCACTCAACCCTAACCACGGGAGGGTTACAGCTCCTGAAACCAGGCAGGGTAATTCCCAACACAAAGCCTCAGCCTTCCTATTTGTAAGTAATTTCTATGGTTTGTTCCGAATGATTTTCTTTGTTATCAGTCTTTGATGACTCATTTGTGGAAATAAATTTACTTAAGAAATAAGTGGTGCCTTGGCACCTAATAAATCAAAGACCCTCTTTAGCAGTGAATAAACCACTCCAGTGCAAAAAGTTCTATGTATTTTTTATATAAATGATGTGATGTGCACGGTAAAAACAGTCTGTTCTGGTAGGTAGAATTCTAAAACGGTTATCAAGATTACTAGCCCCTGGTGTACACACATTCCTTCTCTCAATTATTTAATCAAAAGCAATCTAGAGGCTGGTGTGAATACTTTTATTTTATAGATATAATTAAGGTACCAAGTCAGTTGACATCATGATAAAGAAATTAGTTTCGGTGAGCCTGGCCCAATCAAGTGAGCCCTTAAAAGAAACCAGGTTCTCCCTGGCAAAGGAAGTTCAAAGCATGGGAGAAATTTGGGTGAGGGGATTTTCTGCTGCTGGCTTTGGGTGCAGAACGGGCCACACAGCAAGGAATTTCAGTGGCCTCTAACAGTTCAGAGCAGACCCTGGGTGACGATCAGCAAGGAAACGGGGATCTCAGGCAAGCCACCGAGCCACCACCACCTGAGCTCCAGATGGGGACCCAGAAACCAGCATCTTGAACTGAGGGCTGCGGTGAGCTATCCCCAGTCTTTTGACCTCTAGGACTATGACCTAATAAGTGGGTGATTTTCTAAGCCATGAAGTGTGTGATAATTTATTGGATGGCATTTTAAAAAACTAACACACTCATGCAAAGAGTTTCTTATTTGAATTTTGAAATTCAGGGAAGCTGAGTTTCCTAGATCCATAACTGTAATTGATTAAGGACCAATAACAAGCCAATGTACTTCTCTACTCTGCAGAATTCTATAACAAAAACAGCTTAACATTATTCAAAGTTATATAACTAGATTTAAATAGCTCCTTAAAACAAATACATAAGCAAAGTCTTTACCATATTCGTCCTCTGTTCTTGCTGTATGAAGAACTCTTCTACCTACCATTAAAAAGAGTTCATTTTAATGATGAATTTAGAAAAAAAAGTATGTTATCCCAAAAAAACTCAGCTATCAATTCTGACATACTTTCTAGATAATATTAGTATTTCACACGTTCAATTTTTACACCTCTGAAATACTGATTAATATAACATTTTATCCTTTTATCATAATGCTTTATAGGTAATAAATAATACTAAGGTAGTGTTCTGGCAGAAATCACTGCTCTGAAGCAAGGGAAGAGAGACATCTATCCAGTTTGCCTTGTAAAATACTCTGAGAAATCTCTTTAAAGCACATTTGCACAATGAAATATGTGTATTTAAAATTTCAACAGCTTTTTTTTTATTTTAATGATTGCTTTGGTGCTGATGTTATTAAGAGATCATATTAAAATTATCATGATAAAGAATCAACGGAATTTGTTTGTTTTACAAAAGCTATTGACTGCCATCTCTTGGACTTTGTGAGCATTGCATTTTTCAAAAAAAAATGATCAGGTCTTCAGCCTAAAAGATTAGGCCTTCAGCCTTTAGCATTGCTAAAATTTCATCAAGAAAGAAATAACAGAGTTGCAATATTATTTGCATGTATTTGATTATCTCACTAAAAAAGCTTGCTTATTAAGTATTTATATAAATGGTTAAATTTTCCTAGATGTACTATTCTTTCATCACCCATTTATCCAAATGGGTGATGAAAGAATAAAAAGAATATGCATTATCCTAACTTTAAAGTTTATGTTTCTATTTATTTCTTTAATTTTTATTTTTATTATTTTTTAACACCTAAGCACTGGTTTATTTTTTTATCATTTTATGGTTGTTTAAGAGCAGTTGTCTGCATTTAGTCCCACCACTCCCCCGACCCCAGCCATTCTCCCCTCCTTTCACTGCGTCCACCCACCCACCCCATTATGTGTCTATTTAAACTATTAGTTGCACACCTCCACTCTGTGATCCTTCCATCTTCTAACATAGCTGGTCACATCTCTCCTTAGTATATAAGTCAACAAGTTGCAAAGGCTGATTCAGTTCTTCTGAAGCTTATGAGAGGATAATGTAAATCCTCAAGAGATAAATATATTTTATAAATATGAAATATATAATTGGAATCAAGCTTATTTTTATTTTATGGATATAATTGAGACTAATAGGACAAAGAGCAGGCTTCATTATTGGTATAAAACCACAGTGCAGGTAACTATACTCATTTAATACAAGTTAGTAATAAAAAATCATGTTTTAATCTTCTCACCACTCATAATTGCTTCTGTATGGCATATGTTCATTTATTTTTAATTTTTTTAAATTAGTGATTTTCTAAAACTAAAAATATTTGAGATGCCATCATCTCTAAATATGTATATTTTGTTTTATCTAGTATATATTTAAAGTGCATTATTATAAAAAATAAAACAACAGGATATTACAGGAAAAGCAGTTTATCTCTCATTTAAACAAATCCTATTTCTGGTCAAGATGGTGCCATAGATGGACATGGCTCGCCTCTTTGCACAACCACAGCAAAATTACAACCAAAACGTAGAACAACCACCACTCAGAACTGTCAGAAATCCAGTTGAAGGGAAGTCTCAGAACTACAGAATTAAGTAAACCACACCCATCTAGTCCAGTCAGGCAGGAGGGTGCAGACACAGAATGGGCTGCTCCCACACCCACGGGTGGTGGATGAAAACTCAGGAGGGATATCTTGGGAACAAGGAGTCCCAAGCCCACACCAGGTGCCCAGCCCCGGATTCCAGTGCCAGGAAGACAAGTCCTCACAACTTCTGGCTGCAAAACCCAGCAGGATTAAGTTAGATGAAGAAACTTCTGGAGTGTCAAGCCGTTCCTTTTTTTAATATAAAATGTATTTATTTATTTATCTATTTATTTATTTATTTTTAATTTTTCCCCATTGTTTAGAGAACCCACACATACACTCGAGTACTCAGACTCACTCCCTTTGATCTCCAGCACCAGGGTAGCGGCTTGAAGGGCACCAGTGGCATAGAGGGAGAAACTGAAGTATCCAGCATGAAGCCAAGCTGAGGCCATTGTCCCTTTTCGTGACCCTCACCCACAGAGCCACAATGCCAGTAAGCTGGTGCTATATCTGAGACTCCATCATCCAGCTAACACTGTCTGACCCACCTGGGAGATTCCCAGAGGCTCTGCACCACCCAATTTATGGGCCCACCCAAGTTGTTTTCCCATATGAAAGACTTGGCTCCTGCTGCACAACTTCCTAAATCCTCTCAAACAAGCAACAGCTGGCCTCACTGAGCCTCAGGCACAGCACTAGCAGCACCCAGCCTAGAGTCACAGCTTGGCTTCACCTGAAAAATCTCCAACCCCAGCACAAGTAACATCTCAGATTACTTTATAGCTCGGCCAAGGAGGCCCTAAGGAAAATACAAGAGGGGGCTGACCTTNGCTCTGCACCACCCAATTTATGGGCCCACCCAAGTTGTTTTCCTATATGAAAGGCTTGGCTCCTGCTGCACAACTTCCTAAATCCTCTCAAACAGGCAACAGCTGGCCTCACTGAGCCTCAGGCACAGCACTAGCAGCACCCAGCCTAGAGTCACAGCTTGGCTTCACCTGAAAAATCTCCAACCCCAGCACAAGTAACATCTCAGATTACTTTATAGCTCGGCCAAGGAGGCCCTAAGGAAAATACAAGAGGGGGCTGACCTTGGCCTGCACCACGTGGGAAACCCCAGGGCCAGCACACCCAGTGGACAGCTACAGATCATGTCAGAGCACCACCATCTTGCCCCTGCACAACTGATTGTCCACAGAGGGTAGAGGTTAGTGGTCAGTGGTCACAGCCAGTCCTTGCAGCTGACTGCCTAGGCAAATTCCTCCCACCGACCTTCCAACAGCAACCGAGACTCAACTACAAGAGGAGGGTATATTCAGCCACTCAAAGGGTGCACCTCATGTGCCCAGCTTCGGTGAAAGGGGAGGCTGTGCCACTGGACCCTACAGGACACCTAGTACATTAGGCCATGTTATCGAGATGGGGAATCCTAGCAGCTCTAGTAATACAAAGAAACAAACACAGGGAGGCTGCCAAAACAAGGAGACAAAGAAACAAAGGCCAAATGAAAGCACAGATCAAAACTCCAGAAAAAGAGCTGAATGAAATGGAGATAAGCAATCTCAGATACAGATTTCGAAACACTGGTTATAAGGGTGCTCTAGGAGTTTCATGAGGACCTCAACAGATCCACTCAGAAACAAAGGGCACACTAACTGAAATAAATAACAGTTTACAGGGAAGCTATAGTAAAGTGGCTGAAGCTGGAAATGAAATGAATGATTTGGAACATAAGGAAGTAAAAAATGACCAATCGGAACAACAACAAAAAGGAATCCAAAAAAATGAGGAATGTACAAGCACCCTCTGGGACAACATCAAGCTTTCCAACATTCGCATCATAGGGGTGCCAGAGGAGAGGAGAAATAACAAGAAGTTGGAAATCTATTTGAAAAAATAATGAAAGAAAACTCCCCTCACTTGGTGAAGGAAATAGACATGCAGATCCAGGAAGCACAGAGCGTCCCAAACAAGTTAGATGCAAAGAAGCCCACTCTAAGACACATCATAATTAAAATGCCAAAGGTGAAAGACAAAGAGAGAACTTAAAGGCAGCAAGAGGAAAGAAGTGAGTTACCTATAGGAGAGGTCCCATAAAACCGTCAGCTGGTTTCTCAAAAGAAACTGTGCAGGCTAGAAGGGATTAGCAAGAAATATTCCAAGCTATGAAAAGACCTACCGCCAAGATTGCTCTACCCAGCAAAGATATCATTTAGAATCAAAGGGCAGATAAAGAGCTTCTCGGACAAGACAAAACTGAAGGAGTTCATCGTCACCAAACCATTTTTACATGAAATGTTAAAGGGACTTATTTAGGAAAAAAAAGAAGATCAAAACTTTGAACAATAAAATGGCAATAAATACATATCGATCAACAATTGAATATGAAAAACAAACTAAGCAAACCAGAGAACAGAGACAGAATCATGGATACAGAGAGTGTTCTGACGGTTGCCAGGTAGGATGGCGGTGTGGGGGAATGGGTGAAGATGCGAGAGGATTAAGACTTACGAATAGGCAGTTACAGAAGAGCCATGGAGATGTACAGTGCAGNAAGTAAAAAACGACCAATCGGAACAACAACAACAACAAAAAGGAATCCAAAAAAATGAGGAATGTACAAGCACCCTCTGGGACAACATCAAGCTTTCCAACATTCGCATCATAGGGGTGCCAGAGGAGAAGAGAAATAACAAGAAGTTGGAAATCTATTTGAAAAAATAATGAAAGAAAACTCCCCTCACTTGGTGAAGGAAATAGACATGCAGATCCAGGAAGCACAGGAAGCACATCCCAAACAAGTTAGATGCAAAGAAGCCCACTCTAAGACACATCATAATTAAAATGCCAAAGGTGAAAGACAAAGAGAGAACTTAAAGGCAGCAAGAGGAAAGAAGTGAGTTACCTATAGGAGAGGTCCCATAAAACCGTCAGCTGGTTTCTCAAAAGAAACTGTGCAGGCTAGAAGGGATTAGCAAGAAATATTCCAAGCTATGAAAAGACCTACCGCCAAGATTGCTCTACCCAGCAAAGATATCATTTAGAATCAAAGGGCAGATAAAGAGCTTCTCGGACAAGACAAAACTGAAGGAGTTCATCGTCACCAAACCATTTTTACATGAAATGTTAAAGGGACTTATTTAGGAAAAAAAAGAAGATCAAAACTTTGAACAATAAAATGGCAATAAATACATATCGATCAACAATTGAATATGAAAAACAAACTAAGCAAACCAGAGAACAGAGACAGAATCATGGATACAGAGAGTGTTCTGACGGTTGCCAGGTAGGATGGCGGTGTGGGGGAATGGGTGAAGATGCGAGAGGATTAAGACTTACGAATAGGCAGTTACAGAAGAGCCATGGAGATGTACAGTGCAGTGCAGGAAATGGAGCAGTACAAGTTCCAAAGAACTTGTATTCCTGCCCCACAGATATGAAAAATCGTGCAGGGATTACCTGAGAGAATTGGGGGTGCTGGGTGGTAGGGGTCAAAGGGAGAAAATCAAGACAACTGTAATAGCATAATCAATAAAATATCATTAAAAATATAAATAAATAAATGAATATAAATCCTATAACAACCTGTAAATAACTAAATGAAAATTCTTAAGAGATGTTACCTTAGAAGTAACAAATAGCAATAACCTCAAATATCATAATTCCATTGGGCTCACCGTGTGTGAGAAGCAGAAATTTTTATTGGCAATTAGTAAATTGCACTAATGGAATGAAAATTTAAAAAACTTTTTTTTCATTTTTTTGAAACTTTGGCTTTCTATGTTTAATGTGTTCTATTTAACAGCTTAAGAAGATAAAAAGAACACTGACAGCATTTGAGGAAGTAATTTCTATTATGTGTTCAAATATTGTATGTGCATGTGAATCATAATTATTTGCTTTCAGCAGGTAGATCATCTAGGGTGAGATTACGGAAAAATTAGGGATCGTCGGCCCAATGTGCAAATCATCTTAAATTCAAACTCATTTGTTTAAATAGCAAACTCCATATTGCTTGATTTCTCAATTATGGGCAAAAACCTCAGGTAGAAATCCAAATGCATGAGAAGTCAAAAATATGCGAATGCAAAAGAATCCCAACAATTGTCACCAAGAGAGAAGAAAGTTTGGGTGCCTCTGGCTTCCAGTTGTACACTCATTGTGACACCTGGTGGATATTGTGAAAACTGCAAGTAATAGCAATCCGCTTTCAATACAGCCGCCACTAAGCCACCCATGTCTACCAAGCACTTGTAGTGTGCCTCACCCAAACTGCAATGTGGCGTTCAAAGAGTCAACATTTCTAAAAAAGGATTACATCTCATTAATAATGCTCAATCTTGATTACACGTTAAAAGGATAATATTCTGGATATATTGGTTAAGTAAAATATGTTATCAAAGGGAGGAAATGGAAATATCTGTAATAGTGTAAACAACAAAAATAAAGTTAAATATGTACATTAAAATTCATGTCCCTGTTTCTATTCACTTTGTCTTGTGTGACTAATAGAAATTTTAAAGTCACATACATGTCTCATATCTGTGGCTTGGATTATATTTCTACTAGGCAGTACTGTGTGTGATAGCATCTAAGCCTTAGATATTAAAAAGGTATAAAATTTCTCAGCTCATTTGTGAAAATAGGAAAAATATGTGTTATTTAAGATTGATATATGTGGTAGGCAGAATTTTAAGATGAGTATCGATGGTCTACATCCTTGTATAATTCTCGCCTTTTCAGTTTGGGCAAGATCTTCAAATACACTGGAGTAGCATTCCCTTGATCAGGGTATACTATATGGCAAAAGTACAGAGTACCCTAGAAGGGATTTGCAGATATAGTTAAGGCCCTTAATTAGCTGAAATTGAGTCAGTTTTTAAAAGGGAGATTTTTCTAGGTGGGATCCACCCTAATTAGAGGAGCCCTTAAAAGAGACTCAAAGCAGCAGCAACTATCCTGTTGGTCTAGCAGCAAAACGACCTGTTGTGGAAAGAGCCAGGTAGCAGGGGATGGCAGTCCATTTCCAGGGGCTGAGGGCCTTCCATCTCCAGCTATAAAAAATATAGCTGAAGATTCTGCCAACAAGCAGTAAGCTCAGAAGAAGACCCAAACCTCAGAAGAGGTGCAGCTGTGTCTCACGGTGTCACTGCAGCCCCCTGAGACCCTGAGACAGGACCCAGAGACACTGTGCCTGGGCTCCTAGTTACTGACTACAAGGAAGTAAATGTTGCTGCTTTAAACTAAAGTTTGCAATAATTTGTTATGCAAAAATAGAAAACTAATACACTATGTCTTCAAGCCATTGTTTTTACTTTACATTTTTGTTAGTATATTACTACTAGGTCATGAGATTATTTTTCTTTTTTCACCTAAGACATTCATAATAAGTCAAAATCAGCAATGAAAATCATAACTTTATTATAGCATATGCTTATAACTTCATGGGAGCATATACTTTATCATTGTATATACGATGAAAACAAATAAATACAAGGAAATCATATAAAGTCTAATAGAAACCTCTCAGTAGAACTCTGCTACTATGTAAATCATAGTTGCAGCCCACAGCTCTCTTAAATTTAAAGTAATGATACATTCTTTTTTCTTCATTTTAATTTTTTAATTTAATTTAATTTATTTTTAAAGAGAGGGGAAGAGAGGGAGAAAGAAAGGGAGAAAAACATCAATGTTTGGTTGCCTCTCATGCATCCCCTACTGGGGACCCGGCTTGCAACCCAGGCATTGGCCCTGACGGAATTGAACCAGTGACCGTTTGCTTCACAGGTACTCAGTCCACTGAGCCACCCCAGCCAGGTCTTCATCATTTTATGCTGTTTTGTCACTTAAGGTCACTAGACTTCTAATGACCTTAGAAGAAAATGGATGCCAGTAAAGGAAAATCCAGGGTTCATGGGGAGTTCTGGAACCAATCCTAATGAGTGCAGACCTAAGTTGTGACCTCCAAACAGAACTTTTAACAATTTAAAAGCTCATCTGGTATCAGAAAACTTTCACTCAGCTGCCTTGAGTTCCTGAAATTGAGAGCTTCACCTTTACACACAGTTCCTCAAGTTGAAGATTAACTCAAAAAGTAATGGTACACAGAGAGCTGTGCCCCTGAAGTCTTACAATGATTCTGAAAGTAGTGGCTAAATGCTCCAGCTCCTCCAACTAACTTACTATTCATCAAGCTTGTCATAATTTTTGTTATTCAGCCTTTGCACACACACTTTGCTTTTCCCAGAATAAATTTATATTGTTTCCATGCCTGGCAAAAACTCACCTGTTCTGTGAACCTTTCCCATTACATTCTGTTGACCTCCTGGATAGCTTTTGCTTTTTCCCAGTTAAAGTGTTCTTCTATCAAGTGAGGCCAGCTAGGAGAACAAGTGTGACAACATCGTGTGGCAACTTTGTGATTTCTTATCGACACTGATTTGATGAGTCAGTGAGTGAAGTTATTGGTTTATAAAAAATAAGTTCTCAGTTGCACAGGCTCGGATCTGCATATTTACACACACACACACACACACGCAAACACATAACTCCTTCCCCTTTTGTTTCCTATGTTGATTACTTCCCCTGGGATTGTATGAGATGCAGGTCTTGGTTTCTCCATTTGCAGGGTTTATAATACAGGGAGCTACCCATGCTCTTCTTATTATATCTCCCTAATGTCTGTTGGTATTAGGCCAATGGATCTGCTATCTCACTATCCTTGTATTTTTGCTTCTGGGTTTTGGAAGAAGCCTTTGTTTCTTAATGTATTTTTTACTGTGTTGACATATTTTCACAATACAATAAGACCTACCTCTATATTAGATTACATTTCTTGTCATTCTAAGATAAGAGTTGTTGGCACCATGGTTTCAGAACACTTCACAGACTTCTGTTCCGTAATTTACCATGTGGTATAGTAACTACTTCCTGTCTATATTCACCATTTAACTAAAAACAGGGGCCGTGCCTTATTCAACAGGACACCCATAATCTCTAAAAGGCAACAAAATAAAATATACTATCTAATTTAGCTTAATTAAAACATCTAAGACAAACATATTATTACAATACTAAATGTCCTACTCCTCTGCAATTATTTGATGTTTTAGCTGGTCGAACCAATGGAAAAAGTCAAGAGGGACGAACAGGTGTGAGATTCTCTGTTAGTGTCTCCTCTGCCTCCAGCTCCCACAGAATTTACCCATCGTCACTTTCTAAGATATCAGAACCAAACTTCTTTGATAAGCACTTAAGAAATTCCTAAAAATGTGACTTCCCTGTAGGTGAAGTTCGCATAGATTGTAGAAGAAGAAAGGGAGAGAAGGTATAAAGAAGGATGTAGTTCTTTTTTAATAAGATTAAAACTATTCTCTGGTTTTCCAAGCTGAAGGTCACGCGTTCCCTTGAGGTGTTTTGGTTAGCTTCACATTTCGTTACTGGTGACATTGATTTTGAGGATGATAATGTAGAAGGGGCTTTTTAAGTGAGCATTTTTGTGACTGCTGTATTTATCTGAGTTCCTATCTCTGTATGAGCTTAGCTATTGGTTGAGCCTGTCTCAGTCCAGTGTCTTGGCAATCGAAGTCTGTTTGCCAACAACTTCAGAAGCACTCATTTTAAACTAAAGTACACCTCAGTCCTTTGATCCAATCCTCCTCAGGTTCATCAAGCCAAATCAATAGAATCATTCAAATTTAATGATAACTCTTATCTTGGAACCAAGCTCATTCTTACTGATTAAACTTTTATTTTTGCCTTATTATGAAGGACAATCGGACCTTGGGGAGATTATAACGGGGAAATGGCATAAGTAATCTGATTTATGTCCCGTATAATACCAATTCATACAATTTATACTTCTAAATTTATACCAAATAGTGTATTTTCTTGAAGATAAGAATTATTTTTTCTTGATTGATAGAAGACTTTTCAAATATCAGCTATTTTTAGTATTTTCTAAAAATATTGAAGAAACAAAATAAAGTAGAATAAATCAGAATTATTGCATATGAAACAAACACAGATTTTTATAAAATCAGAGAAGAATAAAGTGTCTTTGGGGGTGCTAATTTCTAAGAATTAATATGTGTTTAAAGAATTTTAATTTACACTAGAATTGTAATTGGCTCTAGAAAGGTACTTGATATTTTATTTTCTCTGCTTTTTCCTCATGGAAAAAGTTTTGGTATCCTTTTTATATTGTCTATGGTGACAAAAGAAAATATACAGGTAACTTAATTGTAAGGATAGACAATTCATGGTGCAAGACTGCTTTCCCAGAGAAGAAGGACTCCTGCCACAAGACAGTGACAAGATTGCCACATCGACTCTTGCTTGCGTTTCCAGACTGCTAGGCCCACCCTACGTATTTCAGGTTTTCTAGCTTCCAAAATTACACAAGCCACTTCCTTTTAATAAAATCTAAATTTTATGAACAGCAAGATCTATAATTCCCTAGTTAGTTTAAAACCACATGACGAAAATTTGAGCAACTGTAATTTAGTCATTTTTAGCCCAATTTCACCAAGATAACATTGTGCCAAAAAGACAAAATGTTGGTTAAACTAAAAACCAAACACCAGTAAAATCTGTGTTTCCTAATTACTTAAAAGCCTGAAGAAAGAAGTGGTTTTCTGACTCTTCTAATCAGTGATTCTAGACAATTAATGTATTTTACATACGCCTATATCTTCTTTTTTGAAAACTGAAAATTATATCTTTAAAACCAGATTTTTTAAAAAATTGACAATAATAGAGAGAGTGTAGGGGGAGAGAGAGAAACCTCAATTTGTTTTCCACTTATTTATGCATTCGTTGGTTGATTCTTGTTTGTGCTGGACTGGGGATTAAACCCACAACCTTAGCCATGTAGGAATGATGCTCTAACCAACTGAGCTACCCAGCCAGGGCTAAAACCCTATTCTGTTGTGAGAGCACGTGAGGTTCCTATTTATTTTTTCCTATTTTGATCCTAGCATGTTTTTAGCTTCATCTCTTGTCACTGTCTCAACACATCTTCACCAAAGTATTGTAATTCCCTAAAAATGTCATTTTCACACATTCACATATTTGCACATGCTATTTTCTCTACCGGAAATAGCTACTATTTTCCACTCCATTCGGTAACTCTATAGTCACAATTCAAACAGCACCTCCTCTAAGCTCCTCTCTCTGACTTTCCCAGGTGAAAAGTCACTTTTATCTACTATGGTTCTATATCATCTTGTGTATACTGATGGTACGTGTTACCCATACATCACAGATTTTTTAGAACTGTATCAATTTCAAATGTTCTGTCTTTATGCCCTCATAAGAACATGAGTAAATTTATCAGATCATGTTTCCTACATTTTTTATTTCAGAAAATATAATTGCTAGTGACACAATACTTGTCCTTTGCAGGAATCCCAGAATATCTTATTACAAAAAAGAGACTGATCTCTTACAGAACTTTTTGGAATATTTCCTGATTTTGTGTTGCAAACACACATGATTGAAGATGGCAAAGTGTCATTTCAAGCTCAGCACACAAATATTTTACCAACATTTACATCCTTTCTTATATTGCACATTTCCCATTCATTGCAATGCCCGACAAACCATTACAAACCCACATTCCATAATAAAGCAGCTGAGGGGTCATCGGGAGAACTGGAAGAACCCACCAACTACAGACATTTGTCCTCAGAATTCTCGTCCATTAATTCTGTCCTTTATTGGGGAACCTTGGCATTTAGTGACATATAGCACATCTCCATTATTACTGGAAAATTCCCCAGATGAATCTGGGAGCTCACAACATCTTGGCACAGAGGCTTTTATTAAACTCATCTTCGATAGGTAAGATAAATATTAAAACACCCAAACTAAATACCCTCTCACACAATAAATGGGAAAAAACTGTCAGCTCTCAATCTAGTTCTCGGTCATCCGTCATTTTTTTTTAAACACGTTTATTGAGTTCCTTCAAAGAGACAAGTTATATTAGGTGCTACGAATGCAGTGATGAACAAGAGCGTCAGAATCCCTATTCTCACGAAGCTTACATCCTGGAGCAAGAAGCACCCAATTAAGAAATAGACAAAAACACAAAGTAATTACACATGTGATAAATGCGTTTAACGTTATGAAGAGAGTGACGAGATAGATATCAACTGGGAGTAGGGATGGAGGCCCTTTAGATATAATGGTGAGGGACAGTCATTTAGAGGAACTGGCATTTGAGCTGAGACCTCTGAGATGAAAAGGGGACAGCTATGTGGAGGTCTGGAGGAACATATGCTAACGAGTGAACAAGGGCATCCATACCCTAAATACAGCAAGTCCTCTAATCACTCTGAATGAGCAGCCACATTTTTGAGCCAGCCCCAGAGTCAAAATTACCCTACCAGAAAGCCTCTTCTCCCTAAGCATCCTGTCACGGTCGCCTCGTCTCTCTTGCCCTCCCTGACCTTTTTCTGTGTGTATATTTTAAATGTTCCCTCAAACCCTATTGTTTGTTGCTCTGTGTAATCCCTCTCAAGTTCTCTACTCCCATTTATACTGTCTGTTCCAAAGTCTCTCCTGAGTTTCCAGGTCAAATATCCACATGCCACTGGACTTCTCCACGTGGATGTCCCACTAGTGCCCCAAAGCCAACAAAGCCAAAATGGAAAACATTAGTTCCTTGCCTGCCCACATGCTTCCAGCACAGCCCATGTTACCTGCCAACCACCACCATCAGTGATCACTCGCCCATGCTTAACACCTGAAAATTCTCTACTTTCTAACTTTTCCCCCATTAGCTCCCACATCCAGTCATCCAATCTCCCAATTTTACATTATTAGTATTTCTTGGAGTGCATTTCTTTAGCAATTAATGAGTCAACACTGAATTCTTTACTCCCTTAGACTATGACCTGAATTATATAGTAATATAAACTAATTATGTGCTTGCACGTGCCATTTTGAGTGACTCACATGTGAGCTACAAGTGAGCTACCGTGTAAGTATTTCTCTTTCATATATAAGGAAACTGAAGCATAGAGGTATTCAGCAATTGGCCTAAAGCTGCTTATAAAATGGAAGCCACAATATTTAATCCACAAATATCTGACTCTAAAATCTAATCTAGAAAAGAAGTAGGCAATTAGCTCTCCTAACAGAAAAATTAAGCATTTAACTTGACTTATGACTATATTTTGCATAAATACTCCCACATTTTTGGAATGTATTTAAAAACACTTTACTATATAAAATATGTTTTATCCATGTGTTTGTTTCTTCTTTGTTCATTTTTTGAAGGTCCACTAGTTAAAAAATGCTAGCTACCTACTAATTTTTAAGGGCAGACGCGAGGGGAAAAGCTTAAAATGGAGAATAAGAGGTTCTTGCAATGCCCTAGCAAGAGATACGGCTGTGAAATAACATAGTGAGGTAGTGTCACCAAACAGCAAGTGGCCCACCAAGCAAACGTGGAGGCAGAGTTCTGGTGAAAAAGGAAAGGGGTCATTTATTCGAAGGCTCCACAATTTTGGAGGAATGGCAGGCTTCTGCCTCAGAGCCCATTCCCACTAAAATGCCCCAAGAAAAATAACCCTGCCATCCTTTGCAGATTAGTTCAAAATGTGCCAGGAATTCCTTCACCCATTTAAAGTACCATCCTTGGGAAAAGCAGTCCAGCTGCCACACAGTCACCCAAGTGGTTTGGCTGGTTCCCGGGAGGAGTCCAGCTTCAGGCCTCTTTCTGGAGTTTGCGTGCTCCTGAGAGTCCTACTTATTGTGCAGGACCCTTTCTCCACTCCTGCCCACCGACCCAGCGTCTGTACCCTTCCCTACAGCTGGTGGCTCACCGTTATGTCTATGCACCTAGCCGAGCAGGACTGCAGAGCCCAACGCTGCTCCTCGCACCAGGAGGGGCCCAGGAATGCAGCCAGACAGCACAGTCTCCAAGGCCCAGTGGCCTGGGAACACTCGGACCCCTGACTGGGTGAACAAGGAAAACTAGAAGGGGAAAAACCTGAAGTCTCCACCCACCCAGTTTAAAACTCCAGGCCCCAAATCCTACGTGCTCCAGAAGCGTCCCACTTTTCAGCCAATTGCAAATAAATTGGCAGGTCTGCACCTCCCCCTCACCACCATGACAAACTCCAGGATACATGTATTCCTGAGACCTGCCCAGCAAGCAAGTACTCTGTGCAAGCCTCCTGCTGTCGCACAAGCCACGCTAGTTCATTTACCCTCACCTGGGGGTATGGAAATCTATCACAGGCCAGCTGTGGCTTCAATCCCACGGCCTCTGGCACTTTGAGACCAGTCCCTTTGCCACTGCAGGGTTCCCTCCGCACTCCCCAGTGATTTCCCCAGATTGCCCCTGTAACAGTAGGAAGGATATAATTTGAAGGAAACTTAAGTGATGGAGTCGTTAGGACTTGACTGGATTTGGAAGTTAAAGGAGAAATCAACAATGACTTACCAAAATTTCTCTTTATAGCACCTAGACAGAAGGCAGACTAGTTTTTACTTGGGGTTGTATATGTAACACTATTTTCGAAAGGTTCTAAAGCAGTAAAGAATGATAGGTGGAGTGTGGAGGAAGGGGGTTGGCAAAGTTGGCTTAGCATGAGGAATATAACAAACAACACGCTATAAAAAGCAGAAATTATTGGGCAGAAGAAAACATGGAACTCCTTGTATTACATTCGGGGACATGGGAACCATTAGAAAGCTATTACGAGAGAGATGACATGACTGATGGGAATCACAGGAAATCTTTTTAGCTTCAATGAAGCAAGAAATATTTGGAAATTGTACGTCTTGATTTCTTGACAAATGTCATAATAACTATTATAATAGCAGCAAGAAATACTTCAAATAGACACAGATTAATCTCTTATGTAAGTCATTGATTTAAGAAAAGTTTGGCAGCGTAGGTTAAGTGAAGGTTTACAGAATTGAAACTCAAACTGACAAGTTAGAAGGAATTTTACATGCTCTATTGAAACACTGGCAAATCTTTTGTTATATTTTTGAAGAGAAAATATGTCTCAAAGTAAACTGCCTGCATTCAGAAGCATTCAATATTTAAGTTAAAATACTTTCTAATGTACACTGCTTCAACCCATAAAATAAATCATTTGACTTACATGACCAGATTAGTCTTGTCTTTAAAACAGTAATTTATTTGAATAAAATCGTAGTCTCGCCTCTGCTCACCACAATAGCAACACCCACAGAAGACTTTGGTCCTTTATTAGGTAGGATGTGTATTGGTTTGCTAAGGCTGCCATAACAAAATATCACCAACTGAGTACCTTAAACAATTGTAGACAAAAAGCGGATTCTACAGAAGGTAAAGTCATGGTGATCTGATCATAAATTCCTAACTGGGAAGGTCATGATGGGTAGTAACACCCCAGATACATAAGGTCTGTCTGGAAAAAGTCCAGCCATTGTCAATATAATGAGAAAGCTTTGAACAACATCGATATAATCTGACAGCGAAGGAGAGTGGACTGGAGTGCACATGCGTGAACAATGACGACTTCACTGGCGGGGGGGGGGGGCAGTGAAGTCAGTGGGAGCAGTAGAAGCCATTGGGTGAGCATATGTACTGTGTGGCCATCACATTCAAAATGATTCCGTGAGTAGAGCAATGGATTTGCATCAAATTAAGCTTGAACATTCCTTTGTGGAAACTATTCAGATGATTCAGAAGGCCACAGATATGGGCAACTGGTGAGTGGTAGCTTCGACATGACAATATACCCACTCACCCAACACATCTTGTGCAGTTTTTTTTGCAAAACATCAAGTCCCCCCAGGTGACTCAGGCCCCCTATGGCCCAGATTTGGTACACTATGACTTCTGGCTTTTCCCAATACTAAAATCACCTTTGCAAGGGAAGAGATTCCAGACTGTTGATGAGATTCAGGAAGGGGCAGCTGATGGCAACTGGGAGAACTGTGGGAGGTCCCAAGGTGCCTACTTTCAAAGGGACTGAGACATCGTTGTTCTAGGTACAATATTTCTTGTATCTTCTTCAATAAATGTCTTTATTTTTCATGTTACATGGCTGGATACCTTCTGGAAAGACCTTGTATTCACTTCTAAAAGATTTATCTTTGCCTTAAGCAAAACCCGTCCAGTGTTTTTGTGCGTTTAGGTTAACACACCTTCAAAATGCCTCTTTTCAGACCGCTCAGAATTGGAACTACCCTCAAGAGAGCAAAGTCTTGTTAACGACCCTGAAACCCAGTCCCTTTCTTGCTTTATTGCACCTTCCTATAATCTTCCTACTGTTCCCTTCTTAATTCCAAATGCATAAAAGAATCTGCAAACTGCCACTCTAAGGAGCACTTTTCCTCAGTCTTTTGAGATCTTGCCTCTAGGCATGTCCTCCATTTGGCTCAAATAAACTTATATAAAAATATCTACTGTTTTAGACATTCTTCTGTAAATGCAATGGAAATTTATATTCTTACAGTTCTGGAGGCCAGGAGTCCAAGATGAAAGACAGAGTTGGTAAGATTGGTTTCTTCTGTGGCCTCTCTCCTTGGCTTCCAGATGGCTGCTTTCTTGCTGTGGTCCTAAGTGACATTTCCTTTGTGCACAGGCATCTCTAGTGTCTCTTCGTGTGTCCAGATTTCTTCGTATAAGGATACCAGTTAGATTGGATTAAATGCTGTAGGTCCCATCTCCTAAAACATTCACAGGCTGAGGTACTGGAGATTAGTACTCCAACATATGAATAGGGGGAGGGGAAGGAACAGTATTCATCCCATAACAGTCCCCAACTAAAATCAAGACTAGTTAAAAGAATAATAATTTATTGGAAATATTGCTCGCAAAATCTAAGAAATCCTATAAATCTTAGGAAACGCAGAATCTTGGGAAGCCTGGAAAATAAAAGGAGCAAGAAATAACAGTAAGCAATGTAATTACAGTCTAGTGCAGATGCAGTGAATGGCCCTCCAACCCTGTACTAGCAATACATGTACTTTTCTAATGCCCTGAAGAACTCCCAAACTCTTCCTGAGTCTTGTCTCATTCCTTTGAGATTAAAAACCTCAGGTTTAGGCGGATATGGCAGGAAGAATCTATCTGCTAAACCCTAAATTGTGTCGCAAGGATCTGGTTCTGTGGAATAAGCAAAAGAGAGAAACTTGCCCTTTTCACTTCTAAAATGGGTATTTTCACATAATGGGTAACCTCTTCTACACACACAAGGGCCTCTAGTTTTTGTTGTTGTTTTATTTTGAATCTTGGACCTTTATCCCTTTATTGTAGCCCAGCTTTATTAAGATATAAACATAGTGTGTTCAAGATGTACAATGCGATTATGTGACGCAAGTACATATTGCAAAATTAGCATAATAAAGTTAAACATCCATCATCTCATGTAGTTACTGTGTGTGTGAGAGAGAGAGACAGACATAAGAGAGGCATTTTTCAAAGATCGTACTTTGACTTATAGAATAAGGGGACCCTTATTTATTCAGCAAATTATTCAGCAAATATCTTTGCAAGCATGATCTACTTTTGTAACATTAGTGATAAGACATTTTAGAGTTTCAGGTTAGATTGTGATAGTCGGAATCCCTGGTTCAGCCTTTAACACGACCTTGGGCATGTTTCCTTTATGTCCACCTGGAAAATGCAGGCAGCAACAACGCACACTTCGGTGCTGCTGTGACGACTAAATGAAATAATGTGTAATGTATAACGTGCCAAGTAGTTTCTGGACTTATCAAGCACTTAATGTTAAGTTGTTGAGATGAGCTCTCCACCCTCAAATTAGGTTTGATTAATTTTACATTATAATGGGGATTTTAGAAAGCCTTTGGGCACTTCCTGAAATCTTTAAATAATTCGATATAGTACCTCAAAGGAGTCAAGTGCCTTCCGCAGGCGGCCACCCCTGGCACTCTTCAAATAAAAGGTAACTTTTTTCATTTTTTCAAAAACTTCGGCAGGAACTTGAAGCACGCGGCACTTGCCCGCCGGCCGGCCCTGCCCCACCAAAGCACAGGACGGTAACTGGGTACCCCGCTCGCCCAAGCAGCCATGAGTTGCTGAGGCTGCTTGGTGGTCACTCAGGATGGGGATGGCAGAGGCGATCACTAAACCAGACTGCAGACAAGGTCCCACGCGAAGCAAAGAGACGGACAAAAGAGTGACCCAACCTCAGTGGAAGACAATGCGGGCGGAGGGCACAATTCGCCCACCCGAGGGAATCCTTAAGCTTGCCGCACTCGCGGAAGGACCAGGTAGGAGAACTACATCACGTGTTACGCGTATTTTCCCACGTCCTATCCCTGCCCCCTCCCGGCCAGCCTTGGACGAGGCGCATGCGCAGCTCCGCTCGTGGGCGCGGGGCCTCACTACCCACAATGCGCCGCCACCGCGACTTGTCGCAAAAGCGGCGTTTCAGCCGCAAGTGAGCACCTAGTTCTCTGTGCAGTGCGGCAGCGACGGCGACCCGCGTCTTCCTCTTTTTCCGGCCGCGGGGCACGTACCCTGACGGTGTCCAGCTGCGCTTAAGTCTGGCCGGTGTCACCTGTCTCCGCAATGCCCCCCAAGAAACAGGCTCAGGCCGGGGGCAGCAAAAAGGCGGAGCAGAAAAAGAAGGAGAAGATTATCGAAGTGAGTACCCGTCCCCTCCCCCACTCACGCCGCGAGCCCTCCGGGAAGCAGCCTCCGGGTTCCTCGCTCCTTGGCTCCTGCTAGCGTTTTCCGAGGCCACGTGTTCCCTCTTTCGGCTCAGTGTGGCCCACTGCCCCCTTTTTCAGCCCCCTCGTAACGCTCTATGCGTCTCATCCCTATAGTGACGCTGCTGGCGCCCCCGTACCCAGCCTTTGCTTCTTCTACACGCCTCCCTTCACTGACCCCAGTGCCAAACGACACCTCTCCTCTTACCCTGCCACCGGGTTTTGTCTTTCGGTAGTTCTAAGAATTGAAGATGTTTCTGGGCTCATGTTCAAAACAATAACGCTGGCCGAGCTCAGGCCAGACCCTTAGGAAAGCCGATTCCTGACAAGGCTTTGTATGCTTGATTTTCTTTACCCATCATCTAGAAGTAGTAGTACTTTCGAGCCAACAATTACTACTATGGCATTTTTGATTCATCTCTAAACTGTTCCACGTTCCTTAAAGAATGGGTGCTTCTTTGAAGTCGCAGCCCACCCTGTTGTACCTGGAGCGTGCTACATGTATTTTGAATTAAATTGGATAACGCTTTAAAATACATTAGCTGTCAGTGCCAGTAGCTGTGATGAGTGTCGCACCCGAATTTGTTATATAAGTAGGTTGGTTCAGTGAATTGCGCCTGTAGCCCTTTAAATGCCGAAGAACGCAGTTTACTTCTTAAAGGTTGTATATTTGTGTCCTGATGAATGTGTCAATGAGATTCCTTAAGAGAGTGAACCATAAGTAAGATTCCGTAAACGTATCACGTAGTCCCCAAAGAGGTATTTCTTCCCTCGATTCCTGCTATTAATCATTCTTGTAATTAAGTAGTTCCTCGTGTGGTTTTGGGTGTAACTGGAAAAACCTTGGCCGATTTTTTGCATAAAGTATACCCGAATAATGGACAGCTTTTTGTAGAATAGTTACTTTTTATTAGAATGCCACCAAAATGCATTTTGGGTACCTTGAAATGAGATATTTATGAATTATTGTTTTTAATGAAATATTCTGATTTGATTTAAATAATATGCTTATGAAGAGTTCTACTAATCTTGCTCAGGTTCCAAACCTGAAGCAGCACTTGTATTCTTATTGCCTGTTTGTAGTCATTAGAACTGTCTTGAAGTAGCATACATAGCCAGACTCCTGACACTTACAGATCTCTGGGCGATAGTGACCTGATGCTGTTCGGTGCTAAGTAGTAGATGAGCAGCACTTTAGGGATGACGTTTAATCGTGTTCCTTTACTGAATTTGAATTAACATGGTTGACTATGATGCAAACTCTCATATAGATGTGAAATTAAAATGTTACATGAAAATTTAAAGTAAATTTTATTCGTTATTAACCTTTAGCTACATTAATCCCCCCTTATCAGTAAAGGATACTTCCAAGACTCCAGTAGATGCTTGATACAGAAAAAAATACACTATTTTTTTCTTATATGTACATAATTATGTTTAAGATTAACTTATAAATTAGGCACAATAAGATCAACAACAATAATAAAATAGAACAATTATAATGACATACCATAATAAAAGTTATGTGAATGTGGTCTCTCTCTGATAATCTATCATTACTTAGCCTAGCTGGCTACTAAGTGACTGGCAAGTAGTGTATACAGTGTGGATGCAGCAGTTTTCCCCCACATATATAATGAGAAGTTTTTTTTAACGGTAGTTTTACAGACTGAAGTGCTGCATGAATTTTTACTACCACTGGAGAAGTCAAACAGTATTGTGAATTGTAATGTATATCATTTGTTGTGAAACTAGCTTTTTAGAAAATATCCTGTTACTAGCCTGTATTCCACTTTATTGAATACTATATGTGACTTAAAAAAAGCAAAACTTACCTAAAGCCCCAGCGTATGTCAATGGCTATTGCAAGGGGTATAAAAATTAAATATACTTTATGACAAACGCAGTATTTTTTGAAACCAGGTTCATACTGCTTATTGATTCTATTATAATTTTCTTTTTACAGTGTTTCTTTATAATCTCGTTTGACTTGTAAAGACTAATATTTATTTCAGTGTATGGTTAATTCGGAGAGATTTTATAGTAATATGTCCTGAAATTCTAAGTTGGCCAAAATAAGTGGCCTGTCTGTCTACCTGTCTCCCCTTCTGTACTTCTGTTGCCACCACTGTAGGCACTTCCTGTAGAAAAACAACAGCCTGTAGCTTTTGATAACTCTAAGGAAAGAAGTGAAACAAGGCATGAGAGGCAGCATAACTTAATGTAAGAAGCACTAGCTTTGGGGTCAGAGAAACTGGGGTTTGAATCCCATAGTTCAAATAAAAATGTCAAACACGGTAGTTAATAGGTATGCTGCATGACCTATCTGAACCCCAGTTTCTCATCAGCAAAATGGAGCTAATTACTGGATTACAGAACTATGGGTTAAGTAAGATGACATTTAAGGTATCTAATATATTCAACACATAGCAGCTGTTCTTTATTAACATCAGAAGTAAGAATTGTCTGGTGGAAATAATCAGACTGACTTACTGTCTCTATTACAGTGCTTACTTTTTATCACCTGAAATACTTTATATTGTCTGCATTTTTTCTTTCCCTGTTTAAACTCCCCAAAATTTCATGAATTTACGTGTATTGTGTTATTTTTGAAATGAATATGTCAAAAAGGATATTGTTCTTTCAGACATTCACGTAGTTATCCCAAATGGCATATACCATTTGCTTTACTTACAGCTAAAATTTAAAAAAATGAAATCAGTTTTGAGAAATGGAAAGATGATTATGGAAAGGGGGGGCGGTTAATTTGGGGGTTTAGGGCAAGCAAATAGAAGAAATCCACTTAAGGACATACCAGCAAGGAAGTAGTAATACATAGAGAGAGGGGATTACAGTGTTATAGTATTACAGTATTATAGTATTACATAGTAATACTATAGAGAGGGGATCCAACTGTGTAAAGGATGGAGAAAGGGAAATAATTGGTGGCAATGAAAAACTTAGGCCAAAGCCAACCGTTGATTACTTGGCCAGCTGCAGAATGTCCATTGCATGGATAGATTACAGAAATACATTAGATGGCCGGGGGGGGGGGGGGGCGGCGGTGGAGTGGTTAATGAGGTAAAACGGTGCTAGCCTCTGCCTAACCCTAGTGTTCAAGAAGGTAGACCCCAACTATCTTTGGGCACTATTCAGTATTGCCCTTCTCTCCTGCCTTTCCCTTTTTTTTCAAACATCTTATTTGAATTGATTGCAGGCCAATAAAAGAAGCAGGATTACATGGGTGGGGCTGGGGAGTCAGTTTTAAGTGAAATCTAGAATTCACTGAGTGTAAAGCCCTTTGGAGCCTCAGGGCTTCAAATTAGTAGCTGTTTTCTAAACCCCTGTATATTGAAATTTTGAAATACACAGTTTCTTATAACCTAAGCTTTGGGATCTTATTATTTCCCTAGTTTTATCTTAACCATGATTTGGAGTTGATTGTAACCTCTTCCCACCTCATATTTCCCTTCCACCAGATCCAGGTTAATTTTAGGTAAGAGTCTGTCCTAAAGGAAAAGGGAGAAGGCCTTTTCAAGTATTCCAAATTGCAAAACATCCTGTTTTCAATAAATGTTGTTCGTATCCCAGATCCACAGTGTGGTATTCAGAAAACTTTTTGTCTACCAACTGACCCAGTAACCTAACTAGATTTTTCTGGGAAATAGTTTTTCATGGTAGAAAGAACAAGGACTTCGCTTGGAATTAAATATACCTTGGTTCAGATATCATCTATGTAACTGAATAGTTAACACTTAACGGGCCAGACACAGTTCTCAGTGTTTTTGGGAAAGAGAAACAAGCCATCTGCAAGAGATAACTTTACACAATTCTCTCAGTTGGGTGAGTATTATTGCCATTCTTAAGTTGAAACATGCACAGAGGTTAAATAGATTGCCCAGGGTTACTAAGATGGCAAGTGACAGAATATAGAGAGTCAAACCCAGGGTGTCTAGCACCAGAGTCCTTGCTGTTAACCTCTGTGCTATATTGCCTCATTGTAGTAATTTTTGTAACTTTCACAAAAATCCTAAAAGGTTAGTCTGAGACCACTTTGCAAATAAGAAAACTGAAAAAAAAGAAATTTGCTCAGTTCTGTTTGAAATTAGAACATGGGCAGTCTGCCTCCAGAATTTAATATTTTTAAGTCTCATACTATATAGCCTGCCCTTATTAACAGTGCTACTTCAAAAGAATTGTTGAACATTTCTGAGTTCCAATGTCTTTGTTTACAGAGTGATAACAGTATATCATAAGACCGTTAAGAGGATTCAGTAAAATATACAGGATCTGGCACAAATAATGCCCCTTTTTTAAAATTACAAAATCATAAGCATGTAATTCTGTAATATAATATTACACTCAAGCACACCATATGACATTTTAGGTGAAATACTCAAAACTATAAATTATTGCACCCATATTATTGCCCTACCAACCACCCTCGAGCAGGTGTCACTTCTGCTGGGCCCCGTATATTCAGGAGTTTGTGCATAGTGACTACTAGATAAGTAAGTGTCCCCTCTGAGAAAAAAAAAATTTCTGAGCTCTAAACTAGAGACTTATTTGTTATCTCTTTAGACTGGTTAAATATGTGGTAAACCATGTAAGTAAAACTTTTTCTTCTGGGATCTGGAGCTCACTCTGTCGTGAGTACTCTTTTTATTACTGATTTTAGAGAAAGAGAGAGAGGAAGGGAGTAAGAGAACAGCATCAGTTTGCTGCAACCTTGGCAAATCGGGCCGATGTTCTAACCAACTGGGCTACCTAGCCAAGGCCATGGGTGCTTTATTTTCTAGTTGGCCAGATCCACTTGAAGGACTTTTTTATTCCTAAGCCTTCATACATCAGTATCTACTTTGCTATGTGGTCTTTATTCATAATTTGTTTCTTCTCTGTAGCTACATTAGGGATGTGGGGTGAACCCCAGTTACGCTCCTCTCTGGCACAATATATGTCAATGCTGTTGTACTTTGATGCTGCTAATATTTTTATGTAGAATTGTCCCCTCCTTCCCCACCTCCTTCCCCAAGGAGAACTCACTTTTTGTAAAAGGAAAATATGTCACTTGACACCTGATTGCTGCATATCACCAGCCCTCTCCAAATGTCACATTACTCTTGATTATCTTTTCTTCTAATTGGATTGAGTGTTAAACTTCCTTTGTAAAAACAAGGGAAGCCAGCCATTAAAAAAAAACTCAGTGGAGAGAATTTCAGCATATATGTGCTTGCCTCTTTTTTATGTGCATAGCCTGTAAAAAACACATGTAGAATTTTGTAATGGGATATTAAAACATGAGATAGGCATTTGAGGGGGGGCAAGTAAAATTTTATATGGATGGATATGAGAACTATTCTTTTATAACTAAAACCCTCTTAACCTCTATGACTTAAGAACATTGAGAGATCTGTTTTCTTGGTTTTTGAGATACCGTAAAATTATGCTGTGTTGGGTATGTTTAAATACCAATCCTATCAATACTGTTTTCCATTTCCAGCTTATTCAGGTATTCTGTACCTATAATACTTCTTCCTATTACTCTGTGCCTTCCCCTTAGAAAGGATACCAAAATAAAGATTATAAAATATGCCAGACTAAATGTCTTTTTTTATTACTATTAATTCTTGATCAAGTACAGTTTTGTCTTGTATTCCCAGCCCTGCCAGACTAAATGTCTTTCAGTGATTTTAGATTACTTTAAGAAGTAAAGACCTTTTTGCCTTTTTTTCCTTTCTGAAACCCACCCATAAGCAAGAGAATAAGAAGGAGATATGCACGTCCTCCTGAAATTAGGAGGTATCTTTAATTTTGAATCTCAACTTCATGAAGATTGCTAATGGGTGAATGAGTTGGTACCTGGCTTAGTAGAGCAGAGCAGTCAAGTCTAACTGCCCACCTAGGAGTGTGCCATTGAGAAGCAAGTGGATTTGCCCTACAAAATTCTGGAAAAGTTCAGTAGTGGGAGGAGTAGGTAACATAGAAGGCAGGAGGCTGAAACTAGGGGTTAAAGTGTAGTAACAGTTGATAGTTCTTTCTCTCACCATTCAGCCAGGTGATTACCCCTGCAAGAAAAAAGGAGAAAGGGAATAAATCAGAGGCCCCTGTGTTTCTGGAACTCAGAGCACAAAGGAGATTGGCAGATGTGGTCAAACTGAGCCTGAAAATGGCTACTAAGGAGTCTGTGCAGTAACAGACACCCTCTCCCACCTGTTCTCTACTTCTTTTAACCAGGTTTATTGCTCTCCCAGCTAGAGGACCCTTCGTCAGAGAAACAAAAAATACCCAGTATTTGGTAGTTTCCTTATACCTTTGCCACCCATTCAGTTAGGGTGAAATCTAATGTAGGAGTCACGTCTCCTACATTAGTTTCCCAGGGCTACTGTAACAAGTTACCACAAACTGATTGACTTAAAACAACAGAATTTTACTTTCTTACCAATACGGAGGCCAGATATCCAAAATCAAGGTGTAGGCAGAACCATGATCCTTCTGATGTCTATAGTGAAAAATGTTCCCTTGCCTCTTCGTGGTTTCTGGATCTTCCAGTTATCTGTGGCATTCCTTGGCTTATAGCGGCATCGTTTCAGTTTCTCTGCCTATTTCTTCACATTGCCTTCCCTCTCTGTCTATGTGTTCTTTACTCTTATAAAGATACCAGTCGTTGGGTTTAGGGCCAGCCATAATTCAGTGTGACCTTATCTTAACTCACTGTATCTGCAAAGACCTATTTCCAAGTAAAGTCACATTCTGAGATTCCAGGTAGATGTGAATTTAGTTTGTGTATTGCATACTTAGTAAATATAAATGCATAACCAAAGATTGTAATTAGTGCCTTGCACATGAGTATTTCATAAGTGATAACTGCTATTATATTCCTAGTTTTCACAGATTACTATATTAATATTCACAGATTTAAGTAACATGTTGCTTTTTAGTTAAATATACTTTAATTTTAATATTTCCATTTTAGAAAAAGTTAGGAATGAATACTTCTCTGTAGTTTGAATTCTTTAAATTAAATTGTTTTTAGAGAATAACTCTACCCCTTAAAAAATCAGGCCAGAACTTAATGTATATTCTTATGCACTATTCCCAAAAATATGTTCAACGGCACATAATCCTTCAGGATACTATAAGAAAATGCATTTTGAGGTAGAATAAGTTTTGGCATTTGTTGCCTACTGTATCCCCTGTGGTAAAGGCTCTAAGCTATCTTGTGCTTAAAATTAAAAGCCCCATTAACCAAGAATTTTCCTCAACTTATTTGACTGGAGGACTTATTCTAGTATAGCAGCTCTACACATCCTGTAGAAGTGATAGTCCACAGCACGCTGGAAAAAGCATCATAGGGTAACAGATTGAATGATGATAGTTATAAATAGGTTTGAATTGTAAAGAATGCTGAAAGATGTTTGAGGTCATATGTTGCCTTGACTTGATGATTGAGTGTTTTGCCTCTATAGCCTAAGAAAGAATAAGTTTCAGCCTGGCTGGTGTAGCTCAGTGGATTGAGCTCGGGCTGTGAACCAAAAGGTCGCCAGTTTGATTCCCAGTCAGGGCACATGCCTAGGTTGAAGGCCAGGTCTCCAGTATGGGGCGCTTGAGAGGCAACCACACATCGATGTTTCCCTCCCTTTCTTTCTCCTTCTCTTCACCTCTTTTAAAAAATGAATAAATAAAATCTTTTTAAAAAAGAATAAGTTTCTTACAGTAAGTAAATGAAAATGATTTTTAGACATGGCTAAAAAGATGAGAAATTAATATAAATTGCTAAGATATTTTTATATTCTTTCTCATTTAGGACAAAACTTTTGGTCTAAAGAATAAGAAAGGAGCAAAGCAACAGAAGTTTATCAAGGCTGTCACTCATCAAGTTAAATTTGGTCAACAAAATCCACGTCAGGTAAACAACTTAAATTTCTACATTTTCTTCATGTGAATGTAATATAATACCAAATACTTTTGTAATAGATGTTGTATTTTAAATTGGAATCCTGCTCTACAAAGCTTTTCTGCATTTTGCCTCTGTTACTCAGCAATGCCTCTTAGATATTATTCCAGCCATTTTGATATAGCTCTTAATTCTAATTGCTGCGTAATATTCTGCAGTGTGGTGGGTGCACTATATTCATCCATTTCATTACTTATAAATGAACACTTTGTTTCTAGCCTTCTGATTCTAAGAATGATTCTGTAAGAAACATCATTGTACGTGTGTTCTTACATGAATTTGTGCTTTTCTTTCTGTGGCATAAATTATTTGGTGGCACATTTCTAGATCAAGTACAGTGGATTTCTAATTTTAATAAATTTGCCTGATCACTCTCCATGGAGATATAGTACTTCACATTTTCTCATGCAGTGCATGAGTTACACGTATCGATGTTCTCTCGAATGGCTTTCCAATCTGATCATACTAAGCTATAACTCAATTTTACTTTCTTTCCCTCACTAATAGTGAGTTTAAACACTCTTTCACTTGCTTGTTGGCTCTGTGGGTTTGTTCTTCTCTGACATGCCTATTTAAATTCTTTTCTTTTTTTCCTTGTCAATTTATGAGACATTTTTTGTCTATATTAGAGACAATTTGTAAGGTTCTGTTACATTTTACTGTATAGTTTTTATTTTTTGTATTGTCAGATGTGTTAATTTTTATATGGTTAAAAAAGTCTCCCTGCCACTAGAATATTTGCCTTTTTCCTGCATTCTTTTCTAATTATTTTCAAAGTCTATAATTTGTCATAAAAATTTATGTCCATAAATTTCTTTTCTTTCAAATGAATAGCCACTTATGCCAGTGTCATTTATACTACTAATTGAAATACCACTGTTGATTTATTAAAGTCTCAATTATATTAGGGTCTTTTTCTGGATTCTTTTTTTTCTATTCTATTTATTGTCTACCCCTTAACCAGTATCCCATTCATTTTGATTACAGTGGCCTAGTAACGTATTCTCTTAGCTATTAAGGCAAGTCATCTCCTCCAAATGTTACTCTTTTCTATTTTTCTTGGTTTTTCTTACACATTTCTTCGTGGAAATTGTTTTATTCATTGGCAACTCATTCAAAAAGAATTTAGCCCCATTTTCTTCAAGCTGTTTAGATCTTTCACTTTCTTGAATTTAAGATTTTATAGACATAATAGTGTTATTTTTAAAAGAACTCTGTCACCACACTGTCTCCTTTGCCTTACACATTTGGAAACACATTTTTTTAAATCTTAGAATATCAGAATATGTTTTTGTGAGATGGTTAACCCCTATCTGAAACAAATGTCTCTTATTCATGTCTACAAATCTGTACCTCCAACATTTTTTTTCCCTCTTACACACAGCTTGATTCTAAAGCCAAAAACCATTGATATTCCATACCTGGGTCAGTAAAAATGTATGCTCAGGCCTTGGAGTGAGATCATCTTGGATGTGAATCTCCCTGTCTTATTTGTTACGTGATCTTAAACTATTTAGTGACACTGACTTTATCTGTACAGTGGAAGGGCAGTTACCCTTGCAGGGTTCCTGTGATGGTTAAATGAGAACATAATGTAAATCTTCATTCTTAATATAGGTATGTAAGAATTCACTTTCTTCCCTTTTTCAATCCTGTTCCTCCCCCCCTATTTTTTCTTCTAGTGGGAAGTATGTTGACTGGTAAATTCAGATGTTGTAGAACCAAGAAAGCCATAACATGTGTGGTAATAGTTAGGTTTGTTATACATTCAGTATTATATTTTTAATAATTTCTTGGGTACCTTACCTGGGCTTTTATCTGCGAACATGAGGTACATAACTACCTACCATATTTAACATCGGGAAGGAGCAGCAGTCCTGCCGTTAACGCTGGTGCCCCGCCATAGACTCTGTACCACAGCGGTTAACCTACTCTGTTGCCTTTAAACATCGCTCTCCTCACAGCTAAGGAGTCAGTGAGGCTAGTGATACGTAGCCACCTAACTGCACCACCCCCTCCACAACAGCTCAGGGCCTGCAAACAGTCATGCGACCTTACATCCATCTTAAAGAGTCACACTGTGTTGCCAATGTCATAGAAGTAATCAAAGGGAAGATGTGTGCTAGGAGTGTGGACCAAGCCTAGATCCTCCCCATGTCTTCCCCTGCACCTTCCACCTTCCTGCACATGGGGTGGGATGAAACTCAGGGTGGGAAGAGGAGGACCCAGGGGTGGACTCCTGCTTTACTTCCATGCCTCAGCGTGGAACTCCATGGAACCTGAACATTTTAAATTTGAACCTGTCCTTCCAGGTCATAAGGTATATTTGTTAGTATTTAACATTAGTTTGATTTCTAACTTACAAATATTTATAAAAATGGTCTGTGGGTCTTCACTGTATTTGCTCTGGGCCCCAGAAATGTTTGAAATGGGCTCAGTGAGCAAAGGCTACTTTTATTAAAAAAAAATAAAGTGACTTACATTTTTAAAAAAATATTTCCCATTTTTCTATTTAAATACATCCCCTACATGGTCAGAGTTGGGACTGGAAAGTCCTTAACTTTATTATAGCATTTGCCCATTACCTTCCTATAGTTTTTTCTTCCTGGTTACATTTTTGTCCTGGATTTAACCTATTGTTTTAATGGTTCTCAATCCTTTAAATGGGCTTTTTAGGTTCTTTCGGCTCATTTAATACTGCTGTTCTTCAGGGACCTGTCTTTTGCTCTTGTCATGTTTTAAGCTATTCTTGAATAACCTAATACACACCCAAAAATTTAATCAGTTTTCTGTAAACTGCCATTTCTAAAACCTGTATCTCAGGGCAGCCCCTCTCTGTATTAAGATCCATGTCCAGTTGCTTCATATGCTCCACCCAGATCCTCTGTAAACATCTCACACGCAGTGTGTTTAAAACTTAGCTCATCTCCACCCTCTACCCTGAAACCTGTTCCTCCTGTATTCCCTATCCATTTTATAAACAGCACCACTGTGCATATGATAATCCTCCTAGGTCCTCGATCTTTCTTGTACTGCATGTTTAGTCAGTCCAGTCAGTTCTACCTTCGTAAGACCTCACTCTTGCACTTCTTCTCCATCTTTACTACTACTGCCTATTTTAAGCTCTTGTGTTTTCTTGTCTACAGCGATCACATTAGCCTCCTAATTTTCCTTGCCTTCATTTTTGGGCTCCTGGTCTATGCTCCACAAACTTACCATCATGATCTTTATAAAATATAATCTGATTGTGTCACAGGCTTACTTTAAACCCTTGAGTCTTATTCTGTCACCTACTAATAACAATCCAAAATTCTCATTAATGTTTCTCATACCTTGTACCTACTCTTTCCTATATCTTTATCTTTGCTGGTTGTCTGCATTCCTTTTCTTGCCCATCAGGAAAATTTATCTATAAATTAGTATCTCAATCTAGTTTTCTTAAGCATATAGGAATTTCTCATTCCCAGAGCACCATGTATATTATAGTTGTTGACATGTCTGTCTTCTCACTAGATTCTGAGTTTCTTTAAATAAGCATCTTTGTCTTTTCATCTTTATATTCCTTGTCATCTAACATAGGACCTGACATATAAATATATGGATGAATCCTCTAATCATATTAGGTATGTAAATTGTGTGCCTGGAACTCTGTCATATGTAATGTTTGTTTTGTTTAATCTCCCACACTGACTTGGCCCAGTGTTTTTCCACAAGGGTGTTAGAGGTATTGGGGGTGGTACTGTTCTTTATTGTGTGGGACTGTGAATTTCAGGATATTTGCACCTTTGATCTTCAAAAGGTGCCCATGTTTCTGGGAAGTGGGTTGTTACAAGAAGAAAGTCATAGGTGAGAACCATTTGCTAAAAATGCTGGGCATGTAGTAGATGCTTAATAAATGCTTATGGCTCTAAGCATTTGAATATGCTTTTAACTTGGCATGGTACCGTTTATAGATTTTTTTAAGAAACTGCCACAAGATTTAGCAGTTTTTGATAAATAGTTTATACATTTAATGTATACTGAAAGGTCACTGTAAAACTGATATTAAGAGGTAAGGATTATATACATGAAAACAAAAATGTCTTTGTTACTTTAGTGTTATAAGATATATTACCATATAGTGAAAACAATTATATGAAACCAAATTTTTATATTATCCTGGGAATGTTATAGGTAGCACAAAGTGAAGCTGAAAAGAAATTGAAGAAAGATGACAAGAAGAAAGAACTACAAGAGCTAAATGAGCTGTTCAAACCTGTAGTTGCTGCTCAAAAAATAAGTAAAGGTAAATGTTAAATTTCAGAAGTGTTGCTTTCTTATCAGATGTGACCCATGTTTAAAAACTTCTCATTTGTTTTGGTGTGTGTTTTCTTCAGAGCTGTGTCTCCTCTAAAAATGATACTCCCTTCGTCAACATTACCTCTGTCAACACCTTCCGTACAATTGCTCTGTGTATGTGCACAGTCTTGGCATTGTACAACTGGAACTCCAGCCTTTAGCCCCTTACTTAAGGCAAAACTAATGGCGTAGACAGCCTGCTAGGTGATTTATGATAACAATTTTTGGTAGTATACAAGGCAAAGCTGGACTTCTATAAACCGTAAGACCCAAACTCTTAGCAGTATCCCTCCTTGTGTATTTGTATTTTTCTTTTGCCTCCCGCCTCCTGCCTCAGTTGCAACTAGACAAGTGACTGTGGAATAACTTGCGTGTTTGTTTCGTTTTCCATCTCCTTCCCTGTTTTTTGGTAAGAATAAAAGAAGAAAATGTGTGTAAAATACTACAGAAGAACTCGAAAAGAAATGTTGTTAGTGTTACCACTAACACCCCATGAGTGGTATTTTCCTCTCACATCAGTGAGTGGAAGATACCAAGTTAACCAAAAGTAACTGTGTCTCAGGCAGAAGCTATACTGTATGATCTGGCAATTGAAATGCAAATGCCATATGCCGTTTGACACAGGCGCAGATCCCAAGTCTGTGGTGTGTGCGTTCTTCAAGCAAGGGCAGTGCACCAAGGGAGATAAGTGCAAGTTCTCTCATGACCTCACCCTGGAGAGGAAGTGTGAAAAGCGGAGTGTTTACATTGATGCAAGAGATGAAGAACTTGAAAAAGGTATCGTTTTAAAAAACAACATTTTCCTAAAGATATATGTCTCTGTCTCTGACTTTTGCCTTTTTGTTACCTAAATATTTAGTAACTTGAATATTTTAGTCTTGGTAGACTGTGTTTGTAAAGAATAATTGTTTTTTGTAAAATCTGAATTTATTTTATTATGCCCTTTGATTAAGTGAAGATGTTTAAAAACGATTGACTTACTTTGAATTTGACTCTCACCATTTTTTACAGTACGACCTCATTTGCCTAGACTAAAGATTTCTGTGAATAATCGCACAACATTGTTTATTCCTACCTTTGGTGTTTTAAAGGAAATACACATTAAGTTACAAGTCTTATAGCTTTCCTGTCTAAGGAAATATGTAATGTGTTTTGGGAACAGCAGATAAAAATACAGTATATACAGTCTCCCTTTCTTTTTTTATTTAGATACTATGGATAATTGGGATGAGAAAAAACTGGAAGAAGTAGTGAACAAGAAGCACGGTGAGGCGGAAAAGAAAAAACCAAAAACTCAAATAGTATGTCCTTTTCTTGAATTGAGTGGTATTTATCATTAGGGACAGTAATGTAGCAAGGTGTTTGCTGCTGTTTTGTGTTGGATTATTCTTTAAGTTATTACATCTTTTCTTAAAGATGAGATGTACTGAGCTTTGTTTTTGGAATTTACAAGTGTAAGTTATGCAGAATTCTTGTTCAAAAGTAGCCTTTGAAAACTACATGACTGAAGTCCTTCAACTGTCATTTTCTGAGGCTATCGTTCTCAAATATGGATGAACACAATCATGTTCAGATAAAAATTTTTTCTTATTTTTTGTGCAAAATGAATGGAGGGATAACTGTTAAAGTAAACCACTTATTGATTATTTATTCTGTTTTAATGGTAGGGAGACTTTTTAAATCACATGGGTGAGAATATTGTTATATATGAGTTGCAGAGTGAGTTTTTGGTGTGTGTTGGGGAAATGTGCTTTTAAAAATTGGTGCCTAATTTTTCGGACCCTGTTCACATTTATGTGTAGTGCAGTTACAGCATAAAACCTAGCTTGTGCTAGAAAAATTCTAAATGCTAGTTTTACTTACATTATTACAATTCTTCAGGAAATAAGAATTAACTTAGTAGTTTTTCCTCCTTATTTGCAAAGTTTATTACCTGAGGTTTCAATACAGTTGTATCTTGCACCTATTATGCTTTAAAAGGTCACTATGCTTTGTGTTCTTTGTATACTATCTTAGATGTAGGAAATTCCCTGTAATTTCAGATAATTCAAATAGTGCTTATATCATTAATATATGTGATTAAGGTGAAACTGAAACAAAATCATTGGTTTTATTTTTTATAACCATTATGTTATCTCATTTAAAAATCAGACTTTTCAGCCCTGGCTGGTGTGGCTTAGTAGATTGAGTGCTGCCTGTGAACCAAGGGGGGTCGTTGGTTCAGTTCCCCGTTAGGGCACATGCCTGGGTTGTGGGCCAGATCCCCAGTAGCGGGGGCATGAGAGGCAACTACAACTAATGCTTCTCCCTCTCTTACTCCCTTACTTCCCCTCTCTAAAAATAAATAAATAAATAAAATCTGTTTTAAAGTCAGACTTTGCAGAGTACATTTACAAAAGCTAAACAGAGGCAAATCCTTTTGTAAAATTCAGAATTTAGAACAGTGTCAAAGACAAATTTGTTATAGATCCTACCTGAAGACAAGTTTCTGTTAAGAACTTTAAGAAAATTTGTATGTACATGTTTGTACAGAGGATGCTCTATACAGAATGCTCAGCCTAAGGATGTGAATAGAACATAGTTTGCTCCGTATACTTAAGCATTTACCTTGGAAATTGTCTGCACTGAGCCACTACTTGTGAATAATAATTGTCTCTATAGGTGTGCAAGCATTTCCTTGAAGCTATTGAAAACAACAAATATGGCTGGTTTTGGGTATGCCCCGGAGGAGGTGATATTTGCATGTATCGGCATGCACTTCCCCCTGGATTTGTATTGAAAAAAGATAAAAAGAAAGAAGAAAAAGAAGATGAAATTTCACTAGAAGATCTAATTGAAAGAGAGGTAACTAGTATTTCTTTCCTGCCATAGAAAGAAAAGGCAGTATTTATTGTGAAATTTTAATATTTACCACTTGGGGGCAACAGCATGTTGTTAAAAAGAAAAAAAATACAATCTTTTCCTGAAGTTGCCTTTTCTTTAACTACTATTATGTTTCTAAAATGTAAACTAGCCATAATCATTAGCCAATTAAGACATTAATTTTAGGGTCATGACACAGTTCTTAAGTATTAGCCATTGGCTTATCAAATTATTTTCTTAATATAGATATATTAGTTTATCAATTCATTAAAATATTTAGTCAGTATTCAGATTGATTGAACTGGAAGTTTCAGGTATTTTCCCTGGTGTCTTATTTTTTCACTATTTTACTGATCATTAACGTTGTGTGAGAGGCGACAACTCCACTACAGTTTTTAGTTAATATGTTTTATTATCATCCCTGGACTCAAAAGGAGAATGAATCTTCTTGAAAAACATTTTCAACTACTTGAAAAACATTTTCAACTACTGGTCTCTGGTTCAGCACAAAAGAATGTTAGTCTGTGAGTTAGTAGATACGGCTTTGTATGTGATGCAGAAATGTTGAGGATATCAAAAATAGATTGAGGGTTGCACATTTTAAACTATATGCATTTTGCCATGACTTGAGTAATTTTAAATGTATTGTATAAATGTCTAATGTTGGGATTTTATACATTTGTTCTTAAAAGGATACACTGCTTAATGTCTCACACTGGAGGTAATATACTGTAACAGAAAATGTAGTCTTTAAAGTCAAGTATTGAATGCATTCAGGTTGTTTGTATTCTGGTTCTACCACATACTAGTTAACCTTTGGTAGATTTTCTGTTACCCTGTGTTTGCTTATTTGTGGAGATCAGTATGTTAGCGTGTGTATAAAGCAGTAATAGTGAATGCCTGGTAGACATTCAGCAAGTAGTATTTTTTCTGTTTATTACTTGATTACTGGCTGTGAGAAGCAGGTAGTAGTTTTTGCACTTTTTTCTCATCTACTGAAGAGCACAGATAAGATTTGGATATTGTCGTGTTGCTTTTCATGTTTTCAGTAGTTGACTTACATTAAAACAATTTTTCATGGCAAGTTTTGCTCACTTTAATTTTGTAAAGCTATCTAGTTCAGATTAATATATTTTACTTAGCAATGTTAATATCTGAACACTCATTTTGCTCATTGGCATGTGAAATAAAAATAAATCAGTTTGTTTTAATTTTATGTCTTCATAGTAGCAACAGGCAAGGGCTTAATTGCATTAAGAGAATGATATAAATACTATTAAGGTGACTTGAAGGAATAATTTGATTCTTTGTCTTTGCAGCGTTCTGCCCTAGGTCCAAATGTTACCAAAATTACTCTAGAATCTTTTCTTGCATGGAAGAAAAGGAAAAGACAAGAAAAGATTGATAAATTTGAGCAAGATATGGAAAGAAGAAAAGCAGACTTCAAAGCCGGGAAAGCATTAGTGGTATGTCCCAGCACACCCAAGTAGATTCTTTATTATTTTTCCCATTTTTGTATTTCTGTGTCATACAAGATTTTATTCTTATTTAATCATGTGTATGTATAAAACCAGTGACCAAGAAATGTTTGAATTTTGCTCTGAGTTGATATATTTGTGCATCTGAATAGATCAGTGGTCGTGAGGTGTTTGAATTTCGCCCCGAACTGGTTAATGATGATGACGAGGAAGCAGATGATACCCGCTACACCCAGGGAACAGGTGGTGATGAGGTAAGAGGCACCTCATCTCATGTTGATTGAGAAAGAGCATAGGGTGGCAGTAGGGCAGTGTGGTTCAGAGTGCCAGCTCTGGGCCTCATTTCAGATTCCAACTCTTACCTAGGGAGTTGCCTGGACTTCAGGCCTCCACCCTCATCTATAATGCAGTCATGGGATAATCCCTTAATCACAGGGCACTTTTGAGAATTAAATGAATTAATAAATTTATGGGGGGTTGTTGTTGTTCTAGGAGGGGTTATTAATTTTTTTTAGAGAGGGGGACGGAAAGGAGAAAGAATGGGAGAGAAACATCAATGTGTGGTTGCCTCTCATGGGTCCCCTGCTGGGACCTGGCCTGCAACCCAGGCATGTGCCCTGACTGGGAATTGAACCAGCGACCCTTTGCTTCACAGGCCTGTGCTCAATCCACTGAGCTACACCAGCCACGACAGTTTATGTTTTTTTATAGAACTTAGGGCAGTGCCTGGTATATAGTTAAGTGCTTACATGTTTTAACTATAAAAAGTATATTTTATTCTTCATGTAAAAAAATTAATATTTTATACTAAAAAACTCTGGCAGAAAATGTAAGAAAAATACTAACTAAAAAAGTATAGAGTAGGAAGCAGGAGACAATAGCAGAATCATTTGTTGCAGATGAATTTATTAATGATAGTAGAGAGCTGACTTCTTTTAATAAGGTTATAAAATTCTTTTGTGGTTGCAAGATAACTTTCAACTTTCTTTTCTACGTATTTTTAAAGGTTGATGACTCAGTGAGCATAAATGACATAGATTTAAGCCTGTACATCCCAAGAGATGTAGATGAAACAGGTATTACTGTAGCCAGTGTTGAAAGATTCAGCACATACACTTCAGAAAAAGATGGTGAGTATCCTAACTTTTATGTAATTCTAAAAACTAGGAGGCTCTCCAAAGAGGGTTAGACTGGTTTAGCAAAGTTAGATGGCAGTAGATACCAAACCGGTGACATAAGTATGCCGTGTAGCCATATGTAAAAGTCGTAAGAAGTAGAGGCTGTAGAGATGGTTGGCTGCAAGATTATTGAAGCCATTAACTGAGTTTAGAAGGGGACAAAAAAGAGTTTGGAGATGTAGCTAATGAGTTCAGTTTGCGACCTCACCTCATGAGGTTGAGATATCTGATTATCAAAAGTGGCATTGTCTGTGATATTGTGTAGACATTCACAGGATGAAGAGATTTGAAAGTCTTAGCTGAGAGTGAAAGAATTCACCTAAGTAGAGTAGGATGAGAACGTTCTAGAGCACTGCAAACATCAGTGTTTTAGAGTAGTCAGGAAGAAAAGCTTGGGGACACTGAAAGGGACAGAGAAAAATCAAGAGAAGAGTTTCAGGAAGATCAAGTAGGGCAAATTGGAGATAGTTCTTAATTAGGGAAGGAGCTGAAGGAGTGGAGACCCAAAGTTCATTGGGACTGCAGTACGAGCAGTGAGGAGGAAAATGAGCACAGACTTCTCACGGTTAAGAGCTTTAGGGAGAAACATGAGAAGCGGAGGCTTTTTAGGTTATGGGGAATTTATCTGTAGGCCAGGGGAAAAGGATCTGGGAGAAGGGAAAAATGGAAGGTGAAAGGAAGCAAGTAATAGAAGCAAGATCTAAAAGTATAAATAATTTCAATGAAGAATCAGAATGGAGGGAAGGCTGGCTAGGTGTGTTTGGAAATAAGAATTGTTGATACAATTTATATCTAATTGTGCCCCGAGTGAGGATTTGAAGAAAGAATTAAAGTGTGGCATGGTTGCTGTGAAAGAAAAAGGTAGAAAGGATAGTAATTAAGTCGAGTTGAGAGAGAAGAAGCTAAACAATATTGTTATTTTAACAATAAAGGAATAAAAGTTACAACTTGAAAAACTGGCCTACCCGCCTGAGATCTGAGAATTCTGTCGGACTGTTGACTTAGCGCCCATCTGCAGACTGGTTTGCTCCCTTTGGAAATGGGGCATTGGTGACAGCAGGCCCACTTGCCAGGACTTCAGAGGTTAAAATCCCTAAGACTGTCATCAGGAGATTTTGAAATATTTAAGATCTAGACTAGTCAATTGAAAATTATCTTTGTGTAAATGTTGGTATCATTGAACAAGGAAAAGCGGAAGTTTGTTTTCTCATTTATAGCCTGTAAGGAAGAGGAACAGCGTGGCCCCATAATCTTTTTTCATAATTTCATCTCACAAAATGTTTCTAGATTCCCACTCATTTTACAGTGTTACAGCTAGTGTGGATTAATTACTATTTGCAAAACCAAAAGCTGCGTAGCTGCTTGTGTCATAAACATCTTTTATTTCATAGCCATTTATTCAAATGAAATACTATGTGGATGCTGACTGTTTAAAAACCTAATTGCTAGTGATGTAGGGGACACAAAGTTGTGTAGGGTAACTCTTTCCCTCAGAGGTATGAACCAGTCAGTTGTCAAATGTTTAAGACATTTTATACAGGTGTAGGTAATTGGTACAGATAACTCAGAAATGAAAGCTCAGTTTTTGCAGTAATCTTAGGGAAGGCTTTCATGGCAAGGGGGGGAGGGAAATGTATCAGGCTGTGACCATCAGTTACTGATGGAATAGTGTTTTCTGTTTCCAGGCCTTACTGATTTCATTTTTATTTTTAGAAAACAAATTAAGTGAAGCTTCTGGAGGTAGGGCTGAAAATGGTGAAAGAAGTGATTTAGAAGACGACAACGAAGGGGAGGGACAGGAAAATGGAGTCATCGATGCTGTTCCTGTGGATGAAAATCTTTTTACAGGGGAAGATTTGGATGAACTAGAAGAAGAACTAAACACACTTGATTTAGAAGAATGACACGAAACAAGTCAATGAAAAAATTAAGCCAGCTCAGCATGAATTGAAATTGACGTTAATTTTTTTCCACCTAGAATTCTTCAACAGGATGTTTATTTCCCATGCTGATTTTGGAGGGCTTACTCCTCCAAACAAGGACTGTTCTCCCTACGTCTTGTCTTCTGACTTTGGCTACATCTCATAGTAAGTTCAGAGTAGTTCACGATAAATGGGAAATTTGGTCATTGCAGAAAAGGATTGATGGTTGTAAAAATGATTGTTGTAACTGTCTGCTCAAGTAGGAAGTGTCACTGCTGCTTTTCCAGCTTTTGGTTTTCATTGGGCATGTGTTACTACAAGGACAACGTGAATTAAAATTTAAAGTACCCTTTATTTAATGCAGTTTTTAATGGGTGATTTCATTTCTTTTGTATTTATATGTTAAAAAGACTGCCTAAGATATGAAACTGTACTTCATAAAGGAAACTGCATAGGCAGATTCAGTGTTGTATGTCTTTGGACAATTAGCCATTTAAAACAAAACTTCTTTGATCTGACAGGATCAGTTGCAATGCCCTGTGATACTGTTTTACAAACCTACCCCTCTTCTTTTTTGCCAATAAAGTTGTAAATAAAGACCATCATACATTAAAATCCAAATATGGGCCTTTCTTTTTTTTTAAGTTTTTCTATGAAAGTTTTCTTAGCGTTTCTATCTTGAGGATTTTAACTAAGTATTTGTTACAGTTAACTATCACAGAAGGCACAGGCATTTAAAGTTTTTTTAATACTGAATATAGAACTATGCAGAGTACTGACAGGAGTTCCTCAAGTTTAGTAACACTAATAGCTTAGCCTGGGAAAGACACTATCGGTCAGTGATCCCCAACCTCCAGGCCACTGACCAGTACCAGTCGATGGCCTGTTAGGAACTGGGCCGCACAGCAGGAAGTAAGCTTGAAAACCATCCCCCTTCCCCATCACCCCACCTCGCCCATCCCTTCTGGGAAAACTGTCTTCCATTGAAACGGTCCCTGGTGCCAAAAAGGTTGGGGACCGATCCTGCAGGTGATGTTACATGAAAGGGTAATTCCCGAATTGATGGATCATCAACTTCATTAAATGTCATCTATAGTTGAACCAAATACTGTGTTAGCATCATTGTAGAGAGCTGTGGTGTTATAATAATACATACTGAGGTTGATTATTTGAAGGCGTGTAAACCATAAACCAGTTCACAAAAAACTGGTGGATCTTAGTGTCTTTGGCATTGAGATCCCCCCAAAATTAAGGTTATACATTTAAGATGGACATAGTTTGCTAATGACCTGTTAAATACTAGTTACACCGTAGTAGTAATTTTTATGTGTATTTTAAAAAATAAACAGGTAACAGGTTATTTATGAATATAAATGGGTTTTAAGGCAGCTAAAATAATAGCACTAAAATGTCAGGTGACATGGACCCTAATCACATTTCTGTTTCAGATAAGATGTATGATTATTAAATCTCTGAATCTTAGTTTCTTTGTCTGCATATAAGGTGCTTCTGAATTGCAAAACCTAAGAAAACATGATTGTAAGTCTTATTAAATGATAACAAAAAAGCTAATAAATTGACTTCCCAGCTGTTCAATACTAGTAATGTAACTGGCGTTTTTCAAACGTAAACCATCATGAGCCAACTTTATTTCCCATCTATGAAATAAATAGGAATGAAAGTGTTCTTTAAATACTAAGTATATAAAAAAAGACTGCTTGAGTTTTAATTTATATCCATGAAAGATTGTTCTGTTCTTTTTATTAAAAGTGTTAGATGTTATTTCTTATAGTTTTTAATGATGAAGCATTTAAAAATAATCTGATGAGCTTAAATCTTCCTAAAGCTGTACCCAAGCAATCTTATTTCCACTTTTGAAACCATCTAAAATTTTCCTAGGAATTTTCTCATGAAAATTATAATCCATTTACTTCAGGCCTTAAATCAGATCATTTTTTTAATGTGTATAAGTAGGCCTATGTAAATAAGTATGCTATAGGCTTTTAGCTGTTTGATGTAAATTTGAAGTATTCCTACCTACAGCAAGCATGTGATTTTAAAAACCAAGTGATCTTTAATAAGTGCATCAAAGGGAAAAAAGCTACGGTGTTGAGGTAATTTTTGACACCTATAATTATTGAAATCTAGGATGGCCTTCATCTGTCTTGCCCTTAGGTTTCTTTTATAAATGCAGTGTATGCTCAGGGAATGCAGAAGCATTTTGATCTGAGAAAATCAAAATGGAAAATTACATCTGCTTCTACAGTGACATGTAGTACATTTCAGAGGCCAGTAGGTATAATTTATATGTTCATGATACAGTTACCATATATTAGTACAGTAAGTCTGAAGCTGGCTTTTCATTTTTTTTTTAAGATTTTATTTATTTATTTTTTAGAGGGGAAGGGAAGGAGAGAAGAAGAGAAATATCAATGGAAGATACCACTTGTGTGTCCCCTGCTGGGAACTAGCTTGCAACCCAGGCACGTGCCCTGACTGGGAATTGAACCATGATCCTTTGGTTCACAGGCCCACACTCAGTCCACTGAGCTACACCAGCCAGGGCTGGCTCTTCATTTTTAAACCTGTTTACACATAACTTTAAGTAGTTTTTTCTTATAGGTTGCTCTTTTATGTAAGTCCCATTGTTAATATAGTAAATCTCTGTAATCCAGTTTCAGTTATGTAACAGCTTCATTTTGAAAGGTTTATGGTTTAGAAATTCAGAAATTTAAGATGCGAGAACTGTGGCTTTGCACTTACTTCCTTATAGTCTATAAAATAAGATCACTTTTCCAAATGTAAGAACTTTTCATTTTTTTATCTAGATTACATTAGCCCCTACTTTTATTTTACTTTTATTTTAGACTCACTAACAATTACAGCCTTTAATGATCCCATGTTTGCCAAAATCTTTCTAATTAAAAATAAATTAAGTTTTTTTTTATTTTTGCACAAATGATTTATATGATACTGTAAGACTAATACAAAATTGCATAATTGTGCCATATAGTTTTAGTGCCTGAATGGGCAGCTAATTATTAATTGATTTAGAATGTGATAGGAACAAAACTACAGGATCAGACACTTAGGTGTAGCAGATCATTAAGAAAGCATCACATCCGTCCTCAGATTTTAACACATGAAGTGGACAGGGGAAGTGTTGACAGAAGTACATACAGATAGTATATGGTATTGTGTGAGTTCTATTCATGATCTAGGCTATTAACTTTGTAAAAAGAACTTTCAGGATCATAGACCATAGACTACTTACTGTCACTCTGTGTTAACGTTCAGGACTGTGATTCTGATTCATGTAGTATGGTGCTATTGTGTTAATGTTTCCAGGTATTGAACACATCATGTTTGTACTGTATGAACTCGCACATAATTGCAATGAATGTATGAATTAGAGATGAGGGGATGGACTACCAAAATACTCTGTTTAGGGTTATCATGTTTTTTGAGTGTGTATCCTACTGCTAATAGCTGTGTTTTCTGAACAAAGATAACAGCTTGTTTCTCAATAAAAATTATAGAGGTAGAAATTAGTAGCCATCCACAGTATTTGAACTGTAAACTAGAGGTTTAACATCTGTAAAATTTTATATCCTCAGAAACAAACCTTAATTAAACATTAGTACAAAATGCTTTTTATAGCCCCCATTTTAATATTCTATATTTACCCTTTTGTAATTATTTGCTTTCTGTTACATTCAAAGAAGAAAAACTATTTGTTTTCATTCAGTTAACATTTTTGTGCCATTCACAAATGAGACATTTGTATTAGGCACTATGTATAGCGTGAACTGTGACTTAGCTTAAGACTTATTTTCTCCCTGATTTGAGTATACATATATTTAGAAGAGGAAAATCATAACTGTAGGGCTAAAAAACATGAAACTAAAAGTAAGTACCTAACCATTAATAGGAACATCTTTTCAATCAGACTAGAAGCGGGCTTTTCAGTCCCTTTGTATTCAAATTTCATCCATTTGAATGTATTTGTATTTATTTTTTTTTGTTTTTTAATGTAAACATGTCCTTTGTGAAAATACTGTGGTGACCACTTTTCAGGTAAAAGTGGTTGGTTTATTTGTATTTGGTCCCCAGAAACATACATTTCTGGTTTTCAAGCACATGTATGAAATATGTAAAATAAACTGGTCCGTGGAGACTTGAGTAAGCCCCAGTACTTAGTTTCCTTAGCCCTGTCTAGGTACCGTCATGCTGTAATTGTTGGCAGTTCATCTTTAGGGTGTGCCATTGTTTTCAAGGGAGCATATATCAGTTTCATTCCACATGTGCAGCTGCGCTTCTTTCTACATGTGATGTCTTTAAAGTATTTTTATCTAAGTCTTAAGGAACTCTATTTTAGTGACAAAGGTCATCAGTGCCACTTTACTACTATACATATGTTAAGAATTTTGTGATGATGTTACCATATTTAATTGGTAGCTATTTGAGGAATCTTGTTTATAACGTGACAGCATGTGTAGGACTGTAGTATCAAAGAATGTATAGTTGAAAGTATTTGAGTAACTGAAACCTCTCAAGTTAGACATATGTGTACAGTAATACACAGTTGTGTGGATCCATTCGTGATTGTGCGTTACTGTACACAGGTGACTCCTGAAGAACACAGGGGTTAGGTGCACCAAGTCCCCCACCCCTTCTGGCCCTCAAGTTGAAAATCTGCATAACCAGTGAGCCCTCCACGTAGGCAGGTTCCCAGGCACAGATTGAAAATACAGTTGAACAACGTATGTTAGAACTGTGGGGTCCAGTTATATGCAGAATTTCCTTCCACAGCTGAAACCTGTTGTTCAAAGGTCAACTGTATATTGCAAATATTTCATTAAAATTTAGAAAATTTCAGTGTGGGAGACATGGAATCTACTATATTAGAAGGAAAAATCCTTGATTTTTACTCAGTATTGAATAGACAATGAATGTAAAAACTGTAGTAACTAAATTAACATGTTATTAAGAAGCCACTTAATTTGGCTTCTTAATAACACATAGCTAAATCAGCTTTTGTTCAATTGTGTACAACCTAATTAACCAACCAAATTTGTGCTTCACTCCATGGGCCATTTTCTTCACATATGCTAATAATTATTAAGTATTCCTATAACTCTTGCACTAATTACCCATAATAGAAGAAAAGGTAAATATTTTAAGTAACTTTTATACTCCACCTGTAAATTGTTCAATTAGTGTATCCTTTGTTTCTGACTGGGTCTTTTTTATGCTGCTAAGGTCCTCACTGAGTTCCTTGAGCATCCTTATAGCCAGTGTTTCCAACTCTGCACCTGATAGGTTGCTTCTCTCCCTTTTGTTTAGCTCTTTTTCTAGAGTTTTGAACTGTTCTTTCATTTGGGCCATGTTTATCTCCTTGTTTTGGCATCCGCCCCATGTTTGTTTCCATGTATTAGGTGGGGCTGCTCTGACTCTGTATCTTGGAGTGTGGCCTAATGTAGTAGGTGTCCTGTAGGGTCCAGTGGCACAGCCTCTTGTATCACCCAAGCTGGGTACTCAAGGTGCACCCTTCATGTTGGCTAAATACATCCTCTTCTAGTTGAGCCTTGGTTGCTGTTGGCAGATCAATGGGAGGGATTTACCCAGGCCGGTCAGCTGCAAGGACTGGCTGTGACCACTAACCACCAACCTCCACCCTCCATTGAGGATGAGTCATGCAGGAACAGGGTGGTGGTGCTCTGACATGGTCTGTAACTGTCCAGTGGGTACACTGGCCCTGGGATTTCCGTGGTGCGGGCCAAGGTCAGCCCCACCTGTGTTTTGCCCAGGGCCATCCTACCTGAGCTTTTACATATTCTGAGTTGGCTTCTGCTTTTGCTGGGCTTGGAGACTCCCAGGTGAAGCCAAGCTGTGAATTGAGGCTGGCTACTGTTAGTGCTGTGCCCAGGGCTCACTGAGGCCAATTGTTGCTTGCTTCATAGGATTTAGAAATTTGTGCAGCATGGGCCAAGACCAGCCTTTCATATGGAAAAGCAGCTTGGATGGGCCCCCCAAATTGAGTGGGGCAGAGTCTCTTGGGAGATCCCAGGCAGGTCAAACAGTGTTGGCCAGGTTGATGGACTGTCAGATGTGGCACCAGCTTTCCAGCTCTGCATGGGAAGGGTCAAAAAAGGGACAGTGGTCTGCTCACCTTCATGTCGCACACTTCAGTTTGTCCCTGTATACCACTGGTGCCTTTCCAGCTGCTACCCCAGTGCTGGAGTTCAGAGGGAGTGAGTCTCAGTAGGTGAGTCCATATGTGGATTCTTTAAACAGAAACTGCCTGAGGCTCCAGCAGCCTCCTCCACCAACGCAGTTCCTACTGGGTTTTGCAGCCAGAAGCAGTGGGGACTTATCTTCCTGGCACCAGAACCTTGGGCTGGAGGGCCAGGTGTGGGCTTGGGACTTCACGCTCCCAGGATATCCCTCCCAAATTTTTACCTACCACACATGGGTGAAGAACCAACCCATTCCACATCCGTGCTGCTCCTACCAGTCTGGATAGGTGTGGTTTATTTAATTCCGTAGTCGGCAGACTTCGATTCACCTTAATTTTTGACAGTTCTGAGTGATGGTGGTTCTGTATTTTAGTTGTAATTTTGCTGTGGTTGTGCAAAGAGGCGAGCCATGTCTGCCTATGCTGCCATATTGACAGGAAGTCTGGAAGAAATCTTTTTAAATGAGAAATTCAAGACTGGTTATAAAAAAACTCTTGAGCACTCTGTGGGTGGTTCAGTGGGTTGGAGCATTGTCCTGTGGACCAAGAGGTTTGTGGGTTCAATTCCTGGTCACGGCACATACCTAGGTTATAGGTTCCATCCCTAGTCGAGGCACCTAGAAGAGGCAACCGATCCATGTTTTTCACATTGAAGTTCCTCTCTGTCTGTCTCTCTCTTCCAATCTCCCTACCCCACTACCCCCCGCCCCACTGTTCCTTTCTCTAAAATCAATAAACATATTCTTTGGTGAGTATCTTTTTAAAAAATCTTACTTGATTAATATGCATGAGCATGTTGAAGCCCATCTGATAAATTCTGTTAAAATGAAATGCAGTAATGCAGTGTATAGCACTTTAAAGAAAAACAGTTCTCCGTCCTCCGTGTTTCAAATGTGGGGATGTCACCAGAGACCATTTCAGTCAGCTATCCACCGAAGAGTAAGTTATGATAAAGAAAATCCTCAACATTGAAATAACCTTGTGTGCCTTGTTCAGATGTCTTTGTTTCTGCCCTTCCCCCACACACAGTTCGTATATAAACAATTATTCAGAGTAAACAAGATGAAGTAAGATGACATGTTTTTTGAAGAGAGAATACTAGTTAGTACTCTTGCTGTTTGGAAATAATTGAATTTTTGGACGAGTGGATTTCAGGGTAGTAAAATAGCCACACCAAAATGCTTTGTAGTTTTAAATAAGCACCCTGTAATTTTTCGTGGAAAACAGGAGTGCTTTGAAAACGCACTTTCAGATGTGTTTTTAAAGTATTTGCATAATATTCAAATCTTTAAAGGATGGTTTTCAAATCATTTCTGGAAATTTTAGTGAAATTTATTATGAGGAGATAGAGACATTAATAAACATTTACCACCCCCAGCCCCCCAAATGCCATTCAGGGAATAGAGACAGCAAAATTGAAATTTAAGTTGTCCTGAATGGGTTTAGCCAGTTGGCATTTTAAAATTAAGAGGTATGTATGCTTGACACAGTAAAGCCAATCATCTTAAGCTTCATTAAGTCATTAGATAGTTTTCATTAGAAATAGCACTTAACCAAATTTAATAGGAGTTATATTGTCTAGAATTCTACCAGTTTATTTGAAGTGAAATAAATGAAAATAAGAATTTTCAAGGTTTTGATAATATTCTTAGGTGCATAATGTAAGGTTTCGCTGCTCTCTGAAAAGAAATGCATGGTGCTAACAGTTTTCAGAAGCCTGTCCATCTTTCTCATCTTCTCTTTCCTTTAATAGTTGAAGATCAGAATACCAAATGCACAACTGTCAGAACTTGTCCAGAGGCAAACAATAGCAGCATAGGAAAAAATTAAAGTGAACCAATAGGATTTCAGAGGCTTTGACAACAAACATAGGCTGCTAACAGGTTTATTCTTGTACTGGCATTTTTATACCTGACTTAATTGTATACATAGGAGTTATATACTTGCTTGCAGAATTGAGAATGAGTCCTTGTATGAGAAATAGAGCAGTATTTAGAATTCACTGTACAGTGGCTTTCACGTAGAGATGTTTTGCTACAGTTTTAAATAAAATTTATTTTTCAGATGAGCTTATATAGTGAGCTATTTAAAAAGCATAAGCCAAATTTTAAAGAGGTTAATTGAGCCCTGGCTGGTATGGCTCAGTGGATTGAGCATGGGCCTGTGAAGCAAAGGGTTGCTGGTTCGATCCCCAGTCAGGGCACATGCCTGGGTTGCAGGCCAGGTCCCCAGTGGGGGACACATGAGAGGCAACCACACATTGATGTTTCTCTCCCACTCTTTCTCCTTCCCATCCCCTCTCTCTAAAAGTGAATAAATAAAATATTTTTTAAAAAGAGGTTAATTGATAGAAATGTCTGAATTAATTTCTCTGATAAAGCTGAATGCTCTTCATAGATCTTTTCTAAACTTTTTAAACAGCTTTATTAAGATATAATTGACACGGTAAACTGTACATATTTAAGGTGTGCAATTTGATGTGTGACAAATACATATACATGTGGACCCATCATCCCAATCTAGATATAATGCACATGTATAGTTTTCATAAATAGAATCATGTAACGTGTACTCTTTTACTTTCATTCAGCGTAATTATTTGGAGATCACTCATGTCATTGCAGGTGTCAGTGGTGTCAGTGTCAACTTTTTTATTGCTAAATAGTATACCTTTGGATAGAAGACGATTTCTCAGTTACCTTTTGATGAACTTTGGGGTTATTCCCATTTGGGGCCATAATAAAGTTACTAGGAACATTTACATACACATCTTTGTATTAATATATTTCATTTATTTTTGTAAAACAAAAGTGGGCTGTCTGGTTCATATGTTTAAGAAATGTTCACAATGTTTTTCAAAGTGGTTATACCGTTTTATGCCCCAGCCAACTCCGGTTGTTCCACATCCTCACTGACACTTGCTGTGGTCAGTTTTAATTTGGGTCTGTTATCCATTTGGGGTTAATATTTTAATATAGCTCAAAGGGCAGATAAAAGTTCACTGTTTTGGACGTGGTGAACAGTAGTGTTACTATTTCAACATTATACATTGGAAGGACTGTCCTACACTGAACTGCCTGTGCACCTTTGGTACATTTGTTGAAAATATACAGACGATCAAGCCCTGACTGGTGTAGCTCAGTGGATAGAAAATATACAGATGATCGGTTAGCATGTCAACTTTTTTTTAAACTCTTTTGTTTCTTTACGTCAATACCACGCTTCCTTGATAACTGTGGCTTTATATTAATGAAGTCTTGAAATCAGAATAAATTCTCCAACTTTGTTATACATATTTTTCAAAGTTATTTGGCTATTCTAGGTTCTTTGCATTTACATGTGCATTTTAGAATTAAGTTGTCCATGTTTACCAAAAAAAAAAAAAAAAAGCTGGAATTTTGACTGAGTTTGCATTAAATCTGTAAATCAGATTTACAGAGAATTGGCATCTCATTATTGAATCTTCTGGCCCACAAATCTGGTATATATCTTTACTTAGGTCTTATTGAATTTCAGCAGTGTCTTGTTGCTTTCAGCATGCAGGCTTTACACATCATTTGTCATTCATTCTTGTTTTCTATTTTTGATGCTATTGTAAATAGTATTTTTAAGTTTTAACTTAAAATTGTTCATTAATAGTATAGAGAAATACCGTTGATTTTTGCATTTTGATTGTATTCTGAAACCTAGCTAAACTCACTGTAGTAGCTTTTTTTGTAGATGTCGTGGTCTTACACAGTCATCTGATGGGCTTCTGTGAATAAATTACAGTGTTATAATCTGGATGCGTTTTATTTCTTTTTCTTGTATTATTGCATGAGTCAGCAAACCTGTTTCTGTAAGAAGAGTTTTATTCAAATATATTTATGTATCATCTTGCCTGCTTTCACGGTGCAGTGGCAGCATTGAGTAGTCACCACGAAGACTGAATGGCTCCCCGAAACCCGACTTAGCGTCTGTCCCTGAACAACAAAAACATTGGCCACACCGGGCCTCCCTGCACTGGCTGGGTAGTGGTAAAAACAAGCCATGTTGCCGTGTTCATGATCTTAGGTGAAGAGTATCCAGTCTTTTACCATTAAGTGATCATTTTAGTGGTAGATTTTTCATAGATTCTTTAGGTAAGATTAAGTTCTTTTCTATTCCCAGTTCACTAAGGGTTGGGATTTTTTGTTTTAATCAGGAATGGATGTTGGATTTTGTCTAAGCGATCACATGGCTTTTAAAAACTATGTTAATATTTAGTAGTACATCATTTAAAGAGTTAATATTTAATGTATCAACTAAGAAATATTTTCTTCTCTTTGATTTTCTGGGAGATGTATACAGAAGTGTGTATTTCTTAAGTATTTGGTGGAATTCACCAGTGAAACTGTCTAGACCTATCACTCCCTTTGTGGGCAGGTTTTGAATAACAAATTCAATATCTTTTAATAGATACAGGGCTGTTTAACGTATTTCTTGTGTGAGCTTTGTTAGTTTGTGTCTTTCAAGGAGTTTTTTCATACGTGTTTTCAAGGTATTGCCATAAATTTGTTCTTAATTTTCCTTTATTTTTTTTAGTATACTACTATATAGTAGGTAGTAATGCTAAATCTCTCAGTCCTAGTATTAGAGTTTGTATCTTCTTCCTGATCAGCCTTGCCTAGAGGCTTATCAACTTCTGATCATCTCAGAGAACCAGTTTTTGGTTTTACTGACTCTTGTCTCTAATTTTACTGTGTTTTGTTTCATCGGTGACCATATTAAAAATGATCAGTTTTACGTGTGAAAGGCCCAGCTCGAGCCTGGAAAAATCCGTTGCATCAGTAAGTAATCAACTCTGCATATTGCAGATTCCCATACTGCCTGGATTTATTTCACAATACTGGCAAAGAATCTGCATTCTTAACTGGACACATGTATGTTTCTCTTCCAAGCAGGTATTAAAGGCACATGGTCTCCTTTTCAGAGTCACTGCAGAATTGCTGCACTGTGTCTTGTTGACAAGTAGTCTAAGGTTCTGGATGTGTTGAAGTTGCTTAAAAAGATTCATTATCCTGCTCTGTTTTCCTCTTCATAGATTTATTATAACTCCAGTAGGCTGTACCATTTTTTTTCAGATATATGGAGAAATATGTGGTCTGCTTTAAAAAGTGAATTTTGTTATCCCTGACTGGTGTGGCTTAGTGGGTTGGGCGTCATCCAGTGAACTGAAGGGCCTCAGGCTCCATTCCCTGTCAGAGCTGGGTTGCAGCTAGGTCTCCAGTTGGGGAGGTAACCCACTGATGTTTCTCTCACACATCGATGTTTCTCTTCCTCCTATCCTCTCTCTCTAGAAATAAATAAAAGCTTTTTTAAAAAGTGGATTTTGTTAAATGAAGGAAAATATAGTTAAATAATTGCAAAGTCACTTTTTTCAGTCAGACTTCATATATTGTGTATGTTATTGGTGTTTACTGAAACATTAAAGTTGTGTGTGTGTGTGTGTGTGTGTGTGTGTGTTTTAAGAGATAAGTTTAGAAAGCTTGCTGGTATGCCTACTGTTTAATTTCAGCCTCATGGACAGTTAAGTGGAGTTTTTTGCATTTGAAGTGCTTTGATACGGCCTTGTTTAAAGGCAAAAGAATATGAATTCGCCTTAGAAGATGTAAAAATTTTAAATGCACGTTTTTTCCTTCATCAAATCAACCTTGAAATTAAATTCAAATGCCTTTTTGTATGTTTGTCCATTCCCCATAGTAATCTGTCCTGGTTTCTCCTGAGATTTGCATCACTAAGTAAGTGAAAAGGCACCACATGCTTTCACATGTGAACACTAAGCAAGCAGTTTGTCAGTAAGGTATGCAGTTCTGAGTACACTAATAATATAGACCATACTTGTATTCTTTAGTCTTCCTGTCCTCTCTGACGATTGTGGACTAAAGCTCAGCTTGATAGTTTATGGCAAGTTATGTAGGAAACTAACAATTTTGTACATATTTTACTGAACAAGAAAGTGAATGACAAAGAATGTAGACACACTTCAGTGACCTACATCACCTGCTGCTGTGTTTACGTGTGTCGGTCGCTCTAGTCCTGGTCTAAAAATATGTTTAGAACACTCAGGAGTTCCCACTCACAAGAACCATGTAATGAAAATGTCCTGAGATGACAAGCGAGACACAGTTCGTGAAGTTGCTCGTTGGTGTCCTGACCAGCCGGCTGTTTTCAGGCTCAGCATTCACATGCATGGTCGGTCATGTGGCCGGGCTCGGGATGGCCAAGTAATTACAGAAATATCTGTTAACTGGCTAATAACCGCATTTACTATTTACACTGTGAGAGTTTCCTAGATCGGTCTTTCTGAGGTGCTCCAGGCCTCTTTGCCATCTCTGTTCACTCTCTGTTCCTTGGCGATCTCCTTGACCCACGTGATGTCAGTAATCACTTCCATGTGGGCCACTGGCGCTCCGGCCTCACATTTCCAATAAGCTACCACACAGCTCAACATGAAGTCCTGCCAGNAATTACAGAAATATCTGTTAACTGGCTAATAACCTCATTTACTATTTACACTGTGAGAGTTTTCCTAGATCGGTCTTTCTGAGGTGCTCCAGGCCTCTTTGCCATCTCTGTTCACTCTCTGTTCCTTGGCGATCTCCTTGACCCACGTGATGTCAGTAATCACTTCCATGTGGGCCACTGGCGCTCCGGCCTCACATTTCCAATAAGCTACCACACAGCTCAACATGAAGTCCTGCCAGTACGTCAGATTCCAAACTAAAGTCATCATTCTCTCTCCTAAGTCTTTTCTTCCTTTTTTCCCAGTTCCTGAGATTTTGTCTAGCCGCTTGAACTAAAAAGACCTGATTGATTTTCCTACCACACCGTGTTTCCTCTCATATCCTTCCTAGTCATCATACCACTACCCCATATTACTCAGGTTCTCATCTACCTCCCTATTTACTCACATTATTTCTCTCCCAAACAGGAAGTCTTTGAGTGTGAAAGGAACATAGGAAGAGGGAAGCCGGTTCTTGAATACTGCTACTAGGACAACTGGTACGTGTGGAGACTGCCCCTGCCGACCTGGGCATGTGGTCACTGTGGTCTAATTTTCACTATTGCCTTTCTGCCTGTAACTAAGTCCTCCAAAGCAATACCAGGTCTATCTTAAAAGCATTGTTTTAATCATGAGGTTTCCATAGTCATAATTCTAAAATGGTGCCAAATTACTTACCAAATACAATCTAAACATTCAGACATGATCTTCAAAATCTTTGATGTGGTCGCGGCTTCCTGTCTCCCCTCATTTTTCCTAGTGTTATTGAGATGGGATTGACAGACAGCACTGTGTAAGTTTAAAGCGTACAGCATAATGGCTTGACTTCCACATATTATGAAATGATTACCACAGTGAGCTTAGTGAACCATTTATCATCTCGTATCAACACCAAAAGAGAAAATGTTTCTTCCTTGTGATGAGAACTCTTAGGATTCATTCTCCTAATAACTGTCAGTTGCACCATTCAGCCGCATTAACTCCAGTTATCGCGTATTATGTTCTCCAGTACTGATTCTGTATCTTACAGCTGGGAGTTCGTACTTTTTGACCATCTTCCTCCAGTTTCCCCAACCCCCACCTCCCTCCCACCTCCAGTAATCACAAATCTGATGTCTTTTTCTATCAATCTGGGGTTTTTTTTAGATTCCACATACAAATGAGGTCATACAGCTTGTCTTTCTCTGTCTTATTGCACTTAGCATAATGGGCTGGGGGACCATCCACGGTGTTGCAACATTACAGTTTCTTAAGTAACTCAGTGTTAACACTTAACTTTTCTGAGGTTGTCTCATTATAAAAATACAAGTTAAACTGTTTATTCCTCAGTTGTGAGGCTGAAATGGGGTACTGTATGGAAAGAACATAGCTTGGATCATAGGTACTTCATATTTGTGCCAAGTACTTGGAACATAGGCACTGAAGAACTGGTAGCTATTATATTTCCATATTGTAGTTTCTACCTATTCTAACTTTGTGAAATGTTTCTTACTCTCCCATAGTCTCCCAATGCCCCCATTCCTAAACCCTTCTTATCCTTGAGTATTCCAAAGATGTATTCCTTGAAACCACATTGAATCCCCCCAAACTGGGGGTCCAAAATTCACATGGCAGTTAGTATGTGTATATATATATATATTTCTACCTTGTTTATTTATATGCATGTCTTTGCTTCCGTGATAGAGTTTTGTTTGCTTGAGGACAGGAACTGTGTCATTTAGTATAGTGCCCTTCCCACCCCCCACAACCCCAGCACTGTGCTTTTAGGCAGTGAATATTTGTTAATTATTAAAATGTTTATCATTAACATTTTAATGAATTTCTTTGGAAATATGAGACCCATGAGTACTACAGTTGCCAAATATGGTACATTTGTATAATGATATACTACACAGCTGTTTAAACAGATGAAGTAGAATTTTCCATGTACTGACATGAAAGGTGACTGTGATATCCTGTTGAGTATCAAAAGAGAAAAAAGGTCAGTATGAGATATATATCTGTATATATCTTTTTTAAAAGCTCCTGATGCTATATACCTATTAATAGTAGTTGTCTTGGTAACATGGTGTTTATGTAGTATATTTGTGGTAGTTTGTAGCAGGGAGGGAGTATAATTTTAGAGAGCCTAACCTTTCATGTTTTTGTGTCCCCAAAAACCATATTAAATTCATCATTTTAACCATTTGTAAGTGTACCAGCTCAGTAGTGTTAAGTGTATTTGCATTGTTGTGCAACAGATCTGTAGAAGTCTTTTATTTTGTAAAACTGAATCTCTATGTCCATTAACACTAATGTCCCCTTCCGTCTTACCCCTGCCCTCAGCCCTGGGCAACTCTCTCCTCCTACGATTTTGACTACTTTTGATACTTCATGTAAGTGTAATAATACAGTCTTTGACCTTTTGTGATTGGCTTCATTTGATTTATCATGTCTTCCTGGTTCATTGATATAGCATGTGACAAAATTGCCTTCTTTTAAAGGCTGCATGTTATTTCCTTATATGTATATATCACATTTTCTTTATCCATTCATCTGTCTGTGAGTATTTGGGATGCTTCCACTTCTTGGCTATTGTAAGTAATGGTGCAGTGAACGTGGGTGTGCAAATATCTTTTGGACATATACCCAGAAGTAGGATTGCTTGGTCATATAGTAATTCCATTTTTAATTTTTAAGGACACTACATGCTGTTTTCCGTAATGACCACACCGCTTTACATTCTCACCAACAGTGCACCTATTTCTCTGCATTCTTGGCAACGCATGTTATTTTCTGTTGTTGTTGTTGTTGTTTTTTACTGTCGCCAGCCTGGTGTCTCATTGTGGTTTTTGTCTCATTGTGGTTTTGATTCGTACTTCAATTATGAATAGTGATGTCGAACATCTTTTCATATGCTTTTCATGACCTATTGGGTTGGCCGAAAAGTCCATTTAGTTTTTTTCATAAAATAAAAAGACACATTTTTTATTTTCACCAGTAACTATTGATTTCAATACTTTGAGTATGACGTCTATCTCCCAGGTGGTATAACATGGATCGTTCTCCATTAGTGTCTTTATTTGATTGCTGTCAAGTTCAGGTTGTCTACCCGACTGTGGAGCACCGTCCAGTGAGAAATCTCTAGCACCTTCACAAACCAATTTTGACACGTTCAGTCAGTCACAGCACCTTCTCCATACACTGCACAATCTTTTTTTGTGTTTCCATTGTGTTTTTACCTTGCTTGAAGTAATAAACCATACTATGCCAAAATGTTGCGTATTTTCTTCCATCTTCAGTATTAAAATGACTACACAAAAATTCACCAATTTTGATAAGTTTTTTTCAAATGCATGCTGAAAAGACAGCTGTCACAATACAATCTAACAAAATTGTTTTGAATGAAGTTAAAGACAACTAAGCACTACCAGAGACATCAAATGGAAAACAAAACAAATTTTTTTGGCCAGCCCACATATATCTTTGGAGAATTGTCTATTCCAGTCCTTTGCCCACTTTTTGATTGAATTACTTATTTTTTTCTTGAGTTATAGAAATTTCTTACAAATTCTGGAAATTGGCCCCTTATCATATGATTTGCTAATATGATCTCTGTCATTCCACAGGTTGCCTTTTCCCTCTGTCGTTTGCTTTGATACGAAATTGTTTTTAAGTTTTCTGTAGTTCCACTAGTCCACTTTTGCTTTTGCTCTCTGTACTTCTGGTGTTATTCCAAGAAATTATTGTCAAATCTATTGTCCTGAAATTTGTCTTTTATGGGTTTTTTTCAGCAGTTACAGGTTTAGCCCCTGTGTTTAGTCTTTCATGCAGGTTAAGTTAATTTGTTTATGTGGTGTAAGGGAAGTGTCCAACTTTATGTTTGGCATGTTTCCTGACACCATTGTTGAAGAGACTGACCTTCCCCTGTTGTGTAGTCTTAGCATCTTTGCCAAAAATTGTTTGGCCATATGCACAAGGGTTTATTTCTGGGCTTTCTATTCTGTTTCATTGGTCTATATATCAGTCTGTATATGACACAGTCTTGGTAACTGTTTCTTTGTAATTTTTTAAGTAAAATATGAGTTTATTTACAGTTTCTAGCCTTACAAAGCTCATTATTTGATTCACATATTTATTTCTCTCCACAGACTTTGCTAATGTCATATACTGCCAAAAAACCCAGTATATTTTTCTCCATAAACTATGTATAATTATTTCTAATGTTTGATCATAGTGACCTTTCTGAAGCATTACTCGATTTTTCTCCCTTTTTAATTTTTTAATTAAAGTTGGCCCCATTTTCTTTATAACATGTTATGAAGGCAGCAGATTTGAGGCCTCCAACTTTGTTTTTCTAGACTGTTTTGGTTCTAATGATTCCATATGAATTTGGGATTCTTTTTCTGTCTTTGTAAAGAAAGTTATTGACACTGTCATTAGAATTTCCTGAATCTGCAGGTTTTTCAGAGGTAGTATGAAATTTTTAACTTAACATAAAATGTTCAAATTATTTGTATCTTTTTCTATTAATTTTAGTGATGTTTTGTAGTTTTCAGTGTACCTCCTCAGTAAATTTATTCCTAAGCGTTTATCCTTTTTCATGTTCTAATGAATGGGACTTTTTAAAAAATTCCTCTTCAAATTGGTCATTATTCATCTGTAGAAAGGCCACTGAGTTTTGCATGTTAGTTTTGTGTCCTGCACCTTTGCTGAAATTGTTTATTGGTTTTAACAGGGTTTTGTTTGGGGTTGTTTTTTTTTTTGAGTATTTAGAGTTTTCTATGTATAAGACTACATCATGTGTGAACAGAGATTGTTTTACTTCTTCCTTTTCAATTGGGATGCCTTTTATTTCTTTTGCTTGTTCTGGCTAGACTTTCATTACTCTTGAATAATACTGGCGGGAATGGGCATCGTTGCCTTGTTCTGGAGCTTTAGTGGAATATCTTTCAGTCTTTCACCTTTGAGTACGATGTTACTGTGTATTATCATATGGCTTTTATTATGTCAAGATACTTTGCTTCATTTCTCATTTGTTGAGTGGTTTTATTATGAAACGGTATTGAACTTTGTTAAAGAACTTTGTTAAATGCTTTTTCTGCATCTGTTGAGATTATCACATAGTTTTTGTTCTTCATTTTGTAAACATGCTGTGTTACATTGACCAATTTTCTTATGTTGAGTTCTCTTTCTGTTTTGTACATGTCTGTTTTGTTTATATTATTTTGACTAGGGTTGTGTATTCTAAAATCCAAAAAATACCCAACTGTATTTGTGTGTGTGTTTGTGTATATACATATATATGAAAAACAAGATGAATAGCTTTACCATCTAAAAATAAATGTCTTAAGGGTCAGATGTGTTTATTTAGATTTATACTTTATTATAAATACATTATAAGTATTTAAACTTATAATAGAATGAATTACTGGATACTTAAGATGAAAGTATTTTTTAAAATATTTGTTTATTTATTTATCTTTAGAGGGGAAGGGAAGGAGAGAGGGAGAGAAATATCAATGTATGGTTGCCTCTCGTGAGTCCCCTACTGGGAACTGGCCTGCAACCCAGGCATGTGCCCTGACTGGGAATCGAACCTCGATTGTGTGGTTCGCAGGCCTGCACTCAATCCACTGAGCTGCACCAGCCAGGGCAAGATGAAAGTATTTTTGAAGGAATGCTTAAATTAATTTGAATTTTGTTAATTACTCTATTTAGATTTGATTTTAATTTAGTGGGGTTTCAAACCATATGGAATTAAGGAGGAATAACATTCCTATGCAGAAGCAGGAGTAGTGACGGTGATGATAGTGCTTTCTCTCTGTTGAGCGCTCACTGTGACCCGACTCTCATACTGAGTTCTTTACTTGCTCATCCCATGCATTCCTCACAACAACCCTGTGAGCTGACTACTATCATCCTCATGTTGCATAAAAGGTAAATGAGTTTCATGGAGGTTAAGAAAATGTCCCAAGGTCAAATACCAGTGTGAGAAGCAAACTAAATCTCAGCCAATCTTAAGGGCATTATTTTATGAATAGTTCTTTATTCTTAACCTTAGCTAATATACTGTAGAGCTATTGTTATTACCAATAGAAAAATCAACATTACTATGATTTAATTAGAAGAGCATCTGAGTCTATTCATCTATTCACTTTTAGACAATGGATGTACAAGATGAATTAATTGGGCTAAGGTACAGCAGATTCATTCAGCATGAATACTGAACCCTGGAACCCAAAGGATTGTGCAATGACACCAGTGAACTCGTAAAACGAAGCTTAGCCGTTTAATGAATCCATTCATTCCGTTCCTGGATCTACTCATTTCTTTCTCAGTGTGATGTTATCCTCACAATAGTCCTTATAACTGGAGCTTTTTAATTAGAATGACCAGAACCACCCTCATTAATAACATGCCATCATTACACATAGCATTAACTGTGTAAGGCTAACATGGACAGTTTGTTGCCACGGAGTAATTTACTGAAATCGTTATAAGAGAAAGAGTTAGTGTAGAAACTGACGATTTCGATGCTATGTCTGCTTAGCAAAGACTTTTGGTTCAGTCAGATGTGGAGGGGGAAAGTAGTAAATCTCCATCGGTTTGTTTGGTAAGCGTCTCAGCTTTTTCATTAATTTAACAAACACTTTTGCAACTACTATATGCAAGCATTATAGTAGGAGTTGGGGATAATAGAAGTTAAATTAAAAAAACAAAAAGCACCTGTCTCCACAAGGCCCCAGCCTCATGGGGAAATGGAAAAGTGCATGGGTGATGTTCGTACAGTGTGATAAAGATGAGTGTGGACCATGAGAGCATATGAGAGGATCATGCTTCTGGTAATAATACTTTAAATCTTGAAGCGTGAGCAAGTATGGCTCAGAGTTTAGAATAATTGGAACTTGAAGAGAGAAGGTGTCATGAGAGATTTCTGATTTATGGTTGAAAACATTCTAGGCATAGGAAACCATAGTTCAGATTCACGATAGATCCTAAAAATCCAAAAGCACGCTTTCACAGTCAAATAACATTACTAAAAAGGAATATTATAGGCTTGGTATTTCCCCCCCCCCCAAAAAAAAGATCAAATTCTTGAATTTTTTTAAGGCTTTTAATGACTTAAGTAAATTAGAACTGGCTAGAAATTGAGACCTGAAGTCCTGAGGAATGGAGGTGGCTTGTGCAGGGAATGAAGACGTCAGGGAGGCTCATTCCTGAGTGGATTCACCAGAGAGCACACAGAGCTAAGAGCTGACCAGCTTTTGCTTCTTAAGATGGTTGAAAAGCCCCACTGCCTACCGAACCTGAGGGGTCCCAGAGATGGGACCTTCTTTAGTAGTCAGTTTTGTCAAACCCAGAAAGATGCCCAGGGAATTTTATTGCCTATGTTATGCCATCAGAAAGGGCCAGGTTTCAATCTCCAAAAGGTGATTTCCCCCCTTTTATTCCATATCCCACTCATCCCAACTTCTTCTGATTCTTAATGAATTCCTCAGCAGCAACTTTCAAACATAGGTCTAATATGCATATAATTTGATAGACTTTAGCTTATTTATAGAGCATAAATTAGATTTAACTATGTTGACTAAATTATGTTTATTGAATTAGATAACCCAGAAAAAAGAATCTAACTTAATGAATTAAAATTATGGAACAGATGATTAAGTTATATGTGTCCAGTATTTACATGCAAAATTTATCCTTGTTTTTTTTATATATTCAACATTAGATTTAAAAAATCTATTACCAGAGTTTACCCCAATTTCAAGCTAATTTCTATCAACTTAGCTTTTTTTTCTTTCTGAAAAAAATAGCAAAATGACATGTTGGACCTTAATGTTTCCCATTAGCTTGGAGGGTATTACTATATGTTTCAGAGTTCCACATTTGAACACAGAAAGAAGAAATGTTTCTCTCTCCTTACACTCCTCCATCCTGGCCCTCATACTTAACTATGTAGAGACCACAAACTGACACAAGTTGTATATTCCATGACTGGATAAAAAAGACAGAATAAAATTACTTAGTCGTCGTGATTTCTCACTTCTCAGCATTCCTGAAAATTACCTCATGTCTGAACACATCCTCAACAATCAGACACCTCACCCCGTCTCCAGAAACCACGCAAACAAAGCCTGGCTGCCAGCACTCTGAGGGTTTCCTGACTCTGGACCCTCGGAAGCCCTGACTGGAGTGAAGTGCATGCATACGGCCCTCTCGGCCTCAGAAGTAAAAATTCATAGCCAGTGTGTCATCCCTCCTCCTGCTCAGCTGTGTAACCATCTTCTTTGCCAAGTGTTTTTCCCACCCGTGCACAGACACGGCTGTGTATGTGTGTGGAAAGGTGTGGCTGATTTGGACTTGAGTAAACTTTTTCTTGGAATGTTTTAACTATGATATAACACCACAAACAACGGCTTGTTACAGGAAAGGAAAGCCTGGTAACACACTGGTGGCCCCACATGGAGATGAGCTGCTATTGCAAATTCTTCAGAGAGCAGAAGCAAACAATGCTACATAGATTAAAACATTGTTTTAATTGGCACAGCACAGAACATGAATGGGGGTGAGGACATCTGCAGCAACAAATGAACTCAACATTGAATCTAAACAGAAAAGTGGATATTTAGTATTGCTGGAATACCAATAAGCTTTGGTAGGGCAGCTGTCCCAATGAAAACCCCAAAGACAAATTGTCTATCTACGTCTTAGTGTTTCAATACCGGGAATAAGGAAAGTATTTTGGTATAGATTCAAAGAATAGCAACAAAAAGAATGTGCGAGACATTCATTTAGAGACATTTAAAGGATTAAATGTGGGTTGGTTATGCAAAGGATGGAAGAAGAACCCCCGGCCTGCCCTTACATCAGTTCTTCCTGTTGTGTGAAGGGGGCGAGCAGGCCAGCTTCGATGACTGATTTGTGCTGGGGATGTAGCTCATCACAAATAGCTTTTGCATTGCCTGGGAACGCACAAAAGAAGAAGGGTCCCTCAGAGATTTCGGGAGGCTGTGGGCTAGTTTGAGTACACCATGCTCTCTTTATGCATAGTCTCCAGCAGAGTTCAAAGCACAAATAGGCACTTAATAAATAATGTTCACTTGAGTGAACTCACTAGATTTTTTTACTGTAGTTTAAAGTTAATCTCTTTGGGACAAATACCAAGTTATCTTTCTTCGAATGTTTCTAATGCAGTATACTTTAAACCACAATTCACAATTTAAACATGAATAATCATAATTTCATAGACATAGACCATGCAAAAAATTTTGTTCACTAAAAAGCCAGTTCAGGGGGACCCTGAAACCAACCCTTACACTAGATAGTAAATTTCACGGCATCTGGTAAGGACAGATGAGCTAATATATTCTATTTATAGTTTAACTCATCCCCCCGTCCTTGAATGGGTCCCAGGAAATAGGTGGAATATTGTCTCTGTGCAGTAGCATTTGATTATTCTTTAATTTATAGAAGTGCTGAAGGAAAATTTCCTCCTCCTATTTCTACAAAAGTCTCAATTGCAAGATTTTAAGCTCAATGGTAAGAACTCTGCAACATATTATCACCCTTGACATTTTCAAACTGAAAAGAATTCTTTTTTCCACTTGGTCTCTGGCTTCACTCACTGACTCAATAAATAACACTCATTTACTGTGGAAAGATTTAGAGACCAAACCCGGGCACACTGAAAACACCAAGAGGACAAGCTTCGGCGTGACACGGCCCTAGTTGCAAATCCTGACGATTCCTCTTAGTAGCTAGATGCCCTTAACCTTGGGATCCTTCCTCGTCTGGAGGAAGAAATGTGGAGAAAAAGATCTGCCCTGAGAGGCCGGATTTTAATGAAGAAAACGAATATGACGCACTCAGCACGAAGCCTCGGTTTGTAACTGTCAGCTCTCCTTCGCCGCTTCGCCTGTCTTCAGGTTGTACGACGTCACAACGCCTCTGGAAAGCAATACATTTCTCCATTCTTCACGTACACAAATTACGATTTTTTTTTCCTGCTGAGACTCGTCATTACGCAATTCCATCACATTATAATATGAACAATAATAAATTATGATTAAAATATACTAGCGATAATAATATTTTTCATGCCTTCCAAGTTGGCCAGATATTTTAAGAAACTCTATAACAGTCATGATCGCCTCATAGGACAGTCCAAGGACAGGGCTGATTCAGAGCCCTCATTGGGCTTGATTTAGATGCTCAAAGGATGTCATCAAGAACCCAGTTTTGAAGTTTTGACTTCATAATCCTCAGTGGCCCTGGTGATGCGGGAGAGAGAGGAGAATTCTGTGAGCTACCTGCTAAAGAGGGCAAAGAGCGGGTGAGCCAAGACGTTGAGGGCGATATCTGAGGGCAGGCATCCCAAGCAGACATCATGCGCAATAGTAACCAAGGGGTGTATTCGGAATATTGCAGAAACAGCAAAGAGGCCGGTGTGCCAGAGCGGAGTGAACCACACAGAGCATGGCGAGAGAGAAAATCAGAGAAGGAGCAAAAAGCTGATTAATTTAGGGTCTTCTAAGCCACTGCAGGGATATTGGCTCTTGTCCTGAGTAAGAAGTATAGCCATGGAGGGATTTAGAACAAAAGACTAGCATGATCTGCCTTACATTTTAAAAGGATCGCTCTGGTTGCTGGGTTAAGTAAGCCAAGGGGAAATAAGAGAAAGCAGGGACATTGGTCAGCACATTTGCAACAGAGCAGCTAGAAGATGATCATGCCTTGGACAAGGATAGAGTGATGACTTACAGGGAAGATTTGGAATCTGAGTATATAATTTTTAAAACTGATTTTAGAGAAAGAGAAACATCAATTTGTTGTTCTACTTATTTATACATTCATTGGTTGGTTCTTATATGTGCCCTGACCTGGAATCGAACCCTCAACCTGGTCATATCAGGACAACGCTCTAATCAACTACCTGTCCCATGCTGGAATCCGAGTATGTTTTGAAGGTAGAACCACGAGGATTTTCTCAGAGACAAGATGGGGGGAGTATGATAGGAAGCAAAGAATTAAGGGTGTTAGGAAAGGCGACCAGAGGGGGAATCTAAGGGAGAAAAATGAGCACTCGGTTTCGATCATGTGATGTGTGTAATGCCTACTAGCTAACACGTTTACAGCTGAGTACTTTCTGTTCCAGACACAATTTTAAGTGCCTTACATATGGGGTCCAGAACAAATAATGCCCCCTTTTTATTACATGTAAACCTTTTATCACAAAACCATAAGCCTGCAGTTCTGTAATATAACAACATCACACTCACACTCAAGCACACCATCTGACCCTTTAGGTGGAATGTTCAAACTGCTGTCCATCCCGTGCAGGACGTTCACACACCGCATACCAACCACATTCCATGACGGTACTTCTGCCAGACCCTGTATGTGAACTCATTTGGTCCTTAGCAGAACTCCATGTACTAGGTACTTGGAATTCACACCCTCAGTTACCAACAGTATTTAAAACCAAGAAAGTGTGTCTAGAACAGAAAAGAAGATCGAAGGCTGAGCTCAGTACACCACGGTGGTTAGCATTTACAGACATGAGGGGAAATCAGCAAAGAAGATCTGGAAAGAATGGGCCTTAGGGGAGGGGAAGAACATGAGAAACGGACGTCCCAGAACCAAGTGAACTAAGTGGATCAAGAAAGGTGAAGTGATCACTGTGTCAGAACCCATATTTTAAATAAGGTGGGGATTGAGAATTGACCGCATTTCAGTGGAATAGTGAGGGCGAAAGCCTGGGTTTGAGAGGCGGGGAGAGTGGAACTAGGGACAGCCAGTGAGCACGGACAATTCTTTTGAGGAGGTTTTTTTCTCTAAAAGGGAGCAGAGAAATGAGGTGGAGGCTACAAGGGAATGTGAGGTCCAGGAAGGTTCTTCGCTTTTTTGTGTTTTGTTTTTACACTGACTCTATTTTTTAAAGCAGTTTTAGTTCACAGCAAGGTTAAGCAGAAGGTACACAGATTTCCCATATTCCCTGAGTGTATGTGTGTATGTGTGTGTGTGTGTGTGTGTGTATATATATATATATATATATATATATATATACACACATATATATATATATATACAGACATATACAAGGGTATATATCTCCTCAATTATCAAAATCCCACATCAGCATGGTACACTTGTTTTAATCAATAAAACTGTGTTAATACATCATTATCACTCAAAGTCCATAGTTTACATTGTGATTCACTCTTGGTGGTGGGTTTCATTCCATGGGTTTTGACAAGTGTATAACCACAGGTGTCCACCATGACAGCATCACACAGTGTAGTTTCACTGCCCTAAACATGCTCTGTGCTCAGCCTATTGTGTCCCCACCCCGGCTTCCCCTGCACAACAACTGATCTTTTTAGTTTCCCCTAGTTTTGCCTTTTCTAGAATGTCATATAGTTGGAAACACACAGCGTATAACTTCTTCAGGCTTCTTTCACTTAGGTTCTTTCCTTGTCTTTTCATTGCTTGATAACTCACTTCTCTTTGGCACTGAATAATGCTCCATTTTCTTAATGTACCATATTTTAGTTTTCCATTCACCCACTGAAAGGCTTCTTGGGTGCTTGCATGCTTTGGTGATTATAAACAAAGCTTCTATAAACATTTTCACATGCAAATTTTTGTGTCGACATCACTTTTCAACTCCCTTGGGTAAATGTCAAGGAGTGCAATTACTGGATCTTATACTAAGAGACGTTTGGTTTTGTAAGAAATTGATAAACTGTTTTCCAAAATGGTTGTACTATTTTGCATTTTCACCAGCAATGATGATTCCAATTGGTCCGTTTTCACCAGCATTTATTGTTGTTAGCATTTTGGATTTTGGCCGTTGTAATAGGTGTGTATAATGATATCTTGTTACTTTCATTTGCGATTCCCTAATGACATATTTTCATATGCTTATTTGCCTTCTGTGTGTTTTCTTTGTAGGGTGTCTGTTCAGGTCTTTGGCTCGTTTTTTGATGCAGTTGTTGGTTTTCTTATATTGAATTGTGAGAGTTATTTGTATATGTTAGGTAACAGTCCTTTATCAAATATGACTTTTGCAAGTACACCATCCCACTCTGAAGCCTGTCTTCTCATTCTTTTGACATGTCTGTTGCTGAGTACAAGTCCTTAATTGTAATGAAGTCCAACTCATCGATTCTTTCTTTTGTGATTTTGGTGTTATCTGAAAAGTTATCACCCTCTGCAAGGTCATCTAAGTCTTCTCCAATGTTATCGTCAAGGAGTTTTATAATTTTGCATTTTGGTCTATAATCCACTTAGAGTTAATTTTTATGAAAAGTATAATTATTCTCTAAATATCTGTGGAATCTGTAATGATATCCTTTCATTTTTCTTTCTTCTCCTTCAGGTATTCCTATTACGGGTACGTTATACCTTTCATGGGTGTCCCACAGCTCTTGAACATTCCGTTCTGGGGTTTTTCCCCCAGTCTTTTTGTTCCTTTATTAGCTTTTCAGTTTTTGGTTTCTATTAAACTATCCTCAGACTCAGAGATTCTTTTCTCAGCTGTGTCCACTCTAACAATAAGCCCATCAAGAGCACTCTTCATTGCTGTTATACTACAGTGTTTTTGAACTCCAGTACTTCTTTTTTATTTTTTCCTAGAATTTCCCCCTCTCTGCTGACATTGCCTAAGAATTCTTGCATGTTGTCTTCTTTATTTATTAGAGCACTTAGCATCTTAATCATAGTGGTTTTAAACTCCTCGTCTGATCATTTCAACATCCCTGCTGTATTTGAGTCCAAGTCTGATGCTTGCTGTCTCTTTCAACTGTTTTTGTTTTGGGGAGGTTGGGTGTTTTTTTTTTTTTTTGCCTTTTAGTATGCATCTAAATTCTTTCTTGATAGCTGAACATGATATACTGAGTAAAGAACTGCTGGGAATAATATGCTGGTGAGGTGTGGGGGAAGGGAAAGCATTCTGGGTCCTGTGAGTAGGTCTCAAGTCTTTCAGAGAGCCTGTGCCTCTGGACTGCGAACTTCTGAAATGCTGCTCAGTTGTTGCCTCTCACCCCCTTAGGGGGACAGGATGGCCGGTGGGGAGTGGAGTTGCCTGCTTTCCTTTCTCCAGGTCGGTTAGGCTCTGATGAAATCCCAATAGTGCAGGCCCTGGTAAAGTAGTTTCCCTTATGGGCAGGTCTTAACACAAGAGTGTGCTCTTGCATATTTCAAAGCAATCTCCTTGCCTCTCCCACTGCTAGAAGTACAAGTGGATTTTTCTTGGATATTCAGTGTGATAACCAGGTAGGGCTCCTGGAGGTAAAACTCACAGAACTGAGGGGGAGCTCCCCTATGACTGGGTCCCCCTGAAGTTTTAAACACTCAGACTTGTTGACACTGAGCCTCCAGCAATTTGGCAATGAGAGTTCAAGTTTTCCTAGCCCAGCACTCCTTCTCACTCAAAGCTCCTGCTCCAGGAAGTTGTAATTCTCTAGAGTTACCTGTCTGTCTTTCCAATTTTGGGGAAAGTGGCTCACCTGTAACCTCACTTCTCTGATGGATCTAGAAAAGTTGTTGATTTTTTCAATGTTTCCAGCTATTTACTTGTTGTTGGGACAGAATGACAGCTGCCAAGCTCCTTACATGCCAGACCTAAAACCAGAAGTCTGCTTTTGTTTTTGTAGTGAAAAACTACAGCGTATCAGATTACTGCTGGGAATGATTTAGTGGGATGAGAGAGTTGACGACAAAGGAGAGGGGAAATTTCAAAGATGGAGTTCCTGGGGAAGTGAGGGGTGGGGGGCTCCAGTGCGCAGGGAAAAGCTATTGGATGCAGGCCGGAGCAGAGACGCGGGTCGCAGGCCCATAGATGCGGTGGTGAAAGCAGGTGGTGAAAGCAGGTGGTGAAAGCAGGTGGTTGTTCCCTTCTGGTTTTTTCTATCTTCTCAATGAAGAGGGAACTAAGTCATCAGAAGAGTGAAGATTAGAGAAATGGTAGCAAAGATTTGAAAAGAGAAAACGTAGGAAATAATCAACAAATGAATTGACGTGGAAAGCAGAGTAGGCTTTCAGGACTCTGCCAAGCCGGGAGTTTGAAGGGAGAGCAATCAGCAAGTTTGTTCTTCTTTAGCCGTGCTCAGCTTTCCCCGTTCAGGCGGGGGGAGCAGCGACTTTGAGTCCGTCAGGGAGGGGCGGTGCTGCAGTGCGTGAAGGCTGAGCGTGCAGATTCTGGAGTCGGACTGCTTGGATTGAAACCGCGGTCCCGCCACTCTACAGCTGTGCCGTCTCGAGCACGCTGTGTACTCTTGCTGTGCTTTGGGTTCCTTATCCGTTTCCCACTTAGAGAGGGACTAGAAATTCCGAAGAGGTCTGTGACATTCTCCTCCTCGCTGTCTCCCAGCCCACCTGCATCCGGTCCATGTACTCTGCCATGTGCTCTCCGAGCGTGGTCCAGTGAACAGGTACATAGTGCTTAGAACAGTGGTTTACACATTGCCTGCTAAGAAAGTGAGATGGAGGAAGAAAGTAGCAAGAAAGCTCAGGGAGCGTACAATGGAGTGACCTGAGTGAAAAGGGAGGAGTGAGGAACTGCCTGCTTTTTTAGATTCCAAAAACAAAAAGGTGGAGGAAATTCCATTTGCTTCAGGGAAACCCCTTCATCCAAAAGATCACTGTGGAATTTGATTTGAACCCAAGCGAGAATGAGGCAACCTGGAACACGTGATCTCTCGTACAGTTCAGTGGTGAAAGGAATATGTGCCAAGAAAGTGACAAACCCGTAGTGCAAATCAGAGAAGTTCCACAGCTTTGTTGAAAACGGTCCTTTTTCTGCTGTAATTACTCGAGTGGCCTAGACTTGATGATAACCCTGCTCAAAAGCAGCCTTGGAGCTGTTTCATGCGACCCCTTTCAGGAATCTAGAGTGACAGGCAGCTTGCTGCTGCGTATCTCAAGTGTTCCGTGCTCACTGGCCACAAAATTACTTCCATATTCCTCTTTGTTGGAGAAAAGGCAGTTTCAGTAGCTGTCCTTACAGAGTTCCACCAGAGCTTATTTTCCTGTTCATTCAGTGACTAGGTCATGTTTGCCAGGAGGGCCTGTCTTTCCCAAGGTGTCATGAGGCGCCTGCTAGAGAAGGAAGAAGGGAACGGTTGTAGGAAGTAGCAACGCATTTGGCAGCCATACAAATAAGCAAGTGATTCATACAGATAGGCAAGAGATGCCCAGTGGTGAAGAGTGCAGCCTGTGAGAGCAGACTGCCGGGGGTCAGCCCTCGGCGTCCTTCACTTCTGTTAGCTGCACACACTTCGAGATTTCTCTTGGTTTTCTCATTTGTATAATAGGCATCATCGTGGGGCTAAGCATGAAGATTCAAGGGGCTAATATGTAAAATATTCAGATGAGGTTTTTTCACACAATACTCCGTATAAGTATTATATGCCACAATCAAATCAAACACGCATGAATGGATTATAGTTTTTTCCTAAACCCTGTGCCTTGGGATTCAGCACGGCCAAAACACATTTAAATACCCCTCTCCTTTTTTTCTCTCTCCTTTTTCAAAGAACCCTGGGCTTGCCCCTACAGAAACTGTCTGCAGGATAGCTCAAGTATATAAGGGGCACAAAACACAAAGCAGAGATTTTTCAGGTAGGATCCTGAGTTCATACATTCCATTCTATACTCATTGAGTTAGGTTTGAATTAGAGTTGAGTTTGTGTGTATAAAGTGCCTAGCTGAAGTGTTTGTTATCTGCTAGGAGAAAAGAGGGAGGAAGAGAGTAGCGAGGAATCAGAGGGAGAATGACCTCCAGTTACCCAAACCACCACCGAGTCTGGTCTGTTTTCTCCCGCTGCCGCCGGGTGCGTCCCGTGCCTCCCGTGCCTGAGCGCACCGCTCCTTCGCGCTGCAGGACCCCTGTGGGTGCGGGTTGTTCCGCCTGAAATGCTCTTAGCACAGCAAATCTACCCGCCCCCTTTCACTTTATAACCCCTTTCCCCACTTCAGATCTCAGTTCAGGGGTTGGTTCTTCCTGCATGAAGGTTTTTTTGACTCCTCAGTCAGGCCTTGCACCCTCTGTTCCTTTGTTCCAGGGAGACTTCCTAGCACTTATCTTCAGCTGTAATCATGCTTATGACTATTTGTTTGTCTATTTGTGGTTAGTCTAATACATGGTAAGTGATCTGCATGTATGTATTAACTAGTGAATAAATATTGCTCCCATTCTGACACTTTGAAAGTTTTCTCCTTTTTCCTAAGTTTTTCACCGTGTGTTAGTGGTTGGACTAGCCAGAGGAGAAAAGGGTCTGGCCCTGTGCCATCTAGTGGGTACCTGACTGGGGCAAATGCAAAAAGGGCTTAAAGTTCACTTAAAAAAGCATAGAATTCAGCAATTGGCAGTGTTCTTACAGATTATCTTGTCCAACATTTTGGGTATCGACAACACAGGAAAATCTACCATTTAGAGGTTGAGCACTCTTGCCTGGACTTGAGCAAGCTACCGGGCAGGCACCACTTCATACGCAAATAAAAATGTGTTTCAAACTATAAGATTTCAAATGTGACTCATTAACATCTGCTTTCCTTAAATATAGTTTTCCCAGAGACTAAAAACCACCTAAAGGATAGAACAAACTCTCACAACTTAACACACAGCAAAAGACAGGCTTTTACGCCACTGGCTCTGTAGTCCCCTCACATACCATCGCCCGCAGCTTCATCACAGGACTCCAGTGAGGAACATTCGGAAGGGTCTTTGGAATCATGGCGATACAACTATTCGTTTAAGTTTGCTTCAACACGGGGCTAATCAAGGCAGCATCTAATTTCAGTGGGAAACTGCTACCTTTTGACTCAGTAAGTGGCCCAAATACTAGAGGACTGAAAGAACTCCGGCTACGGGGAGAAAAAAAACGGTTTGTGTTGAGAGGGTTCCCTTTTTGTCTTCTACTGTCTTTCCTCCTGACGAAATTGGCCCTGAGGCTGCTTCCTTGCTACCCAAAGCCCTCCATAAAAGTTCTTCAAGAACACAGGCCTGGTGCTGTGTCTCAAACATGCTTTTCTTTCTCTCCACCTCTCATTTTCCCCAGTAAAACTGAATGGCAAAAACATTTAATCAGAGAACACAATCATTGTTGATATGTGAATAGGCTGATAGCCAGTCTCAACAAAAAATAACATCCTTCACCCAGTTAAAATCCACATTCCCAGAAAGTCCCTTAGAAGTGACTCATGGAAATTTCAGTCATGGCATCAGACTTACGGAGTTGAAATATATTTGAGCAGTTGAGTCTTTCTTTCCTTCTCCTTTACAAACTGTGTAAGGGGCTTCCTGTAGTTGACTGTGGGCAGAGTTGACCCTGGAGATCAAACAGTTAGTTACCATCAGTAAAACAGCCTAAGAACCAAAGAGACCAAGAAGTTCTGTGCACATGAAACAGTGCTTCCTGCAGTAGCACCTCCAACAATGCTGAAAGGCAAAGACTGGACCTACACAGCCATAAAAGAATTCGTTTCTAGGCTACCTGAAGAATTTCTGCAAATTAAGGAAACGTGAACAAACCAATAGAAATGCAAGTAAAATTTGTGAATATGAGATTCACATAAAACTAATGTAAATGACCCACAAATAGTTGGAAACATGGGCGATGTCATCTCTAACCAGCAAAATGCATACTGAAAGAGCAATGAGATGCATTTTCGTCTGCCAGATTAGCAAATATTTAAGAGTTTGATTTTATCAAAGTTTGGCTAGGAAGTAGGGAAACCTTTCTTTTTCTATATACCACTACTGATGCTCATGAGAACATAAAGTGACAATGTCCTTTGTAAGAGCATACAGCATTGAAAACATGCCTTCTGTGGGAGCCATTCTGTATCTCCCCATGCATCCCAGAAAATACTTCCCACGTGCATAACGAGGCTTCTGCAAGGGTGCTGATTATAGCATCATTTGCACAGCCAAATAGGAAATGGTGTTTCTCCATTGTCTTATTCCCCAAACTGAAATCAATAGGTGCTAGCCCCCTCACATTCTAGAGAGATCCACTAACGATCCCTCAAACTCAGGATACCTGAAACTGCAACCATGATATTGGGGACAGGGAGGGAAATAGCCTAAGGGGACAATCCAACTAGCGAAGAAAGAATCGGGCCTTTCCCGAATGCAGTAAGCCAAGGCTACTAAACACTGGAGCAGTTCCCCCTGGGGATTTCTGGTTTGGGGGTAGTCAGTGTCTGTTACTGAAGACTTTGTTGGTTAGGCTTCCTAACAGTCCTCAGCCAGTCATCCACTCACCCCCAAACCTCTTAACACCTTCCTTGACTTCATCCTCTATCCGGTCTCCTGCGCCCTAAGCCCTGTCATCCCCCCAAGGTCAGACAGTTATGATTCATGAAAATGCTGAAAGCTAACCTGAAATCTTAATAAAAACTATACTTTGAGCTCTTGTTGGGTATCAAATGTGAGACATTTTATATACATCATCACATTGAGTCCTCGTAACAACTCTAAAAGTTGAGAACTAATATGAGCCTAATTTTACAGATGGGCAACATGTGGAAAGGTTTTGCAGCTTGCACAGGGTCACCTAACTGGAGAGAGATCTGGGCTTGGAGCCAGGCCACTCTGGCCGGCCCACTGGGTCGTATTCCTGCACAGCCTTTCAAGGTGCCCCTGCTTTCTCGGCTTCCTGCAGCAGGGCTCCCACCCACTAAACTGCCCCCCTACAAGGCCTCCCTAGACTGTTTCACTTGACCTTCCATTTGCAAAATCTTGACCCCTGAGAATCCACACTTTATCTTCAAGTTCTTCCATGTCTGCATGGTCAGTGAACTTGTTTTTAATCCTCATGGTATCCATGTGTGTCTTGAATTCTCTCTTTCCCGCACCGCATCTTCCCTTTTCCCGGTTCCTGTGTTATGTCAGTCATACACTATTAACCACCGAACCACATCCTTTACCATTGTTCTCTTCTCTCCTTCCACCCTCAGCATGATCGAGCGTAGTATAAAATATGCTCTGTAGGCTCCTACTCCCTGGGCATCGAACATTTCTAGAAAAAGTCACTAGAGTAGATCTATTTTCAATGTATTTCAGCTAAGCTCTCATTACCTTTCAGAAATTATTGTACTCAGCTATAGCCAGCTTTAATTAAAAGGTTTTTTCTATTAGAGTTGACATACAATATATTAGTTTCGAGTGTACAACATAGTGATTGGACATTTATATATCTTATGAACTAATTACCCCAATAAGTCTAGTATCCATCTGACACCGTACATAATTATCACAGTATTATTGACTATATTCTCTCTGCTGCATTTTACACCCCATGTACAGTCACCTTTCAACAGCAGCTCCTCCACTGGGTTCCCCTGTCCCTCAGTTCCCACCAGCTTCCTGGAAGTCTCTGAGAACATAGTGGTCACTTTCTTGTTTGCCTGTAAGATTCAAGATATATGATGGAGACCTCATGCAATTCCCCTTGGGCTATCTCGGCATCCCTTTTTTATTTTTTTAAAGATTTTATTTATTTATCTTTAGAGGGGAAGGGAAGGAGAGAAGGAGAGAAACATCAATGTGTGGTTGCCTCTTGTGAGTCCCCTGCTGGGAACTGGCCTGCAACCCAGGCAGGTGCCCTGACTGGGAATCGAACCTCGACCCTTTGGTTCGTAGGCCTGCGCTCAATCCATTGAGCTACACCAGCCAGGGCTATCTCAGCATCTCTTGACCATCTTAATCTGCCCATGCCTTTGTTTTACTCTTGCCTCCAAGAAAGATGTGCATCTCTGCCTTAGTAAAACCCAACCTAGCCCTATTCCAATTCTTCCCTGTTTTCTCCATAGTCTTACTCTACCAAGGACATTTCTTGATGGTCTTTTCATTTTTCCCCTTTTTTAGTTCCTACAAAGATTCCCTCTCCTTATAAAAATATTTCCCTTGACCTCAGTACTTTTTTTTTTTGCTCTTCTTTGGAAACATCTTTAAAAAGCAGGCTACCCTCATAGCTTCCATTTTTCTGACGCCCACTCCCTACTTCCTCAGAATCTAGATTTCACCCTTGATTCACTTTCTAAAGCCGTTCTTGGAAGGTCACCAATGACCCCATCACTAGCAAAGTCTACAGTTTTTCTCAAGCTTTCGTGTGCCCTGAGCACTGTAGACGTTCCTCCCCCTTTCTGTAAGGCTCTCCTTTCCTGGACTGGGGCTAGTGCTGTTTTGCTTCTAGATCACTGAGCTTCCCTCGATCATTCTTCCCCAGCCTCTCTCCTTCCTCCCATCTGCTCTGAGCAAACAGCCAGTAAGGTTTTTCCGCCCTTCTCTCTCCCTGTGCTCCCTCAGGGTTCTCAAGGATAGTCTCCATGCATCTGAGTCCAAAATCCGTACCTGAAGCCCAAACACTCCTATGTTACTAATGCACAGAGCAAACTGCCCTCTAGGTATTTTCAGTTTAAATTTTAAAACATTGTCTATCCACCTACTTGATTTTCTAAGTGAAATCGGTATCAGGAAGATTCTTTTAAAAACCCAGCTAATGGAGAGATGACAATTATCCACCTACTATAACTGTAGTGCTAGTACTAGCTGTAATAATAATAGTGATACTTGGAGTCTTGACTGTATGCCAGTTATTCTGTCAAATGCACTCAAGAACTTTTTAAATCTTCCCAACTCTGGGAGCTATTAGAACTATCCTCTTAAAAAGTTCTGCGTGTAGATCACCTCATAGGTCTTTATTACAATGAGATTATTGTAGTTATTCTTCTGATCCCCACTTTGAACATGAGTAAACCAAGGTCTAAAGAGGTTACATAATTGCACAGCTGGTAAATGACAGAGCGGGCATTTGAAGATGACTCTGTACAGATAGATGGTGATAGCTCTGTGGCCTAGCACCTACCGCATGCCAGGACCTGTGCAAGACAGGTACCAATGCTATCTAGCTTTCAGGGGTTCATGACATAGGTTCTCATTTTGACATATTAGGAAACCGAGGCTGAGAGACATTAAATAAAAAAACCCTTGGTTACAGAGCTAATAAACTGCAGAATTGGTGGTAGTAGAGAGTAAAAGTGGCAACAAATTCTTTGTAGTTTCCGCCATAGAGACATCGAGTCTGTTTCCTACCAGTTGGAGGATGGAATGGAGCCAGAAGTGACTAGAGTTATTCACTTAATGTCCCAGTGGCATCTCAAACTCAGTACTCAAGTCTGAGTTCATTGTCTCATCCCCTAAAACAAATCTTTTTTAAAAATGTGTTTTAGAGGGTGGTGGGGAAGCCTGGAGTGGAGGGGAGGGGTGGGGGGGGGAGACAGAAAACTGTACTTGAACAACAATAAAAATGTTAAAAAGTATGTTTGAGTCTGATAGATGGACACTTAGTATCAAACAAATAGGGAGCTAAATCTCAGCTCTACCCCAATCACTCCCATTCTCCAACCTCTGAATCAGATCTGCCTTGTGTATCACTGCCTGATTAATCTTCACTAAGTGCAACTCCAAAGTTAGTGCCAGTTCAAACACTTGTAATGGGTTTCCACCATCTGGCCCAAACATGTCCAGCATCTTCCTATGCTTTATTCTAAATTTCAGCCAGAATGAATTACTTGTATCTCCACAGACATTGCCTTGTTGCTTGCCCTCTCCTGGAATGCTCATGCTTTTCTGCCTCCCTGGTGTTAAAATGCTTCCCCCACTGTGTTCAATCTGTTAGGTAGTAACCATTTTATTTTTATCTTTTATTTAATCTTTCTCATATTTTTCCATTACTATTTAGCCCCCTTATACCCATCTCTCCCTGCAATCAACACACTGTTTTCAATGTCCAGGAGTCCTTTTCCTTTTTTTGCTCAATCCCTCTACCTCCTCACCTCCTACCCACTAGCTGTCATCCTATTCTCCACCTATGAATCTATCTGGATTTTACTTGTTAGTTCAGTTTGTTCATTAGATTCCACATATGAGTGAAATCGTAGCTAGTTGTCTTCCTCTGACCGGCTTATTTCACTCAGCATAATGTTCTCCAGGTCCATCCACACTGTCACAAAGGTTAAAATTTTCTTCTTTGTTATGGCCAAGTTGTATTCTCTTATGTAAATGTCCCATAGTTGTTTTATCCACTCATCTACTGATGGACACTTGGGCTGCTTCCATATCTTGGTGATTGTAAATAACGCTGCATTGAACACAGGGCTGATTATGTTCTTTTGAATTAGTGTTTTGGGTTCCTTCTAATATATTCCCAGAAGTGAGGTTGCTGGGGTCAAAAGGCAGTTCCATTTTTAATTTTTTGAGGTAACTCCATACTGCTTTCCACAGTGGCTGCACCAGTCTGCACTCCCATCAATAGTGCACTAGGGTTCCCTTTTCTCCACATCCTCTCCAGCACTTGTTGTTTGTTGATTTATTGATGATGGCCATCTGACAGGTATGAGGTGGTATCGTATTGTGGTTTTAATTTGCATTTTTCTGATGATTGGTGATTTTGAGCATCTTTTCATAGGTCTAATTCTGGATTTTTTTGGTGTCGAGTTTTGTAAATTCTTTATAAATTTTGGATATTAGCCCCTTATCAGATGTATTGGCGAATATGTACTCCCATTTTGCGGGTTGTCTTTTTGTTTGTTGATAATTTCCTTTGGTGTGCAAAAATGTTTTAGTTCAATGTAGTCCCATTTATTTATTTATTTTTCTTTTGTTTCCCTCACCAGAGGAGATATATCCAATAAAATATTTCTATGTGCAATGTCCAAGATTTTGTTGCTTATGTTTTCTTTTATGATTTTTGTGCTTTTGAGTCTAACATTTAAGTCTTTCATCCATTTTGAATTTATTCTTACAAGTGGTGTAAGAAATTGGTCTAATCACATTTTTTGCACATACCTGTCCAATTTTCCCAATGCCATTGCATGTGCTTGCTTCCTCTGTTGATTATTAATTGACTCTACAGGTGTGGGTTTATTTCTGGGCTCTCCATTCTTTTCCATTGATCTATGGGTCTGTTTTTATGCCATTACCATGCTGTTTTGATTACTATGGCCTTATAGTGTAGTTTGTTATGAGGTAGCAGGATTCCTCCAACTTTGTTCTTCTTTCTTAGGATTGCTGTTGCTATGTGGGGTCTTTTGTGGTTTCATATATATTTTTTGAAATATTTTGTCTAATTCTTCAAAATATGCCATTGGACTCTTGATAGGAATTGCGCTGAATCTATAAATTGCTTTGGGTAGTACAGACATTTTTAATGATATTAATTCTTCCTATCCATGAACATGGTATGTGTTTCCATTTACTTGTATCTTTCTCAATTTCTTCCTTCAGTGTCTTATAATTTTCTTAGTACGAGTCTTTTACATCTTTGACTAGGTTTATTCCTGGGTATTTCATTCTTTTTGTAGCAACTGTGAATAGGATTATTTTCTTACTTTCCCTTACTTTTAGTTAATTATTGGCATATAAAACAGTACCATGTTGTAAGTGATAACCACTACAAATATTATCTCTTCCATTAGTTTTTTCTTGATGCCTCTAGATTGAAGTGATTTCTCCTTACTTTGGATTTCACATAAAAACTTTCTTTTCCTATTTTTATTGTTTATCTTGTGTTATCATTACTTTGGAAAAGTTGTCATTTCTTTTACTAGGTTTCAAGCTACCCATGGAGGATAATTTATCTCAGTCATCAGCACATCGCTTGCAGTAACCTCCCAGAACCTTACACATAAACAATGTGGAGAATTTGGAGACTCAGTAAATAGCATTATTTTCCCTTTGAGTCAAACTAAGAAAAAGACATCAAAGTCAAATTGATGGAGAAATATTGCTTTATTACTGATGAGAATTGGAAAAGATGACCAGATGGCTTGATATTATACTTCTAAAACAGTAGGCTAATCACCTACCCTGTCACGGAAGAGCCAGCTGAGTGCAAGTCTTCCTCCACGCCCGCAGGGCCAGGTCTGACTGCCTGCTAGAGAACCAGCCCACAGTGTACCCGTTTGGCGCAAAGACAGACCCACTGACCGCAAAGCCCAGGTCTTTCTCTCAAACCTTCCAGAGACAAGTGAGTAACAGGGCAGAGACCTGAGGTCATAGTTCACCTGAAGTCCCTCCACATAGAAACACGAGGATTAGCCTTGATGAAGATGGTAAAATCTAAAAGGAAACTTTGTTTTCAATTATCACCCACCCAGAATCATGGAAAAGGAAAATAGAAGAAATGTGATTGAATTTAGGGGAATTTAGAGATATACATAAATGTAACAATAACTATAGCACAGGTGGCAGTATATACTAAACTTTATAATAAGTCCTGGGCACTGTTCGAAGCTTTTTTGTTGTACATAACTTAGTTGTCATCTCCATAAAGCACATATTAAATACTAATATTATCTCCAGTTTATAGACAAAGAAACAAGACTACAGAGAGATTTGAAAATCCAGTAAGTGGTAGAACTGGAATTCAAATCCTCTCCCTTTAAACCTAACTATTTATAAGGTAAGAAATATTGATGACCCTCTTCATATTGCTCTGTTCTCTAAACCTCCCCAACTCACACACCACTCCCCTGTCCCAGCAATTTAATAACTTAGGGTTTCTCTTTGTCACAAAAAAAGGGTATTATTGGCTTGATAGCCTACAGATGAGGAATATCTGTTACTGTGTGATCAAACCATCGTGTGGTTGCATCACTAATGACACTCCAGATTGCTTTCCAGAATCTAGGTGGCCTTCTATAAGCAGCCAAGAGCATCCTCCAGTTCAATTTTTCATTGACTTGATTCTCCAGTGTTCAATGCTTATTTAAATGGTGAAGTCTCTTGCCTAGAGATGACTTCTCTCCTTCCTTGCTCTCATGTCCCAACCCATGAATGTGTTGGTGTTTGACCTTTAAAAAGTTCAGTGTATTACTTAGGCACTTTGCTCAGCTAAGAAAACATAATAGAGGCTGTGTAGCACAAAGGCCTTAGCTGGGAGTGAAAAAATTCCTTGCCAACTAAATGCAGGCCTAGCAGACCAAAATAATTGTCCCCTGGGACATGCTGAGTTAGCACTAATCAAGAGCAATGTGTTCAGCAAAGAAGTAAGTATGCACAGCACTCAGTTACTGAGGACAGTTGCCTCCTATGCTGCTACTAGTGCAGAACTCCAGAAAGACACCTCTGCACATGCCTAACACCAGATAAAAAACTCTGCCCAGCATTACTGCAAGCAAAGATGGGATTGCCTTCACTTTAGAAATCCCAGAATCCCCTGGGATGCTCGAGCAGAGAAGGTTAGGAGAGAAGCGGGGTAAGGTGAAGAGAGCAAGGTGCATGGACTGATTTTTATAGTGCCACGGTTATTCAGCTATTGTTGGCTGCTTTAATGAAAACAAGATTTAAATTATCTTTGGAATGTGGACAAACCCTGGTTAGAGTATGATATGCCTTAACACAGTTGAACAGCCCCTCCTCAGCCGCAACCAAGGCCTTGGACACACGGTAGGAAGAGTCCACAATTTCACTCAGACGCTCAGGAAGTGTCTGAATCTGCCCTGAGCCTCCATTCTTTATTCCATTTGCTATGTTTTGGCAAATCCAGTGCCGTCAGGTCTCAACAATACTTGCTGAGCAAGGGCCTCAGATGGCCAAAGTAAACCTAGCCCATGCTCGCGTGAAGCCTTTGGCCGAGACTGGAGAACACGAGTTCCTGTGTGAAGTACCTAGGCAGTCCCAACCTTGGTACAAATGCTGTACAAATATTATTCTTATTACTGCTATTACTTCCTATTGCCTCTTGCCTGAATTAGTCTCTCTGCTTATTCCTCTTAGATTCATATCTTGTTTGGACTTTGATTTTGTTTCTTGGCACTTTCTTGTATTATCCTAAACTCCATATTCCCCAGACAATTAGTCAATTTCCATCATTCCCTCTCTCTCTCTCTCTCACACACACACACCCTCCAACTCCCACCATCAGAGCTCAGGTCTAGAGCCTCAGATTTAAATGGATGCTACTCAGCCTTTAAATTGATTAATTTACACCTCAGTTATAATTGAAAGGGAAAGAAATTAACTGTCCTGCTCTGGAAAAATTGAAAAGCTTTCAAAAGAACACTCATGTGGGCCTATCTGCTAAAAACAGACTAGTATGTGATTAAAATTAATTACTTGAAATTTTGTTTCCATTTTAAACTCTGCGTTGAATGAGCAATTGTTCTGTTGTGGGATGGTATACATCTTTCCAGTCAGCAGGCTATTGTTCAAAATGTGTTTCTAAAAAATAATGAGTTATGATGATTTAACACTTGCCAAAAGAATTATAATTCCTGTTTTGTAGCCAGCAGAAGCTCAAATGCTTCTGACTGTGTCAGATCTGACTGGAAACAGAGCCCTTAAGCGAATGAATCATTGAACAAGATTATGTATTAATACTGCCTTTTTGTGCGGCACCTCGGCAGACCTCTGCTTTCTGGTAGCTTGTGATATGGCAAGGAGGCAGGACAGGTGTACATATATGTGTACATACGTATGTATAAAGATGAACAATAAAAACACCCGGAATTATATGCTAACAAGTAGGATAGCCCAGTACTGCTAAGACTGTCAAAACTTGACTACAGAACAATTACTGGTACCATTTTATCCTTAAGGGAATTTCATACCTGTGGTCAAAGAAAGGGTATGTTCACTCAACATTCCCACTGTATCTACTACAGTAGCATTTCCACAGTGCCTACAACACATGGTGAGATAAAATAATGGGAAATGTAGTAAACATTGTTTGTCAGGCTGCCCCACCTCTACGTACCCTACTTCTAGTGAGAGCCCACAGTCCGTTTGGGGACTGACCCCTTCTCACTGTCAGTGTGTGTAATGCCTAAGCAGCCGGCTGCCCTTTCTGCTCTGGAGGGTGCCGTGTGAGCCAGTCTTGGCCAGAGCAGCATTTCGTGTGATGTCTGTTACTAATTCACAAGCAAGTCAATCGTGCCGATGAGACTCTCAGACTGTTTCTGGAGCCATCAAGGTGGCAGACTCCTTTCCTGCTGGACTCTCACTGGAAAGGTCGCACGGCCAGGGCTGCCACAGCTCTCTCATCACCACGGGGAGCCTTAGAATGAAGCCTGAGTGTGGATCCTGATGTGGAGATTAGGAGTAAATGAAAAGATGACAGAAACCAAGATCTTCCCTCCCCTGGATTTTTCAGTTACATGAGATTTCAATTACAGGAAATTCCTATCTTACACAGTTTGTGTTTGAGGGGTTTTTTTTTTGTATGTGTGTGTGTGTGTGTGTGTTTTGTTTTTGCCTAACACAACTTGCAAGTGTGGTTTATTTTATCTTAGGCAAACAGTGGCTAAATTAGGAGCAGTCCTTAAGGAAATTCCCTTCCTCTCAAATCCATTGAGTCAGTGCTGTCTCTTCTCCAGAAGCTGTGACTCATGTGGCTGCAGCCAGCCTGGTTGCTCCCTCTCAAATCAGGTTTCCTCCACCACCCACTTGATCCTGGGAGTATCCCGAGAGCCAGTGTGGGTGGGACTCTATCGCCTCTCCCCACTCCCCACCTCCTGGCATGGCCACTTACTGGCTACAAGACCTTGGGAGACCCTCTCCCAGCCCCCACCACTCCTCCCCCTCGCTGCCACCACCGCTGCAGGCCTTCCTCTCAGTGGGTCTCTCATGGACGTCATTGAGGAAGGGTCTCGTCTACCCATGCAGAACATGGGCATGAGCTCCTAGTGTTCTGTTCCCTGGGCAAGTAATATTTGTTAACACGCAGTGAATGGGTATTGAGAGACAGTCACTGCTAAAAGAGCTTTATGTAGATTACCTCACACAATTCTTTCAACAACCCTGGCCTGTGGTTTAAGGTTATTCCCTCTTTATGGATAATGAAACTGAGTCATAAGTCAGTTGAATCTATTTCACAAGGTCACATGACCTATAGGTAGCTGTATCACAAGGTGGGAAGTAATGTTACATTCTCCTGTGAATCTACTTATATTTGCTGCAGGACCAGGGAGGGGAAGGGAAGAGGATCCCAGGGTCAGGCAGAGACCAGATGATTCAGTTAAGTAGAGATGAAGTTGAAGAATATGTGTAAGAGCTACCTAAGGTGACAAAGGACAGAATGATATGTATAGCTACAAGGAAACTGATGTCTTCCAATTTGCAATTGCTCATAACAAACACTTTTGGGGAAAGATGTGATGCTTTACACACTCGTATATCTTTTACCTTGGATGGGCCTCACTCCAGAAACCTCGTCTTGTTATGTATTCTCTCAGGATTCTTTTCCTACCAGTGTGTCCTTGGGGTGTATTCATTTCACTAACTAAGCAAACATTTATTGCTTGTTTATTATGTACCAGGCACTATGCCAGGCATGGGGGTACAATTGTTGCAAAAAAAGTCAGTGTGCCAACCTTAATGGAGTTTATACTATCAATGTGCATATTACACAAATAAGTGTTAGCTTACAATTGGTGTTTCAAAAGAGAGATGGGTGGTCACATCTGCGAGTGCCTACAATGGGTGAAGTGGCCCAGGAAGGGAGGATAGGCAGAAGAGAAAGAAACAAAAAAGATACACATCTGTAAAACATTTGTTCTCATCCTCAGTCGCATTTCTTCCCGTTGAGACAAACCCCCTTCATTATTTTCTTTCTCATTTTCAACTTCTCTGCACTGAATGCCCCTACACCACACATTCCTCTACATGCACTGCCTAAGCCAGTCCTCCCGTTCCCCCTCCTAAGCTCTGAGTCTTTCTCCAGCCCCTCGCTCCCAATCAAAATGTGTGTGTCTGTATGTCGGCCTCATTCCCCAGGCCTTGTTCTAGGGAATTATACAGTTGTGATCACCCCGTATAGACGTGGCAGAGACTGCCGACTCCCTAGGCAATATCCACTGGCCCCTCTTCCTTGGTATTAGAACCTTGATATTATTGGATTCATTAATGTGCCTCGATAAAAATAGTAGATTTTTCAGCCAACCTGGAAGCTCGTTGTGGCCATATAACTAAGTCCTGGCAAATGATATGTAGAAATGTTGTATGAGAGCTACCAGAGAACTTCCTGAAAAGGTAACTAGTGTGGGCAGTTTGCATCTCTTTCTTCCGCATGTCTTTCTCTTTTCTGATGGCTAGTTTAGATAAGGCATGTAAAGGGGGAAACACACTCCTATCGTACTTTCTTGGTGTCCACTCCTCATACTTTACATATAGTCAGAATACTCTATGGCACTTCTGACATCAGATGTGTGGTTTTCCACACACCAACCAGTTCTTCAGCACCAGCGGGGTGCCCTAAAATTTAACCACATTCCGACACGGTCTACCTGTGGCTACCATTGGAGCACACAGGTTAAATGCTCAGCCCCACAAGTCTGCCCTGCCCCTCCACCCACCTCAAACACATGTTAAGCAAGTCCAGGTTTCCACCGTGCTGTAAATCAGAGGTTCCCACAAACCCCTCCCTGGCTTCCATTAATTTGCTATAGTGGCTCCCAGAAATCCGGAAAACAGTGCACTTACTAGATCACCCCTTTATTATAAAGGGATATAACTCCGGAGCAGCCAGATGGAAAGATGCAAGGGGCCAGGGACGTGGGCGGGGCGCAGGGGCCCCTCCCCTCTCCAGGAGAGCCGCCCTCGGCACCCAATCAGGGCTGGTTTCCCTGGCAGCCAGCCCTCGTCTTTGGGGGCTTTCCAAAAGCTACCTCATAAACTCCTGTAAGATTGAAAGATGTTTCCATGAATAACAAAAGACACCTTTATCCTCCTATCACTTAGGAAATTCCGAGGGTTTCAGGAGCTCTCTGCCAGAAACCAGGATGAAGACCAAATACATATTTCTTATTATAAATCACAATATCCCATGGTGGCTGGGGCTAGAGCAGCAACGGTACCTGGCACATCCCTAAGCACTGCAGCCCTTATCTTATTTAAGCTTCACCAAAACCGTGTGGCGTACATGCCTTCATTACCCATGTTTCGTGTAAGCAGATAACCAAGTTTCAAAAGATAAGAAAATGGTTGTGGGGGGCATAGTGAACTAAACTAATAGAGAGCCCTTTTTCACAATACTGAGAACTGTCAGGCAAAATAAATTATGTTTTAAATATCTAGTTGAGCTAGCAAAAAAAAAAAAAAAGAATGGGAAAGCAAGTTGGGCTGAGGCTATGTCTGCCCCTGGGTGGTTCTAAGTTTGAAATAGGCCTTAAAAATTAAGAAGATTTGGACCTTGACATTCAGCAGAAACGAGGGACCCAGTAAAGATCTGAAACCGAGACCTCTATGTGAACTCAGAAGCACGAAGGTCCCCACCCTCCGTTGCAGGAGCGTGGGGAAAAGTCTGCCCATGAGCCCCCAGAAGTGGCAGGAGATTTCTCTCGGCCAGGGCGGTTTGATTCTGGACCAGGGAGGGTCTCTGGTGCCTGGCAGGATGCAAGGAAAGAACCTCGTGGGGAGCACTTCCAAAAATAAAGCCACAGCGTGTTTGCACAGCACAAGCGATCTCTGATGAAGTCTAAGATCCATGAGAAAATATCGTATCATGAGTGAGGGTCAGCAGATTCTGTAACTGGGGAGATAAGCACCTCCATGGACTTGAGAAAATAGAATAATGTGAAATGGGCTACAAAATAAGTATTTTGAGAATAAGTATTTTGAAGGGAACCATAAGGGGGAAAAAAAGAAGAAGAACAGGCAGATTCAAAACCAGAGAGAAAAACTAGAAAAGAAAAATGTAGTCAAAATGTATCAGTGACGTGAAGTCACTCGGCTAAAACGTGATAGAGCTGGAACTTGTCTCACACCACGTTCTAAACATCAAGCTACCCGAGCCCCTTGCAGATCAATACCTTAGCTAACGAATTCTGCAGGAAAACCTCACTCATTTGTTTTGGCAAAAATCTCTTTGGAGTGGGCATATCACTAAAAATCACAGGCAGGGGGCTGAGGTAAAACCAAAGTAAACCCTTGATTTTCTGTAGAGAATTAAAAAGTTACAACAACAAAAAAAAGGTTTTGAAATTGGTGAGGTCAACAGGTAGATTTTTGTAAATCACCAAGCAAACAGATCCATTAACAGCTTTAACCTGAATGACACAGCTCATCTCTTTTCCTTTAAGCTTCTGAACTGTTTGTCGAACTGTTTGTCGTTTGTCCTGTGTGGTTATTTGGATGAGTGGGGGAGGAGTCCGGGAGAGGTTGCTGGGTGCAGATGGGTCCCTGAGCCACAGAGGCGATACTTCCCCAGTTCGCTCTTGTCTTCTCCTCCCTAACTGTTCTCCAGTCCTGACACATCAGGCCATTTCTACATCATTACCCTCAACTGAACAGGGATGGCCCTTAGAGTTCGCTCAGGTTTATTGCCCTAGAGAACAGCAATAACCAAAGGACGGAAACACTGTTGCTCTGTGCCACATCTGGGTCACGGAGCCAGATTTTTTTATATCAGACTTTTCATGGGAGATTTGTTGTATTGAACATTGAACAAATACATCATTGTTCTCAAGTAATATGGTCTCCAGTGCAAGGACCTACAAAGGTTACTGTTAGTGAAAAACTCACTTTGCTCTTCTCCTAGGTCAGCATTATGTTGTAGGTATTTCTCCATTCCCAGGATGTCAGAGGCAGTTAATCTCTCACACTGTTCTTTCCCCACTTTTCATGTCACCTCATGCATGAAGTGTTCAGAATGTTAGCAAACACAAAGAAGAATCTAAGCTGATGAATTCCAAAGAGAAACCCTACTCTTCTTACTTGGCAAATATTACTAAAATCATGAGTTATATGGTTGATGCCAGGCGGTAAACTGTAATGAAATGAATTTGATACACAGCCCTCTCTCTACCCAATGCCCGATTACAGGGTGCATCGTGCCTCGTCTCCTCCAGCTACGCTAGAACTCTCGAGAAGGTGTTTATTAAACTCTGAATCGTGCAAGTACGGGTTTCAAATGATTTTATACTGCCAACAAGGACTGGGCCTGTGTTTTTGGATTTTGTGTTTTCAGTGTGTAATTTGATTTCAGTTTTTGTCAGGCAACCAGAACCTGGAAGATGGAAGGGCACTGACTGGTATCGAGCCATCTGTTCGCTCCAGGACACGCCCGGTCACTGGGCAGAGCTGGTCAGGCAGATGAGCCGCTCTGGAAAAGTGTCTCCCAGGAGTTAGCCATTCACCAAGGGACGGTAGCTTGGTCATCCTTTCAGGCCATAATTACATGGTCTTCCCGTGGCCAGTGCTCATTCAGTGTGCTTTGTGCCCCGTGTAGAAACAAATACACACAGGAGAGTGCAGCGTCTGGTAAATGACACCAGTATTCTGGGAACTGAGGCTCGTTTCTTTGAAAGGTGTAAAGGAAGTGAAAGCTGAACTTTCCCCCACAATCATATCAGGTTGTGAAGGGCAGACGACCTGTGAACTGCCCCCAGTGGGCCTTTAAGTTTGGTCACTTTTGATAACACGAACAGAAGCTTTATGAAATAAAGAATTACCATTGCTTGTATTCTCTCTCAAAAAAATCATCTTACCTGTACAGAACTACCCAAAATTACACTTACAAACGCATTTAGGGAGAAGACAATTAATTAATTGGCAGGCCACTGAGGATGCATGGAGTGTAGAATCACAGATTAAAGGCTAGAGGAAACAACGTAATCCTTTATTTCTTGATGGAGAAGCTAAATTCAAGGGAGCTGTTAGGATTTGTGTCAGGCTAGTCAGTAGCAGGGTTTGGATCCAAATTGCAGCCTCTAAAAGTGAGTCAAGAGCTCTCTGGATGGTGGAGGACAGCTTCAGAGCAGGGAAGGGAGGATAATTAATTTCCCCCTGCAGTCTGGAAGCCGTGGATCTAAGGCCCAGGGGAATTCAAAGGCATTTAGCATTGTTTTTTTATAATTAGACTTTTCATTTCTTCCCTAATTCAAACATTTTTATGCCGCTAGTTGAAATAAGATTGTAGGGTTTTTTTCTTGTTACTTTGTTGAAAGTGTTCTAGACTTTTGCCACTGAAGTTATAGATTGCATGATTTTTGGCATATCTGCATATCAAGTCTACTATGTACTTTTTAAAAATGTGTTTAAATTTTAAGAAGATATATATATATTCCTGCCATCAGTGGAAAACAAAACAGACTCATTTGCACAAACAGAAGGTAATCTCAGAAATGAATACAAAACAATGTCACTAAATTCTCAGTAGATACTGTTTTCCACTGAAGATCCCCAGTCCAAGGTCTGTCCTTTATTAAAAAGGAAAAGTAACAAATGTGAGTGGGGATGTTAACACAACTTAACACCAGCCTGAACCTGACTTTTGTTATACTCAGAAGGATTGACAGCCAATGAAAAACACAAATAAAATTCTCACTGTGCAGTTTGTAGAAAACTACTGCAGTTAATGCATTTACTATCATTAGTGTATAAAATTAAGGTCCTTTTAGGATCCTGCTATTCCCTACAAACACCAGAAAATGTAGTGTAGCAGAGTGGAGGCCCTGCACACATTCAAATGTGTGGTAGCTACGCCTCTAACTTGATTTGTTGGGATACATATCCTGGCCTTACTACCCTTTTGTCTGTGTGACTGTGGGTAAGTCACAGTGCTCTAAGCTTCAGTTTCTTCATATTTAAAAGGCAAATAGCAATAGTACTTTTTGGACTGATTACAAAGATTTAATGGTCTAATGCATATAAAAACACATAGTGAGTAGTAAATATTATTAGTTTAGCTACTGTTTTATTATCATGTTGCACACTGTACTGCTATACTGGTGGGCTAAGCTTAAGACAATGTGTATAAGCCCCTCACGGCAGCAAGAGTAAACTACCATGGTTTAGAACAAAACGTTAATTTTTTATTGATTGATTTTACAGAGAGAAACACCAGTTTCTTGTTCCACTTATTTATGCATTCACTGGTTTCTTCTTGTATGCGCCCTGACTGGAGATCAAACCCGCAACCTTGGCACATTGGGACGACACTCTAACCAACTGAGCTACCCAGCCAGGGCTAGAACAAAACATTTTTAGGTGGCTATTTTGTATGCAGGACAGATCAGGTTAACTTCCTCCTCATCACAGGAGACTTCTGTTACCTGAGTCACTTTCTGCTTTACTCTCCCTCAAGCAAAAGTTCTCCAAAAGGGCACACTCAAAACCCAGAGTTCAAAGTCTACACAATGATTTGCTATCCACCCTCTAATGGTCTTGTTGTGCCTCTTCTGAGCCAATTGTTCCTGTTGGCAGCCTTTCAACCCATTGATGGAACCACCCAGGGTCAGGGGCATGGGTGGGCTTCTTAAGGTTGTTTTCCAGGGCATGGTAACTACTGCTGGAGTTGGTGAGGGAGGCTGGCCAAGTGAAAGTTCTGGCCACAGATTCCAGAATGTTGGATACAAGGTGGAGGATTGAGCAGAAGAGCTATGAAGTGTACAGGCTTAGACACATGTGAGAGAAGAGAAGACAATGTGTGATGAATGAAGTGGACCCCCCCCAAAAAAAAACCACAAATGAAAAGGAAAGAAAAATTCTATCGGATGACACTCCAGTGTAAAGTACAAGAAACCCCCCAAAGCTGAACAATTCTGCAAAAAATAATATAATTTAAGGAAGATGATATAAAAATGGATGACACTAAGCTGGCTGGTGTGGCTCAGAGGATTGAGTGCTAACCTGTGAACCAAAGGGTCCCCGGTTAGATTCCCAGTCAGAGCACATGCCAGGGTTGCAGGCCAGGTCTCCAGTAGGGGGCATGCGAGAGGCAACCACATATTGATGTTTCTCTCCCTCTTTTTCTCCCTCCCATCCCCTCTGTCTAAAAATGAATATAAGAAAAAACAGATGACACTAAAGTAATAAAATTGAAAGAAAAAAAAGAGTGAGGAGTTTAAGAAACAAGGCTTTTATAGATTCCCACAGCTAATTTTGTGTCACAATCTGTTTGTTTTGTATAAACATGTGTTATATACATGCTCTATTCTTACTAGTCTCTTTGAAGGCACACTTTTATCTTTGTTGACATGTCTTTATGGGAAAAACAAGGAAAAGATTTAATTTTCTTCCTTAAGTTGCATTCCTTGACTCTAGCCAAGCCTCACAAAGAGTCACAGACGATAAATTCCAATCTTTTCTAAGCCAGACCAACTCTGAGGTGATGGCTGTTTGGTTTCCATTAGAAACATTAAGAGAAATAAATTATTTTAGACTCATGGGGAAAAAATGTGTGTTACAGATATAAAATTCCCAAGTTTGGAAAATATTTAGTGATCTAACAGTTAAACTAGTAAAACCTATTGCTTGTTTCAGTTGCTTAGAAAGCACAACAGAAAGTGAGCACATTGAAAAGACTGCAGTGGCAACTTCACAGTGCCTCCTCCCAAGATCACAGCTCATGGTCATAACCACCCTGTCAATTTTGTTTTTTTAAAGGCTCTGCCTCTCAGCCGGGCAATGATAAACATTAAGCAGTGCCAAATTGGATTCATCAAAGACAACAGTTCTCCATTTTGGCTGCCCACTGGAAGCACCTGAGGAGCTTTAAGGAATACTCAGAGTTTGAGAAACATGGAAAACCTTGCAACTGAAGAGCATGGTCCGTGGACCAGAGCAATGCTGTCATGTGGGAGCTTGTTAGAAATGCAGAATATCAGGCCCCACCTCAGGCTGCTGACTTAGAAGCTGAATTTTGCCAAAATCCCCATGGGGCTTATATGCACTTTAAAGCTAGGAAGCACTGCTCTAAAGAATTCTTGTCATTGATCATTTTTTTTCTCCGATGTTAGACAGTAATTACATGATTAGTAAGAGAGGAAAGAAAAAGAGTTCAACTTTTGTTCTTTAAAACTCTGGAAAACAGACTTTCGTCTCCAACACTCTGCAGAGTAAGAAAGGTGGACAATATGAAGTGAGATCCGCATACACAGGTTGTCGGACCATGTAGGATGCCTGGTTAGGCGTACATTTCAGGTACGTGACCTTTTTTTTAGAGAAAACGTGTCACAAATAGTGTGTGAAACTTACACATAGTAAAAAAAAAAAAGTATTCATTGTTTATCTGAAGTCCAAATTTAGCCAGGCTTCCTGTGTTTTTATTTGCCAAATCTGGTAGCCTTGCATATATTCCTGAGTGTCTCTTTGCTCTCTAGGCTTTCCCAGTAAAAAAGGGGGAAATGATACCATACATGGCCAAGTCGCTGCCCCCTAAGCTGTCTAGACTGATTGACTGTAATGCTGTTTCTCATCCTGCCCAGACAGCCAGGACTCTGTGACTGCCCTAGAAGGGCTGGTGACTCACCCAGTGAGAGAGTAATGGGAAATTTACTTGCTGACTCAGGAAGTCATAAGCCTTGGCAAACTTTTCCTTCAGTCTAAACCAAAAGGAAAAAAATATCCAAAGCAAATGTTAAATGGAGTACAATGTATTTCCAACAGTAACTTGAGGTAGCAGGCAAATTCAGGGACTTGTATTCACATGTTTTCTATTAGTTGATTAAAAAGACATTTGCATGGTTTGTGCCACTGCTACACTCAGAAGCTGGTATTTTTCTTAAGCATTACTGCTATTTAAGCCCCTTCAGAGGCCACTTTCCAAGAATGCATTTTAGATCTCTTTTCTCAATGTTGTATGTAGTTTGCGAAAGTGGGCAATTCTTGAAGCAGAGAGGTGGGTGTGCACTGGATGGCCCAAGTCGGTGGGTTGTCGCTGCGGAACAATAGGCTTTGTAACTCTAGGTAAATTGGTGTTTCAGTTTTTCCTCCTGGAATGATTGTTTAGTTTTACAGTCTGTGCCTCGCTCCTCAGATTGGCTTCAGTCCCTATTTATTCTGTCCCACCATTTTACCATTTTAAAGTAAGACCTCTTGCTGTTATCAAATGATCAGCTATGTTGGAGGAAGAAATTAAATTTACATTAGCCAATTCTGACTTTTTTAAAATTTGGAAAAAGTTTGAGCTGAAAAACCTGAATAAAATAATTGTGAAACTATGCAATTTCATTATATTAATAATTTTTCTTAAATAATTTCACAGTTGCTTTGGAGTAGGTTGAAAATGGAAGTGTAGATACACACTCTTTTTGTGAGTGTCTGAATCTTTTTCTGCTGAGGTTGGACATATATTTAATGAGTCATTAAATTGACAAGCCTGGTTTCAGGACCTGAAAGCAAGCAAATTCATTTCTAGCAAACAGAGGAAGAAACTTCCATTTAAAAGCAGAGCCCACAAATATTATTTTCCGGAAGTTTCATAACCACTTCAATTCAGACATGAAGCTGAAGGCTAAAAGTATTGTGTATCTAATATATACTTAGCAATACACTGCAGTGTGGGAGAAGAGAGCCACAAATGCTTTGCAGTTGTCCATCAAGAAATGGAATCTATTTCCCAGCACTTTCAACCTGGTCTGACCTCGTGACTTGCTTTGACCAATCGAATGTGATGGACACGATGGTGTGCAAATAGAACCGCGGCCTCGGGAGAGTTTGAAGCTCTGACCTTTGCCTTCTTGGAACACTATCTTGAGAATGCCACCTGAGGAAGTCGCCCCTGGTTTCAGGGGCAAGTAGAGGGTGAGAAACCACGAAAAGAACTGAGGCACTCCTCTGACAACCAGCACCAGCTGACAAATAGTGTGTGGATGAGGCCATTTCGGACCTTCCAGTCCAGCCTCACCTCCACCAGATCAAGTGAGCCAGGAGAAACTACCAGCCAACCCTCAGAGAATCGTGAGAAATAATAAATCATTGCTTTTGGCCCTTACGTTTGGGGAACCAGCAAAGGAAGGGATTGTTACTTCACAACAGGTAACTAATGCTCCCCAAAAGAAAATGTTAAGAAGGCAGGTCCCTGGGCCCCACCCCAGAGGTTCAGATTCAGCAGGTCTGGCTTGGGGTCCTGGTATCGCACTTTTCCCGCAAGGACCCTAGATGGAGGTGAGGCAAATGCAAACAAGTGCAGATTTTTTTAGCATTTTTTGTGAAGGGAGGAGACAGGAGAATAGGGAAGGCAGCTGCTCAGGGAGGTTTACTGAGTGGAGAATAACGGGAAGTGCTGGTGAATATTCTGAAGCCACTGTAGAAAGATGAAGGTGAATCTGCCCGAGAGAAACAACGAGTCTTTTACCTGTGTGTACACCACGGCTAACTCCGAGACAGGTGCGACATAAGCTGGTTACAAGTGTTTAAAGCCTAGGCTGTGGTTGTGCCAGAGGGTGACCCTTGGAACTTCCGGTCCCTGCTTTTATCTGTCTTGTCAAAGCTGCTAAGGTGTCATCGGAAGAAAGGGCTCCACCGCCAAGATATATTTGAAAACCAGTGAGTTAAAACATGAAAGAAATGTTATTTAATGGAAGAGAAAGATTCACTAGGGAGAAGTGTTATTTTAGTCTCAGGAATGGCTGTTTCTCAGTGGTAGATGGGCAGTTAAACTGGGTGGGCTCATGGAGCTCTTTTGCTCTGGAGATGATGAGGACCGGGAAAACCCCCCACAATGGGTATCTTCCCCAGGATATTGGATGAGGTCAGGCTGCATTTTCTCTGCCGCAGTGACAGTGAGATCACTTGTAGTAAAAAGTCCAATTTCCAGCATAGAATCAAAACATACTCAGATATCTCCCTTGTGAGAAACTGTTTGTAAAACTTTAGTTGCTGAAATAAAGAGTAAGAAAAAATCATTGTACAGGTAGTTGACTAGTTGACAGGAGATACTTCCTGGCTTGTAGGGGTTTGAAGACTCTGATATCCACCAAATTATAATTTTTCCTCCCTTTCTCTTGGGAAAAAGATGGAATTAAGCTGTCACTTCAGGGAGGTCACACAAATGTATGTGTGATTTTGCCTAGAATATAAATAATAGATCTTGTAATAAGGAAAAGCATATAATATTTGCATAATTACAGTGAGAATTTTTTTATTTATAAATTATGCAACTTAACACATCTGTACTTGTCAGCACTGGCTAGGATGTATTACACTATCAAATTAAGTCACAAATCTCAGTGGCTGAACCTAACAAAAGCTTGGGTTTCACTCTATTGCGTGTGAGACCCAGTTAGTAAAAACATGATTGAAACATAATGTTTTTACATTCTTTTCCATATACCAAGACAGCACGGGTATAAAATATCATAAATTATGGTTCCTAGCCAATGAAACTCCTATAAAAATAATGATAAGCTTTTTGGTCAAAGCTAAAACAAATTGTCTTCTAAATATAGTAGCAACCAAAACATGGTAAAGCTGAGGAACTATTTTCAAACCATCACAGCCACAAAACTAGGGTTAACTGAGGAAATGGCTTGTTACATTAACAGGTTTCAGAATATCTAAAGGTAAATTTATAATTTATATAATTTATAAATTATAAATCTATAATTTATAGTACACAGAAAAAGTTTTAAGCCAACACTGCACTTTGACCATGAAAATATTATACCAGTGATCAAATAATTTTCACAGTTTAAAACTAATAAAACAAGATTTACATAACAATAAGAAAGAATGGGGGGATGTTTTAATGTTTTATAATAGAGATACTTGATTAAGACTGAAACTAAAATTTTGGGCCACATGTGGGGATGTTTCCCCTTCATACAGGTACTAAGATTTATGTGGGAAAAACTCCTTGAGGACATTTTAATATTAATCCGCAGTGAGCATATATTATATATTGTGTGTTTATATTTTTAAACTGCTTTTTAAACTCATACAGTTTTCCTTTTTAAATGATTTGTTTTCCAAATGTTTGTCATGCCATTTTTTTAGTGCTTATAAAATATTTTCCTCTGGGGACAATATTATAAATGGTTGGCAGATTTTCAGACATGCTCACAAAATCATATTTAACCCATATCATTTATGGCTATAACATAATGGAAAGATAAATTTTTTTCAAGAGCCTGGCCTTCTAGTTCCCATAATACTTTTTATTAATTTTACGACCATGGCCAAGTCTTATCTGAAACTCATTTTTCTTATACTGAAATATAATTATATGGCACATATAGTTATACGAAAAAGAGAAAGTTTTATTTTAAAATCTTGAGCATGAACCTTTTTTTAGGGTTAAAAGATTTTTTAACCTAGATTTTTATTTGAAAATTTGAGCCTGGCAATATAAGTCCTAAAGATAGTCAGCGAAGACAGAGCGAAACAAAGAGAAGCCTGAATTGCTCAGAATTCAGCAGAATTCTGAGAGAAGTGTCGACATGGTGTTTGCCCAGGAGGAAGACGTGGGGACCCTGGTAAAGAGAAGAGGAAATGAAAAGAGGGTCTGATGAAGGTGCGCAGAAACAACAGAGGAGAGAGAGAGGTCAAGAGTCTGAAAAGGAGACACAAGCAGGAGAAGTTCCTATATTAGGGCTGTTCAGGGCTCTGAAGAGCAGGGTTCATATTGCACTGCACCCTAACCCCCTGCCATCACCCTCAACCTTTCTCCAGCATTCTGCTACATGTACCTCCGTTGTACTTGGGTTGCTTTGAAGAATCAATGTAAAAGCAGTCCTGTGCCATGTCTAGGTTGAGAGAAGGTATGTGCAGGGTTAGGTGAGCAGACCAGATGCAGAAGTGAGGTGCGAGTGAGGCAGAAAACTCCACGTCAGCTGGAGCCCTTTGGAGAATCCTGGGAAACGTAGGGAAGGCAGTAGTGGGAATTACAGTCCACCAGATACATATCTTACATGTACAACTAAAATCACATTATTCACTTTAAGATCAACTTGAGTCTGATTCAGAACCCTTAGTGCTCCTGTATGGCTCCAGTTCCAGCGGCTTTGCTCCTTCTAAGCCTCGAGATCTCTAGTGAATCTGGAAGTCTCAGCATTCAGGTATGGTCTCCACAACCTATTACCTAGCCATCACATCAACAATAAGGGAGGTGTCCCTGAAAGGAAGGGCTATTGAAGGCAGTAAGAGGGAAAATCAAGAAGGACAGAAATGATGCCAGAGCAGATTCTGTTTTTTTTCCCCCCACAGCACTTGGCACATTGTAGTTCTGTGATGACTGAATTAACGAATGAATGAATTCTAGATATTAAAAACAGGGAATATGTGGTGCACAATCAAGCAGGTAATGGGGAAGAAATAAATTTTAACCACTCATTTTTGCATCTATAGCGATATAAAGTTGGAAGAGACTTTAGAATCCATCAAACACAATCGTTTCAGTTCTATAAATACCATTTATAAATATATTGTCCAATTTGGGGGGCACTGGCCACGTGGCACTATTAAAATTCAATAAAACTTAAAGTTTAATTTCTGAGTCATACTGGCCACATTTTGAGTGCTCGGTCATCACAAGTACCTAATGGCAGCATTTGGGGCAGCAGAGGGACAGGATATTTCCATAGCGGCAGAAAGTTCTGTTAGACAACACCCATCTATTGCACACCAACCTTAGCCTGAATTACTTCCAAGGAGGGTCATTCCCTGTTGGTTTGGGGTTGCACATAATCGTTAGGCATCCTTAAAGTTTTCCTCCATATATTTATCCTTGACTGTTTAGATATATGGAAAGATATATTCTCTATAGAGAGCATTTTACTATAGCAATGGTTTCAATTTTTTGGTAAGTTCAAAGATATTATAAACTAAAGTAGAATAATGAAGCTGAAATAGTTAGAATTCAAAAGTTAACTCAGTTTCTTAAAGATTCTCACTTATGCATAAAGAAGAGCATTAATTACTGTAACCGTCTCCATAATAGTAATTATTTGTTCAAAACTCAAAAAAAGAAAGCTAACTGTAGAGGTAACTTTAGGCTTCACAAAAATGCTGAATATGCACCAAAACTTTTATTTAATTCTTTTATGTTCCTATGAGCTAAACCTGGTACAATAATGGAGTTAAGAGGTCTGCATGTTACCCCTCAGGGAATGTAATCATTTCCTATTAAATCGAAATACTGAACATTTCATGAAAATTCCCTGTCATATTTCCATAATGACTGAAAGGTGGGAATCTTTAATTAGTCTTCAAGTATTTCGAGGAAGTAAGACTGGAGAGTTTTTAAAAACCCCTAAGTGAATCATTTGGATGGGACAAAAGTGGTGAGGGCACCAACCCATCTAAAGGAATACTGCTCACAAGAACTTCATTCATACTTGCTTTATTAACAACTGAATAAGCTTTCATAGGACATATAAAACTCTAATAGGCATTAAAAAGTGAACCAACCTGCTTTCTGTAGATAATAATAACATCGTATCATCAAGAAAACTGCCAGACAATGGTTCTGTTTTAGCTACTTAAAAAGTAGGAAGAGTGACAATACATACAGCCAGAACAGTTTCTATCCAAGTAGGGTAAGAATACGAATGTTTGGTACTCAAAATTTAAACCTATTGTTTGAGGAATGAAGGTGGATGTACTAGTAAGGATTAGCTGAGTTAAGGTATCACGGAAAACCCTAGTAGTATCTGCTTAAAGGAAGATGAAGGCATATTTTTCTGTCACATAATATAGTCTTCAAGTTTACAGTCCAAGACAGGAATAATGGGTCCCTGGTTATCAGAAACCCAGATTTTCAGCCTTGGCATCCTTAGATCATGACCTCTATTACCGAGTCTGGCTTCCAGCTCCAACCATGTCCAGGCAATGGACATGGACATGGACATGTCCATGGCTTCCAGCTCATTCATGTCCAGGCAACAGCTCAAAGAAACTGCAGAGGAAAAGGGGACCTGGTCATTGAACTAGCCCGCTTCTCAGAGCTTTCCTAGTAACTCCACCTCATAGCTCCGACTGACATCTTTTGGTCATTTATAAGGGAACTAGGAATACAAGTTCTTTTGTTTGGGGGTTCCCCCCCCCCAGCTACTATACAACATAAAGCTTTTATTACCAAACAGGAAGAAGACAATGAATGTCGGTAGGTAGCAAGTGGTCTCTGTCAGAGCAGGAGGGTTATCCCTACCCTGTGCTATACTTGCTTTTTTGGACGGGTCACATTGTACATACTTATTTATATTGGAAACAGAATTGTGTACTAGTAAAGAGCATGGGCTATATAATTAGAGTGATCCAATGTCTCAGTTTGCCCTAGAAAATCCCAGTGCATTGCCCATATAATTATTATCAGTATCCACATTACTTTCTAAAATGACCAAGTTGGATAATAAATTATATGATCACTTTTAGATATAATAGACTGGCTGGCACATCTCTAACAACATCCCAGCCCTGTGACCTCTGCAAATTCCAAAAGTTTTTAGAGGAAAACTTATTGTATTAGTTATGTATTGCTGAATAACAAACTGTCCCCTAAATGTATAGGCTCAAAGTGATCATCTCACAGTTTCTGTGGGTCAGTAATTGACGGCAGCTTAGGTGGATAGTTTCTGGCTCAGAGTCTCTCTGGGGTCAGATGAAGGCCTGACTGGGCAGAGGATCCACTTGGAAGAGCACTCCCACGGGGCTGGAAGGAGGCCTTGGGCCCTCACTACGTGGGCCTCTCCACAAGGCAGCTTGTACGTTCTCATCACACTGCAGCTGTCTTCCCGTTAAGAGAGAGCCAAAGGAAGCCGCAACGCCTTTTAGGACCTATCAGTAAACTTGCAGAGATACTTTCTCTCTATTCTATTCGTCAAAAGCAATTAATGAGATCCAGCTCACGCTCATAGGGTGAGGAATTGGGCACCACCTCTTGAAGGGAGCATATTTTAATATCACCACACTTAATTGTTCTCATCTGTAAAATGGGCTAAAATTGCCCATGTGCAATAGTAATTGTATTGTTATGAAGATGCATGATTCATATAAAGCATTTTAATAGAGTACTTGGCACGTAGTAAAACATGTCGCTTATAAACGTTAGCTAATATAACTTACTTATTTGTCTAATTAAACCGTAGTTTTTTGACAGGGGTCATGTAGATTTCTATTGCTAATTCAAGTTCCTGTTTAAGTGTTGAGCATGTAGAGGGGATGTAATAAGTATTTGATGAATAAATGAATGATTAACATTATTTTTTAAGACTTTATTTATTTTATTTTTAGATACAAGAGAAGGGAGAAAGAAAAAAAGGGGGGGAAACATCAGTATGTGGTTGCCTCTCACGCACCCCCTACTGGGAACCTGGCCTGCAACCCAGCCATGTGCACTGACTGGGAATCAAATCAATGACCCTTCGGTTCTCAGGCTGGCGCTCAATCCACTGAGCGACACCAGCGAGGGCTTGATTAACATCCTTTAATAAGAACAATTGAGTGGAGTATTCCCATAAGTGGAGAGAAACTTACTGCAAAAGTCATTTGGGTGAATTCATGTTTTCTTTGTGTTAAAAATCAGATTTTCATAACTCATTATAAAATAGGTCATGAAACATGCATACTAATGTAATGTGTACTAAGTTTTGTAACTTCACTAATAATAGTCACTAGTATATAATGCTATTATTGTAAGATCACCTTTTTATGTTTTTGAAATTAAAATTGTTCTAGCAAAATTGTGATTTATAGACATATATCTAAGTATGTCTTTTTGAGCCACAAAGATTTTTTAAACACTAAAGAAAACATTTCAATAATCATTTAAATGACATATTACTAAAAGTATGATTAAAGATGTATCTAAGGAAAACATTTCAGGAAGTATATGTACATATGTATTATTATATTACTAGTGTGTTTTGTCATTAATGATACATTTTCTTGACATTTTTTCCAAGGGAAAAATAAACATATGTAACTTTGTAGATCATAATTTTTAAAGATCTTTTGGTTAGAAGTGTTTCCATTGATCATAGATCTGAAGAAAAAAGTTAGAAAGTTTAGTTTACAGTCTCCAGTTACAGCAAGGCTGTATTTATATCCAATAATTAGCAGGAGGAGAGCATTAGCAATCGTCAAGTGCCAGAAACATTCTAGATTATGCCAAATGACTTCTCTTATGACTTATTACTTAACAAAACATGGTTCTCTGTTTTTTAAAGTTCTCTGTTTTCTTGATGGACTTCACATTTTAAAATGTTGGCTAATTCTGAATATACCACATATATTTTGCTTTCTATATCTAAGCCTCTCATTTGACTTTTCAGTGATAGAATTCTGAGTAACATAGTCAACATTACCCTCTTCCAATATTTTATTGTGGTGTAAGCTCCTTACAGAGAAATGTGATTTATGTCTGATTACATCAGAGCACACACCAACTCTTGAAGCTTTTAAAACAAATTAAATCTTTTTCGTCGTTACAGTGGAAGAAAATGCTGTAATCTTTAATTAGCTTAAATGGAATACATAATTTTCCTTTTACATTTTACATGTTAATCATTTGATGGGAAGTTCTGAAAACCACCAGGCGTGTCCTTGAAGTAAAGAAGGCCTTCTGGAGTGCACAGCGCTTTTTCACGAGGCACAGAAAACTTCAGGAATGCACAGAACGCTTCTTGCTATTCATGATTCATTTTTGTCTCCTTCATAAACCCCAAACAGTAGTCCCAAATTGCAACAGGGAATGAAAAACAACTACACTACGTTAGAAACACTATTTTAGATGAAATTAGTAGTAATCCTGTTTCTTTGTCAGTTATGAAGTGAGCGATGTTCCCGAGCCTTTCTACTTCTTGAAAAGTACATATTCGTTTATTCATTTGTGTAAGAATACTCATTGAACTGGCGGGGGCGGTGGGCTGGGCTGGGAGTAAAAGAAAGAAAACTGGACTTGAACAACAATTAAATAAATAAATTTTAAAAAGGAAAAAAGAATACTCATTGAGTTATTCCCTGTATGTGTTCAATTTATAAAGGTGGGGATGGCTTTTTTTTTTATTCACACAGTCATTCATTTGCCCTTAAACAAATATTTCTTGGCTTCCTGTTATTTAGTAAGAACTGTGTTGGGCATTGTACATTTGCTAATGGACAAGATCAGCATGTTCTTTACAATTTTATGTGTCAATTATATTTCAAGAAAGCTGGGGTGCAGGGAGAGCAATGGGTTCACTTTTCTCATGGAATTTACAGACAAGTCATCAACAGTTCTTTGTGATTTTTAAAATGTAAAGTCAGCAGTGTGTTCAATGTTATCAAAGAATAGATATTTTAATAAAACATAGCTCCTATTTTTAAGGGGCTCATTATTTCACTAGGAGAAATACTATGATGCTTGAAAATATCAGTAATTAATATCCCAATCAAGACGGTGGTATAGGTAAACACAGATCACCTCCTCGAACAACCACCTCAAAATGACAACTAAACCATAGAAGAGCCATTATTCAGACTGTCAGAAATCAAGCGGGATGGAAGTTGTACAACTACAAAATGAAAGAAGAAACCACATCAAGACTGGTCAAAGGGGCAGAGCCCTGGAATGAGCTGGTCCCACACTGTGTGGCAGGTAAAAATCGGAAGAATATCTAAGGAGTGAGGGGTCCCGGCCTTACAACAAGCCCACCAGTCCAGGGTTCCAGTGCCAGGAAGAGAAGTTTCCATAATTTCTGTCTGTAAAACCCAGCAGGGGCTGCGATTATGGAAGACAGAAACTGCCGGATTCACAGGCAGTCCTTCTTAAAGGGCCCATACACACACTTGCACAGACTCACTCCCTCTGAGCTCCAGCACCTGGGCAGCCGCTTGAAAGGCACCAGACCAGGCAAGTTAGTGCCAATGAATGTGAGCTTAGAGTCAGACCATCACACATTCAGAGTCTGCCTCTGCCACACTGCCTTCATGACCTTGGAAAAATTGCTCAGTCTCAAAGAAAATCAGTCTTTTCATCTGTGAATTTGAATACAGATAGAACCTATCTGGTAGGGTTTTATGACTAATAAATGACTTAATATATACATAAAATTCTTAGCACAGTGCCCAGCACATAATTAGTAAACTTAATAATAAAATGTTAATTATTATGAAGCCCCCAGACAATGGAATTAACTCCATCATTGAGCTCAGTGTTGAGCACAGAAGATACAGAAACAGTAAGACCGGTTCCTGACGGAAGGTTTCCCTGAAGACATGATGGTGCCCAACACACATCCTGAAAGAAGAGTAGGAAATAGCCAGGTAGAGAATATTATGTAGGTTTGTTTGTGGCAGAAGAATGAGAATGAGGGAAGTGGTTATGGAGAAGGGCAACGTTTTCTAAGAAGTTAGAACCCTATGAACAAAGATAGATTCTGAGGAAGTTGCAAGTAATTAAATAATGCTAAAACTACTTGGTGAGGTAGTTTGTGGTTAAGAGGAGACAGCTAAGAGCATGACAGTGAATGAGGTCATGCAGGTGCTGTGGAGATGGAGAAATGCAGTGAATCAGGGGAAGAGAGCTGGACAGCCCTAACAATGAAGTGTCAGATTGATTAGACAGCAAAGCCCAGAAAGAAGACAAGTCTCTTGCCTTCTTTATTTTTTTTCACGTATCCAGCACAGGTGTTAGGAATCATTTGCAATACAGGTCAGATATGAAAAGGCAGCCCTGGGGGTGGGAGTGGGGGTGAAGCCAGAGAGGCCAAGTCAATCTCCCTAATACAGAGCTGGCAGTGGAGAGGCGGGAGAGTCAGAAAAGCCACAGCGGAAAACCCTGTAGAGCTGGGTTTAGTGGAACTGAAGCTCGGAAATGGACAGTGGAAGGGGATTTCAAAAAGGTTTCTGTGGATTATGAGCTGAATCCCCCTTGATGTTCTCGGAGAGATAAAAAATTTGAAATTATTCTTAAATTATTTTAACTGGACTGAGCTCCTCTTTTTTTTTTCTTTTTTTTTTTTTTTTGTGCTAAGACAAAGCCAAGTGGAACCTTGGTTTGATTATGGTTAATTAAGGAACTGCTATGTAGATACTAAGAAGACTAAGAGAGTTCGGAAATAGCCATACAAATTTGCTGTGACTACTGTACTAAACTAATAGTAGTAGAAGTATTAACGGCAGCAAGTATTGTTCAAGTCTATGAGGTAGGTGCTATCATCATTCCCATTTTATAGATTAGAAAGCTGAGCTACCAAATGGTTGGAGTGATCGCCCAGGGTCCTACAAGTAACTTTTACTTGATGAGGCCGGGAATTGAACTCAGTTATTTCAATTTAGAGAAACCAGTGGAATCTATTTCAACTAAAGGACAGAAGCAGAGAGGGTGACATACAAAGTCGAATTCTTTTCACTAATATTTTATTTTCTCCATTGAAAAGTGGTGATACCTAATGTAAATACATTACGCAGTTCTTTTGAGTTGGAAAATCACTACAACATAGTTTAAAGGTCCTGCCATGGAGATGGGAAAGAGAGGACATAGCTTTCCTTCTACAGAATACAATACACTTTCTCCTCTCCCATGCATGCAGTACCCAGCACATTGTGGGTTCTGAATAAACACTTGCTGAATTGATATATACTGTAGCTAGATATGTACTATAATAAATTGCCTCAATATGCAAGGTAGGTAGATGGCTGCTCAAACATGACTACTCTGTTACAAAGGTGCACACATTTAAACCTGGGTGCCTTAAGGCACTATGTTAATCTAAGTTACTGTATCCTAGTAGAAATGTGGTTCTGGTGCACTCAACTTTCGGTGGGCACATGAGTGTTGCAATTGCTTTTCTTTCGTCCTTTATCCAGCCTTCTCATTTCTTCCCTCCCTTCCTCTGATCTGTAGGACTTCTGTCCTGGATCAGGACTTGGGCGGTGTGGGAGGACTTACTGGGTACAACCAGATCGTAGACCTCTTCTGCCTTTGCTATCTGGACAGATTGGAGTGGGGGTGAGGTGGAGAGGTACCTTTGTATTTACGTGTAAGTGTTTGTGAAGGAGAGCCTATCTCTCAAGGTAATTTCCTTTAGGCAAATTCCAGACCATGGCTTGTAAAACAAGCCCAAGCTTTTGCTGCATCTCTCTTAGTCAAATTTAAAAATAAAAATTTATAGTGCATTTAAGTACTGTACGTTTAAATCAGACCTTTCATTTTTTAATTTAATCTTTATTATGTTTTTATTACCATTTAGTCTTCTTTTACCCCCTACCCCTAGCAATCACCACACTGTTGTCCATTTCATTTATAAATATATACATATATATGTATATATATATATATAGCTTCACAGGATCAATAAAGACCTTTTAAGATTAATATGCATTGTAATTAAGTTTTAATAGTTACTTTGGAAAAACAATCTGAATGTATTCTTCTAGTGCTCATAAGTTTTTAAGGTCCACACAATGTATTTATACTCACAGTCCGTTCACTAAGTTCTTTATTTCAATAATTTTTAAAATTTTTCAGTTACAGTTGATGTGCAGTATTACATTAGTTTCAGATGTACAGCCCAGTGATTAGATATTATATAACTTGCGAAGTGATCACCCCACCTGACACCATACATGCTTATTGTAATATTACTGACTACACTCTCCATGCTGTACTCTACATCCCATGGCTCTTTAGCAACTACCAGTTTGTACGTCTTAGTCTTCACCCTTTTCACTTACTCTTCAACTCGCCTCCATCTGGCAACAGTCAAGATGTTGTCTGTGTCTATGAGTCCATGTCTATTCTTCTTGTCCATTTGTTTTTTAGATTCCATATATAAGTGAAATCATATGGCATTTGTCTTTGTCTGATGTATCACTTTCTTTAAGATATTTTACTTATTTTTAAGAGAGAGGGTAAGGGAGGGAGAAAGAGAGGGAGAACCGCCTCCCCCACCCTCCCATCCCGGCAGCAGCCCAGGCATGCACCCTGACCAGAAATTGAACTGGCGACCTTTCAGATCTCAGCCTAGTGCTCAACCCGCTGATCCACACCAGCCAGGGCTGTCTGATTTATTTCACTCAGCACAATGCCTTCTAGGTCCATCTATGTTATTGCAAATGGTAAGATTTCATTCTTTTTGATGGCCGAGTCATATTCTATTGTATATATGTACCACTTCTTTATCCATTCATTACTGATGGGCACTTAAGTCACTCTCATATCTTGGCTATTGTAAATGATACTACTTTGAATATATGGATGCATATGTCTTTTTGATTTAGTGTTTTGGGTTTCTTTGAATAAATACCCAGAAGTGGAATTGCTGAGTCCCTTTTCCTCTCTTTTTACAGCCTTTGTTTTAAAATCTATTTTGTCTGATATAAGTACTGCTACACTAGCTTTTCTGTCTGTTTCCATTTTCATGAAATATCTTTTTCTATCCCTTTACTTTCAGTCTGTATGTGTCCTTCAATCTGAATTGAGCCTCTTGTGAACATTCTATATAAGGCTTGTTTTTTTTTTAATCCATTGGGCCATCCTATGTCTTTTTAATGGAGCATTTAATCCATTTGCATTTCAATTAATTGTTGTTAGATATGTATTTGTTGTGATTTTATTATTTATATTTTTAAAAGCTTTATTTATTATTTATTTTTAGAGGGAGGGGAAAGGAGGGAGAAAGAAAGGGAGAGAAACCTCTCAGTGTGTTGTTCATGGAGGTGCTTAGGTGGTGCCCTGGCGTAGTCTGAAGCTGGCCACCTAGTGTGCTGACTCTAAGGCCTCCTGGGAGGTGCAGGCCAAGGTCAGCCACTGGCCCTGCCCAGGGTCACCTGGCATGAGCTACAAAACAATCTGCAGATGGCTGCTACTTGTGCTGGGCCTGGAGGGGCCCAGGGAAGGCAAGCTGTGAATGGAGTTCAACTGCCATTAGTGCTGGGCCGAGGGTCATTTAGCAAGAGGTATGTGACACACTGAAGCTAGATGTTGCTTGTATGGGGTTTGTGAACCTTTGAGAGAATTTAGGAAAGCCCATCGCATAAGTCAAGACATACTATTTACAAAGAAAAGCTACTGGAATGGCTTGGGTAGGCCCTCAAGTTGAGTGGGGTGGTGTGTCAGGGAATTATTAGGGCAGGAGGAACAGCGTAGGTCAGGTTGATGGAGACTGAGATATGGTACCTGCCTGTGCTTGGAGTGTGAGGGCTAAGCAAAGGAGCAATGGGTTCTGCTAGGACTTCTGTCTCAAGAAAGTGGTCCATTCAGACCCTGCCCTGAAGCTACACAACTCAGTTCCTCCCCATATGACCCTGGTACCTTCTGAGCTTCTGTCCCAGTACTGGGGCTCAGAGTGAGTGAGTCTGTGTAAGCCTGTGCACAGACCCTTGAAGAGGAAGGCCTGAGACTCCAGTAGCACCCTGTCTTACTCACCCACAGTCTCTACTAATTTAAACAGCCAGAAGTTATGGGGACTTCTCTTCCCAGCACAGCAACCCTGAGCTGGGGGTCCCAGTATGGGGTTGAGACCCCTCCCTCTGAGACCCCTCACTCCTCAGGGAGGACCTCTGCAGCTGAGATAGTCCTCCTAATACTTAACTCATACACATGGGTGTGGGACCAGCCCCTTGCATCTTCCTCTCTCCTACCAGTGTCCACATGGCTTCTATGTATTAGTGGTAGGACTTCTGTCCAGCTAGATTTCATGTGGTCCTCAAGGATGGGGGTTCTGCAGTTCAGCTGTAATTTTTATGTGGTGTGGGATGATGCCAGTACCAGGTTTATCTACTCTGCTATCCTGACCTGAAGTCTCTTGTTCACCAGGTTCTTCAGTGAGTGATACACAAGATGGGAAATTCACTTCTCTGGACAAGTTTACTCATTATTTCATGTTCATTCACTCACTCCTTCTTTCTTTCATTCAACATTTTATTGATGGCTTACTCTCTGCCTGGCAAGGTGCTAAGATTTAGGAATATAAAGAAAAAGGTCAAGGTTCCTGACCTCAAGGAAGTCTCTCAGTCTTTGGGTAGGGTGCAACATACCAAGGGCAAGCAAGCCCACTTACTCCCTCAGAAAGGGGTGCATACTCTTTCTTCCTACTCTAAAATTGTGTTTCTACACAAATGCCCTAAATCAATGAGCTTAATAAATCATACGACTTAGCTGATAAAGTAAGAATAAGGCTAGTCTGACTTGATTTAAATTTTTTTTTTTTTTTTTTACCAATTCTTTGCCTTGTCAGTCCTTTCCCGGACCACTTAAGTTAGGCTTTAATACAACTCCTCGGGAAAGAGGCTGGGTTAGCATTCTGCAAGTTTATAATTAAATTCAGTGTTTGTGTGTGGGATTGAATGGGGAGGAAAACGACCACTAATTATGGAGTTTCGCTTGTGAGAGCCTGCTAAGGCTTTTAAGTAGCAGAAACCCGAGAAGCCGATAAAGCTTTCCTCATTTTAAAATAAAAGTCGCACGGGAGTTCCTGGCAGGACCAGGGGAAGAGGGGTGTCCTTGGTGCTACTCAGGACGCAGGCGGGTTTGGACCACCTGGAGCGCCGCCGACGCAGACAGGGACTCTGAGGGTCTGGGGCCTCGGTACAGACGCCCCGTTCAAGGGAGACAAGGCGATAGCTCGCAAGGAAGTGCAATCGGTCTCGCCCCAGGGGAGGAAGACTCTGCTCCAGCACTTCCTCCCGCAAGGCGGCTCAGCCTCCCGGGCCGGCTCCTCCCCCTCCTCTGCCTCCGCCCCCCCGCTGTCGCTGCTCTCCGGCGGCGGGGGGGTGCGGCGCTCACTCCCGCAGTCCCGCGCTGCTGCCCCCGCCCCGCGCCCTGCGCCCCACTTCCCCTGCGGCCGCGGCGAAGCTCAGCCCTCCCGCCGCCAGGGCGCTGTCTGCGGCTGCTGGGAAGCTAGAGGCCCGCAGGTCTCCGCGCGCAGGCGGCGGGCCGCGGGCACTGTGCGCTCCGGCTGGGGTGGCCGCGGCTCGTGGCTCTGTGCCCGGCGCGCGCTTCAGCGATGGCTTCTCCGCCGCGGCGGTGGCTTCGCCTTCGTCCCCGCCGCCTTCTGCTCCTTCTCCCCGGATTCCTGCTGCCTCTTTGCGGCGCCTTCAACCTCGACGTGGACGGTCCTGCCGAGTACTCTGGCCCAGAAGGAAGTTACTTTGGTTTTGCTGTGGATTTCTTCGTGCCCAGCGCGTCTTCGTAAGTGGCCCCTCTGGGAAGGGGAGTCGACCCCCTCCCCCACTGCGCGCACTCACTCTGCATTTCCCGGGAGGGAGAGAAATCTCCGGGGGAGATTATCTCCGGGAGAGACATCTCGGGCAGAGATGCCGACTTCTGTCTGGCCGCATCACCCCCCCGCCCTCCCCGACCCCCACAAGCTGGTTTAGGTGCTGGGTGGATGAAACATTTGGGGAGATGAAACCCCTCCAACCCCTGGCATCCACCAACCACCTAGTTCCCTCCTCTCTTCTCCCGAGAGGCAGATCTTTGAAGCCGACCGGTGCTTCAAACTCGGGGAAAGTGGAGAATCAACAAAGGCTGGTCTGGCTGGACTCCGCGCCGCCTCTCTCAGTGTTCGGGATGTAGTCAGTTTCGTCCACCAAGTTCTGTTTCTCCCGTACCTCTCAGCCTTCTCGGTAGCCGTTTTCTGCTTCATAGATTTAACACGGGTTGTTTTGGTTTTCCCTAAACAAGCCCTCCCCCGCCTTTCTGGCTGATTCGTTTCTCCTCATTTACTCCTCTTCCAAACATTCTGATGACTAAAGTGACCATACTGTCATAGTAAATTCATTGCGCCCTATCTCTGGGATGTCAGACCTTTCATATTTGAGGGCGAGCAGATGAAATGAATGTGTCATCTGTTCTTTTTACAGTGATTCATTATGTAGGTCATTGTTCGGAAAGAAGGATGTTTGCTGAGTTTTTACTCACTACAGGTCGTTTGAATATTGCAGTATTTAAGAATTCGGTTATGTGTTCAAATTACCAATGTTGCAAGGAACAGGATTTGTAACAGACTTACTGCCATTAGGACTAGAAGTTGTCTCTGACTTTACGGAACGCTGACAACCGTCTCCCCACCCCACCTCCATATTAGCATTAGAAATACTGATTTATTAAGTGTTCATGGGTTGCCTTCTGATGTTTAAATCCTGTTTTCAAGAGGATGAATTTCTAAGTTCTTAGAAATTGTAACAACATACTTAGGTTTCTAATTGTTTTAAATGTCTTAAAGTGCTGTTTTTGAGGGGAAAGGGACGATCATTTTGATGGTTAGTAGTTAGATAGGACCATTTTTCCAATTTATACACGTCTAATTTGAAGGTGATCTAAATATTTCTCCATGACTGTTAGAACACGCTTCCAGGATTCTTTCTCGTAGTCTTTCTGGAAGTTGCGGAGTATCACTCAATTCGGCGACAGTCACTGCAGCAGTGAATAAATAGGTTGGAAGCAGTTAGTGGAAGCGCGCGTTGTTTTATGGAGTGAACTCTGCTGTTTCCAGCTGCAGGGCTTTCTGTGCGACCTGAGCACAGATTTTCCAAGATGATCGAAGTAATCATTAACTTTAGGCGACTTCCTCTTTTTTAAATTACCTTCTCTTTGATGTAATCATTTGTCAGCTTTATCTGTTATCTTTTTTTCCAGATATTTTTAAGTTTATGTCTTTATGCTCCAGAGGGCTTTAGTTGCTCCCAGCGCTGCTCTTTTAGATTTAATTTATACAGAAATTCTAGTAATTTTGAGAATGTATTGTCTTGTGTCAAGAGTTAGTACTTAGCAAGAGTTCGCACTTAATATACTTCATAATTGATGGAGTGTTTTGCAAATGTTGCTCTTGATTGGTGGCAACCCTGTGAGGTTAGTGGTGTAAATATCCAGGACCAGAGGATGAACTTGAAGCGTTTTCACTATGGGAAATGCAGTAACATAGAACTGTTGGCCTGAGATAGTTACTGTTTTTGGTTGGGAGGCTGGATGACTAATCTTTCATTAGTCATTGTAGTTGTCGAATATACTATGACCTCACAGGTTTACAGCACCTCCCACGTGGGCCTTCAAAAGTAAGGTAGAATTAAACTTGGTTTGGTGTCATGTAATATCTGGAAATTGTCGTCAGTGACTTTGTTACTGCTAAACTAGTAAACTCTAGGTATAGCCTAATCTAAAAAATAGAAATCAACTTTGAGATTTTTAAAAAAAGAGTGTATATAAACAAAGCTTTCTGTTACTAAGCTTTTCAGGTGTAACAAAGAATAATGCAAAATTATGCTTAATTTTGTAAAAAGGCACTTTAAAATGTAGCAAGCAGTGGAATTCAAGGTACGTGGGATGCCATTTATAATACTGCGAGCTGCATTGTTGTAGTGAATTGGTGTGATCATAAACTTCTAAGGAAAAGTAATCCACATAATAAAAAAGTATTTAAAATTCCTTTCTTCTGAAGAAAGAATACCTGGATTAATGAGGAAGTGACGGTAATAAAGTCTCTCTTTGCTGTTCCAGTTTCTATAAGTGTCTAAATGCTGATGGCAAGCTATAGAATTGTTTTATGTCTTTTAATTTTTCATGTCATAGAAAATCATTATTGAATTATTTCCATATTGTTGTGAAAACTAATGAATGAATGTTTTTTAAAGAAGGAAAAACAAGGCACTAATAAAAAATATTAAGATGACTCCTCAAGAAAATACTCCAGAAGTAAGTTTAAAGTATGAAACAAAAAGTGACAGAAATAGTGATTTCAAAATTATGTAAATAAAAATAAGCATGTCTTATTTTCTTTTTCTGTATGCTTTAATTTATGGTGGCCATCTTGCCACACTTATATAGAGTTTAAAGGTCATTTATGGGCCAAGAAGTAAAGTCATGTTTTTCTTGTCAAGAATATCTGGAGAAATTAAAAATTGCGCCCTAGGTTTAATGATAATAATGATAGATTACATTGGTTAACCTATTTTGTAATATACGAAGCCCTTTTACTTAGGCTGTCTTACTTGGCTTTACGCACAAACCACCAGGGGAAGTAGGGAAGCAGGTGAACTCATTCTTACAGATGGGGAAGCTGAGGCCAGAGCAGTGTGTAGGCTTTGGTTGTTTGGGTTAGTGGGTGGGGTAGGAGGCAGGGCTTGATTAAAAGAGAGATTGTGTGAAATTCAAATCTATTTAACTTTTACATTCAAAATTTTAAAATTTTAGGGAGACAGTTGAAACAGTTTTCTTATTTATTCTCCAACCATGTTATGTTAGTTTTCATTTTACATATGTATTCATTTTTAAATAATGCTATATAGTAAGGAACACTGGGTTAGAATGCTTGCCCTCCCCTATGAAACACTACTGGAGCCCATTTACAGTTACTTCACGTTTCTCTGACCCCAAGGGCAGAGTGTGGTGAGTGTGCCTTGGTTCCAGGAGGTCCTGCGGGATGGTCAGTGGTTCTCAATCCTAACTTCCTGTTTGCAACACTTGAAGACCGTTCAAAATAAAACTGCTGACTTGGGGGCATCTTAGATGCAAAAGTAGGGCCCTAACTTCATACCCCAACAGCCTGTGGATCATTTCTGCTTGACTGGACAGTCTTACCTCAATCCGACTAAAAATGAACTCTTTCTCACAAGAGATGTCAGTGACACCTCTGTTGCTATTAATGGTGCCATCATTTTTTTTTCTGTTGCTCTGGAAATAATTTCATATTCCTCCCTCTCATTTTCCATTTTTCTTTGTTTCCATAACTGCACTCTCCTAATATTAGTCCATGATTAGTCACCAGGCAGAAGGTCTTAGAAATTCTTGCTTGTTAATGTATCTCCTCTTTCCACTTCTGCTCCTGCCTCCTTATTTCAGCCCAGCATTCGTATTCATATCTGATGAGTATCAGATGTGGCCTGTGGCATTCAGGTCCTCATCTCTTTGCCCACTATTTGGCTCTCACACCTGCGACACATCTTACCTGTTTCTCACGGATTTATCTTACTGAAGCATCTTTTCGATCCTGGTATTTGGCTGCTAATATTTCCTCAATGGTGCTTCTTCCATGGCCAGAGAGAGAGCCCAAACTGCTTAATGTGGGTGAAGACCCCTTTCAATTCGTCCCAGTCTGCATGTACTTTTAAAAGTTCATGTCCCACCCTGGCAGGGTGGCTCAGTTGGTGGGAGCGTTGTCCTCATTCACTGAAAGGTTGAGGGTTCAATCCTGGTCAGGGTACCATGCCTAGGTTGCAGGTTCAATCCCCAGTTGGGCACATTTGAGAGGCAATGGATTGATGTTTCTCTCTCCTTCTCTTTCCTTCCCTTCCTATCTCTCTAGAATCAATAAAACATATCTTCCTGGGGTAAGGATTAAAGAATTAATAAATAAATAAGTAAAAGCCCATATCCCATTTTCCCCCTCACCATTGTGTAACCCTCTTCAAAACCCTACAACATGACACCAAATTGTTTTCATGAACTTTAATGTGGTTCTGGCTATATTCTTGTTTTCTTACCATAAACAATATACATGCACGGAGTATAGCCTTATTATTTAGAAATTAATTCCTGTGTTGATTATTCCGAACTAAGGCCCAAGGTTTATTGGATATTATAAAAGAGAAGGGAAAATGTATACAGTTTATAGTTACTGCATCTGTTTTACATCACAAATAGATTGTAGCATTTTTTTTAAATGAAAAGCAAATAGCTCTGAAGTAACATTCAGTTCGAAAGTTTTATATCCTTTTTTTATAAAGTATAACATAACTTTTCAGAAGTCCCTTTTGGTGAAAGCTCATTGGTCATCCCAGAGTCAGCCAAATATATTAAACATGCTTTATCTTGGAGAGAGGAGTCAGTGCTGAAAGCAGCCAAATAACTGAGTTCATTTGGAGGGTTTAAAAAATGTGCTTGTCATTGTTTGGCTGGTTGCCTCTCCTTGGTAGTCAAGGTCACATTCCCTGAAGCAGCTGCCCTTAAAGTAATACTTTGGGTAAAAAGTACACCCGAAGGGCATCCTCCTGGTTGGTTTCTCTGATCCTCTGGCCCAGGTCCTTCCCTCTCCCCTCTCTCCTTCTCTCCCATCTCCCTCTCCTCTCTGCTTTGCTCCCTCCCTCTGCTCCTACTCCCCTACCCACACCCCAAGCACACACTTTGCCCTTTATCTTTTAGAATTTCTTGGCATGCTTGTGTATATACATCTGAATTTTGAACACATTTCATGGAAATGTCTCAAGTCTTAAAAAGAATGGTGAGAATGGGGATCTTGCTACTGTTGTCGGGGCACACTCTTTTGGAGGGAAAGGTTGCAGACACAGGAAACTAAATTGCTGAGCTTCAGATTGCCGATGCTAATTAGTGAAATCTCTGTCAGCCTCAGCTAACCATGGTATCTTTCCCAAGCCTTCTCTCACTGTCAGGAAGTGTTTCAAGCCAACTATTTCCTACCCTTCTTCTCTCCTTGCGATTTTGCACTTGAGTTAATTAATGGCCCTTTGAGTAAGAAAAGATCTTTAAAAAATAGATTTTAAAATATAGACAGACTCATAGAGAGCTGGCTGACAGCTTTGTGGGGAGGTGGAAGATTCAGGGATAGAGCAAAAAAGAAAAAAAATAGAGAACTCAAGAACAGACAACAGGGTAGTGATTTGGGCAGGGTGGAAGAGGGTCTGAGGGGATAAATGGCAGTGGAAAAATACAGTAGAAATAGATTTTAACTATTATATTTGCTATGTTATTAGGGAGTATTTTATTAATTGTTTTTAGTTCTGATGACATTATCTCTTGTGTTTATGTGTAGGGGCAACTTTGCCTGAAAGCCCCCCTCCCCCCCACAGATGAAAGTAACGCTACCAAGACATGATCTGCTTGGGGAGGAGAGGTGGTCAGTTTCCCAGAGGAGAAAGGCCAAGAGCCCCTTCCTCAATGACTTTTATTGGGTTGTAATACACAGGAATACAGGCGGTAAGGATCAAACAGTAGGTAACATTTCAAAGAAATTTGAGGGCTTAGTCTGAGTCAGGAAAGGGGGTTGCAGAAACTTTGGGAGACTTACTCATTTCTTGCTTGGACCCTTAACGTATGAATGAAAGCACTCTTAGCAAAGCAGGTTTTACAGGATTTTTAGGAATTCTTTCTTATGCCTGATTTACCCAGATCCTGCTCTAGCAAGGCAAGGAGCTGCACCACCTCCCCCATCATCGGCTTTTAGGCTTAAGTGGATTAGAGCCAGGAAGTGCTTCTCTCTGAGGACATGGGACTTGGGCTATGTCAGAATAGCCAGGGGGCGAGGGTCCATTGCTCCCTCTCTGTTGCAGCACCCGCCCCGCCCAGTCCTTCCATGATGGCCTCTCAAGTGATCTTGTCTGGCTTAGGTTGCCCCTCCTCTTAGGAGTCTTACCCACATCTGACTAGCCCACCGTGCTTTGGGGGCAGAGGGAGTAAGCAGAGGCAGCGTTTGCTACCAGAGACAAGCTTTGTCTCCTAAGTGGCTCACATTCCAGGGGTCACTCACTCATCCTTAGCCATGGGGGGTTAGTTACAATTCCTGAAACCAGGCAGAGCGGTTCCCAACATTTATGGTGCTTTCAGATTTTCTAAGCGTGCTTTTAATCTACTATCCACATTCTGAAATTCATTTTTTTTAGGTAATTATAGTCAGCATTGTTATCTCCATTGAACCTGAGATATCGGGGACGGAGACACAGATATTTAAAACGACTTCTTCAGTCAATTTATCCAGTAATTGGTACCTTTGGTCCCAAACGGTGTCCCTTAGACAATACTGCTCATATTGCAAACATTTTTTTCCTGCTCGGTCACTTCTGTTTCCCTAATGAAATTATTGTAGACATTCATTAGATATTCTTGGATGAACTTCAAGTAACAATCATTTAATTTTCTATGAAGTGTTTAGAGGCTTTTTTTCCTTGTTATTGTGTTCAAACAACACATGACCTAAAATGCACCCTCCCAACACATTAGTAGGCTTTTGTGTTCTGTAATGTGTTGTTTTTATGTTTCTTCCATTTTTCAGAGAGCACCTTTTACCATCCTATAGCGTTTATGCTACACAAATACTTAATTTTTCTCTGCACAACTCCCTCTTAAGACTTTAACAGTTTTCTAAGGTAATTCTACTTTTTCCATCTCTCCATCTTTCTGCTTTAACAACTTTGTAGTCCTCTGAAAAGTAACTCCACATGTTGACATTTTAGACAAAGAACTTTATTCCTCAGCTTCTTTCCCCCCATTAACCCAGCGTTTAGGAACGGACAGTGCGCACACACTCCTCTTATATTGTATTAGTCTTCCATTTCTGTAGCATTTCCCTGATGTGCAAGAGTGCACACGAAGGTATGCTTGGGAAAACTTGATGAACACCTGTATTAGTATATCTAAGTACCATCATTTCATGCCTCTGATGTGCAGATGGTCCGATGAAAAGCAGCAGCCTCTTCTTGGTCTCATCCAGGGAACTCGGGCTGCCAGGCGAGGGACTCATGCTGCCGTTCTCATTCAGAACTCAGCCCCCTGTTAACTTCCCAGCGCTCTCTGTCTGACAGTGCCAAGTGGAGAAAGTATGTGAAATCCAAAATGAAGTAATTTTACAGATCATTTAAATAATTGACGTTTATTAGAAGATGGTTTCTTCACATGCTAGAGAGGTTAGGAGTAGTAGAAACGGTTTATTTATATCTGGCTATTTGAAGTGTAATACAGCTATCAGATTTACTTGCTACTCAGCTGTCAACTTAAAGTATTTTTCTTGAGTGCTTATTATGTGTCAGGTACAAAGATGAATTAGATTCTTCTACATTCAAGGAAGTAATTTATTGCAAAGTGGGAAGAATAACTTTGATAAAAAAAATTGTAGAAGATTGTGTAACGTGGTTTGTGATGACAGTCCAGAAGTGAATTTTGCTTCTTGGGTTTTTTTTTTAACCTTACCTGAGGACATGCTCATTGATGTTACAGAGAAGGAAAAAGAGGGGGAGAGAGAAGGAGAGAAACATTAATGAGAGAGAGACAGACATTATTGGTTGTCTCACATACGGCGCACACACACCCTTACCCGGAACTGAACCTGCAACCTAGGCTTGTGCCCTGACGTGAACAGAATGAAACTACAGTCAGATAATGCACCATCTGAGCCACATCAGCCAGGGCTGCTTGTAAAATTTTAGATGTTCTTAGAACCAGCTCTCCTGCCCTGATCTCCTGGAACCTGGCTGTTACCCACAACACCAAAATCATATGCAAAGCTGTGCTTGTATCAGATTTATTACGACTGCTGCAGAAATGTCCCTCCTCCTTTTTACATGTAGCCCCTGAAAGTACACTTGTCTGAAATGTTCCTCTTTTTCCCCATGTTGCACTTAAAAATCAATGCACGTGAAGAGGGTAAGTTTTGTGGTACATTTTTTACCCGTTGAACTGAAAAATTTCACATATACACAAAATGAAGCTATTACCCAGCTCTGCTGTAGACAAGAAGGGTGTGAAGACATTGAGCTGCCTTCTTATTAATGGCAGTTGAGTGGGGGGTGAGGGCTCTCTTATTCATAGTCAAATTTTTTATTTTGGAAAGTTTTTGCTGAATGAGAACAAATTTGATATCTTACCCAGAGTCATTTCGCTGTGAAGAGAGAGTGCGAGCATTGGTGTTTTTCTGATGCCAAGTATGACTGCATAAAGCTTTATGAAAGAGGGTGTGGTTTTGTTGGGAGTTTTGTCTATTTTGAATATGGAGTTTACACATTAGCGTCAGATTGCAGGATATTCGTAATGCAACAGTTCATGCAGCTCTCGAACACTCTACACATGACTTGGCAGATACCACACACAACAAATGAAATTGAAAAATAAAAGTTACAATGGATGCATTCCATATTTAAGACTGCCCAAGTAAGAACATCCAAATCTGTAGAGAATTTTTGTATTTACTTGAGTCAAACAGGATCCACGTGGAAACAAGATCTCAGCAGACTGAGTAAACTGCTTCCTAGAATGGCAGTTGGCAGCCCTTTTTATGCATTTTAAATTAAGCAGGGAAATAAGAAAGACTGTTACATGAAGGTGGGAGAAAGCAAGGATTATGGGGTAGTTAACGAGACTGTTCTCTTGAGGCTGATTTCCATTTTGGGGGGTCTGAAAAGAGGCATTTCAAAGGTGTGTTATTCTAGGTGCACAAAAATACTGGACAGTCCTTGCTTAAGGGACACGTAAACCTTTTACTGATGTAGTTATGTGACTGGGGTGTGGCTACTGCCATGACCTACCCAGTAAAGAATTTATGGTCAGGTTACCCTGTGAGGTTTTCTTTTGGTCCCTGGACTTGTCAAATTATTGTAAAGCACCTTTTGTTCTCCACAGTAGTAAAGGACTAATGACAAGACCACTTTTACTTAAAAATTTGACTCCTGATTACTTTGTCTTCCTATAATTTTACCCTGATAAGAAATTTGAATAATGATCCAATTCTTTGGCTAGGGATTAATTAGATTAGTGTTTTGAGGAGAAATTTGTTAGTCACTATTTTTTAAAAAATTGAAGTACAGTAGTTATAAAACAAGTTTTACACATGGAAAAATGGTAATATTTAGAACTACCATACTTCAGAATTGTTTATTTAGAATCATTTTTTTCCTGTTAACATTCAGGATATAGAAAGTGTATAGCAAACACACACACACACAAAAACCCCAAAATTAAAACAAGACTTCCATGACCCCAACCAGTGTACATTTGTAACAGCTCTGATGTAATAGAATCAACATATAATAAGCTGTACCTATTTAAATTTGACCCGCATACATTTTTAAATGACACGGAACCCTGAAATGAAGTTGCCTTATAATATGTTCTTAGCATGAATAAACTATATTGAATAATGTATGTAAATTAGAGAGCTCCGGATGAATAATGAACATTATGCCCTCGGCGGAAAGTTTAAAAAAATACAGGGTAAGGCAAAAGTATGTTTACAGTTGTGAATACATGAAAAACAGTTTGTTCTTGTATCATTACTTATCAATGATTGTATTACTTATCATGCGGACAAATGTAAACCTTTTGCCCCAGCCTGTATTTTTGTGGATAATATCAAGAGAACTGTTGCTCTTCCTGAGTCATAGGATATTGTTTATGCTTTGTGCTATTTTTAAAATCTCATCTTCCCTTTTGTATTTTAGCAGGATGTTTCTTCTGGTGGGTGCACCCAAAGCAAACACTACCCAGCCTGGGATTGTGGAAGGAGGGCAAGTCCTCAAGTGTGATTGGTCTTCACACCGCAGGTGCCAGCCAATTGAATTTGATGCAACAGGTAGATGTTGATGCAATGACCTCTTCTTAATTTGTCATTTGACTTGTTTTAGTGTCAATTAATTTTTGAAATCACTTGCTTCAGTTTAAATGTAAAAATTTAATAAAATAATGTGTAGCACTTCAGATCCTTAGAGAAAGTTACATAAGGACAAGTGATTTATTATATGATTTCCCCCTGATTTTATGGCATGTAAAAGCATTAAAAATACATCGAATTTCCGCTGCTTTGAATGTCTTCAACTTTAAGCCAATCACGTCAGTTTGCAGAAATCTGGGGAAAATCTGTTGAATTATTTTTGCACCTCTTCTGAGAAGAGGGAGATCATAGATACAGCAAGGGTTTTCTGTCCATTTTCTGTGGGCAGAATTGAAGCATGACTCACTGACAACTGTAGAAGATCATCTCTCTAGTCGTGAATATATTGAAGGCTGGGTTGTGCTACCAAACCCAGTTGAGGAATCTTTTGCATTATAGTAGATGTAGTTGACTTAAAAAATATTCTTATCCAAAATTTATTGGGAAAACAATGTGTTATAGTTCTGCTAACATTAGAATTATATCTATAGGGACAAATTTTAGTGTGAGGCATAATTGTAATAGTAAGGAGAAAAATAGAATAAGGAAGGTGAGAAATAAGAAATAACTTTAAGTTTACATTCAGACTGGTGAAATAAAATGATATAATCCTGTATACATTTATATAGGATTGGTACATTTATGTATATTTGTGAAAGCTTAGAGAAGCCTCAAAGAAACAGTGTGGCATTCTCTAAATACAATAATAGTTTTACAATTTTTTTAGTGATTCTGGTTTGCTGGCTTTGATAGAATATTTTAAGATAAGCCTACAGAAAATTAATTCTTTTTTGCATATTGTTACTTCCTGCTAGTTCTAAAATATATTCATTCTGGGAATTATAGCATCAGTGAAACAGGAATTATGATGTGGACTGTTCCATTCGGCATCGTGATCACTGACACTCATTAAACTGTTAGAGGAATCAGGTCACGTGTTTGTTTTTTTCCATTTGAGACCATCTACATTAAAACCTGTGTTTTTTTCCATGTATGGCTGACATTTGGAAAACCCCAAAAGTATGTAAATAGGCTCAGATTTACCACAAATAGAGAAAGACCTGTGCTGTAGAATATCCTAGGTCAGGGCATTTGTTTCTTCTAACAAAATATGATTACTAAGAAGATGAAACTGTAGTTCATTTTTGATAGTTTGAACTGTTTGGATAGGTTTCTGATGTCAACACCATAGGTTTTTGTGCAGTGCAAGATAATATATTCTGCTCTTTTTTGAGGTTTGGCTTTATATCCTATTTTTTTATTTTAAAAAATTCATGCACTTGGAATAAAACAATTCAAGCAGTCCAAAAGGGTATGCAGTGAAAACTAGGACTGTCTCACGTTAGCCTGCTCAAAGGCAATCACTCTAAACAATTTTTTTGATCCTTCTAGAATTTTCTTATTCATACGAAAGGGCAACTCACAAATAAGAATATGCTAAATATATTGTTAGGCTCCTGACTCCCCCCATTTTTACTCCATACCTAACATAGATCTTTCCATATTGATATATATTGATTTACCTCATTGTTTGCAAATTACTGATAATATTGTATGGTATATGTAGCCCAGTTTGTTTTACTCATATTTCTTATTGATAGGCACTTATATTATTTTCAGTCTGTCTTTACTATAACCACTGCTGTAGCGAAAAGCTTGTATGCAGTATTTGTGTGAGTGTGTGTGTAGGATAAAGTCCTAGCAGGGGATTTTTAGATCAAAATACCCCGTATATGTACATTAAAGTTTTGGTAGATAACTACAAATTATTCTTAACTAAGGTTTATACACCTATGTTTTGTGATGCCGGTACCAATGCCAATTATCGGTATTTTTTAAAAAAAAGATTTTATTTATTTACTCTTTAGAGAGAGAGGAAGAGGAGGGAGGGAGAGAAGCATGTGTGTGCGAGAGATACATTGATTGGTTGCCTCTCATGTGCCTCTAACTGGGGAACCTGGCCCACAACCCAGGCATGTGCCCTGACTGGGAATCAAACTGGTGACCTTTTTATTTGAAAGCCCGTGCTCAGTTCACTAAGTCACACCAGCCAAGGCAGCATATTTTTATCTTTGTCAATTTTATAGTGTTATAATATGCTTATGTCTTGTATATGTATATAATATATATAATGTAACATTTTATTGTTTTATGTTGTCATATTAATTTGCACCTGTTAATTAACATTAAGACTAAGCACTTTTGCATCTGTAAGCCATAATAATGTTCTGTTTCCTACGAGCTACTCTTAATATATTTGCACATACTTTCTATTGATTTGTGAATTTAAAAAATGAATCTCAGTTGACAACACTCCGTCCTTTTGGTTGCTTAGGTCAAAATCTGGGCTCATGCTTGACATTAAATTTGTCAGCAAGTAAGAAATCAACTGCTACTCGTCACTCTGCTCCTAACATCCTGCTCCCAGCCACCATTGTCTCTCTCCTGGACTGCTGCCCTAGACTCCTGAATTAGTAAGGGGGCTGCCAGAAAAGAGGTGGCACCCTGAAACTGGGATCGTTTGAGGAGCTTTTAATAGAAGGACCATTGACCAGGGATTGTGCAGGGTCCTACAGATTAGTCTTGCCCAGGCACTAGCTAACATTTGGCCTCTGGGCGTGAAGGAAGGTCCAGAGCTCTGGGAAGGAGCAGCCGCCTGGACGGAGCGTCAGGTGGAGAGGGCCACTTGACAGGAGCGGTGGCTTTGTCAGAGAGCAGTGGCCAGCCCAAAGGGGCTGCAAGGGAACGGCAGGGGGATAAAGCCCTGACCTCACTTTCCTTCCTCTTTTGACCCTTTGTACCTCTTCCTCTCTGGCTGAATCCACCTGGGAGCCCCTGGGGAGCAGTGCGTTTCATACTGGTCAGCATCCTGTCCGAAGAGCAGGCTAGAGAACGGTGGACAGGAGACCCGAGAGGCAGTTGGCAGGGCGCAAACACACCTCACTGTTCTTTCCAGTTCTTTCCTCACTGTTCTGCCCTGGATACTGTGATTGTTTGTTCTCTATGGCACCAGAGGGATCCTTTTGAAATATGCACATCATAACACTCCAGCTCCGATTCTACCCACATGTTCCCATCTGACTCTAGTAGCGGAGAGGACTTTTGCGTGTCTCAGTCCTGTATTTCTTTCTCTCTTTCTAGAGAGAGGGGAAGCTTCTGATGTTCTCTTGTGGAGTTCGCACTTTGACTGTTTGTTCTTCATTCACTCCGTGCTTACTCCACACCGTGATGCGATGGAAAGGAAATGGGCCTTGGAGCCAGACAGGCTTGGCTTCAAATACAGGCTCTGTCATTTTTCCAGTGTTCTTTCCAGTTGTTCTAAAAAAGGACAATTACGTGCCTTTTTTACATTCTGTACTACATTCTTGGGGTGATAAAGAAGAGTTAGAACTGATTGGTTTGTCTGCTTTATTGTTTCTGAGTTCAGAAGAGACAGTAATGTTTTAAGGGGTTCCATTCTTTTTTTAATTTGAGAAAGAAAATGTATCAAATAACTTTATTTAAATTAGCTCTGATTTATATGATGTGGTAGCTATTACAGCTATTCATCCATATCATATTTCTAAAACTTCTGGGAAAGCCCTTGAACTTAGGTATGCCCATGTGACTTTTTCTAGCGGATCAAACATGAGCAGAAGGGTCTGAGAGTTGGAGTATTAACCTGATTAGTGATAGTTTAATGATAGGTCCTCGTCTGGCTTGGGGCCCAAAGTGAAGCAGATGTGAAGCATAGACTCTCACTGACCCACAGTGTATGTGTACAAAATAATCTTTTGTTATTTTTGATTACTGGATACTGGGGAAGCTTGTGACTTCAGCACAATGCAACCTAATTGAATAATCCATACCAGGGATATTACAATTGTATATTATCAAATCATCTGTCGGGAAATGGTTATTAAAAGCCTTTCCAATTCTCTATGCCAAGTTGATCTTCTGTTAAGTTTCTCATTCTATTTTACAGGGTCATGAGAGGCTAAGCAGCTATTTAGCTAGTATTGCCTATGCCCAAAATGGCTTCTGGCTGGTAAATTGCGTTTCGACTGGGAAAAACTATAAATAGGCGATATGTATCTGATAGGAATGCTGTGGCTTTGGGGTTCCTTGAGTACAGGGACTCTGATCCCTGGTGTGTTCTTCGCAGGAACCCTAAAGCTAAGCTATAGGATCACCCCAAGAGATGTCATTCCAGGGTGGCGCGAGGCTTTGAGCCAGGGTCGCGTCTGCCCCCACCTGATCTCATTTCTTCATATCTGAGCTGTCCTCTGGCGAGGCAAAGAAGAGCTCTGGACAGCTGTGTGCACCGCCACCCAGGGAAGTTCATATAAGGACTCGTATCGAGGAGGCCTGTGTGGTTCTGTCCTATATCTTCCGAATAGACTGGTGCCACGTGTGGCCTTCGGTAGCTGGTGAGCCTGAAAGTGTAGTTGAGCCGTGAGAAGCCCCCTGTTGGTGGCGGGGTCAACATTTGAAGTTTGTAACTGTATGAAGTACTTTAAGCTCATTTGTTTCTTGGGCTGCTTCTCTTTAGAAAAAAACAGAACAGGGTTTTTTTTTTTTTTCCCTAAAGAATTCAGCTAACTCCAGAACCATAATAAAATTCTTTATAGTGAGGTTCTTTTAAAGGTGGTTGTTAAATATCGTGAGGAGTCCTTTCCCCTCCGCCTCCGTGTAGGCAACGTCTGCTCTACAAGCAGTTTTAGTGCGCCAAGCACAGCTCTTTTTCTTCATTAAGCTGCAGGTTATGTTGGTTTTCTTTCTTTTGTTTTTCTTTTCCTTCTGCTTACGATATGCTTGTTTTCCTGACTAGATTGTAAGCTCTGCAAGGCAGGGAACAAATTTATTTCTGCTCACTATTATGTAACCATTGGATTGCACATGTGTATGTATTTTATGCAGGTGTTGGGTTCTTCATGAAAAGTAATAAATATATAGACTCTGGCTAAATTTAGCCAACCAGGAATTTACTGGAAGTGTGTTGGTAACTCACCAGTTGCCTGAAAAATGAGCAGGAACTAAGAGATAACACAGAGAGGAACCATTAGTGTTGGGTTTACTGCTGCTGGACTCGGAACTGCTAACTGGGGAACAACATCATGAGAATAATTCTCATCCCTGCCTCTCTGCATCACTTGCTGGGGACTCATAGCTTTTATCCTAGTATCTGACTGGCTGGGTCTAAGTCTTACGCCTTTGAAAGTCAAGCCTCTTATCTCCCAGAGCTAAGGAATGATTATGAGCTTGTACGGGAACTAAAGCCTAAGATCCGCCAGAAGGAAAAAAAAAGGAATAATAGAGTACCTTTTTCTCTTTGTTTGCAAAACCAGGTAATAGAAAGAATCCTTTATGAATACAATGTATATCTATTACTGAGTAACAGACTAATTTTACTTTACCGAAGATGCACCTTAGATATTAGACAGTATATGTAATTTATTAGAAGGCCATTTTATTGTGGTTTGTTACATACATTAAGACGTGTAGTAGAGGCCAAGGAAGGAAGTCTGGATTTTCATTTTAAGGTAGTATCACACTTGGTTTCTTAGTTCTTTAAAGGGGAAAGATGAATACATACGATGTGCTTTTCTTTCTACCCCGGAACATGATTTTGGGTAGTGGAAGACAAGGGAAGGTTCAAAAATATGTTTGGAAAACCAATCTAATTTTATTTTACTTTAATTCTAGGCAGTAGAGACAAATAGATTCATACCAACATGAAGGAGGTATAACTGGACATTGTTTAACTGTCTGGGGACATTCAGGAAAGCTTCCCAGGTCACTTGGTGACATTCACTAGCTGATGAAAAGTGAGGTGGAATTCGCCAGGTGTGGAATAGGAGTCTAGCTCGAGGAAACAGTTTTTGCATAGATTAGTAAAAGATGTTTGTGAATGAAAAGCAAGTAATTCCTTGTGACCCACATAGAAACTTAACTCTTGTTTCTGTCAGTTAGCCTTTGGTAAAATTGGTTTTGTTATGCATTGTTTAGCTTGGTCCTAGACCTTACCAGCAACGTTAAATGAGGACTTCCCATATAAGTTTTATAAGTGCATTGCAAGGGTAGTATGGGCACGATAGGAAATGCAGCTGCACTTGGGGTGGTGAACACACAATACATTATACTGATGCTATATGAATAGAATTGTATTCCTGACACCTATATAATTTTAATAACCAATAATTCATAAATAAGACCGAAAAAAAGAAACGAAGATGGAAGTAAGCTAATGAAAGTTCTAAGTGAATTTTAAAAAGATACTCTCAACTAGCAATCTAACCAAATAAATTTACCGTAAAGCCTAACACACATAGAGCACTGTATTAAAAAATAAAAGGATCTAGCCCTGGCTGGTGTAGCACAGTGGATTGAGCGCTGGCCTGCAAACCAAAGGGCCGCTGGTTTGATTCCCTCAGGGCACATGCCTGGGTTGCGAGCCAAGTCGCCAGTTGGGGGCACTTGAGGGGCAGTTACACATTGATGTTTCTCTCCTTCTCTTTCTCCTTCCCTTCCCTTCTCTCTAAATAAATAAATCAAATCTTTGAAACAAAAAAGGATCTAGAACTCTGTGGGTAGGTCTTGGCTTTTTGGTATCTGGCCATGCTAAGTATGTTTGACATGAACATTACAGTGTATATAGTCTACTAATTTTCCTAGTCATTAATTTTGGTACAATTATATAAGTTATATTATCATATGGGTATCTTTAAAATACTGTAGACATGCCTTTTAAACAATTAAGGGACAATGTCTGTGATGAAAAGTTTAATTTACTAGAAAGTTTAATCCAAGATGGCAAACTTACTCGCTGCTTTGACTTTTTGAATTGCGTTTATTGAATTGTGAACTTTTTGAATTGTGTTAGGGCGCCCACAGGAGCAAAAGGAAACCTCAGTCTAGATTTATCTCTTGGATTTGTGAGAGTTAACTGCAAAACGTGCTCTCTTAGTTTTCTTTCCAGCATGTCTTCCTTATTTTTATTTTTCCTGCTAATTTTCTTGACATAACATGTATACAAAGCCACACCTAGGGTGTGAAAGAAAGGCCTACCATCTCGTTTTACGTATTTGTGTAGTGATTGAAATACTGCAATTTGCACTGATACAATAGTTGCCCTCTTGGATTTTTAAAGCCTTTCATCTCGTCACTTCGCCCAATTTGTAGTTTTAACCAAGGTTTGCATAATGGCTGAAAACCAGTGTTTCCCTAAATTGACAGGACCAGATGACCTTTGAAGAATTGTGGAATTAAGGAAATGAAGGGGTCATTTTGGGATAAGATTTGTTTGTTTTACACCAAGATGATTGATAGGTAGAAAACACAGTTTGTCTGAATGTGTGTGTGGAAAAGTGCACTGTAAGCTAAAGTTAACACGTGATTTAGTTTTAGGGTGAATGATCTTTGTATTTTAGGAAGTAAATATACTGCAAACGGTGTTCTGTCAGGGTGCAAAGTAATGTTGAGGATATTTGTGTAGCAGGTGTGGGGTGGTCTGTTATTTCAATGTTGTCTTTATGCCTGAATTACTTTCTTACATCTNGATTGATAGGTAGAAAACACAGTTTGTCTGAATGTGGGTGTGGAAAAGTGCACTGTAAGCGAAAGTTAACACGTGATTTAGTTTTAGGGTGAATGATCTTTGTATTTTAGGAAGTAAATATACTGCAAACGGTGTTCTGTCAGGGTGCAAAGTAATGTTGAGGATATTTGTGTAGCAGGTGTGGGGTGGTCTGTTATTTCAATGTTGTCTTCATGCCTGAATTACTTTCTTACATCTGTTGTAATAAGTGACTATAAACTTGGCTTAAAAACAACACACATTGATGACCTTTAGCATAGGACGTCAGGTGTCCAAAATGGGTCTCAATGGGCCAAAGTCAAGGTGTCTCCAAGGTGTCTCCTTGTGCTGGGTTTCTTCTGGATGCTCTGGGGAAGGATCTGGTTTCGTGCCTTTTCCAGTTTCGAGAGGCCACTCGCATTCCTTGGCTTGTGGCCCTTTCCTCTGTCCTCACGGGCAGCAGAGGCTGCCATCCCCGTCTTGAGAAAGACTCCATCATCCGGCACTCCCTCCCCTGCCTCCCTGTGGTGATTGCATGGGGCCTGATGAGATAATCTGGAGTCATCTTTCATTGCAAGGTCCTTAATTTAATTACATCTGCAAAGTCTCTTTTACCAAGTGAGGTCACATGTAAGGTTCTAGGGATTAGGACTTGGACATCTCTGGGCAGCGGGTGGATCATGAGGGGGGCATTATTCTGTTGCCACGGGGCCCTTTCCTGTGTTTTGCCGTTTAGTATTGGTTGTACTGCAAGTTTCTTTAGGGCGAAAACCATGCTTATGTAAGCAGGCCTTGTCCCCGCCCTCGTTCTTTTTGCTTTAAGTCTATGATTATGAGGAATGCAAATTAGATTTAGAAGGTGTCGGTTCAGATTCATGCTCCGACACTCACCAGATGTGACCTTGGGCAAGTGACGAAGTTTGCGAGCCTTAATTTTTCCCATTTGTCGCATACACATAATACCTTTTGCTCAGGGGTCTTGTGAGTGAAATGAGGTGATGTCCATGAAGGTATGGGAAAAATCCTGTCCTTGCAACATGCTTTCCTTTTCTAGGAGTGGATGTTATTAACACACTGATTGTGACCTGTTTTCTCAATACTGAGTCTTTCTGAAAAAAAAGAACCAGACTGACAAACTGCCCAGAGGAGGCAGAACAGACAACAACTGGCCTGGCAAAGGCCTGGGCCTGCTGATGTGATGGTTCAATATGTCCCTTAAAAAGAGGAGATGCTTCTGTTTTCCAGATCCTGTGAATGGATGTCACCTTTCACCGGTAATGTCTGTCCTAGAGAAGGTCAGAAGTCAGGTCACTTCCCCACCCACCCAAGCTGGCTTGCTGGAACTTTACCACTGGTTCCCAGAAGGGCTTGGCTCTAGCCTGTGGGCACACCGTGGCCAGGCCAGTTCTCTGGTCAAGAAAAATGTTTTGGAGTATTTTCTGGGTATTACAACACTTTGTATTTAATAGGAAATAGAAAACATGTAGCTACTCTCGAGCCGCTGTGCCACACAGTTTTCAACTCATCGCCATTAAAACAATTAGGCAAACTCTAAAACAGCTTCTGAAGTATGACTTGGTCCTCTTGGTGAACTGTCTCTTTCAGAGTTGTGTCCAGATATTTCTGCAGTTGCAGCATTGCAACAGTCCTGCAAATTAGACACTTAAAATACAGAAACATAGTCTCCCTTCTCTTGTTAATAGACGTTTTTATAGAACTAAGGAATTTTCTTTTTAATGAAACCGGTTCTCCAGATATAATCTGTTATAATCTGTTATAATCTGTTGGAGAGCTGGTAGGCAACCTAGAAATCAATTAGTCCAAATTCTTTATTACCAGGTGACAGTTTTAACACTTTAAATGTTTTCCCCAAACTGAATTTGTATCCTTTAAAGCTTCTTGCCCGGCCACTTCGACTGACCCATACCCATTTTGTAAAGACTTAACATTGACTTGGCTTAAGAAAAATCTTCAGCAAAGAGTTTTTGTTTTAAAATGTTAGACGCTTTCAGGATCATTTCCTTCTCATCCCTGGAGGGAACAAACCAGCATTGATTAGGCCGTGGGGGTTTTCAAAGGGCCTGTGCTCTGCTGGCTCCAGCAGCGCCGTCAGACTTCCTCACGGCAGGGTCCGCCAGCGTTGATTCTCTGTCCCCTCCGGTAGTGATGGCTCAGTAAGTAACTATATTCCGATCCCAGGGAAATGAACTTCATCATGTTTTCTTCTGGCTCTACTTCTCTGACTCTTCTTGTTTGGTTTTGGAAAAAAATGATATCTAATTTCTATAAAGGGTGTTTCTGGGACAGCTGTACATAAATTAGAAACACTTCCTCATTTTCATAGATTATGATTTTAGACTCTACATTTATATTCACAAATGGTTCATTTTTCAGTAATCTGACTGCGAACGTTTTGGAATCAGGGACCTTTCTTGTCATTTTCCATCAACAGTTACGCTTCTAGAGACATTTTAGAGGCACTGAAGTTCACAAATCAGATCACCCTGTCATTGACACGGATATCTAACCACTGAGTGTTGGAATTTTTTTTTTATAAAGATTGTATTTATTTATTTATAGAGGGGAAAGGAAGGAGAGAGAGAGAAATATCAATGTATGGTTGTCTCTGGTGTGTCCCCTGCCAGGAACTGGCCTGCAACCCAGGCATGTGCCCTGACTGGGAATCGAACCGCGATCGTGTGGTTCGCAGGCTGCGCTCAATCCACCAGCCGGGGCTGGAATTTCTTTCTTTCTTTTTTTTTTTTAAAGACTTTATTTATTTATTTATATTTAGAGGGGAAGGAGAGAGGGAGAGAAACATCAATGTATGGTTGCTTTTCATGCATCCCCTGCTGGTAGTTGGCCTGCAAGGAACCGGCCTGCAACCCAGGCATCTGCCCTGACTGGGAATCGAACCGCGATCCTCTGGTTCACAGGCCCGTGCTCAATCCACTGAGCTACACCAGCCAGGGCCTGGAATTTCTTAATTAAGGAACTATTTTTTAATTAAGTCAAAAGAAATTATTTACTTACATTTTTTCAGTAATATAGGATTTTGATTTTTTTAATGAATTGTTGCGATATACACTTTTAATAATTTGACTCTAAGACACGGAATTGAGAAACAGGAAGGAAAATGCTTATAAAAATTTCTGGGTGGAGCTTTTTCAATTTCCACATTCTTGAATTTTGGGAACTACAACTCCTCTATGTGTGGGAGATGAAATATAAACATAAAGTTAATTAAGAAGAAGATGCGGAAGTTCCTAATTTGTATGTGAGAATTAGTGGAAAGATATCCATACTACAGTCCCGTTCCCCGCACCCCCCCCCCCCGCCCTTTTAAAACATGGTACAAATACTGCAGGATTATTAACTTAAAAAATGAGAAAACACTGAGAGGCAAAAGGGAAATAGAAACCTCCCGGCCCCACCACCCTGGAATCTAGTGGCTGTAGGATATCTTTGTTTGTGGGTGTAACATGTTTGTGGGTGTAACATGTTTGTGGGTGTAACATGTTTGTGGGTGTAACATGTTTGTGGGTGTAACATATTTGTGTGTGTGCCTTTGGCCTGTGCATATGTGTGTGTGTGTGTGTGTGTGTGTAGAAATACATAAAATTATAATGTGCTCATTCCATCTCCTATTGTGTTGGGTATTTTGCTGGTTTTTTTTTTCATTAAAAATGCTTTGAACATCCTTGTTAAATCTTTGTTTGAGTTTTAGTTATTTAGAATCCATTTTTAAAAGTGAAATTCAGAAGTTGAAGGGATGTTTTTTTCACATACTTCTGATATATGTTTGCCATATAGGAAAATGATACAGCCTGTTTCCAAATCAAACATGAGAGCATCCTTCTTAGTCTGCAAGGGAAAACGTTGATCCGGTTTTAAGGTGCACTTCCGATTTCTAGTAAGGTTAAGTCTTTTGTCGTTAGCTCTTCTTGGTTTATTTTGTTCTGTATTATCTTTTCTTATTCTTGGTCTGTTACTTTCCTGTTATGTTCTGTTCATTTTGAACAAGTCTTTATTACATGCACACATTTCTGTTCAGCGTTGCAGCCCCCTGGCCACCTGACGGGTTTGCCACTTGTTTTTTCACAAGCTTCACTGAGGTACAATTTACCATAAATCTAATTCCAGAGCATTTCCGTACACTAAAATGAAACCTCTTAGTCATTGTCAGCCACTCCCCATTTGCATCCCAGACCCTAAGCAATGACAAATATACTTTCCTATGTCTATATAGTTCCTTTTGGGGGATATTCATGCGAATAGAACACAGTGTGCACTCTTCTGTGCCTGGCAGGTCACTCGTATTGTGAGTGCTCTGTTCCTTTTTTATTGCTCAGTAGTGCCCTGGGAACCGGTGTTTGTCCTCTCACCAGTAAGTGCACACTGGGCTGTTTCCACTTATTGGCAATTGTGAATGGTGCTGCCGTGCACATCCGCGCGCAGGTCTTTGTAAGGACGTGTTTTCATTTCTCCCGGATAGTACCGAGGAGTGGGATTGCTGGGTCACATAGTAACTCTGTGCTTAACTTTTTAAGAAACTGCCAAATTATTGTGAAAGTGGCTGTGCAATCGTACCTTCCTACTAGGAATATATGATTGTTTCCGTTTCTCTACATCTTTCTGAGCACTTGTTATTTTACGTCTTTTTAAAAAACTATGATTATAGTCATCCTAGTGAGTATAAAGTGGTATCATTGCACTGTGGATGATGACGTTGAGCATGTTTTCATGTACTTATTAGACATCCGCATGTCTCCTTTGGAGGAATATCTATTCTTGTTCCTTGTCTGTATTTGTTTTTTTTTCCTTGAGTTGTTCAAGAAAAAAACTACCTAAGATCATGAAGGTTTGTTCCTGTTTTCTTATTCCTGGGCCTGCGCCTGTTCCCATGGCGTCCCTCCGATATTTACCCACCACATGTGACTGTGGGACCAACCGCCTGTTGTGCCAGCCACTGCCACCTGGTCGCCACCACACCATGTCCTCTCCACCCCTCCCGCCCGTCTGGATGAATGTGACTTCTTTAAATCCTTGGTTGTCAGACTTCCATACAGTTTGGTTTTCTAGAAGTTGTGGGTGTTTTCGTTTTGAGGTTAGCCATGATCCTCCTTGTAGCTGAGCAAGGAGGTGAAGTGGGTCTGCTTACACCACCGTCTTGGCCAGAAGTCCAACAGACTATTTTCTTGGCTTCTTGTAAAAAATTAGTTGACTGTAAATGTAGGGGGGGCACTGATGTTAAATTGTACTATTTATGTACTATTAAAATGTGCGAATTATGTCACCTCCAACTGTGATACTCATTCATTTCAAAATGTTAATCTCTGAATACTTGCAGCTTTGAACCAGTGAAGTACATAATCACATTATCACTAGGATGGAAATACGTGATACTGGCAGCTGTCTCACTACCTTTTCATTGTCTTCTCTCCAATTTCTTTTATAGCATTTTTGACTCTCTAAAATAATTTTCTGTAATTATTTATTATTCCTCTGCCTTGATAGCAGGGCCCTTACCTGTCTCACCTACTGCTGTATTCCTGGCATTTAGACATGGGAGGTAGCCATGATTTGTTTATTTAAATGAATGATCAAAGATGTTTCCTTCTCTGACATGTTAATTTTCAGGTAAAGGAATAAGCAATATTGGGAGGTTTCTGTTTCAGGCAAAAAATAAGAAGTGTGACTGAGCAAAAGTAATGTTTGACGTACAGAAGCTGCTTAAGGAACTCTGCAAATTGTTTTATTAAAGGATGACTGTGGGGTGGTGGTGTGTTTTTATTTATGTATAATCAATATAACATTAGTTTCAGATGTATAACAATAATTTGGTATTTGTATATATTGCAAAATGATCACTGTAGTAAGTCTGGTGAACATTTATCACCATATATAGTTAGAATTAATTTCTTGTGGTACAAAATATTAACATTTACTCTCTAGCTATACAGTGTCAGTAACTCTAGTCACCATGCCATACTTTACATTGTTTTAATAGCCACTTCAGGGGAAAATAAATAAGCTCTCTGACGACCTGAATTGTTTCACTTTTTGTAGTCATATAGTAATGAATGGGAACTGAATGACTAAAAGCACAGGTAACTTACAAATATTTTCCATTGCCTTCGCATTCTTCTTGGCTTTGGCCTTTTCAAAAAAAATGACATCATCTTGTTGCTTCAAAGGATATTCTTTAGGCAGGAAAAGAAGAAACAAAAATTTAGCTTTAGGGTGATAAGGTAACTCTGTCCTAAAAATAAACATTCCTGTAATTCTCCAGCAAGCTGAATATTCAAGAGTGTGTTTTGAAACACTTCAAGGCAATGAGAAGAGCTGACTGAGTCTAAAGCCATCACAATTTGCTCTGCTCTGTAGGCTTCTGTCCCATAGGCTACAAATCAAAGGAATCTGATAAAGTGCAGTTTACAAAATTAAAAAACAACAAAAAAAGACCTTAAATCTTTCGAGGGTCTAGTGCTTTACTTGCTAATTAACTTCAAATTTTTCTATCAACATTCTCTGTATTTTTGAAAGTGAGAGTATAGAGTGTGATGTTAATTTATAGAATATGGGACATTTCTTCTCATTTTCCCCATTGTTTGAAATACACTTTAATTTATTTGGAAGATCAGAGCAAATATTCCAAGGTGTTCTACAGAATTCTGGACAGAAATTTTTGTTCTTTCTTTACGGTTGCCTGAAGCAGCATTTCCTCCCGCTGTGGAATTTCTGCAGTTGTCTATATCCAGTTTCCCTTTTTCTGCAGTGGTCTGTATCCAGTTTCCCCTTTGAGCTCGGTGGCATGGTCCAAACAGCCTGTGGAGTTTCGGCATTACTAGAAGTGGTGACTTCAGGGCTGTGACTCAAAATATTTACTTCATTCATGGGACCCTGATTAGCTGCCAGTTTCAGCCAGGTCATGAATGAAGTTGTCAGTTTGTTTGGAGAGCAAGCTTTCCTTTTCTTTTTCCCCCACCCACCTCTAGTCACACTTCCCCTTAGTAAAACTTCTGCCCAATGTTAAATCAAGCACATTAAGACTTAATCTTTGGGGGAAAAGTTCTTAGTGGTAAAAAAAGGAACTTCCTACTGAGCAACATTCTTGAAAATAGAGTCCTGTGAGGTTATGACCTTGTTGAAGCAGAAGGCATTCAAAGGAATGGGTGATACTTATTTTTTTAAAAAGACTTTTGACTTAACTTTTGGATTCCAGTGTGTGCCAGTGCATTATATCCAAATATATTTGACTTGTTTTGTTTGGTAATGTAATCGAAAACACATTTAATTGCGTGATGCTTTAAGACATTCTTGTCATTTCAGGACATATATAAGTTTTAATAAAACTCCAGGTTTTTCTAATGTACTTTTTTTTATTATCAGAAAGGGCCATATTGTCTGATGTTTTTTCACCTTTGAAAATAAAGGTGCTCCTTTATTTTCATTAAATACTGTTGGCAGACAGTTTGCCATGTGGAAAGAACTATAGATTTTTGGAAGAACTATAGTATTGCTCCACAATACTTCATGATAAAATTAACAGCAAAAAGATATGTAAAATTTGTACTTATTTTTTGTCACATTTTCTAGCTTAAGTTAAACCTGATGTCCACAAAGGCAGGTAGCCATAAGTATTATGGGATGGGGTGTTTTCAATTCTTTTTAAAAATAGAACATAGAACATGGTAGCAATGAGAAGCACATGCTACTTGACAGTGCTGTGCCTGGCTTATTTCACTGATCATAGTGTCCTGCAGATCCATTCACATTGTCCTAGCCGGCAGGATTTCCTTCCTTATGGCTGAATAATATTCCCATGTATGTATATACCACATATTGTTCTACAGTTTTTTTATTGAATTTATTAGGGTAATGTCGGTCCATCCTGTGTGGAACTCTCTGCACTTCTTTTTTTTTATTTTTTAAGATTTTTAAATTTATCTTTATAGGGGAAGGGAAGGAGAGAGGACAGAAATGTCTGTGTATGGTTGCCTTTTGTGCATTCCCTGCTAGGAACTGGCCTGCAACCCAGGCATGTGCCTTGACTGGGAATCGAACCACAATTGTGTGGTTTGCAGGCCCGCATTCAATCCACTGAGCTACACCAGCCAGGGCTCCTTCTAGCTTATTTTTAATTTCAGATGTTCTATTCTTTATATCTGACTGGTTCTTTTTCATGTTTCTTTGTTGTTTTTCATGTTTTTTAAGTTCTCACTTAGTTCCTTGAGCACCCTGATAACCATTTTTTGGAATTCTGAATTTGGTAAACTGATTGCCTCTGTTTCATTTACCTCTTTTTCTGGAGATTTCTCCTGTTCTTTCACTTGAGGCATGTTTCTTTGTCTCCCCATTTGTGGGTTTGTATCTGTGTATTAGGTAAATATGCTACGTATCCCAGTCTTCGTAGGGTTACCTCATGTGGTACGTGTCCTTTGGGACCCAGTGACACAGTCTTCTTGATCCTGTGCTGGATAGTCCAGGAAGGTCTCTTGTGTGGGTTATGTGAGGCCTTCTCCTGTGACTGAGTCCTGATTGCTGTTGGCTCGTTGGTGCCTGGGATTGTCTGTCAAGCTGGCTGACTGAGGATTGACCCTGGCCTTATCGTACAAGCTGCTGTGCAGGCAGATGCTGGCCACACAAAGTGGAACTTGCCTCAGCAGATTCTGGTGCCTGCTGAGGTCGCCCTTTGGATATGCTACTTGTGAACCTTAGTTCCACCCAAGAAAGGTGGTGTCTGTGGTGTGGGAGAGGGACTCAGCACAGGGGTCCTGGTGGCTGTCCCTTTAGCTCTCTCCACAGAGGTACAAACCCCAGTCTCTCCTCACATGACTCCAGTCTGCTCTGCCTTTCCTTTGCCAGAGCCCAGGATGAGTAGGTGTAAATGAGGTTTTGTGTGTTGGCTGTTTAAGTGGGCACTCTGCCTCTAGCAAACTTTCTTCCCTCCCTGATAGACAGAATCCCCACTGATTTTCACAGCCAGATGTTAAGTGGGTGCCTCTTCCTGGTTCCGATGCTCTTGGGACAGGGAGCCTAGTGTGGGCTTAAGACCCCACACTCCTCAGGGGGAACCAACCTTTGCAGCTGAGACCCCTCTGGCATCTCAGCCACTGCCCATGGGAGAGGGGACCATCCCTTTTCACATCTCCATCCTTCCTACCAGTTTTTACATGGCTGCTTCTATAAATCCTTGGATGTAAGAGATCTGTTCAGCTAATTTTCAGTTGGTTATTCTTGTTGAATGTTATATATTTTAGTTCTAATTCCAGTTTGGTCCTGGGAGGAGGTGAGTGTACCTTCCACCGACTCCACTTCCATTGTGTATCCTCGTATTTTCTTTTATTCACCCATCAATAGACATTTAGGTTGCTTCCATGTCTTGGCTATTGTGAATGTTGGAAGTGTGGATATCCCTTCAAGACAGTGATTTTATTTTCTTTGGCTATATATCCGGAAGTGGGATTGCTGGATCATATATTAGGTCTCTGTTTAGCTTGCTGGATCATATGATTTATCTTGAATAACCTATATATCATTCCACAATGGCTGTACCAATTACATTCCCATGGACAGTATACAAGGGTGTCTTTTTCTCAACATCTTTCCATTTACTTTTTTTTCTTTGTGATAATAGCCATCCTAAGTGGAATGAGATAATATCTTTTCGTGGCTTTCATTTGCATTTTCATGAGAATTCGTCAACTCATATCCATTCTTAAATTGTCTTGAACTGAGAGCAGATTTGAACTTGAACTGCAACTTGTATTAGTAGCTTATTGGCAAGAACTAGTTATGTGGCTTTAACCTGACTGTGGAAGGATGGGAAATAAGGGATTTGATGGACTGTTTGCTGATCTGTAGGTCACTGATGTGTACTGTTTTGCGTGGAGACAGTGTGGTGAACATAGGCTTCAGAGGCAAGCCAGCCATTGTTGGGAAACCTTGATTTTCATGGTAAAGGGCATATATTATGCTAGCTATTCCATTTCTCTCTTCCTTTCTTTTAGTTATAAAACGGTGCCTTTGTGACCACTGACAAAGAACAATGGTGTTTGGACTACGGATAGAGAGAAGCCTTTGGAAATTGACACAGTCAAAAAAACTTTTGAAATAATGAAAAAGTTAAAAGAGTATTATGATGAACAAGGTTTCACCCTTCATGTTGAATATAAGACAACTGGCATTATTGAAATTTTCATTAATCATTTATATTTATAACACTTTAGTTAGTGTTAAGTCTTCAAAATGGAATTGAATAACCATAGTACTACCTTAGATGGGTGAGCTTCAGGGAACAGATTTAACCAAACCTTTTGATGATATTTACGTGTTGGCCTACATTCTTGAATTTACTCGTGTCTGCTATATTTGTCCAATATATTTATAAAGAATGATTATTATAAAGAGATTTGGAGTGGAACCAGAGTTTAAAAATTATTAGTCTCTTCTTACCAAAATACCAGATGTAGATATTTCTGTATTTTTTTCTTTATTTTTTTAACAGTGCTTTACGTGAGTACCTGGTACTTTGGGAATAATGTTCTCAATAATGTAGCTTGAAAAAGAAATGTTTGCATTTCTAATTCTAAACCTTATTCATTTTTCTGCCAGCCACATCACATCTCCTGGATTCTAGTTCTCCCATTACAATGTCATTGGCACCATCTTGGTCTTTGACTTTGGTCTTTTACTGCTGGTTTTCTGCACCAGAGTTTCATAGCCTTTTGTTTTTCTAAACACCTTTGTGCCACAGAAAGAACTTCTGGGAGTACAGTAGGAATCATAAGTATTTGTTTAATAATTAGTTATGTTACAGTTTAGCAACTGAAAAAACTTGAATTGCTATTACTTTTTCACCTCTCCATTATGGTAACTGATGAAGTTAATAAAAACCCTAAGACATTTCTGTGTCATCTTGTATTTTATTTCTCTTATCAATTGAAAAGTATATGAGATAAATAGCCAATGTGGTATTTGATTTATCAAAGGCACACTATTCTTAAACCTGGCTGAATGAAAATAAACTGTGATACATCGATTATGTATTTTGTTTCTCACCCCTCACAATATTTTTTTTTAGGCAACAGAGATTTTGCCAAGGACGACCCGTTGGAATTTAAGTCCCACCAGTGGTTTGGAGCATCTGTGAGGTCAAAGCAGGATAAAATTTTGGTAAGTCTTGTGGATACTTGCTCATAGGTAAGTTTAGTCTATTTAAACGGAAACAAAGAAGTTTTATTTTTAAAAGCTGGTAGTAAACCTCAGTGTGCTCAGGGGCACGGGGTGCAATGACATAAAGTAGCTCTGGTCAAAGGCCACCCTGTCTCTCTTACTCTTCACAGGCTGGGGTTCGACTTTCTGCCTTCATTCCTACATTCTCATTTCTCCCACCTCACTTGATAGTTCCCCTCGCTTTGTTTCCATTCAGTCAGGTTAAGGAATGGTGTGCCTTTGATTAATCAAACCCCGTAGTACCTACTTCTTCAAAAATACCACCTTTGCCTCATCTTCCCCTGTGTCGTGGCCCTAAACCCTTGCTCCTCTTTTCAGAAACTTTTAGAAAGTGTTTTCAGTAGTAACCATCTCTACGTCTTCACTGCACATTTTCTTCCCAGCCATTCCAGTCAGGCTCAAGTAGGCATAGGCAAGGTCACCCTTGACTTTTAGGCCACTGAAATCCGCTGGTCCTTATTTTTATTGCCTCCTCAACACTGTTCAGCAAAGTAGGTTGCCCTGTTCTCTTTGAAATAATTCTCCTCCCTTGGCCTCTGGGACGCCATACTCTCCTGCTTGTCTCCCATCTTGCTGGTTACCCCTTTGCAATCTCCTTTAATGGCGCCTCTTCTGCTCAGTTTCTGATGTCAGGGTGTCCCTGGGCTCTGCTTTGGGCCCCATATTCTCTAACTAGAGAGAATACCTTTTACCTAGTTTTTATTTTGCCATGGCTGTAAATACGGAGGGTGGGGTGGGAGGGCAAAAGCAGGTTTACAGTTGTGAGTAGGCAAAACACAGAGCTTGCTCTTATATTACTACTTATTAATTTCATATTATTTTCCATACAAACACCTATAAACCTACTTTTGCCCCACCCTGTACATCCTGTATGTCATACATAATCTTCAAACCTGAGGATTATTTCTCTGAGGTCGTCTGGATTGTCTGAAGCCCTAGTTTTTTCAGAGGACTTTTATTCTTGGACTGCCTCCTTTGATTTCAGGCCTGTGCCCCACTGTACCACTGGCGGACTGAGATGAAACAGGAAAGAGAGCCCGTTGGAACGTGCTTTCTTCAGGATGGAACAAAGACTGTTGAGTATGCTCCCTGCAGATCGAGTATGTATAGGAGGCTGTTCCGGCTTTTAAGAGGGTTGGGAAGCCTAGTCTGTTGAAAACATGAGTGTGTGTGTGTGTACGGGTGGGTATTAATATCTATTGACATGCTGTGATGTTTGAGGACAGCAGAGTGAAACCAGTCCTTTTAGGGTAAAGTAATTACACGTGAAGTCAGTAAGCTTGTCTCACCAAGAACTAACTTTCCTTTTTCTCAGTTGCTAATAATTGGTATGCATTTTTGGAAACCTGTATTTTTAGTCACTTTTAGTCAAAAGATGCTCCATCAAGCTTTTCTAACAAAGATGTTAGAGATTCTGAGTCAGTAGGTCTAGACCAGGCCCGGGTGCCTGCGTTTTAAACTCGTTCTATGAGGTAATTTTGATGGGTACTGAAGTTTCAGAACTTTAAAATAAAGTTTTATATTAATAATGATGTTAAAAATAAAAATTTTGTCTTAACATGTCAGAGTTCGTATTGGAAGGTAAATCATTGAGCCCAGGATTCTGGGTCTGATTTCCTTGCTTTTATTAGAATTTCTTTACCAATCCATTATCAAGCTTATCCCTTTTTTGATAATCTAAAATGAAAGATCTCACACTTTTCTTGAGTATTGTTTGGAGTTTTAGGTGAAATTGATATTGTGATTAAAGATGGTTTTGAGCACTTACAGTTTTGATTGTCCTTTTTCAAACTCTGTATCCATCCTTTTTCCTCAGAGAGTCACACCTCCTCTCGCCTTCTCACCTTTGTTTTTTTTTAATTTATGTAATTTTTTTAAAAAATTTATTTAATTATTTTTCAAGTACAGTTTTCTGTCTATTACTCCCATCCCATCCCACCCCCCATCGCTCCAGCTTCTCCATACACTAGGGACATAAGAGTAGCTTATTGAAATGCAGTGTGGTGTTTATACCTAGAGCACTTTTTAGGCCACTATTTTTTATGTTCCACTGGTCACCGGATAAGTACAACATGTAAGACTTTTACTGCTAGATTATTTTTTCCGTGTTAAATGGCCCATGAAACTACTCAGTTCTCAAAATTCTAAGCAGGTGAACCTCCAAGAAATGGCAAATGATTTCATGAAACAGTCATTTCTAGCCTACCACGTGACCCTCCTTGTTGTGACTGAGAGGTAGACATCAAAAGAGTGATCCCTCCCAGAATGGCATTGTCAGGATAGGCTAGAAGGCACTCCTTGCACAGGACAGACGGGGTGGCAGTTCTGTCCTCGGTGGTGCTGGGTGCCGTCTGTATCACCTTCATGTTGGTGTTTTGGTCTTAGCACTGTCGTCTGTGTGGTACGTGGGAAATGTGAGGACGGAATTTGTGTTTTAAATTTCTGTATGGCAGAAATGCTGCTGTTGTGAGAAGGTAGTATCATAGCTATGGAGAGTGAGCTAGGTCTTGTGTGCCAGGTCTGTAACTTATTTATATGGCACGTGCACACACAGCCGCCCTTAGGCCCCTGTGACAGGTGTGGGGATTGAGATTCAGACAGTTGAAGGAATTTTTTTTCCTGCGTCTTACAGCATCAAGTGGTCTCCTGAACCAGGTCTGTTTTATTCTAAAGGAATTTTTCCCCATATTACTAACAATAGAAAGTGTTTTCTAGTTCAGTTGCCTCTGTGTTAAGTAGTTTTTCTACAAAGCATACATCCTGCTTTCACGAGAACAGGATGTTCTCGAGAAAATAAATTTCTCGTGAAATACATTTCCTGGTGTATTAGAGTGCACGAACCCTTCTCCTAACAAGCATTGTGATGATTTTCCCTATGGATATTCTGCCACATTAATCTAGTAGTTTTGTTATTTCGTCTCTTCAGTAATAAATAGTTCTTTTCTCACCATGTATTTAAAGGAATAAGGCAGCGTGTGCATGACCCTTCTGTTATGTAATGCATTCATTTTTATTTGATTTAGGCATGAAAATTATATAATATTCTAAAGCCTTATTTTCTGATGTATTTAACATCCAAATCCGGTCAGCAAACTGTGGCTCGCGAGCCCCTTGTTGCAGAGGAGGCTTTACTGGAGCACAGCCGTACCCCTTGTTACCTGCTGTCTGCAGAGGGCCAGTTGAGTGTCGCCAAAGAGGCTATGCAGCCCCTAGGCCTAAAGTAATTACTGTCTGGCCCTTTACAGAAAAGGTTTGCTGATCCCTGATCTAGATAATAAAACCTCAAATCTTAGAAAAAGTACAAATCACCATCTCAAAACAGCGAAGTAAATGCCTCTCTTGCTGTTGCACATGGCTGTCTGGATCCCTTGATTGTTGTGCACAATTTCCCACTCAACTTCTGGACATTGAGCTGCTCCCTACAGGACCCAGTTACAGGGGCAACCTGCCTGGATAAAAATGCTCACAAGTGGGAATCTGAGAACTTGGGTTACAGTCTCGTAATCTAGCCTTGTTACAGCCTACCTGTAGCTGTGGGTGATTCACTTCACCTCTGTGGGCCTTTGTTTCATTGTTGGGAAAACATTGTTTTGCACAAAAGACTTCCGAGGTATGAATTTAGTATCTTGTGTCTTCATCCTTCAATACATCATGCAACCCAGTTATCAATTTTACATGGGGACGCCAGCTTTGTAGAGGTACACTGCTAACATTCTGATACCTTTGCTTGTTTTGGTGGTGATTATTTGTGGAGGGTTTTGTTATTGGTTTGCTTTTGTTTTTAACATAACCCATGTAGACCCCATGGGCATCTAACTTCACTGTCTGTAAGAAACTTACCTTATTACTAATTACATTTGCTTTTTTCTTTTTATAACTGTATGACCATTCTCGGCATTACACACTGGGCAAGTGTCTTGCTGTTCTAACTGAAACACTCTTTCAATTCCTTGCTCAGACTGAGTCTTTTGTTCCTTTCTGACTTGTACACAGATTTTTCTTCATTTTAATTTCTAGTTGGCTTTTCCTTTTCCTTGATTGTTCCTCTCGAATTACAAATACATTATTGATTTGAGGTATTGCAGCCTGCTGGTGTAGACATACCTGGGCTCAGATCCATGGTTTCTTATTTATTACTAGTTTGACCATGGTCAAGTACTTCACTTCCTTGAGCCTTAGTTTTCTTCTCTGAAAATTGTGAATAATAATAGTATCTCTCATAGGGTTGCTGTAAAGATTTAAGAGAATAATGCCAAGGAAAATGCTGTAGAATAGTGAGTACCTGGCTCATAGGAAGGGGTTTGATAACCATTAGTTGTTCTTACTGTCATAATCAATAATATTATTATGTCATTCAATCATAATATTACTATATAATCAACACTACTATTATTATTAACAGCAGGTTTAAGAAGCAGGAGGATTATTAACGGTCCATAGAAATAAAAAGAAAGGCCTTCAGTGAAGTAGGCTATAGTCAACATAAAATTCTTAACATTGTCATAAACACTCAGTTTAATACGTACCTGTTAGGAAAAGTGTAAAGGAGAGTAGTGTTAGATGTTCTGGGAAACCATATAAAGCATGTAATTGTACAGTATGATAATAAAAAAAGGATGTCTTTATAAATAGCTTGAAATAGTTCCCCAGATGCAACTTGAATAAAGGAAATCCGTGGCTGGCTTGAGGTCAGAGCAGAATTCCTTAGCATGAGTTCACGAGACACTGGAAACCCCAGCCCTGCATTTTCCCAGTCCCTCTTGGTTAGAAAAATTTACACTGGGATAGCATTACACTCCTGAGGGTATTTTCTTTAAAACAACCTCTAAATTTAGGTATTAACTGTGTAATCTTGGGGCAGTTCCCAAGTTTATAAAATGGGTTCAAAATTTTTGATGGGAGTATTTGACAGAAATTCTTGCAAGTTGTCCTGATGACTTAAAGTAGTTTTTTGGTTCCTGTATTTGGGTGGCAAATACAGCGAGACTATAGCATAATTATTTTTATATTATAACATTGGCTACAAGAATTCCTTGATATTATCAGACTGGGCACATCATAAGGTGATTGTCTAATCATTGTTGTACACCTGAAAGTAACGTAATACTGTATATCACTTGTAATAAAAAATAAAGAAAAAATTCCTTGATAACTAAAGAGTAGGGATTTTCATTCTTCCTTGTTATTAAAATAAAACAAGGGGGAATCTTCAGGTTTATCCTTACCTTTATTCTAGGTACAATATTACTCATGGTTAAGTTTTAGTTTAATTAATTGACCAGTTGTCCAGAAATTATCTTTCTGTGAGAACTACAAAAAAGGGGTAACTACGAAAGAGTAGAATGACGGAGTCTATTATCAGTTGGAAATACTTGGAAGACTCATGTTCAGAGACGTTCGCTTTTATGAGACCCCGGTACTAAATGTGCTGTGAGGGTAGGTTCATCTTTGCTTTTCTCAGGATGTTTTTAGGTTCTGGCTATCTCCTGGAGCTCTGAACTATGTTTCTTAAAAAATTTTGTTTCTGTTATTGTTGTGGACTATAAAAATATACATAGGAAATATATGTACTAGGGACGTATGCATCTCTTTACTGGCGTAAAGACCTAAAACTAGAGTATAATAAGAGTAAGAAATAGGAATTTTAAATTGGAGTTTTTAATTCACGAATCACAACTCATCATTGTTTTATAAAGTCAAAATAGTGGGTCATAATTAGTAATTTTTTAAAAATAGAATGAAATAATATAAAATATTAAGTATATTATTTTGTGAAATTATTTTATTTATATATGTATATGCTGTTATTCAGGGCTGGGATTTAAAATATAATCTTGCTGTAGTTTGTGGTCAAAAATAAGAAGTTTAAAATTCACTCTCTTGGGCGTTCTTTCTGTTCCCTGGTAATTTGAATCTCTGTTGCCATATCTGAGAAAATGGAGCTGATAAAACATGCAGACTTACTTTTTTAGAATGTGATAACTCATTGAACGCCTGGGTGAATGAAAGCTCTCAGGAACTAGTATGCTGTCTTACCATTGCAGTGATGTCAGATTTTTCTCTTGTTTTGTGTTGTTTGTGTATATTTCCAATCTTTTTATTTTAGAAAATATTGATGCTGATGGACAGGGATTTTGTCAAGGAGGATTCAGCATTGATTTTACTAAAGTAAGTTCTCATTTAAGACTAAATGAGATTCCAATTACCTTATTGTCTAAATCATGGTTAAAAATTGGTCAATACTTCAGCTTCTCTGTAACCGTTACTTGCTTTATGAAAACAGGTAATGAAAATGACCCATGCATTTTGACATTCTTTGCATTCCATAATTCTTTTCCCTAGATGTCGCTTTGTTGAAGTTGACATCAAAATGGGAATGGAGGCCAGTAGAAGACCTTGTCAGTGGATGATAGAAAATGGTTATAACTTAATATTACAGTGGCCAGTTAGATTAATTTCTGGAATATTAAAGTTTTTTGGTTTGGGTTAAAGTTGAGGTTTTACAAAAGTTATCAATGGGAGCTTTGTTACAGAATTAGAGTACAATTATGTAAAAGCTGAGAGGCACGCATGTTTGCCATCTATTGTGTGCCTACAGGCACCCAGTAAAACTGAAGCAGTTTGATATAGTGGGCCTTATATTTAGGACTCTGTGTACTTTTAACTAAGCTAATATGCTTTCCTGAGTTGATAGTGATAGTTTTTATCTAGTTTTCTAAAATAAAAATTGCATTTACATTTTCAAAGGAAAATTTTCTTGACTACTTTCCTTTGTATAATTTTGTATGTGTAATTTTTTTTTGGTGGGATGTGTGAACACTTTGAGAATATCAAATTGAGAGTATTAAATTGAGAATATTAATTACTTCTTAGAGAATTCTCAAAACTAGGTTGATTAAAAATAGCTTCTTTGGAAAGTTTAACATGGCTTTCTTAGAAAATGCAAGTAAAGAATGCCTTAAATTTATTAAAATAATAGCAACTATAATCATATGATTCAGAAACACTGGTAGAGCATTTTAAAAATTTTATATTTTATTATAATTTTTTAAACTAAGTCTTTGATAGTTCTAGTTAGCTTTCCCTACTAAGTAATTGATTTTAATTTAGTCAGTGTGACATTCATAATTCAAAATTTAAGGAAGCAAAACAGAGATAATGTTAAATATCAGATTTAAACTTGCATGATATACAGGTCCAGCACAAATAATGCCCTTTTTTTAGAACATAAAAATCTTTTGTTACACAATCGTAAGCATGCAATTCTGTAACATAACAGTATCACACTCAAGTACACCACATGACTCTTTAGGTGAAATGTTCAAATTGCTGTCCATCTTGTGGGAGACATTCATGTGCCTACCAACCACACTCAGTGTGCTGGACCCTGTGTTTTCAGATAGGTGGTATTGTATTTTTTTTAAAGTGTTGATGTTTTCTGTACCTATGCCTGTACAACTGTAACTCTAGGAATATTTTCATATGGTGAAGAGTCATTGCTAAATGAACCATTTACTTTCTTCAACTCATTTCTGGAAAAAAAGGAGTCCTTTTAAAGCAGACAACTTACAGGTCTCTCTTCCATAGCCAGGGCAGGAGATTGTCTGTTGAAAGCTTGAAAGGGCTATAGAACATTTGAACAGGGAGGTAATTTTTCTAACCTCTAGCATAATCTAAAATATTATGCTTAAACACTAAAGGTGCATAGTTTGTTAGAGATATAAGAAATGTTAGTGAAGTGTAACTTTTATATATAATATACCCTGAACAATTTACCTTTTAGCTTTACTCCTGTTTTGAGCTGCAGGACACTATAAACATTTCCCATAGATGAAAACTTTGTAGCGACTGTTAGGAATGAAGTTTGCATATGTAGTCCCAAAGGTAACATACAGTATTAAGGAGGGACTTTTCCCCTTATTGGTAGCCCTATGATTTTTTGCAGTATGTACTCAGTACCGAATTTGTGAAACAGCCGAGATCCATATTAAAAGAGTATATCATAACTTTCCATTTTTATTTTTATTTTATTTTACTGTATTTTACAAAAGGTACAATGAACATAACTGAAACTGAGCTACATGAGTTTGAGATTTATGATTTTGTTTGCTTTAATGTAAATGTATGTGTTATAATCATATATGTATGTGTGTGTATGTGTGTGTGTGTATATATATATATAGCTTTTGTTGTTTATTACATTGCTTTCAGTTTTTAAAGCTACCTGCTTTTAAATATGTATCTTCTTGTTGTTTGATTTAATCTAGGCTGACAGAGTACTTCTTGGTGGTCCTGGTAGCTTTTATTGGCAAGGTAGGTTAATGTTGTTTCAATTACCCATTGGTGACTGTGTTTAAAACAGGCATGTCTTGCCTTGGCTGGTGTAGCTCAGTGGATTGAGCCACCCACCTTCAAACCAGGGGGTTGCCAGTTCTATTCCCAGTCAAGGCACATGTCTGGATTGAGGGCCAGGTCCCCAGTGGGGGCCATGTAAGAGGCAACCACACATTATTTCTTTCTCTTTCTTTCTCCCTCCCTTCCCCTCCCTCTAAGAATAAATAAATTAAATCTTAAAAAAAAGAATCTTCTGTCTTACAATGTGCCTATAAGATTTTTCAAATTATTTTAAAGAAATAGAAAAATACAATATAGATGTAAAATCACTAGACTCTTATAATACTTTATAAGATATAGAATATATCTTATATAAAGATATATAAAATATATACCATAATATATAACGTATTACATATACTCCTCGTAGAAAATAACCTGACTACTTTAAAAGTAAATTATGAAGTGATCTGAAATAATTCACTTCACTGTTTGTGAGGCAGACTGCTCTCTCTGTGCTCCGGAGCTGTGATGTAATAAGCGTTAGGCAGTGTGTGGAACTTACCTGTCACAGGTGAATTGTAGCATGCTGAAAACTCACAGTTCTAAAAGTATTTTGAATATACCCATTGGAATATTTAAGTGATTACTTTCTCATTAATCATTGACATCAAGAACGATTTCTTAGCCCTGGCTGGTGTAGCTCAGTGGATTGAGTGCCAGCCTGTGAACCACACGATCGCGGTTCGATTCCCAGTCAGGGCACATGCCTGGGTTGCAGGCCAGTTCCCAGCAGGGGACTCAAGAGAGGCAACCATACATTGATCCTTCTCTCCTTCTCCCCTTTCCTTCCCCTCTAAAGATAAATGAATAAAGTCTTTAAAAAAAGAAAGTAGTAAACAGGAAAATAATAACCTATAAAAAAAAGAATGATTTCTTTGTATTTGAGGAGTTTTGAAAATGAGAACCTTACTAAGTTTCAAAAGAATGTAAGTAAGTACACTGGCGTTGCTGATTGGTGTGCCGGTGAAACACTACATTCTTCCAGCATCTGGGAAGTCTTAATAAAGTTACCATTTGAATAAAGTATAACAGACCATTACTTGCTGATACTTTGAAAATAAGTAACTGAATCTGCTTAGATACACCTGTTTAATATATTCGCAGGCTTATTTTTTGCTAACAAGTGCTGTTTACAAGGTTGGGACTCTTGTTTCTTGGAATCCTGATAATCCAGTGTTATCAGTATGTGGAAGAACGGGGAAACCTCTGAATATTGATTTGAAAGTGCTTTCTGATACTGAATTTCACTTTCGTATTCTATACTAGGCTTTCCTTACCCGCTTCTTTGTAAGGAAACCCATACTTTTGCTTTATAGAAAGGGAAGCTAAAGTAAGAAATTTCCTGAAGGAAAATAGGATGAAAGGAGAATGAGAAGGAATGAGAAATAAGAATCACCGAAAAGTTGAAAGTGATGGCAAAGGAGAGAATGAAAAAAAAATTAGGCAAAGACCAGGATCAGTATGAGAGACATTAACTAAAATTACAACATTTGAATTTCTGTAAATTATACAGCTCTTGGAAATCGGAATGATTTAGAAAAATTATGCTTGACTTTTACAACAAAAATAAAAAGTGCAAATCTCAAGTGAGAAAATAAATATGAATAATTATGTTAATAGGTGTACAATGTAGACTTGTTTTTCTTCTTCACAGCCAGGCATGGCGGTCACTGGAGGGATGTGTCTCCTCAGCATGTGTGGGAACCAAAGATAGATTTTGTGATTCTCAGTCAGGGCTGCTTGTTAACTCCGCCTTTCCAAGAGACACAGCTGTGAACATGTTTAAATCACTTGTTCTTTTAATACCTCGTGTATTGCACAATCTATGCATTCCTAGTTACTGTAAATTTGGACAGATATAGATACTATTAATATTATGTCCATTGGAATTTCATTATAAATGGTATGTAGTATGTAACTAAAAGATTCAATAATGTTTTAATCAGAGTAAAATCAGGGTTCACCCTGAATAATTATGTTAGAGTGAATTTTCCCACAGATCTCAGAGTTGTCGCTGTAAGAATGGAAAAAGTGACAAGGATGTTTTGTTGCAAAGAGAGGATGGATTTTCCTGTGTTCTTTGCTTCAAAAAATTATTTAACGAATTCCCTCCTGTGTGTTGGGTGCTGTTGAGGCACAGAAGGTCAAGTGGGGAGCCAGACAGAAAGTGTTTCTGCCCTGTGGACTCCACGCATGTGGCCGGATGAATTGGAACAGCACTGAAGTTGCTAACTATGCGTGAATTTCGTTCTAAAACAGCAGAAATGATGATTTTTCTCATGTTATGGAGATGGCATTTAATAAACCTGTCAGCCTTTCCTAGGGCAGGGTTCAGTCTGATTTTTGTATAGTTGGCTAAATTTCTCGTCCCCCTCATTGCTTCAGATTGTGCAGAGAAAGGAATTCACCCCGTTCAGGCTGCTTCATAAAGGTGTCCAAATAGTTTGGTATAGAAAAAAAATCAATTGAACCAATCATTTTTTATTATTAGGGTAAAAATATTGAATTACTACAGTTGATTTTTCAAGTTTTCATGAATTTGGTTTAGAAACAGCCTGTGGTTTTATTATTCCATGTATTTAACATTGATTTCTTTAGTGAATTTAAGACATTCTGTATTTAGAAATTTGTGCTTATTAGCAGAGACCAATTTCAGGAACTCAGCTGAATAGAAATAATTAAAAGTAATACCAAATTCCTGATTTAGTATTACAAAGAAGAGTTATTGAAGGCTAATAATTAGAAATACTAATATTTAATGCTATTTTCTTTCTTGTAAGTACCCATCCGTCGTCTGCATCACAAAGTTCTCATAAGAAGGTTATTTATTTTGTATATATTTTTCCAGGTCAACTCATATCAGATCAAGTGGCAGAAATTGTATCCAAATATGATCCTGAAGTTTACAGCATTACCTACAGTAACCAGCTAGCCACCCGGACTGCACAGGCTGTTTTTGACGACAGTTATTTGGGTAGGTAACACCTAAAGTGGATTCACTTTCTGGAGTTGGGGTAGATTTGTCCTGTGGTTGCTACTGGAAGCAGAAAAACCCTTTACGTAAAGTAGGTAAGGGTTTTTTTTCTTACACATGAGGAACATATAACTTCCAATTGTTAATGAGTACTTAGGTTATATCATGTTTCAGTAACTGAAATTTAGGAGCATGATTATTTGTACCATGATGATAGTAATAGCTATAATAGATAACCTTTAAAATAAGCTTGCTGTACTCTGGGTATTGTGCTCGGTACTTTTCAGTGTTAACTTATTTAATTCTCAGAAGAAGTGTATGAGAGTGTACAGTTGTTATTTCCATATTATATAAAGAAACTCAGGCAGAGAGGCAAAGTAACTTGGCGAAGTCATTCACTTACAACTTTTGTTGGTTGTTTGTCTTACTCACTACAACCTGCCGTTTTGAGATTCAGAACCAGACAGTCCTGGACTTTTATTGTTGACTATGTTAAACTGTGGTTTTATTCTTTAGGATTTATTAACTCTTGTTCTCTTTTTAAATTTCTCTTACTCATTAAACCAAGTGCACTTGACAGAAGTAGTAATTTGCTGATTGAGAAAATCTTTTGTTACTACTTTAGTTTTAGTAGTGACTAAAGATTAATGTGCGTAGTAAAGTAGTAACAAAATGATGAATCGCAAATTTTCCCTGTTTTTAAATAGCTCCTTTGTAAAGTTGATAAACATATTATTTTTCAGAGCTATACTCTTTGAGCATTTAGCTCAGTTATTTTCTTTAAGACACATTTATCATACACATATAAATATCGTGCCCCTAGAGGACAAAATTAGAGGGATTCCTTGCAGGTATCCTCAGAGACAGCAGAGTCAGCGAGTTTGTGAAGCTACGGGGTCTGCCCCTGATGTTATTTTACCTTTGCTTCCCTGTTTAGGTTACTCTGTGGCTGTCGGCGATTTCAATGGTGATGGCATAGACGGTATGATGTGCTTGAACTATATTTAATCCTTTTCTAAAAATTTAACCCAAGCTTTTGAAACTAGTGGCATGGAAAGTTTTCAGGAGTTAAAGTGCTGTGAAACCACTGTCATGGAATGTAACAGGAGAAATGAGGGGGCCATCCTTACGCTGGCATGAGCTGCTTCTGCATTAAACTTCTTCCTCAATAGTGGCTGAAAGTGAGCCAGTGCCAGGGTTCTCAGTCTCTTCCCCATATGTCCTTTTCTTGGCATTTTCAGTTCTATCTTTAATGCCTTCCTCACGGCATTCTGTAGACTCGGTCCTCTTGAAAAGACTTAGTTTCTTTTTTCTCTCTGAGTAGTTTGTAACCGTCTCTCAGGGCTCTGTCAGTAAGGGTGGTACCCTGCCCTTTCTCTGTCCATCATTCTTCAGAGCTCAATCCTGAAATCATAGACTTGACCTGATTTTGATCACATTTCTGTGTAACTGCTACCTCTACCCTATTTCATTTGTTCTGTATTGGTTTCCATTACTGTCAATATAGCTTTTCCTTCTGAGCTGGCTTGATCTTATCTGTTCTTTTTAACCAGATTAGAAATGCCTTGAGGGCACACATGCATCTATTTGAGGATCCTCACGAATCTTTCTATTTTGTAGATATTTAATTTTGTGCTTAAAAATGTACTGTGGTTATTTATTATCGGATACTAATTTTTTAAAAATCTTTTACTTCTTATCTTTGGAAACAAAACTTAAATCTTTCTGACCTATCCCCTTTCTCCTGCAATTTCCAGTATTGGTCTTAGAAATGAATAATTAAAAAAGAAATGGAGTGCCCTGCCCAGTGTGGCTCGGTTGGTGGGAGCGTCGTCGGCAGCTGAAAGCTTGCAGGTTTGATACCTGGTCAGGGCGCATACCTGGGTTGCAGTCTCACCCGCTGTCCAGTCATGTACAGAGAGGGCAGGCAGTTTATGTTTCTCTCTCCCACTGATGTTTCTCTCTCTCTCTTCCTATTTTTCTAAAAAGCTATGGTAAAATGTCCTCAGGTAGGGATTAAAAATGTTTTTTTCAAATGAGTAATTAAATTTTTTTCTTTTCAGACTTTGTTTCAGGAGTTCCAAGAGCAGCAAGGACTTTAGGAATGGTAGGGAAGTTAAAACGTGTTTTTGAAAAAAATACCTGGGTTATCTTATATGTTCCTATATTTCATATATTTTTGTTTTTCCTGCACAGGTCTATATTTATGATGGGAAGAACATGTCATCCCTACACAATTTTACTGGTGAGCAGGTATGCTTTAAACTGATTTTTTCACTTAACATCCTAATCTCAGCATTTCCTAATGTCTTAGAATTTTCCTTGGCAATATCCTAATGGTTTAATGTTCAATGTATAATAAATATTGGTTCAATATTCAATATTATGGATATAAAATAGGCTTGAACTATTTCATATTTTTTTTAACCAAAGTAATTTGTTTAAGCAAATACTTTTATAATTGTGCGTTATGGGTTTTTTTTAAAGGAAATATAAAATCAGATTGCTTACACACAAAGCCCCAAACTTCCTTTCTTTTTGCTGATGGCATTCACTTCTCCTTTAAGAAATGATCTAAGACTTCTCATTGTAGTAGATGCAATTTTATTAAACAAGTTAATAGTGATGAAGGAAAAGTTAATTAGTACCAGAGGACAAATACTTCCAGTTCCCAGATAAGGGGTTCGGGCCCACTTCTTGCTCGGTTGAGATGGTGGGGCTTTGCAAGGGCATCCACAGGATGGGGAACTAGCCCCAAGGTCGCCAGCAACTTCTTCCCATTTGTGGGGCAGTCAGGGCGGATGCAGAGGGTTGTGTTACGACAGGCAGGTGTGGGTATCTCTTTGTGCTATTGTGACTTCTTTGGCTTTAGGAGCGTTGCCTGTAGGCAGTCCTGATGCTCCTTGGCAGTTTGTGGGGGGAAACTTGGGCTTTGCTTTAGGACTATTAGAACAGACCTGGACTCTCCACACTCAGTAGTATTGCCCTGGACAAGGGGTTTACCACTGTAAATTCCACGTCTCATTGTCTAAAAACAAGGATGCTGGTAACTTCCTCATGAGGCTGCGGTGAGAACCAGACGAAAGCATGTCAGTCATAGCGCCCAGGACCAAACTTGTCTTGGTAAAAGGCATCCTTTCCTTATACTTTCAGGCCACCCTGAGGGAATAAGGCTCAAGTATAGTATTCTGTTAAATTTCAGTCATCACATCAACATGGTACCCCAAATGCAAAACACTTTGTTATTCATTCTCTTGTCTTGGACTGGGATACAGAATGTGTCTTTCATTTTCTCAATTACACAGTATTAACCCAAAATAGATAATGTAGAAATCTCCCTAGTCATTCCTTCCTGGTCTCTCTGCTAATCAAATTTTGGAAGTTTTGCTAACTCTACTGTTTTGGATTAGTTCATCTTTAATTTGTCATCTCTCCTAGTTTTGCCCTGCATGGTGGGTTCTCTTTAGAGCTTTCCTCTTTCCCGTGTGTTTCCAGCCGGGCTGCTCTGTCTGGGGTGACCAGTGGTCTGCTGTGGTGGGAAGAGGACATTCCTTCTCCCTCTGCATAATGAGCCCGTGATAAACCCAAGCGCATTTGTACTGTGTGTAATTAAAAAGCAAAACCACTGGCATGTAAGCAATTCAAATGTGAGACAAAGATGAGTTCTATTCCCTGTCTTTCCAAACAGTAATTTCTTGAAAGTTGAAATAGTTTCATATAGGGAGAGCTGATTATGGCCTATGGGTCGTTATTGTCTATTACCTCTACTGCATAGCCATCCATTTATAGCCTCTCAGATTCAGGTAAAACATTTGTCTGTGACTGAATGTCTTTCTGATAGTTTGTCTGTGTCTGGTGTTTTCTGGACAGTGGAGAAGAAGGGACGTAATAGGTTAGGCCTGGGAAGGAGCGTTGACTTACTTGCACTTACATGGTGTGTGTTTAGGTCACTGCAGTGACATCCATAGCATATGTTTTGCTCATAAATGTAGGTAAATAAGCCTTATTACCTGATTGTCATTGTGTTGGTAAGATGAACAAAAGAGAAGAAATTTAGACTGAAGTACTATATGTGGAGGAAAAAGAACCCTTTTTACTTGATAAAAATACTACAAATATCAATTGTTAAACTAGTTGGAAGAAACACAGGCATTTCTTTTTCTTCTTATCCAGATGGCTGCATATTTTGGATTTTCTGTCGCTGCCACTGACATTAATGGGGATGAGTAAGTTTTAAAAAATGTTTCCAGAAAGCTTTCCCCGCGTGTTTATGAACACTTTGCTAAAACTAAACATTTCTTCTTCTGTGTCTCTGTCCCTTTCCTGCTAATTTTTCAACTGGAGGAACCAATCTGAAGCAACCTTACCGTGAAATCTAGAAAACCTCTGTTTTCCACAATTTCTTTCAATAGCTTTGATAATAATGAAGGAATGAAGTAATTTTATGAATTAGGCATAGTTTTGAAACAGTTGAAGGAGTGTTCAAGTTTGAAATGACCATTTATGCTTTCAGTGTGGCTATGGGAGGTGTGGAAAGAGGGAGTAGAATTGTAGTCAGGAAGTGATATTAGCAGACGGAATTTGATCTTGCTTTCATGAAAATGACTCTGCTCTGTCAGTTATGCAGATGTGTTTATTGGTGCACCTCTGTTCATGGATCGCGGTTCAGATGGCAAACTCCAAGAGGTGGGGCAGGTCTCAGTGTCTCTGCAAAGAGCTTCGGGAGACTTCCAGACAACCAAACTGAACGGGTTTGAAGTCTTCGCAAGGTTTGGCAGTGCCATAGCACCTTTGGGAGACCTGGACCAGGATGGCTTCAATGGTGAGATCAAAGTCCAGCAGCTGTGTGTCCGCGATTATCTGTGTCCACTTGGAAAAGTCCTGTACTCCCATGCATAGCCCTCCTTCTTGGAGAGAATTTGAGTGACAGTGACACACTAGGTTAAGTGTCATGTTGCTCTTCTTTATTAAAAATAAGAGCAGAAATTAAGAAAGTTGATTCTCATGAGTTATCATTCAAGCAGCCTCACAATCAAGTGTTGGAATAGTTGATCTGAAAGGAACTTGCATTGGCTTGGAGCCCTGTTGTGCTGGTGATTATGTCTCCTGCGTGGTGACAGTGCCCTCTGCTGTCCATTTGGGTACAAGTGTGAAGTAAGCTCCCAGGCAGGTTGTCCTGTCCAGACAGTGCTGCCTGGGATGCATACTTCAAGCTATAATTTTGTTGTGACTGTCCAGAATATTTTTTAAAGATTTTTATTTATTTATCTTTAGAGGGGAAGGGAAGGAGAGAAGGAGAGAAATATCAATGTACGGTTGTCTCTCGTGAGTCCCCTGCTGGGAACTGGCCTGCAACCCAGGCATGTGCCCTGACTGGGAATCGAACTGCGATCATGTGGTTTGCAGGTGTCCATAATATTTTGAGGGAAGTTATGTCTGTCTTCATGAGGGGAAGTAAAATAAATAAGCTCATGGTTTTATAATAGTGCCATTTAATAATTTAATTAATAGCTGTAGATATTTTTAAAAACCTAAGTTGGCTTTGTTATAGAATTACAGATTACACATTACCAAGATTTTTTAAGAAGAATACTATTAAAAGCATTTCTAAAACTCACAGAATAGAGAGTTGATTGTTAGTTTGTGTCATCAACAATATAGAGGAATATGCCCATTAAATTTAAAGAAAGTTATAAATTGAGAAGAAAACTTCAAAAAACACAGAGGACTTACCTCCCAAGAAGTAGTGGGAAAGGAAAACATTGGTGCAGCCTCAAGACTCCGCGCTGCTTCTGGGTTGGGTATGTCATGCCTTGGAAGTGTCACCTGTGAGGTTAACCCTGAAGGTTTCAGTGTTAGGGAATAACTACTCCAAGAGACACTTTGCTTCCTGAAATAGAGTCTTACTTTTTTACTATCATGAGAACATAACACAAATCAAATGGAACCTTGGTATATGAAGTTCAAACTAGAACTTGGAAAGAATACTATGGAACACACCAAATCTTTACTTTTACTTAGGAAGCACAGGGCTGGCTATGAGGTTGTAACTGGAATAAAGTGGGTTCTTTGCTCTCGCTGGACCTCTGCCTCCAGGTGTCCGGGGGGAGTCTGGGCACGTTTGTCGTCCCTTTGTCTCAGGGTGTCCCAGCCACTTTAAAGAGATTTTTCTTAATGTAACGATCTGGCCGAAACCTCATCCTGGTTTCTGTTTTTGTTTTTTTTTTTAAATTAAAATGTACCATCTGTGAGCACAACAGTTAAAAATAGGAAAGACATATAGAAGTTTAACAGCTATTTTACAGAGGGATTTTAATTCCAGAGCTAGATTTAGAGCATCAATTTTCAGCCCTTGTCATCTCATGGCACAAATAAACTACTAAAATTCTGTGACACACCAAAAACACGTTTTATGCTGACCTGACCCAAAATAGGTGTAATTTGTATTCATTCACACAGGATGGGTATTGCTGTGTTGGCTGTTGTCCTTTGTTTTTTTCGTTTGACAAAGGAAAAGAGGTCGATGCCCTGACTCAGTAGTCAGGTAGTGCGTGTTTGAAAGATTCGTGCGGCACCCCAGTGGAAAATCGCTGCCACAGAGGATGATGTTGTTCTCCCAGGGTTTCTTCTGGGGTCTTAGTGTCCCATACAGGAGATTGTGAATGACAGTGTCTTTAATGGAAAATTATCTGAGCTGTGTTTATGTCAATACATATATGTTGTATGTAGCTATAGTTTATACATATAAAATGAACTATCACTTCTAACCTGGATCTTTTCTTTGTTCCAACCTGATGACATTGACCCTTTGTGTCCCTGTATTCCTCCCTTTCCACCTGCACCCACCAGGGGAACCCCAGGTACCATCAAGAGGGATACAGAAAACAACATAAGAAAGTTAGGTTCCACAGTGATGAGCAGTTTCTCTCAATATCCCTCCGGAAAGGCAGAATGAAAGGAAAAAAAAGAGAGAGAGAAAAGAGCAGCTTAAATGATCAAAGAGAGAAACTGGTTGCATGAAAAAACAGGACTCTAGTCTAGACCGATGCCAGCCAGGAGGGAAGATGATTAGAATGTATAAAATAATGAGTCTTAGAAAAGTGAAAGATCACTTTTATTGTAATAATATTTAAACACTAGAGCCATCTTCTGTTGGAAAATTATATTTTAATGACTACTTTCTTAATAAGGCTTATGTCAATTTCAGAGTTATACTCATCTTTTGAAACTCAAACCAAGGATAATGTAAATATTACTTACGTAATTTAATACAACTTTTTTAAGGATAAAAAATTCTTGGTGCTAACTGCAAGCCAACAACTGTTCTAGGTGCCAAAAATGAGAGGATAAATTAGAGGCCATCCATGTCCTTAGGGAATGTAGCATCAACCTGAGCAACTTTTATGTAAATGAGTAAATACTGGAATGTAATCACCACAGTGTTGGCGTATTCCTGGGCCTAATGGTCTTATACAAAAGATGAATGATCAGGTCATCTTTGTTGTCTCGGGATGCTGCATTGAGGAGGATGAAAACGTTTGGGGGTATGAAGTAAGCTGGGGCAGCTTGGAAGGGCTGGTGCATAAGGACTGTCACAGGCAAGATGGACATGTCTTGCTCTCATGAAACTTTTTGGGGGAAGAGCCATCGAATAAACACACAGGGGATGAATTCAGGTAGTGAAAAGGCTGAGGGTGTAAAACAACCCAAGGGCAAGGAAATATGATAGGAGAGTGTGGTTGAGAGGCGAGAATGCAGTGCTTCTTAGTGTGGCCAGGAGGGACCTGCCTGGCAAGATGGCATTTGGTCTATGATTTGGACAAGCAGAAGGAAAAAGCTGGGAAGACTCTGGAGCAAGAGCTGTGAAGGCAGAAGGGAACTGCAAGTATAAACCCAGAGATGGGAACTAGCTTGGTATGGTTAAGAAAAAGGCTCGGATTGGTAGGAAGAGTGACTGAGGGTGAGAATTGGGTGAGAATTGGAGGGAGGCAGGATTGAATCGAAAAACCAGGTAGCCTTTAAAGCTTTGGCAAATAATTGAAGGCCTCTAAGAAGGAAGGTTGCATAATATTGAAGTTTGGCAGCTTGAGGAGAATGGATTATAGGAGCAGGAGTAGAAGTGGGAAGCCCCTTGGTCTGCTTTTGGGGTCCAGACCACGGGTGGTCTGGAGTGGTACCAGGAGGGGCAGAGGGAAGTGGACGTACTGGGAAAATATTTTAGAGTTACGAAAAGTCACAGCGACTAGTGGGTATTTTTTTCTTTTTAAAAGAATTTCAAACTTTTTATTTGTTTATTTCAATGTAAGTTGAGCAAGATTGTGAATTTTTAACTTTCAGGTTTCTAAGTCAGATTGACCTCTGTCTCAAAAAAAGCAACCCCACACCATGCCCAACTAAATTAACTAGAATGTTGAAAGCTAGAATGGACTTTTGAGGAATGTTCTGACATATCACCCTCCTCTCCATTAAAGGATGAGGTATTTAAGGTCCGGGAAGGTTAACTGATTTGTCCAAAGTCAGGCCCAAGAATGGCTAGCTCCAGTTAATGTACTTTCCATATAGTTCTACTTGAATTTCCTTGAATTAGATTGTCGCTTTTGTGTAAAGAATACATTACTGAACTTTGAATCAATATTTCTCTTGATAAATGGGTCCTATAAATATTAAGATCTCCACATAAATAATGATGAGTACTAAGACTTCCTTTTTCCATCCTTCTTGTCCCTTTCCTTTCTCCTTCTCCTTCTCCTTCTCACCATCCCTCCCCCTATCCCTTTTTCCTTCTTCTCTGCAGATATTGCGATTGCTGCTCCCTATGGGGGTGAAGATAAAAAAGGAATTGTTTATATTTTCAATGGAAGATCAACAGGCTTGAATGCAGTGCCATCTCAGGTCCTTGAAGGGAAGTGGGCTGCCCAGAGCATGCCACCAAGCTTTGGCTATTCAATGAAAGGAGCCACTGATATAGACAAAAATGGATATCCAGGTACTTTCCTAGAAATGCATAGAGCTTCAGAGATTTTTCAGTCCTAATAGCAAATAGTCACTGTGCTCTTGATTTATGTTATAAATTATTTCAATTCAATATTTCAAGTACAGTTTAAGCCCCTACCATTGTTTAAGGTGCTGTTCTTATTACTGAAAGGGATATGAACTAAGTGCAGCTCTGTTTCCTGGGTGTTTCCAATAAAAAAACACATTCTCTGAGTTTCTTCTGTTGTTTTGAGGTCTGTGATGGAATGTCAGAGAAAAAACTGGAGAAGTTATAAACAAAAGCTAAATGCTCATTCTAAGTTTTTGAATGTTATCCTTTTTTTATTTTCAGTAATCTAACATTTTTGTGGACTTGACTAATCGTTGTGATTTAAAAACATATTACTTAATTGTCTTAATAAGGCTTGTGAAGAATATAAGCTAACTCAGTTCATTATTATACCATTTTCTGGATGAGAAAAGAGACAGGAAGGTAATTTTTCTGAACCTTTCCCACTGGTTCGAGCCAGTGCAGAAAGTGTGATTTTTTTTTTCCTGGCTCATATGTACTTTGGAATACTATAATGGACTTAGAATCATAATGGGTCTATTCTGTAAATGAAATGTAGTGCAGGAAATTTAGACTACCTCTGTTGTCGAAGCAGTTAAAATGAGCTCAATATGCAAGTATGTAGAAGTGCTTTTAGAAATAAGACAGGAAGTTGATTCTTACTATGTCAGTGTTAATTCAAGAATTTTTTTGAATAAGTGCAATATAAGTATAGAACTTTTAGAAAATACTGCAACATATTTTACAATCTCTTTTCAATGCATTCATACACATTTTTAACAACAGAATTATACTTCATGTACTGTTAGCATATTTAATTAATTTAAATTGTCAGAAATGTTTCCTCAAGTTATTATTCTTCAAAGATTTGAACTTTATGTTTTCCATTTTCTCACCTGGCTGTATCATATATTATTCTACCTTATTGTGGGGCGTGTATATTCTTGTATATAAGTCTGCTGCATGTATCTGATTATTTCGTTAGAACAAAGTTTTAGAATTGCTATATATCAAAGCCAAGCCCTTTTTTTGTTTTTTTGTTTTGTTTATCAAAGCCAAGTTTTGTTTTGTTTTTTAAGTTTGTTGATATGCATTGTCAAATCACATTCCCATTCACTCCAAAGGTTTTTGCAACTTTTTAAAACACTTACCAGCAGTAAATGAGTGGTCATTTTTGCACATTTGTGCCCATATTAGGTGTCATTTTTTGTTTCTTTGATTTTTGTTTTATTATTTTTTAAGATTTGATTTTTTTACTTTTAGAGAGGGGAGAGGGAGGGAGAAAGAGAGGGAGAGAAATCAGTGTGTGAGGGGTACAGTGATTGGTTGCCTCTCATGTGCCCCCAGCGGGGGACCTGGCCCTCTACCCAGGCATATGTCCTGACTGGGAATTGAACTGGCAGCTTTTCAGTTCACAGTGCGGTACTCAATCCACTGAGCCACACCAGCAAGGCCTTTTCTTCCTTTTAATGTAACTTTATATGATACGTGGAAAACATTATCTCATTTTACAGTTTTTGATTATTAGTGAGGGTAAGCATTTTGGTTTATTTGCATATATTTACTTTTGTGAATTTCTTTTTTACATCTTTTTTTCCTCTGTTGCTATTGGGATATTTTACTTTCATTCGTTCATCTTTTTTAAACTTGTGGCATTGTCTTAAATATTGAGTATATTAGCTCCTTAACTCACATACGTGGGTTGGCAGAAGTAGGTTTACAGTTGTTTGTGTGGGAAGTAATACAATAATTAGTAAAAAATAATACAGGAATGAACTGTGTGTTTCATGTGCTCACAACTGTAAGCCTACTTTTGCACACCCTTGTGTATTTCTTAATTTGTCACATTTACTTTTGGGGCATACATAAGTTCTTGATTTTGATGTAGTACAATCTGCCTGTCTTTATGTTTTTTTCATGTACTTTTCAGCCTAGATAGGGTTCATCAAATTGAGCATGGTTATACTGTGAGATGGAGCTCTGATTCCTTTATTTCTAATTGTGAATCGTTTTTACCTGTTACATAAAAAAACTAATGCATTCTGTTTTTGTTGATTTGAGTGCTATCTCCTATCATTCTGTATGTACTGTGCTATTTTGTTTTGTTTTGTTTTTTAAATAAAGTAAAACAAAATTTTTAAAAAGAAGTTTTATAATGAAATTGTGAAATCCACAAGTATCTATCTATACGGACTTTTCCTTTGGTGTACGTGTGTTTGGGGGTTATACTTCCCACTGTTGCAGATTTCTACTTAGTATCCATGAACAGGATTTTTGTCTACCTAAATGAAATACTAGTTTTATGTGAATGTTTGCTATTGATGGTAGCTTATTTCGAATTTCTGTAGTTTAGCCTTTTAGAGGTTATCTTAAATAACCTAACAGAGAATGTTTTAGGACTATGTCTAAATATTGTATTTATTGAAAGTTTTATGTAATGGTATGTGAATTAAAAAAATCATCATTATTAACATTTTTTTCTACTCTTTTAAGACTTAATTGTAGGAGCTTTTGGTGTGGACAGAGCTGTGTTATACAGGTGAGCACGTTTCCATATCTATTTTGAATTATTTGAAAGTTTTATAGTTAAGTCCCAGTATTTGAATTTTAGTTCAATTTTCTGGAAGTAATGGTAAAATTTGTTTGTTCTTTCAATTTAAGATTTATTGCAGGCAACTAGTATTACAAATACTACAACAAGGAGACCCCAAAGTAGAGAAAGTTGTAATTTTTTATTTTATTTTATTTATATATTTATTTCTTTATCTTTAGATGGGAAGGAGAGAGGGAGAGAAAAATCAATGTATGGTTGCCTTTTGTGCATCCCCAGCTGGTAGTTAGCCTGCAAGGAACCGGCCTGCAACCCAGGCATGTGCCTTGACTGGGAATCTAACCGCAATCGTCTGGTTCGCAGGCCCGCACTCAATCCACTGAGCTACGCCGGCCAGGGCCTGTAATTTTTTATTTTAAAACCACTTAGAATTTTCCTCTTTGTTTTTGAAATTGTGTCGAGAGGTATTCTCTTACATTTTAAATTTCTCTTAACAATTACAGGAGTTCACATTTTCCTCTGAGCGATAAGAAATTAACGTGGTGTTTGTGCCACCGAGTTCTGTGACTGCAAAGGCAGCATGTAATGACTTCCAAAATAATTGTTTTTTAAAGCAGTGTGTAAATCCACATAACCGTGTTTCCCAGCTTTATACAGACACCCAGTTATTCTTTTTAGTTCATCAATTACTCACGCTTAAGAGTATCATCTGGCATCCCAGGTAGATTTGAAGTTTACTCTCCCATGGGCCATGTTCACACCTAGTGGGAAGACTGATGTTGGAACTGTGTCATGGAGTTGGTGATGGGGCAGCTAGATTGTGGCTGTCGGGAGTGGAGTGTTTTTCATACAGATTCCAGAGTTTACTGTGATTGGGCAAGCATACTGCCCTGAGCCTAGTGTATTTTTAAATTTGTACACCTGAAATTTGGAAAACTTTTAATTTATTGTTTCAGTTTTAAATAGCCATTAACAAAGTAATACATGCACATAGTAAATACTCAAATAATGTAAAAAGGGCACACAATAGAAATCTCGTCTCACACTAGTTACTAGTTTATTAGTATATCCTAGTAGAAATGTTCTATGCATTAAAAAATTGTGTGTGTGTGCATCCTTTGTACATTGTGGGTTTTTTCCCTGTCGCACCACGATTGTATCTTGGATCTGTCTTAGAGATCGTCCGTAACAACACAGGTGGGCTGGTGGGTTTATGGCACTTGCTCTCCCCGCTGTATTGCATTGTATCGGATACATATCCCATGATGCATTTAACCATTCCACTTTGATGGATGGAGTTCAGATATTTGACTAATTGTCCCAGTTTGCTTGGAACTGAGGAATTGAACAGGTCATGGGACTTGCAGTGCTAAAATTAGTGCAGTCCTGGGCAAACTGGAACAGTTGGTCATTCTAAGTTGTTTCATTTCTTTTTGCTTTTGTGAACAATGCTTCAGTAAACACTGCATTGCATGTGCAGTGAATGTGAACCTGAAATGCCTAGATCAATGTAACCTTTTTAAAATAACTTTTAAATTTTTCTTTCCGTGTTCCCTCTCTTTCTCTTCCTTTCTTCTACCCTTCCCCTCCTTCTCTCTTCCTGCCTTCCTTCCTTCCCTTCCCTCTTCTTCCCTTTCCCTTCTTTTCCCCTTCCTTCCCCTTGTCTCCCTCTCTTTCTTTGCCTCCCTCTCTCTCTTTCAAACACACACTCTCTTTCTCTCTAACAGAGCCAGACCAGTTATCACTGTAAATGCCGGCCTTGAAGTGTACCCTAGCATTTTAAATCAAGACAATAAAACCTGCCCACTGCCTGGGACAGATCTGAAAGTTTCCTGGTAAGAGTAGTAGCTTCATGATAGTTACTATTTAGATTATTGTTTCCGTTATTACAAAAACATACAAATGAAGGTAAGGGGACTGAAATACTGTTACAGTGTGGCTGTGCTCAGTTTTTATGTCATAGATTAAATTACAGAAATATCATTCCAAAGAAGATATGAAGAAAGCTTTGGAAATATGCCAAAAACTAGTGTAAAGTTTTTTAAAATGATACATACTTATTGAATATATTCAGAAAGAAGGAAAAGCTAATAAGATCTCAGAATTTATTTATATTTAATTCTGAAAAGCCCATGAACAGTTTAAGTTTTAAAAGATATGATCTTTTTCACATTTGATATTTATGAGTAGCTATATAAAAAATATTATTTTTCTCCAATACACCAGTCTTCTACTTTTCCCCTTACTAGTATCTAAAGAAAAAGTATTTTTTTGTAAATTTAATGTGTGAATTCTTCTATAGTCCACTGTTTTTGAGGTCTCCATTATTTTTATGCTATTCTTGCTATATTGTATGACTTTGCTATATTTTCATTCTACCTGTATTTGTATATTATTTTCTTAAGGTGTTTTTTTTTTAAATTGACCTGTGTTTTGCTTTAAAACATTTTAAAATAAAATGGAGAAACAAGTATCTTTCTCATACATGTCAAAATAAATATAATCCTAGTAAGGAAAAATCTTGACCCATATACTATTAATCATCATGAGTAACCCGCTTTGGGAAACAGTTTTCGAGTTCCTGGCACACAGAAAAATAGAGAACTTACAGATGGAGGATGGAAGTAGAATGACTGGAGCCTGGGGAAATTTTGTTTCAAAAGAGCTAATGAAAAAAATATTTTTCCTAATTTTGGTTTTGAATTAGTATTATAGTTATTCAAATCACTTTTCAAAATTTTATTTCTTTCATTTGATTGTATTAAAAATTCTGGAATATTACTTTTCATTTCTACTCATTGGTAGGAATGTTGCTTTCAAGATTTTTGACTTTTAAGATTTTCTACTTTTCTTACCTTCACTCACCCTAGCAAGCCCCTTTGAAGGTGCTAATCATATGGTTATAATACTTCAAATTATTATACTTAATAATTTGAAGGCTTTCAATATACTGAAGCAGTAGTTTTTATATGTTTTTGATTATGACACACAGTACAAAATATATTTTGCATTATAGTCCAGTATATGCATGTATATAATTGAAAGAAAAGTTTCATGAAATCTTAGCCTTGATACCCGAGTCAATTTTATTTATGTAATTAGTTTTTTTTATTATGCTGGACACAACCCGTTAAACTGATTCCAGGACTTGTTAGTAAGTTGTGAAAAACACTGTTCTATAGGAGTTTGCTGGTGAAAGGAAGCTTTGGTGGGGCTTTTCATTAAATGGGACATTATTTTAAATCTGGATTGTTGTTTCCCTCATTGAGTTTAACAGCTTCTATGAACTCAAGAGGAAGCTAGGAAATTTGTTTTTCCCCTCATTGAGGTCCTCCTAGGAAAGGAAGTGAGCTTAAGTTACTGAAAGATGAATTAGATTATTCTGTATAGTTTCACATTATAAATATAGTATTAAGACATGGAGAAAGATATAAAGTTTCACAGTATAAACTGTATGAGAAATGTGAGATTTTTGTGATATTTAAAATGTCTAAACTGAATTATAGGATTTGTATTTTTTTTTGTTTTGTTTTTGTTTTCTACAGTTTTAACGTCAGGTTTTGCTTAAAGGCAGATGGCAAAGGAGCACTTCCCACAAAACTTAGTAAGTGTTCTGTGGAAAAATTGTGTTATTTTGGTGATGCTGAATACACAGCACTTAAAAATGTTTTAGGATATTTAAGTAGTTACTCAAATAGTTGATAATGTTTTTATTTGAGTGTTTACATTCCAAGGCATTTAATATTATAACATAATTACTTTCTTGGAAACTCTTAACCCAATTCAGAAATAATACATTTATTTATTGGCATTGTGAACAAAGCAGCCCACTGAATTGTAAATATGTGTACAAAGTTGTGAGAAAAATGAGCTTGAGGGGAATGAGTATCATTGTTTATAAGTAGATGATCTACTGAGAACTTTATATTTTATGTCTTGGAGAAGTCCCCAGCAATCTCTGGAAGAGAGATGGTTAGAAATAGTGAGAAGAAGGAGACAAAGTTTTGGCACTAAGTTTAATGCAGATAGCAAGCCCAGACTCTTCATTTCCAAAATGTGGTTTGTGTGGTTCTGAGAGTAAGGCGGAGTTAAGTAATTGTTGCCAAGACTGTCAGTATGTTAGTGCCAAGTGCTAAGGTGTAATAATGTAGCAGGGCAAGAGGCCTGAATCTTTGGTACGTGTGTTGCTGCATGAAAGTTCACGGAGTGTGGCAAGCGAAGGAAGGAGCTGGGGGTGTCTCGAGCATTTTACACAGAGGAAATGGCAGTTTCAAGAGGCCAGAGGTAGGAGCAGGCTTTCTGTGTTTGAGGAACAGCAAGGAAGGCAGTGTGGGTGGGTGGAACAGAACTGGGAGCAAAATAATCCTGGGTTTTCACCCAAATTGGACACGAAGCTCAACATTTAGAGAAACTTGAAAGATTTGTGAATTTAAAGATCTGCGCTCTTACCTCTTTGGAAGAAACTGCTTAAAGCCCTGGATCTTAGACGTAGTGAGCCCAAGAACTGCGCTTCAGACTATTGCAGCACATTTGTTTGAAGGTGATCCTAGACCCAGACCACTGTGTTTGGTCACTTGCTTCATCAGGGACAGATTATGTCACGCTTTGCTATGGTAGCTGTTCATTCATTGTGTTTAATATGGTGGTGTGCGTGCATATTAGTAAATATTTCTTAGTCATACTCATCAAGGGTCCTGCTACTTGCATTAATGTCTGAAGTCTCAATTTACATATATTTCATGCTCTGAACTTCCTCCTCTCAGCTTAATAATTTAATACAGAAGAGAAATTTCTCCTCTATCTGGTAGCTGTTTTACTACCATCATTATCTGTTGTCTGAATTAATATGACATTACTTTGGAGACAGCTGGATTGATTAATTATTAAACATTTGTTCAGAATTAATATGTTGTGTTCTCACTACAATGTATAGATATGCTTAATGAATTAGGAGCCAATTACACAGAGGAATAAAAACCTCAGTTTACCTGAAAACTCGTGATATCTAGGACAGGTAGGTGTCCCTAAAGATTATGTTGGTTGTAAATCCTTTGGTTTGTATAGATTTCCAGGTGGAGCTTCTTTTGGATAAACTCAAGCAAAAAGGAGCAATTCGACGAGCACTGTTTCTCCATAACAGGTCCCCAGGTCACTCCAAGAACATGACCATTTCCCGGGGGGGCCAGATGCAGTGTGAGGAACTGATAGCCTATCTGCGGGTAAGAGCTGTTTCTCTGGTCCATTGCATTGTCTTTTTACTTATTGTTTGTTCTTTGTATCCAAATGATTTTCACATTCTGTACATTTTCGGGTATTAAATCAATAGGAAAGCACATAAAAATAGTCTTGAGGAAGTGTGGCTTTTTAAAATGTCAAATCTGAGAAATGGACTCCTATTCCTGGTGGACTAGATAGTTCAAATAGTCTTCCCATGATAATGCTACCGAATAAATTATGACAAATGTATTTCTCAAAAACTGCAGGACTCTGAAGATAGTACAAGAAATGTCTAGGGTCCCCCAAACGAGCAACCAATTAAAAAACTTCATTGGCTAAACCTTATTTGTGAGTTGTAAACAAATGTGTGATCCAGGGTTACTGGGGGGTGTGGGGTGGAGCCAGGCCCGAGGGTGAGCGGTAATTGCAACACCAGCTCAGGGGTTCAGACTTGCCTGGGCCCTTCTGCCAGCCAGGGGTCCGGGCCTCCTGCTTTAGGTCTGCGCACTTGTACGAAGCTGAAGTGTTTCAAGAATGAAGGTGCAACCTGACTTCAGCAAAATGAAATGCAGGGCCTCTCTGTAACACTAGTACGGCACCAATGATTTCTGCAAGTTAAGTTAATTTAAATTTTTTTGTTAAAAAAGCTAAATATAAGCCATTAGACTTCAGAGGCTTGAGATGTTGGAATTATCAGTTACAGAATATAAGTAATTTGTGTAAAATGTTTAAAGCAACAAATGATGAAAGTTCTAAAAAAAAGACTAAAATATTAGGAAAGATTTAGAAGAATGCATCATTAACAGGCTTGATTTAACAGACCTGCATGGAACTTGGCATCTAGCAATTGGAGACTATAAAAAAATGACTATTTATAGGTCATAAAGAGGTTTAAACAAATTTCAAAAATTTCAAAAAACTGTATAATTCATTAACCAATATAACCCCATAAACTCAATATATATTTAAAAAAAGAAAAGAAAAAGAAATCTGTGGGATGTCAGTTTACCAGAATGTAAAGGCAAATACATATAGTCTTAAATGCTATTGACCTGAATTGAAAGATTAAGAAAAAAATTAAAGGAAAAATTCTACAAAACTAGCCACTGAAAACTATAGATAAAAGAGGAAACAAAATTTCATGTCAGTCTTACACAAAGAGATAGATGCAGAATTACTAAGCTAATTAAATTCTAACAGTTTATTAAAAAGACAAAACTTTGATTTATCCTAGGGTGGGTTAGCCCTAAAAATACAGAAGTGTAACTTAACTCATAAGGAAAACCATGATTATCTAAAGTGTAGAAAAAGCTTTTGATTAAATAACTCTTCATGATTTAAGCAGGACAGGTACCTCAAGTTACAATTATAAAGAAATACCATCTTATATTTGCACAAAATCTGCCAATGCCTGTCAGTTGGTGAAGATGTGAATTAATGAGAATTCTTAACACATTGCTGATGGCAGTGTAATTTGGTTTTAAATTTTTATTTTAATTTGTTCAAGTACAGTTTTCTGCCATTGTTGTGAAGACGTTGGAAAATAACGTGGCCTAGACTGACAGACTACTTGTTGCTATGCAGAAGAAAAAACATCACAACATTTTTTTTGTAATAGCAAAAACAAAGAGCACCAAACCATCCAAATAACCTTTGAAGGAGAATGGGCAAATAAATTTCAGATTTGTTATGTGATGAAATATTACTCAATGGTAAGGCTTAACCTCAGCCACATGCAACAGCATGGATGAATCTTGAGTATTGAACCGAAGGGAGCAAATCACAAAAAAATATATATGATCTCATTTTAAAATAAACAGGAAAAGCAAACTGACGAACACATTGTTGAGACATATGCACTGTGATAAAACTGCTGAGAGCACACAAGGGAATGGTGACCCTGAAATTCCGGTTAGCAGTTACGTCAGAGAAGGAAGGCAGGCGGTGAAAACAGAAAGGAGCACATAGGTACCTTAAACGATATCAGGAGTGTTCCAGTTATAATACGGAGCGTGCATTTGAGTGCTCATTTTATTTCTATGCCCCCTATATTTTTTGTCTGATCAAATATTACACTGTAAAACAATAACTGATTAAATGTTCTCAGTGCATAATGATAATCTTTCTGGATACTCTATTCTTATGTATGTAGTTTTACAGAGAATTTTGGTAGTATTGGGTCGAGATGAATAATCCAGCTGTTTCTCCAGAGAGTTTGGTATCAGAGCTTGATGTCATCATTAATTTGAAGCTTTTTCATTTCTAGGATGAGACTGAATTTAGAGACAAACTCACTCCAATCACTATTTTTATGGAGTATCGGTTGGATTACAGAACAGCTGCTGACGCCACAGGCTTACAGCCCGTCCTTAACCAGTTCACTCCCGCCAACGTCAGCCGACAGGTACAATTTATCACTACCTTCATACTTTAACTTTTGTTGTGGTGTTGCGATTCATATTTTAAAATATCATAAGGGTTGCTTTTATAATGCTGGGATTTCAGTCGAAGTCAGTGGGGAAGGAATCTGGACTTACAGTGTGGAGATATTTAAAGCCACTTAACCATTAGTGATGTGGGAAGAGGGGGTCTCATAACACAGATAATTCAAGAACAACAAAACGCCAATTTATTTATATTTTATTTTAGTATTGTGTTATTTTGCTAAACAAGTTTTATATGTCTTATCTTTGATTTACATTTTAATCATAAAAATGCACATATATATAGTACATGAATTATTTTAATAAAACCAAATATATAAAATTTCATAGAAACTGTATTATAGTATTTTAGAAAATTCTGTGTAAAACACATGTGTTCAAATATTGTGATTGTATTTCCTGTTCTTCCTCTTGTTACACGTTCATATTTTTAGATTAACATTTTTTTCTCTTATAGAAGGATTTACATTCAATTTTGGTTGTTATTTCTTTGTCTAACACTCTTCTTTGTGTGTAATCTGAGAAAACTATATTTGGTAGAAGTATAAGGCAAATTAAAATACATTTTAACAATGTATTTTATATTTTATTTTGCAAATAGTATATGTCACTTTCTATTGCCCATTTTTATAGGACTTTTAAACATAGTCATGTGTAAAATTATATCCTTTATATTTTTTATTTTTAGTGGATCAACAGTATTATCTTAATAATTTAATAATGAATATCTGAGCCTTTTAGAGTCTGGCATTCAGTTTTATACATTTTTAAAGGTTAATTGTCTCTTGTATTTTTACATTATGTGTTTTGATTTGAGATCAAATTATTTTCTATTTAGAGTTTTAGAATTTTTGAAAATCATTTATCAGTGTTAACATTACATTTGATTAACTTACTGAGATCAATAATCTCTTTAATACCAATACAGTTTTGAAACCAGGTAATTGAGTAAGTAAGCTAGCTTTTGAAATCCTCTGAGAGAAATACTAACTTTAATAGTATTTGGCTTTCTTATTTCCTTCTCTTGCTCTTGTTCTTCATTATTTGAATATTTTTTCCTTTATATCCTTCATTTATTTTAACAATAACATTATTCATCTTTAAGCATTTTTCCATCTGTGTTTGGATTTTTATTATATACTCTCATTTCTATGTTAATTACCCACTCACCATTCTTAATATTTACTTCTTTTTTAACTGGGTCCTTTATTTCTCTGGTCACATTACAGACTTGTTTACTGTGGTCTCCATAGAGTCCTGCCATCCAATAGAAGGATAACATGAGCCACATTTGTCATTTTTTAAAAGATTTTATTTATTTACCTTCAGAGGGGAAGGGAAGGAAAGAGGAAGAGAAATATCAATGTGTGGTTGCCTCTCATGCGTCCCCTGCTGGTAACTGGAAGCATATAGTCATCTTTTTCTTTCTTTTTCAAGGAAGCCTTTTATTATTTTTCCTCTTTAAATCTTTTTCTCTCTTTCTGTCTGCCTTTGGACCTGAAGCCCTGTGGATGTTAACAATAGACAAACCAAAAATGACTTCATTTTTTTCTCTTTTCTTAATTTTTATATTCTTTCAAATCCTCCTTAACCTCTTCTGCTTCCTCCCACTGTTCCTCTCTTTTGGGTTTTCCATGCTGCTCAGTTGGCACTCTCATGGCCAGATTGAGAGGAGAAATTCGGGGTTTTGCTTACTGTATCTCTTCTGGATAGGCTAACCCGAATGGGTCTAGATCTCTTTCCTTCATCTCTTTCCATGTGGCCATGCATATGCTAGATTTATTTTGCCCAGTTTCTGTTCCCTTTCATTTGATGTCTGAATTGCGGTAATATCCACAACTCCTTTTTCTGTTAAACTCTGTAGCCACATTTCCACAATGTTGGCAGAGGCGTAGTCTGTGATGAGAAGCTCTTAAGGGAGTTTATGTTGCCCGGGATCACAAAACTTAGCTAGCAGCATCCGAACCTTCATTTCTCGACTGTTACTTTCTCTTCTACATGACACTTCATTCCAAAGTCATAACAGCTTACTTTGAGATAGAACTAAAAGGTTCCAGCTAATTCTGTTCTGTCCTAGGAATTGTTTTCTTCCTTATCATTCATGACTATTTACTGACCTGTTGAAGTAGGCAGGATTCCTTTTCGCCTTAGGTATGCAAATAAGTTGATGAATTTATGTAAATATATGTTTCTGTCCATGTGTGACACGTATTGGTGGTTTTTCTCATGTAGGAAAAATAAATTGCTTTTCTTTCCTAGGCTCATATTCTCCTTGATTGTGGTGAAGACAACGTCTGTAAGCCCAAACTAGAAGTTTCTGTAGACAGGTAAGGTTTGCTCCAAGTAATAAGCAGTATAATAAGAAATTTAAATGGAAGACACTTGTTTTTGTACTCAAACTAATAGTATATCTTAAAGAGAATTAGTTATGTTAGAGTATAATACATGATTTTTATAATAGTAAAACTGTCAATATTGGAGCTTTAGAAAATATACTGTGTTTTCCTTAATTGCTTATGTTGACAGACCTGTTCCCATTCTTCACTGAGTAGTGTTAACAAAGTAACATTATATCCTCTTAAAGGTACATTTCATTATTGATATACTCCTCTAACTAAAGGAGTTCGATGACCATTTATATAGTGCATAAGTAATAAAGAATTTTGTGGGAATCATGACAGATAATTAATTCAGTTTTTTGGAACAAGCCAAAGAACAATGATATACCAAGAAATACAAAATTGCTTTAGTAATAGATATGAACGACAGTGATGTCCTAGTGGCTTCCACGTGTTCTGTCACTTAGAGAAGCGTTGCATTGGCACCCAGTGTGCTATTTCCAGTTTTCTGTTGAGCTGTGAAGTAGTCTTAAAATATCTGCAGACACTGTTGAACATGTCAGCGCTATCAGTGTGTTCATCTCGTTTCTTTGAACCATCGCCCTATCCCCACGCAGTCCTTCTCTCATGGACTGAATGTGTATTCACTTGTAGAGATCAAAAGAAGATCTACGTTGGGGACGACAACCCTCTGACATTGATCGTTAAGGCTCAGAACCAAGGAGAAGGTGCCTATGAAGCTGAGCTCATTGTCTCCATCCCACCTCAGGCTGATTTCATCGGGGTTGTCCGCAATAGTGAAGTAAGCAAGCTGCCTCTTTAAAAATCGAAACACACTCATAGGTCTCATTAATATTAAAGAACTCCTCCCATATTAGAGCAAGCTTAGCCATTCTACCTAAGGCTGAATTGCTAGATAGTAAAGTGCCTGTTTTATGTAAGTCCTTTCAAGCCTAATACTTTGGATAATGCATTGATAATGATGTTTTTTTTTAAATTGCTGGCTAAGTGCCTGAAACAAGGTCAGATAGATAAAGTGTCTAAGCCTGTCCATCAAATTATTTGTCAGAGGTAGTGTGGTTATGTATCTAAATCCCCAAGGGATCTTTCGGAAATACTTTTGCATTTATATGTGGCAGTTGTACACAATTCTGGCTTTCACCTTACCTCACCCCACCATTAAATACTCGTAGATGTATTTGCTTTGTAAATTGAGAAACTGAAATATCCAACTGCATGACATTGTCTAGGAACTTTTTAGTTTTATGGCTTCTGCTTTTTAAATTCTTTGGTAATTAGTTAATTTTCCTTTTAATCTTTTTTTTTTTAATCTGTCAAAGGCCTTAGCAAGACTTTCCTGTGCATTTAAGACAGAAAACCACACCCGCCAGGTGGTATGTGACCTTGGAAACCCAATGAAGGCTGGGACTCAAGTAAGACATTTTATTTTATTTTTTTCATTTTTTATTAAGATTTTATTTATCTATTTTTAGAGAGGCAGGAGGGAGGGAGAAAGAGAGGGAGATATGTGAGAGAATCATTGACTGGTTGCCTCTTGCAAACCTCCACTGGGACCTGGCCCGCAACCCAGGCATGTGACCTGATTGGGAATCAAACCGTCAACCCTTTGGTTTGCAGGCTGATGCTCAGTCCACTGAGCCACACCAGCCAGGATGAAGTAAGGTATTTTAATTAAATGGATTTTTTTATTCTCTCAAGAAAGCAGCACATTTTTCTGTGGGTTTGTCCATCTAATTTTTTAATGAACACTTTAAAATAGGAACTTTAAATTGGTTTTAATTTAGAGTGCAGTGATTAGCAATGTTTTATTTAGTTTGAACTAAAATGCTAAAATAATGGCTTGTGCTATTACACTGTATTCAATAAACTGGTGTGTACATTCCCTTCATTTTGGTAAATGGATGAAAGTGCGGTTTAAGGACTGAAGAGGTAACTTTGCTATTTTAAGTGAATACTTTAATGAATATTCAAAGCTACTTGGACAAATGCCAAGACTGTCATTCCTAGGTGAGATAGAATTTCTCATTAACTTGAAACCTTCCTGGTTGTCTCGGACAGGACCAAGGAGCAGCACGTGGTTGAATCAGGCTTCCCTGCAGGTCCGGGGGAAGTTAGTCCAGGAGCTTGAGAGGAGCATTCACTCCATGGGTCACTTCCCCAATCCTCCAAAAAGTAAACAAAATACAGGGTGGGACAAAAATGGGTTTACACTTATTCGTATGGAAAATACAATAATTAATAAATAGTAATACAAGGATAAACAGTGTTTTGCATACTCACACCTGTAAACCTACTTTTGCTCTACTCTGTATTCCTCATAGAATTCTTAGTGTCAAGGGAAAATGGCAGTATATCCTTCGTTACTTTTTTCAGTCGACCTAGATACTGGTAATTTGAAGATCTGTGATAATATGTGGCTAAACATTCCATATTTACTGTTAAACACCATTCCTCCTAGTAAATGTAGCGAAAGGATACATACTTGCAAGTTGTAGTAAGTCCTAGAGATCTAATGTATGGTGCTGTGAATACAGGTAATAATACTGGATTAGCATCACCAAACTTGCAGAGAGACTAGATCCTAACTGTTCCAACACAAAAAAGAAGTGATAACTGTGTGCCGCGACAGAGATACTATCACTACAACAGCCATCATATTACAGTGTATAAATGTATCAAATCATGCTGTACACCTTAAACTTACACAGCGTTACGTATGAAATACATTTCAAATCAAAATGAAATATTCCATACTTCTGTAAGTATATTTTTCATTAAAAGTCATTACTTCTAGATGTATGATTCTTAGGTAATGGGACTTGAACAGAGTACCTAGAATTACATTTTTCCACATATATTTAACACAATGTTTCGTTAACAAGTTGAACATATTTTTTATTTTTTCATATTCTCATCCTCTCCAGCTTCTCCACTCATAGCTCATTCATGATGGATGATTCCAAGTGATTTCAAGTGGCCAGTTCCAGGCTTTGTAAAGTGGGAGGCAGTTTGAAGTCCCCAGAAATGCCTTTTCATGTGTTATTTATATGAGCCCAAAAGCCTGCTTTCCCTTATCCTGTAACTCAGTTGTTCTCTTTAAAGTAACAGTTTTCCACCTGTAGTAGTTAGGATGCTTGGTGTCGATGGAGTTGTGAGCAGCAGGGAGAAATCCTGGTTCTGGTCCTGTTCATGCCTTCTTTAGACATGTTCTCTCACTCTTACCGCCCATTTTCCCCTCCCTGGTCCATTAACACAAGTTCGGTTGTTGGCTTCCAGTAACCAAGTCACTGTGTGTGATTGTTTACTTACATTGAATCAACAGACACTGACTTTTGCATTTTTTGAAAGATAATGAATATTATAAGGAGATATAATTAATAACGGCTGTTAAATAGACTCCAGTATAGAATGGCTCAGGTATCTTAAAAGGGATTTGATAGAAAGATCTGATTTAATTATCTTTGTTAGAATATTTTAAGTTTATTGGAAGCTCAGAAGAACCCTGCTTAGAACATTCTTTTCTATTTGGACATTGATTGGAAATGTCACTAATTAGACACTGTTTTCACTAACACGACCGTTTTTTCCTCTTCCTTCAGCTCTTAGCGGGCCTGCGCTTCAGCGTGCACCAGCAGTCGGAGATGGACACCTCTGTGAAGTTCGATTTACAAATCCAAAGGTATAAACTCAGCCTTTTTCATTTATAGTAACTATTAAAATATTTGTCATAAATGGGTCATGCAATATATTTTAAAATGGAATAGAATTGACTAAAATTTCAGTACTTGATATACCATTTTAAATCATTGTTTATGTCATAAGAACAATTTTGTCTTTTGAGTTTATGAAACAATTAAAGTTAGATAAAACTTGACCATCTTCTTGGAATTAAATGCTAATGGAAATAGTTATTTTATTTATTTTTTTATTTATTTTGTTGGTTTTAATTTGTTTTTTTTTTAGTGTCACTACATTTGCCTCAGTATAATTTTGATGATGATGTTCAATTCATTTCTAAATATATATTTTTTGTTTTTCAGCTCTAATCTTTTTGACAAAGTAAGCCCAGTTGTATCTTACAGAGTTGACCTTGCTGTTTTAGCTGCTGTTGAGATAAGAGGGTCAGTATGATTACTCAGTGGAGTATCTCTTTCTCATGATTTAATTTACTTTAAAAAGTAGTTACTTTTTTAAAGTAACTGCTAGACCCCATAGCTACTTTTGGATAATGGGCACTTCATGTTTAATGTGATGGTTTTAGCAGAGCAATAGATTCTGTAGAAAGCATGCTCTAGGTGTATGTTCCAAAGCCCCAGGCATTTACTTGGTTATCCTCTGGAAATAAACCATACATGACAACTGCGGGGGCAAAATACGTGTATTGAACTTTTATGCAAATTGACATCAGTTCGCCTATTACAATAGATTATCAATAAATAGTTGTGTGTGTGTGTGTGTACACATGTGTAGGTTTTTCCTTTTAACTATGTAGTGCTTTTTTTTTATTAGTTCAGCTTTTATTCATTTAGATACAGAGTACTCTAGGAAATGAACTGACTGTACCATTTTGATATTCATGGTAGGTTTTCTTTGGTCATTGTTTAGAGTCTCAAGTCCTGATCACATCTTTCTTCCGATTCCAAATTGGGAGCACAAGGAGAACCCCGAGACTGAAGAAGACGTTGGGCCAGTTATTCAGCACATCTACGAGGTTTGCGGTTCTCGGGTTTAACTGCTACCTGGCGGGAATCCAACAAAGAGAGGAGCAGATAGGCTTCTTTTAAAAGACAGGTCTATTTAATTTTTACATAAACGATGTATAGTTCATCTGCCAGAGAGATCTTTGAATTTCCCCCCTATTATATACAAGTTCATTTTTATTAGACAAGTAACTTAAAGAAAGCAGTTCATACAAATTGTTGTTCAAAATCAACTAGTTCTACTTGAATAAAAGCAGTAGGTCATTGCATATTTTCACATGGACATTCAGCAGTTCCGACTAAAAACTGAAAACATCTATAGAAGATCATCCAAGTTTTATTTCCATGGGAAGAAGATTTTCTATGCCATCTTTCATCAATAACTTTTCCTATTTTCTTCTTTTGTTTATACTTTCACCCTAACACCGCCTGCCCTGCGGCACATAGACTGAGTTTGATTTCTTTTGCTTGGTAACAGGCATTCTGTCATGTTAGAGCAACTATGGAAACTCTGCTATGTCAAATACTGTTGCTAATGATCCCTAAAGTTGATCTAGGGGAAGGATTGTAACATCGATTTTTGCCCAAAGGATTCACATTTGCTCTTTCTCATTAGCTGAGAAACAACGGTCCGAGTTCCTTCAGCAAGGCAATGCTAAATCTTCAGTGGCCTTACAAATACAACAACAACACCTTGCTGTACATCCTCCAGTACGATATTGATGGGCCGATGAACTGCACTTCAGATGTGGAGATCAACCCTTTGAGAATTAAGGTAATGGCTTAACAGCAGCTCTTCATGATAATGCGTCCCCCCCTAAACTGGAAAAAGAAATGCATGAAATAGCCTATTTTAATCCATAAACCCATTCTGCAAAAATATTTTAGTTTGTGACCAGTACACTAAGGATTAAATGGTGTGTTTCTGTAACGAGTAAGGATTGATTCTGTGAAGTCCTGGTGAACCACTTATTTCTGTGGCATTAAGTGGAATTCTGTGTAAGAGGATATAGTCATTTCCATCCTAGCCACATACCTCGCACAGTTTGGACTACAGAAAGTTAAGTAAACAAAACAAAAAATATATACTCACAATTGACATTTCTCACAGATGTATCCTGTGAATCTCTGGCCTTTTCAGTATGTTTTATCAGTTTCTTCTATAGACTGTGCAAGGGGAGAAAAATCATGGCTGAGCATGGATAGCTTTTTTGGTTTTACATATTCATATTTATTTTCTCTGCTTTTCACCACATACATTATTAAGTAGTGGATTCTCTGTTATATCAAATTTTTTAGTCACTGTGTTTCAATTACTTATAATAGTTTATGGGAAAATGTCAATGTAAAATGTTTGCTGTTATTATTTACCACCAGTTTCTTAATGTAATCCTAGGTTTCAAGTTCACAAACAACGGAGAAGAATGACACCCTTGCCGGGCAAGGTGGCCGGAATCATCTCGTCACTAAGCGGGATCTCACTCAGAGTGAAGGAGGTGTTCACACTTTGGTAAGTGTCATTTCGACAACAAGCGCTTTAAACATTTAAAAACATGTGATTATAGAACTGATGCCAAAGTACATTTCGAAAATAACAACAGCTGTGCTTGAAAGAACTACATATATTTTTATACCATTCAGTTCTCTTAACTTTTCTGTTCCTAGTCAAATTAATGCCAGGTTTTCTTCAAATGATCTATCTTTGTAGCTCGGTAGCAAGCATATTTTGTGGTCCAACTTTTTGTTCTGACTGCAGTCCTTTAACTGGCCTCTCTCCTGGTCTCACCTTAATGTTTGAGACTTCAGTCAACACTGCAGGAAAATCCCGGAGACCTCAACAAAAGTACATTGTAAGAATAATTCGCATTATGATTCACTTTTTTCATTTTATTATTCTTTTTTATTGTTGACACTTTTACAGGTGTCCCCCAACTCCTCCCCCTCCTTTGCTCACCTGCACCAGGCCCCGCCTCCCCGTCCCTCTAGCTACCATCACACTGTTGTCTGTGTGTGTGTGTTGCATATCTACGTTCTTCGGCTGATCATCTCACCTCTTTCATCCGGTCCTTTTCCGCCTCACTCCTCTCTGAGGTCTGTCATCTGTTCCATGTATCCATTTTGTTCATCGCTTTATTTTGTTCATTAGTTTCCACATTAAATGAGATTATATGGTATTTGTCTTTATCTGATGAGCTTCTTTTACTTTAGCATAATAATCTCCAGGTCCATCCATGCTGTTGCAGAGGGTAAGAGTTCTTTCTTTTTTATAGCCATGTACTATTCCACTGTGTAAATGTACCACAGCTTTTTTATCCACTCATCTACTGATGGACTCTTGGGCTATTTCCAGATCTTGGCTATTGTAAATAATGCTGCAGTGAACGTAGAGGTGCATATATTCTTTCTGATTGGTGTTTTGGGATTCTTAGGATTTTGTCTACTTCAGTCATTTGTTGCTGGCATATATGTGCACATATGTATATGATTAACTTTTGTTGAGTCAGCCTATATAATGATACTAGTGTTATAAAGTAGCTTATCAGTCAAGTTTTTTAAATTTAATAGTTCTGCAAACCATCAGCTAGCAGAGACTCTGGTAAAGTGTTTATCCTCATTAGCAGTCAGTCACCAATTACTTTCACATTAGCAAATTCCACGGTCCTCCTTAGTTCCTTGCTGACGATCAAGTGCTCAGTGAGTTCGCGCAGTGGATTGCCTCTTCCGTTGGGAAGCACTCCTCATTCACTTCTAGAACACTGCTCTCTTCTGGTTCTCTGCCTACCACAACTGGTTACTTCTTAATCTCCATTTCCAGGCCTTTAGACTATTTTAGGGCTTACATTTCTTATCTGCACTACCTACATTTATTCATTAGATCTGAGCTGTCCAGTATTACAGACACCAGCCACATTTCAGGGGTTTAATAGCCACATGTGGCCAGTGACCACTACTTTGGAAATGCAGGTATCTCTCTACTGATGATCTCCTCATTGTCGAAGGTTCCGTCATACAGTGCTGCACTCGGTGATCTCACCCACTCTTGCTGTAAATACTGCCTCTGTGGGCGTCACTTCAATTTCTATTTCCAGCCTTACCCTCTGTATTGAACGCCAGACTCCATTTTTCAACCTCCTACGGGAATTCCTCTTAATAGTTAATAGGAGTCTTAAACTTAATTCTAAGAACAGAACCCTGACTTTTCCCCACCTACTCTTTCTGTAGTGTTCTACATTTTAGTAATATCAAGTTCATTCTCTGTCTAAAACCTGGGCGTCGTGCTTGACTCCTGTCTTTCTCTTAAACTTCACATCCTGTATATCAGCAAATTTTGTCAATATCTATTTTAAAAATATCCAGAATCTGGCCCCCTTCACCAGTTCTGCCACTGCCACAACTTAACAGGTCATCATCCTCTCTCACTGGGACTATTGCCAAAGCTCTAGTTGGAGTCAATATTTTGCCCTCTTCCCCACTGCAGTTTACTTGCTACACAGAAGCCACAGCGATCCACAGAAGCCATAGGTCAGTCACATTACAACCTTCTCACCTACCTCAGAACACCAGAACCTGCAAAGCCTTTAAGCCCAAGGTGATAGAGGCTCTTGTGCCCTAGGCCTGTCTTTCCTCTTCTTACTCTGCTCCTCTCGTTGTGATATCTTGTCTTTCCTTAGACAGCACCAACCATGTTTCTACTGCCAGGATTCGAAAATTTTTCTCCTGTCTTCCTGGACTGCTCTTCGCCCAGATACCCCTGCAGCTCACCTGTTGGTCTCCTTCTGCTGTCCGTAACTGACAGAGCCCAGCAGGCCATCCCAGACCAACCCATGTGAAACAGAAATTACTTTCTACCCCCACCTCCCTTTGGACTCTGCACTCTTTATCTTCCTACAGAATTATACCTTTGAAAAAATTGAGATAAAACTTAATTGATGACTGTTATATAACATAACAGTCATCATTTTCCAAAACTGTACAATTTAGTGATTTTTGGTGTATTCACATTGTATACCCACCATCATTGTCAAATTCTAGAACATTTCATCACTTCAAAATGAAATGCTGTACCTGTTAAACTACCCATTTCCCCTACTTCCATCCCCTGGCAACTACTAATCTGCTCTCTGTCTCTAAGGATAGGTCTCGTCTGGACATTTTGTGTAAATAAAATCATGTAGCATGTGGCCCTTTGTGTTTGGCTTCTTTGATTTAGTGTGATGTTTTTGAGGTTCACTGTGTTGTAGCATGTATTATTACTTCAGCCATTTTAATAGTTCATTTTTATTGTATTTTTTCCATCACCATTGATCCTCCCATATCCTCCATCATCTCCACCCACCCCCTTGCCCCCCACAAGCACCACCCTGTTGTCCATGTCAATGAGTTCTTTTTCTTTTTTCTCAACCCCTCCACATCTCCAAATCCCACCCCTACCCAGAGCTTTCAGCCTTGTTCTCCATGAGTCTGTCTCTATTTTGCTTGTTAGATCAGTTTGTTCATTAGATTCCACATGTAAGTGAAGTCATATGGTATTTGTCTTTCTCTGACTGGCATATTTCACTTAGCATAATGTTCTCCAAGTCCATCTGTGCTGTTGTGAAGGGTAGGAGCTGCTTCTTTCTTTCTGCTGCATAGTATTCCATTGTGTAAATGTACCAGAGTTATTTTATCCACTCTTCTACCAATGGGCACTTGAGTACTTCCAAATCATGGTGATTGTAAATAACATGACAGTGAATACAGGGGTGCATATATTCTTTTGAATTAGTGTATCAGGTTTCTTCAGGTATACTCCGAGAAGTGGAATCGCTGGGTCATAAGGCATTTCATTCCCAACTGGCAATGTATAACTGTTCCAGTATCTCCCCATCCTTGCTATCACTTGCTTTTGACTTTTAAAAACATATTATTTTATAGTCAAGCTTATCAGTGTGAACTAGTGTCTTATTGTTTTATTTGTATTCCCTAATAACTAATGATATTGAACATCTTTCCATTTGTGTATCTTTTTTTGAGAGATGTCTATTTAAATCATTGGTTCATTTTTAAATTGACTTGTTTGCCTTTTATTGTCGAGTCGTAATACTTCATAGAGTCTGAGTCCTCCTCTCCTCGGAGCTATGATTGCTCATATTTTCTCTCATTGTGTAAGTTGTCTTTTCACTTTCTCAATGCAAATTTTTGTACCCTTTGATGCAGTTTTTTTTTAATTTGAAGAAGTCCACATTTCTTTTCTCAAGTCTATCTCTTCCTTTGTTGCTGGTACATTTGCTGTCGTATTTAAGAAACCATTGCAGAACCCAAAGTCCTAAAGATTTATACCTATGTTTTCTAAGTCTTACACTTTTAGCTCTTATGTCAACATCTCTCTCTCCCTTAAATGGTCTTGGCAGCCTGTTGAAAATGAATTTGCCATAAATGTATGGATTTATTTCTGGGCTCTCAGTTCTGTTTTATTGATCTACACATGTATCCTTATGCCAGTGCCAAATCGTTTGAACATTGTAGCTCTTCAGTAAGTTTTGAAATTGCAGAGTGTGTGTCCTCCACATTTTCTTCTTTGTCAATGTTGCTTTGGTTATTCAGAGTTCCTTATAAATTTATATTCATATAATATTCATTTGAATTTTTGGATCAGCTTGTCTATTTCTACAAAAAAAGGTAGTTGGATTTTTGACAAAGATTTTATTAGATCTGCCAATTTAGGAATATTATTATCTTAGTTCTTTCAGATCTTGAACATGAGATATCTTCATGTTAATTTTTGTCTCCTTTAATTTCTTTCAAAAATATTTTGTGATGTTCAGTGTACAAGTCTTGTGCTTCCTTGGTTAAATTACTTTACATATTTTATTATCTTTGGTGCAATCTTAAATTTCTTAATTTCAGTTAATTTAATTGTTTAATTTCATTTTCAGATTTTTTAGTGCTATAGAAATTCATATCTATATTAATCTTGTATTCTGTACATCTTCTGTACTTGTTTATTAGCTCTAATAGTTTTACTGTGGATTCTATAGTGTTTTATATATGTAAGATCCTGTCACCTATGAATAGAGATAGCTTCACTTTTTCCTTTTCAATCTGGATGCCTTTTATTTAATTTTTTTCTTGCCTCATAGCACTTGTAGAGAATTTTGAACAATGTTGTACAAGAGTGTCGGTGGGCATCTTTGTCTTGTTCCTCATCTTAGGGGAAAGTATCCATTCTTTGACCATTAAACATAATGTTAGCTGTAGACTTTTCACAGATGCCCTTTATCATGTCAAGAAAGCTTGCTTCTATTATGCTGAGCGAAATAAGCCAGGCGGTGAAAGACAAATACCATATGATATCACCTTTAACAGGAATCTAAACAACAAAACAAACAAGCAAGCAAAATGTGACCAAAGACACTTGAAATAGGGAACGAGCTGACAGGGTCCAGAGGGGAGAGGGGAGAGAATCACAGGGGAAAAGGGGAAGGACTCACAGGAACAAGTATAAAGGACACGTGGACAATAACTAAGGTGGGGGGCAGAGATGGGAAGGAGGTGGGGAGCACTGGGTGGGGGGCAGGGTTGAGAATACAAGACAGAGAACTGTACTTGAACAAGAGTTAAATAAAAAAAAATAAGGAAAGCTTGCTTCTATTCCTGGTCATGAACTGGAGGCTCCACTTAACTAGATGCGTTCGTTGCGAGCTACATGCGTGTGACACGTCTGATGCAGGCTGGGCAGCGCACAGATGTGAACATTTGTTCATTTTGGCCGCCTGCCTTCAAGTTAGCGATAAAAATACTGAATGTAGCAAAGACCATCAGCATGTCACTTGATTTTTACATGAAATAACTGTGAAAGATTCGCTGTTTTTCTTTTTAACAGGGATATTATAGTCCAATTTTTATGTCTTACCAGAGTCACCATGTTCTGGGTTGGCCCAGAATGTCGAGAATCTAATCATAGATTCTCTGAAGAATGAGTTCTAACCATAAAAATAAACTTTTTAATATTATAGATCTTATTCTTCTATAACAAATTACATTAAAACCAACTCATGTTGAACAAAACTCACTCACTCGCTTTAATATAAGCCTGTTCATTTTAAACATTATTCCTACAAGGCAAAAGAATCTGGGTCATCGCTTTGGCCTTCACATGAAACGAGTAAAATGGCTGACTTTCCAATGTTGAGGCGATGAGAGAACGCCCTTCTCTCGTCAGTAAATGTCATGTCTGGGCAGGGTTGTGGCGTTGCCGAGTGCTCGAAGATCGTCTGCCAGGTCGGGCGGCTGGACAGAGGGAAGAGTGCCATCCTGTACGTGAAGTCTCTGCTGTGGACCGAGACCTTCATGAATGTGAGTGGTCAGACGCAGCACTTAAAGAGCTTACCCTTTTTCCCAAAGAAACAAAGTCTCACATTTAGGAAATCATTTCACTGTTACTTCCGTACAGAAGGAAAACCAGAATCATTCATACTCTCTGAAGTCATCTGCTTCATTTAATGTCATTGAGTTTCCTTATAAGAACCTTCCCATTGAGGATATCTTCAACTCCACATTAGTAAGTCATTGATTTGGGGAAATGGAATAAATGTACTCAGTTTAATGTCATAGAGACTTTTAATGTATTTTAAGTAATGGCAATTTGACTATTTTGATAATTTAAAGTAATTAAGAGTTATTTGACAGTATGATAACATAATTTAATATTATTTTACTCCCTCATCCCAGATTATTAAAGGTAGAGCTTTTATTTTACCATCTTGTCCTATGTAACAGATTCTTCATATTTACTGAATTTCATGGAGGGAAATTTTTGGAAACTTCTCAGTAAGTTAGAAAGCTGGAAATTAACTGCAAGGAGGGAAGGCATTTTAAAGATCTTTAACTTGAGGATTAAAAATTGGACAACGTGTCTTGGTTCAATAAACTTTCATATAGGTCAATCCATAAACTGGATTGACCTATATGGAAGTAATTTCACAGGTGACGAGTTCACCCGTTGTTGGGAGTTTCATGTGTGTATGGGTCTGCCATCAATGCCAGATGTGTAATAATAAATGCAAGAAAAGGCAGTAATGTAAATGTCACTAAAATAAAAAGTAGTAGTCATTCACATAGTTGTTGAAGAGGTCGGTGAACTGTTTTTAAAATGCAAAACCTTCTTTTCCCCCAACAGGTTACCACTAATGTCACCTGGGGCATTCAGCCTGCACCCATGCCCGTGCCTGTGTGGGTGATAATTTTAGCAGTTCTGGCAGGATTGTTGTTACTGGCTGTTTTGGTATTTGTGATGCACAGGGTAAGTCATGGACTTAGGAAGAGAGGGAGGGAGGAGGAAGCAGGAAAAAAGGGGGAAGGGAGGGCCTGAAAGGAGGAGGAATTGAACAGGAAGGGAAGGAGGAAAGGGATCTTTGATGATGATGGTGATGCGTGACGAGGATTACATATTATTTGAAGGAAGACATTGTCTTGGTGATAATATAGCCACTTAGAGTATCTTTCATGTTCTTCGCTGGTAAGGCAATAACGTTAGTTTTTCTTTGATTGACAGATGGGCTTTTTTAAACGTGTTCGACCACCTCAAGAAGAACAAGAAAGGGAACAGCTTCAACCTCATGAAAATGGTGAAGGAAACTCAGAAACTTAACTGTGATTTTTTAAGTTATGTGACATCCTGATCCATTAGAATTGCCAACGTCATAGAGTTCATTTTCCTTTGTGAGGACTGGAACTACAAGACTGTACTGCTGACGGTGCCCATTGGTATTAACCACAAAAGGAGGGCAATATCTGTCAACTGTTTCTTTACGAATTAGTTCAGACGTACATTTAATACACATCTACTGACTTGTGTTTTTAGGTACTTACATAATAAAATTTGAAGTGATAGTTCTTTAATGTACATAAGACAGGTAGTGCCTCAATTACCACTTTGTGTAAAATAGTAGCTCCTATAATTCCTGTTTCTGGTTTGTTTGTTGGATTTTGTTTGCTGTTGTTTTTATTGTTATTGATCTAAAGCAATTCATGCTTGGACCTTAGCACCGACATCTTTTGTACAGGTACTTAATGTTACTACACATCACACTACAGTTGAGTTTTCAAGTTACTAAAGACTTTATAGTTCCATGAACTTGCATTTAAATATTTCCTATATGGCAAACTTAAAAAAAAAAACTGTCTCCACCAAAATTCTTTCCTGTAATAGATAGGTATAGTTATTTTGTTTTAATACGATGTTTGGGTACATGCTATTAAATTTTTATTTATTTAATTCATAACCCACTTATAACATTTTAATTATTTAAGTTTAAGCTGTATTCTAAATCCTTTAAGTGAACCTATACTAAAAATTAGTTCTTAAATCAGAAATGCCTCTTTTGCGTAATAGCTTAATTTCACCTAAACATTGTGATACTTAAAGCCATATGGAGTTGAAAATCCATTTCCAAAGTACATTTGTTCTGGCCATTTACAATACAAAAACATAAGCATTTGAATTTAAAAAAAACTACGTGTGTAGTTCTTTGATAGAGTTGCTTATTAATAGTATGTTTTTAGATTAGAGCAAGAGTTTTTAGTTGAGGTTAATTTATTTTCTTCCTATATATGTTTTTTTTAAAAATATAGTTCCACAACTGTTAACTGATAACAGGTCAAGATCAATGAGGAATCCTTACACCTTTAGGAATCTGCATCCAACCCCTACATCCCATGAGAAATCCGTGAAATTGAAATTCTTAAGGTAGCAATAGCATAATACCACATATGTGGATATTACCTCATTCTGAGCAAAGTGTAATATGCAAAACCAGTCTCAGCTATCAAAATAACTTTTAAAAAGTACTTTTTATAAGCAATTCAATTTATTGGAAACTTTTAAAACTTTCTTAGGTTTATTACCATAAATTACTTTTCTAGAACTTTTTAAATAAAAGCTGCACAGATGGCAAATTGTATTTTTATATATCTTTAGGGCGATGAGTTTTTAGAGGTATATGTGATTTATTCACAGTCCTTCAAAGCCTAGGGATGACTATTAATTACAATTATTTTTGTGCAATTTCATCATGTTATGCATTAGAAATTGAGAGTTTGAATAGCTTTTTAACTGCTCTCTTCATTAGTCAGTGATAAATATTTCCCTTAAATAATTGAAATTTATCTTGCCACGTCTTATCTTATAATTCCCTACATAAGTGGCTGTAGTCATAAAATAGAGGCACATTAAGTGAGTTATACAAGTTAGAACCTTGACAAGACCCTGTATTTAGCTTTAGTAAATTTCAAAATTAATAGATTTTATAATATAGGGTTTTTTCGGTAGCTGAAGAGGTCATAGTCACATGCAATAACCATTAAATATAAAATGTTGTTAAGAAAAAATTATCCTAAGACTTCCCACCAGACGGTCGCTAAGTTGTTCTGTGACGACTTCCACCTTACCTGTTTTCCCATGGACTGGCAGTCATACCTGAAAATTCTTATTGGACAGAAATTACTCTTTCATAAAAAAGTTTGCTATTGCACAGTCTAT